>NC_141864.1:8087083-8747500 GCF_024713525.1 Acromyrmex echinatior | reverse complement strand
TTCATGTTTTTGAACTTGACTCCAAGTTTGAAAGATACACGCGTTTTCTCGCTTTCTTTTCTGGATGTGCCAACATTTCGCGCGTGCGACGCGACGTCTCGCCTGGTCTCGTCCTGGTCCCCTCGCGTTACAATAGCAGGGGGGGCATTATGAACCGAGGAACACTTTAGAGAGACGCCGCTTGCACAATACGTGCCCGTTATGCCGCGCACGCGGTTGCTGAAATCCGGTAGGATTTTATTTCCTGCGACTCTTTTGTCTCCCTAACGAGATTTTGCGAGAGATTTGGCACCCGACCGCCCCCGCCGGCCTAAGAGTCTGTGAACTCGATCGTACGGAACCGAATTACACGGGCCGTTCGCTTGGTATTCCGCTCGTCGACTCTTCCTCATCGGATACTTTCTTCCTCCTCCATGCCTACCTTCACCGTCTTCTTCTTCTTTCTTTTCCTCAGCCACCGAGAGCTCCGCGACCTGGAACGTGCCGCGATCCTTACGCACGTACACGCATTTTCGTAATTACGAACCAGCTCGTCCGGAAGTCTCTCTTTGTGCGCGGAATTTCTGCTTCGTAGACGTTACGTGAGAATCTGCATCTCTCACTTTTATGTTGTATTTGAATGTTTTGTATTTGAACGTCTCTGTGCATCCTTACGTTTCTATATCTCTCTTTCAAGTCGTCATATTTCCACATATATCATATATGATAATTTTAATATGTCGACGTGGTATAATCATTTCGACATAATGATCTCAGTGATATCATGTTAAAATGTATGTATCTGGATCTCTTTGATGTTCAAATACAAGTACAATGTTAAAGTGTTAAATTCATAATAATTAAATTATTATTCAATTTTTGAGTTATTTTTAATCATTTCTATACGTCGTCACTGCTTCTGTTAAATATGCTGTTAAAATTAAAATAATGGAATTAAAAGAATTTACTTAAGAAAATGTATGAAATATGAGAGATTTAAATTTAATTTATTATTTACTGAAATGCATACGTAAATATGAATGTTGTTTACTTTAAAAGCAACAACAGAAATGGATTAATTTACATTTTGACATATGTATTATATATGGAAATTACAATAACAAAATGTTTTTTAACTTAAAGAATTGGGTTACCAATATTCCTTTGATATCTAACAGCGTAATGTTGAAATGTATATTTACGTATAATAACGGTGACCCATTAATATCATTCGTCTCACTCATTTATGATGTACTCTTTGTTTTATCTCCTGTTCTTTCTCTGCCAGTATCGCGCGGAGGCGTTTACGCAATTTTGGACGTGACTCGTCACGCATTCACGTACGCGCTGCGTAATTACTCGTCGCTATATATAAGACGTTGCAAGGAAGTTCACTAACTTACAACACGGCATTTCCAGCCACCCAAACAGCGGCTCGTTAAAAATACAATATAGCTTGAGTAATATGTGTAAGAATCTCAACATCGTAAAATTATAATTGATAAATGACCTACGCCTAACGTGTAGAAAGCTGATATTTAATCATGTTTACATGGAAAGAATTGTTTTACTGAAAGATTGAAAAATTTATCTAGATAAAAATGTGAAATCAATTTTGCCGGACCATCAAAATAATTATATAGGATGCTCAAGCATGATACTACAAGAAGTTTTGATGTCGAGCAATCAGCTTGATCATCCTACATAATTATTTGGATATTATGGTCTAACAAAATTATTTTTAGATCTTTATTTAACTCAATTTTTAAATATTTTAGCAAAACCGTTGTTTCTATATAGGTACAATTAAATTATGAAGATAAAAAATACATTATCTATTTATATTATCAAAAGGCAGAAGTTATAATTAGAACCGAGACGGCAAGAATTAATAATTCATTAGCTTAACGTGAATCGTAGAAAATCATTAGAGCGGGAATAAAATGACGCTTTCATCGTCCTATTGAAAGCCTTATCTGACTATCAATATTATCTACGAAGTACGAATATTTTACGTTAATTAACTTCCTGTTTCGTCGTCAACCATTTTACTTTGCGATTCCCCGCTCGTCTCTTTTAAACAATAGTGCGCGAACCGTACGTGGCCTCAATGCTTCATCGGGACAATCTCGATATTGCGACGTATACGCGAGTCGCGTTTGTTCTTTCTCCGATTTCGAAATCACAGAAATTGCGTAAAGATGATGAATTTTTCCTATAAAAAAATAATACAAATCTGCGTAATACTTTTTTTATTTGTACCACGAATATTGAATATTGGAGAAATATTTGTATATCTCTTTAACATCACATTTAGCATCTAAAACTATGCATAAGAGCACTTTTCTTTTTATTACATAATACGATTCTATATTTGCCATTACACATAGTTATATCATAAATATACGTATATATTGCTAAATTTTAAAGGAGAGCTCTCTTAATACGCTTATTACGATAAAACGACGAAGAGATGGCTGCTTGCACAATAGGTTTCAATTTGTTTTTCAATTCAATTTACGTTACGCAAAAGCGGCGGAATGTTAAATATCGGTTAAGTCATCCGAGATATATCACGGGCCGTGAATCTTACGAAGTCCTGTCTGTCCTCTGCACGACACGCGTGCGTCCTGTCGCTGTTCTCACGCCGCAGAAACGAGTCCGATCGAGTCGTGACCGCCGATCCCAAGTCGTCCCAATTTGGAAAAGCGGAGCTGTCAGAATAAACGCGCTTCTCGAGGTGTACTAATGGGATGATCAGCTGAGGATCGTTTATTTCAGTATTCGTTTGTCGATGGGTGGCTCGGCCGCAGAATAAAAGTCGTAGTCGTGCGAAAGTCGATGGTGACGAGAAAAACGATGACGCGGGTTCCTCTCACGCGGTTAACAACGGATACAACGTGATCGGTGTGTCTTCTTTCTCTCTCTCTCTGTACGAACTTGTCCGCGTAAATGTTGTCCCGCTGGGTCAACAGCTGGACGGGGGCTAATCGATATCTATTCTGATCCCGAACGAAAAGACACGTGAGCCAAGTATTTAGCGGCATGCGATTGCGGTCCGACAAAAAAATGAAGAGAGATAAAAATGAAAAATATAATACGAAACGAGATACAGAAAAATTGTATACTTTTCAACAAGTCATACACTGTCAAATTATATTCAATTTGAGTTATTTTTAACCATTTCTACGGTCGCCACTACGACCACTCAGACAGTTAATTTACTTAAAACAATAGAGCTGAATAATTTAACTCATGGAAATGTATTGAATGTAATTTATAAATTATTTATTAAGTGTATACTATTTAATGTGGACGTTGTTGGACTTTAAAATTGAGCAATTCAACTACAAAACTGGATTAATTTACATTTTGATACACAAAGAAGTTAAAAATAACAAACTGTTATCTAACTTAAAAGATTATGTTATCATTATTCCTTTGATATTTAACAGTATATTACACGCCGAAGCGAAGGGGAGAACAATTCCACTCAACTTCGAAACCATCGTTTTGTTAATTCTGTTCTCGTTAATTACTAGATTCTAGGAACCTGATCAATTTTCTTGATCATTTGTTAATTCAGTTACCAATTACCATTTCATCTTGAAGTTACAGCGTAATCCAATTATCATTAATTTGGAAAAGGAATGAATAAATTTCTCAGGATATAATAGGTATTTTGTACCGCGCGCACGATTATTCTTCGTAACACAATACAGCCTTTAAAGAAGATCCTGAAGAGCCTAAAAGAGAAAACCTGTCTCTTCGTTTATTAATTCATTCGTCAATTTTCCTGTCGCTCATAATCACGCGATGTATCATCTGGCGATGCCATCAAATGAATTGAATGACACGACATTCCAGCCCGATGTCAGAAACAGTCTTAATTTAACATTCGATCGTTCGCAGGCAATGACGCCTACCACGTAACGCGAAGGACGTCGTAAGCTAAGGGTAGAATATCAATCCCCTGCGAATTTTCATATCCATCAGTTTCAGTTGCCTGTGAACTTATTTTTGTTACAGCGTTAAACAATCTCATGGAATTCTACAATCATTATGAAAATATTTTCTACGTAATTCATTTTACGTAATAAATATTATCGTACACATTTATAACACATTTCGCGAAGCGAAACATTGTGAGAATTATAGTAAAACTTGTTGCACGATGATTTCATGATTTACAAAACGATGAAAAATAACTTTGTGCTTAGCTGTCTCGGTTAGTTATCTCTAAAGTTGTTTTCCGAGATTTTACAGTTGATAGAATATAGAGAAGTCTGCTTTAGCTTGAGAGATGGCAGAGGTATAATAATAGATGATGTTACTTGTTCATTGTTAAACTTCTAGAAACTCCTAGAAACTCCTCAGCTTTACAGCTTCAACATCGGAAACTTCAGTGGACGTTCAGAGTGCAATACTCAGAGAGGAAATTCGTGCCTTCTTGTTGAGAATTATTAAAAAGATTTGTCTCGCCAATTATAATCAATGAATTTATTACTTGCAATTGAATTTATTACTTGCAATAATTTATGAAATCACTAAAAATCGTTCTCATGAATAATTATATTATTAATAACGACACACAAAAAAATTAAAAAGTAAAGTAAAAAAAAATTAAAAAATTAAAATTAAAAAATTAAGTAAGAGTAAAATTAAAAATTAAAAAAATTCTCTGCACTTTATCGAGCATTTTTTGTATACGTATTCATCAAGTATACGCAACAACTCCCTTTAACATTTAATTAAAGCTTTTTAATTTAAATTTTCAATTAATCTACCTGCAATAAATTTTAAATAATCCAAATTAAGCTTTTTAATAAAATTCGAATTAATTTACCTACAACAAATTTCAAATTAATTCTAAAAACAATTTATTCCAACGTTGGAGTGTTCCACATTCTGGAAGATAAAAAAAAAAAGAAAGAATATAAATGGAACTAGAAAATATTGTACTCGTAAAAGTAATCAGAGCAATTCAGTATTATATGTAAGCGATAGTGAAGAATATTGAGTTTTCGATAGCGTATCGAATAACACGTGCTCGTTTTTGCTCGCAACCGATATAAAAATACCTCTGACCTTATCTGCGATGATTAAAATTGATCGGTTTACGCAGGAGTGGAGCGACTACGGCAGCGCGAACCTGTTACGCAGCTTCAGTCACCCGACTTTTGACCTCTCGCATTCCCCTTCGAACATTAATGATTCTCAACTCGCTCGTGCGCAGCTACCTGGCTGCCATTGACTTCGTCGTGTCCTTTCAATGTTTCTCACCGACAGGAAAAACGGCGGTAATCTCCAACACGATTAGCATTAACTTTGCCTTTGATTTTCGCAACATTCTTTTATAATATAAAAATGGAAGGAAAATTGTCAATGTTAATTTAACTTTACGATGATATTGTTCGTCGACAAAGATAAAAAAGAACTCCAATTACATAGGTACATAAAAACTTTAATGTTTAATCCGGAGATTAGATCATAGTATTCTTACGTATTTCAACGCTGTGAGACCGAATTCGGTGTCCAAATTGTTCCATCACGTCACAGTTTTTTTTATTGATGAAAAACAACTCGATATTCCCGTATTTTTAAAGTATGTTACACACACACACACACACACACACACACACACACACACACACACACACACACACGCACACAACACATATTTATGGTCTGGTTTTTAATATGCAAACTGAGGTAGAAGTGAAAAAGTAAGTTCAAATGCAATCTAAAGTTAATATGCAAGCTGGTAGGTTAAAAATATTTAACATTCGAACTGTTTTTTGTTGATAAAAAATTGTGACGTGCTCGGTGACGTATGATGGAGCAATTTGGACTTCGAATTCGATTTGAAAGCATCAAAATATATAAAAATATCATCTAATTTCTAAATAAAAAAAATTATTTGTATGCCCGTGTTATTATTTCGACGTGTCTGCCATCACCAGTTTTATATTGATTCAAACGAGAGGGAAAGAGTAGCGTCTCGTGAGACTTTAATGCTGCATTTAATATCAAGTATTAGGTTTATTTAGGTGGTACCGTAAGTTATTATAATTGCTATTAATCTATCAGGCAATGAAAAAAATTTGCGAGGAAATTTATTTCATAAGTTACAGTTTCGCAAACAATAAACGAATGCGAACAAAGTCTAACGTGATTTGATCGATTTTGCGATCCAATAATCAGTGACGAGCGAATGTTGACTGATGCGTAACGCAGCGTAACAGCATCGAAACTCCGCCCGCGGCCATTATCTTAGTTGATACTCCGGCGTGACATTCACCATGATGCCGAAACGCGCTAGAGCGCATCAAATGCCAGCAAACGATCGTAATTTCCCTGAGCCCGGCGATGAACGAAGACGAAAGGAAGAAGAGCACGGGTGGCGATGTCTCCTAGAAAACTGAGCGCGCCACACTCACGGTCGAGCCGGCACTCGAAGCAGGGTCTCGCAATTTCACCTTTACCCTTACCCTTACTGCGACCAGGTGAGGGCAACGGAAAGGCACGCGAGAGGGTTGACGATCCGCCGATTGAAGAGCCACTGGCTGGGGGGAGCGGGCACGTTCGAGAACCCCTTCGTTGCGGGGTGGGTGGGTGGCTGGTAGGCTAGCAGGCAGGCAGGCAGCCCACAGTTACCTCGCACACAGGTGAGGCCGGTATCGACCTGACGCCAGAAATACCGCGCAGCATCGACCGTCGTCGTTATACCTGGTCTCGCCCTCCCCCGCCCGCACCCTCTTCCGTGCCGCTCTTCGCCGCCGTCCACCCCCGGAGGATGCGATGCCGGAGGGTGCCATGTAGTCGATGGTGGAGGGTTTGGGGGCTGACGCACGGTCTCACCACCGCCAATCCCTGGATCCTGGCGGTCGCGGCTGCGCCCTGCCGCGCCTTCCGCGGCGAAACCGCCACCGTCGCCACCGCCACCGCCGCCGTCGTCACGACGGTGAGAGAGGGCGCCGCGGCGATCCGGTGGCGGGGAGGACTCCGAGGGCAGACGTTCCAAAGCCACCCCGACGGAGAGACACGCCGAGACGCCCCTGCCATTGGGAGCCCTTCGGTCTTAGTAAGTATTCCGGCCGATTTCGTTTCCTGCTCCTATCTGTGTTCCTCGTACTGTCCTTTCTCCCGCTAGCACGTCTCCTCGCCCTTGTATTTCTCATTAAGGGATATGCGTGTGTGTTCCCGCGGTGAAATTTCTCCCTGGGTACTTCGATGCGCGACTCGCAGGGATCATTTGACAGAAATCGGTGTAGCTTCCGGCACGATTCAGACATGACTCCTGTGTATTTATCAATGCTTTTTCCTCCTTTTTCCGCCTCTTTGATATTTATTCAACCTTTCAAGAATTATTCTCGTCTCTTGAAACCTCGTCGATCAGTTCGGGAAGATTTATGTTAAAACAACGATAATTTTTTAACGATTTTCCGATTTTCTCAGCTATTTCTTATTAATATTCAATTTTGTAAATTTAGTTTATTCAGTATTAAAATTATTAATTAAAATTATTTTCATAAAACAATACTTTTTTTGAATTTTTAACAAAATGTATTTTATGTTTTTTCTGCAACTTCTTTACAATGCACAATATTCTTTCACGATTCTTTATTTTTACGCTTTCTTCTGGTTTGCTTTGCTTAAATGTCACTTGGAACAATGGTTAGAGTCATATATATATATATAGGATGTATCTGAAATAATCATAATCATACATTGTTCATTAATCATATAGTGCTATTCCTAATCAAAAATTAAATTGAAAAGTCTATCATTTTGCAATTTTCGCAATAATTAACAAGATATTAATTTCTAAAGATTGTCGAATAAAATCAATATATAAGACAATTTTGATATCTTTTAGTGTTCTTTACGAAATATTTTTCTACGAAATATTATTCGAAGATGTTTCTTAAAAAACTCTTAAAGATATCTTAAAAGTTGTTTTATACATTGATTTTAGGCATTTTGCTTACTGAGTAAAAAAAAAAAATATTGCAGAAATTGTAAAATGGTAGAGGACTTTTTGACTTAGTTTTTTATTAAGAATAACCCTGTATGATTAGTAGGCGTTATTTCAAATACACCCTATATATTTTTTTTTTCACACAAATAATATCACATTCCCCATATAATTGTTTATTCTCCAATTTTGTATCAATATTTTAGCCATAAATCTGTCTCTATTCTTTGCAATGAAGCTGATACAATTTGTTAAATTTTTAGTGCGATATAAATTTCATTCAAAAATCTAGAATATAACTTAAGTAGTACCATTGATATTTCTGTCCTGTTTTATATTTATAATTTTTAGAGAAAAATATCTATATATTTTGTTCAACATTTTTTAATGAAATACTTTAGATATTAATATTGCGATCCGACATTTTAGATCAAGATTCAGAGATTCGATTTTTTACATTTTTATTTTATTTTAATTACGATTAATAATCATTTAATAAAATAACACTTACTATCAGAAAGTGATAAAAATTACGAAATTAGGAATTGAAATTTTATAAATCGGTACACATTATTTTCATCAAGTCAGATTCATTATGTCAAATTCCTCGAGTACAGCTCGCTGTAATGTTGTGTAACACGGTCCAATCATCGTCGAAGGAAATCTCTGTGTTTTAGTTGAAATTTGCAATCACACAAGCGACGCAGGTAATAGGGGGATTATCTGCCGCAACCCTCTTGCAAACAATGGCGCACGAAATAACACATGGCTGCCAAATAACTATATTGCGATGCTGCGAGAGGGAGCAAAAATTACCT
The DNA here is from genome assembly GCF_024713525.1 of Acromyrmex echinatior. Taxonomy (NCBI): domain Eukaryota; kingdom Metazoa; phylum Arthropoda; class Insecta; order Hymenoptera; family Formicidae; genus Acromyrmex; species Acromyrmex echinatior. Next base: position 8,738,725 of record NC_141864.1, on the reverse strand, counting down.
TGGGAAGTTACGCACGTGTGTAATGCCCGGTCTTCCTCAAATGTGCATGGTATGGGACACGGGACGTTATAGATAGATGCACAAACGCTAAATTTAAATCCGCCCATTGGTAACGCGTACATAAGATAATAGAAAGGTTAGTAAAAATTGTGTCGATAGTACATATACGATAGAATATGTAGAGTACGGACGCGTTGTACGATGTAATGCCTCACGCGCGATTGCGGCGAGTTAAAAATATGATGATGATGAATTTTAACTTCTCGAAGGTCGACGGACTCTGTCCCACCCCTTCATAACATATCCCTCTGCGAAACGGGCACGAATTATACTTTCGCACATAATTGCATTATTAATGTGTATATAGTCCCGCAACGCTTAATCTAATATTTTCTATTAGGGTTTTTGTTGTGGAAAAGAACTACTTGAACGCGGGTTACTAGACCACTTGGTTGTTTTCAGATTACTAATCTTCTTCTTTCCTTTTGATTTATTAGTAATGTTTGATCTAAATTGAGGATAATGTTTAAATAATAATTGACCTTAATCGAAAGTGTCACGAGATGGAAATAATGCACTATTTTTGTGGCACAAATCCGTAATTGTATCTATCTGTATTGGGGTTAACGAATGAATTTTTATCATTGTCTTTTTAACAGTACGCGAATTTTAAACGGTTGGAAAATGTTGTCGCCGTTGCAGACTCGGTTGTAAATTCGATTGAAAAGGTGGAGGGCCCGGGGACGCGAGGAGTCAAGGAGTCGGTGAACGACTCGAAGGACGAAGACGGATCAGACGTCGCCTCGACTTTGAGCGGCCTGCTCGCCGGTCTTCCGACCTTGGCGGGCCCCCAACGCCTCGCCAATTCCCTCAAGCAGAAGTTCGCCAGCAACTCCGGTGAGTCGGTGATACGTTGTTTTTTTTTTTCACACGCGGCCTTCTTTCGTACATCAGGGAGGCTCGTTGCCGTAGTGGAGCCCGTCGATCGATCGCGTTGCGCCATTAACGAGAATCACCGGCAACAACGACGATTGACAGGCGCCATTTCGCAAACGCGAGAAGAATCGAACTATTGCGTTGTTCCGGATGATCACCCGAGGTTCTAGGTTAAATGTTAGTCCGCGTGTTATTATGATTATTTACAATCGATCGTGCATCCTGTTACTTTCGTGAAAAAGACAAGTCGGGATAATAATAGAATAAAAAAAAAAATAAATAAATAAATAAAACTGTGCGATATAAGTCTCCGCTAAACAAAATATTTATTCTCCAAAATAGTAAGTTAAATCAGGTAGACTGATCTAGATTACTGAAATTGGAAAAGAGTTGATAAATGTACTATTTATCAAGTATACTTGCGAGTACAATTCGCGAAAAGGTACCCCAGTTTTTTCTGCTTCAAATCTTGCGAGAAATACCATTATGTCACAACGCTATTGAAGTATAATTTAAATCCGCTATTTTCTATGCTTTTGCATTGTTATCTTGGCAGTTAAAAAAAAACATGAAAAGCGAAAAATTGTAGGAGAGAGATTCAAAAGAATTGGCGAATTGCGTCTCAAAGAAGAAAATTGCTACTTCAGCGCAATTTTCTTCTGTTTTATGAAGCATTTTAGCTATTAACTTTCCATGACTTTAATAAATGACGATAAATAAGATACAAGTTGAATAATCAAATTTTTTAACAACATGACATAACGATCTTTGACTGAAATATTTGATGTACGTGCTTTTTCATATTCTTTAAGTAAAAAAAGAAAAAAAATTTTGTACTATCGTTCATTCTTTATTTTACATAATTGTTTCAACGATCAACAATTTAACAAAAAACAATATCGCTCACAATTACTGTCGAGCTATTTCTTTCTGCACTTAACACTCGTGAGATGATTAGCGACGACCCCGATGACAAGCACGTCACATCGACCCTCGCCTCTTGTTTTCTCGACGCTTTTTTTCGTGCTGTTTTTATCTCCGCCGTAATACGATACACGATATACTATAGTAAGGCTCGCTCAGGTACACAGAGTCGATCTCGCGGCACCTTATCGTAGATCGTGGGGGAGCCTTCATCCGGTATCGTGTTCTCTTTCACGCGCACAAAAGGGGAGCAGAGCCTACGAAGAAAAGCCGAGTCAAGTGCGGGCGTATGCGTTTTCGCAACGTGTTTCTTTCCCGCACGCAAGACTGTAGTCGATGTCGGCGTGTTGATGATGTTGGCGAGGTTACGAAGTTGGGGTTGGGAAGGTTGAGTGAATGGGTAGATGGATGTCGTTCGCACTTCGCGCTGACCACAGGCCGGGTCAGGGCTCCCCTATTCTTCTCCTCGGCAACTCTTTCCCTCAGTCCCGAGTCGCTTCTTCGATTTCGCGTTCTCGCGAAGCGGTTGCGTCGTCTCGCGTAGAAGCGCGAGAAGCGCGTTTAAGCGCGTCCACGTGCGCGCACGTGAAGTCAATTGATTTCCGCGAGCTAATCGTTGCCAAATCGGTGATCTGTTGTAGGTTACCCCCGGCCCGGCCTGATGCGCGCCGCCCCAATCGCGACGATCTCCTCGTCACGCTCGCTTCCCGAGGTCGCACGACTGGTTGTGACCGCGGTTAGTCCCTTCCACTAAGACATACATAAAAAAATCCCGGAAGACGTCGGTCGCACTTCGCGGGCGACTACCTAGGAACCATGACGACGATACCGATACTCAACATGGAGTTCAGCGAGCTCAAGGAGATCGTCTGGACAAAACTGCAGGAGCCCAAGTCTCAGCGTAAGCTGATCCTGGTCATCGTCTCGATAGCGTTGCTACTGGACAACATGCTGTACATGGTGATAGTACCAATTATACCCGATTACCTTAAATATGTCGGAGCGTTCGGAGAGATAGAGGAGCCACCGGTCAACGCCAGCGGTCCAGTTAGTCATCCTGGCCAGGATTCCGCCACGGGGGTGTTGTTCGCATCGAAAGCGATCGTGCAACTGATGGTGAACCCGTTCTCCGGCGCGCTAATCGATCGAATCGGCTACGACATCCCCATGATGATCGGTCTCTCCATCATGTTTCTCTCGACCAGTGTATTCGCGTGCGGCAAAAGCTACGGCGTGCTGTTCTTTGCGAGAAGTCTGCAGGGCGTTGGATCTGCGTTCGCTGATACCGCTGGCCTCGCTATGATCGCCGATCGTTTCACGGAAGAATCGGAACGCTCGAAGGCGCTTGGCATTGCCCTGGCGTTTATCAGTTTTGGATGTCTGGTCGCGCCACCGTTCGGAGGAGCACTTTACCAATTCGCCGGCAAGGAAGTACCGTTCCTGATACTGGCGTTTGTCAGCCTGGCAGACGGTTTCATGTTATTGCTGGTGATGAAGCCGATCAAGGAGCAGTTGCAAGAGCGCCATCACGAGCCCAAGTCGACGATACCGATCTGGCGGCTGCTGATGGACCCATACATCGCCGTGTGCGCGGGCGCTCTGATGATGTCCAATGTCGCACTCGCCTTCCTCGAGCCGACGATATCGTTATGGATGGAGGACACAATGACGCATGACAATTGGAAGATCGGCATGATCTGGTTACCGGCCTTCTTCCCGCATGTGATCGGTGTTGTGATCACCGTGAGGATGGCTAAGCAATATCCGCAATATCAGTGGCTGATGGCGGCAGGCGGCCTCGCGCTCGAAGGTCTCTGCTGCTTCATCATACCGTTCTGCAGCTCATACAAAGTGCTGATGATACCGCTGTGTGGTATCTGCTTCGGTATCGCGCTCATCGACACCGCGCTGCTGCCCACCCTGGGCTACCTGGTGGACGTTAGGTACGTGTCGGTGTACGGCAGCATTTACGCGATCGCTGACATCTCGTACAGCGTGGCGTACGCGGTAGGTCCGATTATAGCTGGCGGAGTCGTCGAAGCGATCGGTTTCACCGCACTTAACGTCGGCATCGCCTTCTCGAATCTGCTGTATGCTCCAGTTCTCTACTACTTGCGTCATATCTACGACTTTAAGCCGTTCCAGGATGAAGCGAACGTGCTAATGCAGGATCCACCCGATAAAGAATACCAGACGTACGTGCTGCAGGAGCAGCGACCGATCACCGGCGAGATCGGCAACCATCTGAACCAGACGCGTATGGAGACGAATATCGATCAGGGATACGATCAAAACTATCAGACGACAGGACAAGTCGGTTACGACGGCGATCAACGTGGTTACGGCATGCAGAACACGATCGGCTACAACCAACCCGCTCACGAACAACCACCGGTATACAATCAACCGACTAACTACGGTCAATCCGGCGACTATAGCCAACAGAGGAATTACGCGGCCGAGCGTCAGGATCAACGGGGCTCCCAGGCTGACGTGAACCCCTTCAGGAGGCCGGAACCGGCGGATCAGCGACCAGCCGGGGACAGCAACCCCTTCAGGCAAGGAATGTACTAGAGCGATGGTCCCTGCCGAGTGTCGCCGTAGCGATCCAATTGATCGAGTGCACGTCCCCTTCGCTCGAGAGTGTATTCGAGTCTTCGTGACAGGCTTCCACGTATATCGGCAAGAGAGAATCGTCGCGGGACACGGCTGCTCGGCGAAACTCTTGACAACGATGGCGATCGGGACGCTCGATCAAGATTAGAGGGGTTGGAGGATCGCCGATCGCGCGGTGTCCCGCCGGATCTCGATCGTACTCGGAGTATCGTTGGTGTTTATCGGGGATAGCAGAGGCAACGACTTCCAAAGTGATTCCCTCGGAGCTCTCGCGATGGATTCATCTGCGAAAGGTGAATCCCGATCCTGATATACGTTCGAGGTTCCGCGCGCAGCTGATAATACGAATCGTGAGAAAAGAGGGGAAAGGGAGATAGGAAACGTTGCTGGATACGCGACGTTGAAATTGTAAGATGTAGAAGTAGAAGGAAAAAAGATTAGATAAGCACGCGGAAAGGACAGTGGCCGTCTTTGTCGAGAATAAGGACCTCAAGGAGAACAACTAGTCGCAACATCGAAATAAAATTAGAATGAGAAGATGGGGGGGGAGGAGAGATGTGTCGGTGTTATGGAGGAAAGAGAAAAGACAACGTTCTTTATTCGGGATGCGAGAAGTCATTGCGCAAAGTGTTAGAAGGAAAGAAAGAGGGAGGATACACGACCGCGACGAAGGCTTCCCGTCAGCAAGGACCTTCGCTCGCGGATTGCCGCTGGGCAAGTTTTAAGTTTTTAACGCTTTTTCGTTGAGAATCGTTCTACATTGCTGAACGGAAATATCATATCACTAATTAAGGCATCAGAAATCTAGAAAGTAAGGCTTTAAGTTAAGTAGGCGGTATAGAGGGTTGTGACGAGGGCGGTCGATTTGCCCTACGAATCGCTCTGTATTGGCAAAGTACTCTCGTCCGTGTTTCGATTTTTAAATAAATTTTTTGTTGCTAAGAAATGCCATAACGTTAATAATAAAATTTGGATTACGAGAATTATTTTCGGTGATTCAAACTTGAAATTTTTACGTCCGCGTATATATTCTAAAATCGTTAGTTGTTATGTATTTTATTATTAATATTAATTTTGTCAATGATAGGAGTAAGCGTTATAAACGTTGATAAAAATGGCAAATAATAATTAAAGCCGTTTTATTAAAGATATTTTATTTTAGGTAATTTTCAGAAAACTTGTTTTTATATTGTCTCTTTATACTTATTCGTCGTTTTTAAGAACAGTTTATATTTTAACAGAATCTGAAGCGATGTCTTTTGCAATATTATTCAATATATATCAATAATTATTGCAATATATATCAATAAAACAGATATCGTTGTAAGAATCCTGAAGAAGTCAATTTCTATTTTGAATAATAGAGATTGTTATCATTATTCGTAATTTTAATTATTCTAATATTTAATATTTCAAGAAGATGTCTTTCTCTAATTATCTCTTTTTTCTGCCTCAATTTTATACGATTTCTTTCGCACTAATTGAGTACTTTGCCGCAATAATGGAGCAATACCAAGTACCAAAGCGCGAGTGCGTCAAAGTAAACATATCTGTATTTTTATGAGATTACTTTTCTAATTGTAGGGGTATATTTCGTTCGAACCTTGTCAGGGGGGTTTTGTTCACGCAGCAAAATCGCGTGTGATATCTAGACGTACCTAGGCATGCATAATAATTTCTATATGTATATAAATATATCAAAAATTTCATTATGTGTCGGAGTGACTTGGACGCAAGGTTTCGCGATAACTATCGCGAGCCTGTTCTCATCGCAAAATACTCTTTTATTTTTTCATTTCAGATATTTACTCTATTTCATTTGTTATATTTTAATCTTCTGTTCATTTTATTTTAAGATACATATTTAAAGATATATTATTTACTTTGTTTCATGTTCGAACGTCCATTATTCAAACAACGACCAATTCCATTGTTTATATTATCCCTTATCTTTTTTTTTGAATAAAGCAATACAAAAAAGATTATTTCTAGATTATTTAGAAGAAGATTAAATAAAAATTAAATAAAAACTTCTTGATATAAAACAGTCAAAATTTGCTATAATTCTTCTTGTCACGATATCTGCGAAGCCTTACGACTAAGAGCACAGCACACATTCGTACCTACTCGTCAATACTAAGAAGCGTCGCGAGAAGCAAATAAATAAGTTGTTAATTAACTAGCACTATACACACTATACCGGCACAGTGATTAGTTGCCGGCGTGTTGGGCGCGAAAAGAAGAGGTTCCTCGATCGCCAAGGAATCCGCTTCGCTCGCATCGATCGGACTTCAGGACCACTCGCCCGTCGCGCGGATCCTCGAGGATCGATTCGCGAGTGCTTTGAGTTAATTCAGTGCCTGAACTTCGCAGTTTTTATCCCCGTGGTCGCGAGACTCGTAGTACGAGCGAATAATTGTAAAGCTCTCCCCGCAAAAGATCCAAGCGAGTAACCCGACCTAACGTAACGTAGACAACACTCTCTATTAGACCGCTATACATATGTACCTAAACATATACGCGTTTTTGTTTTATAGCCAAGAAAGAGAAAAGAACGCGTTTAATCTCTGCAATGGCTTTTTGTTTCTATGAGCTGGCCTCTAAAATTAGGTATTTTATTGTAACGGCAACGTCTGGCCTGTTGATGATTATCGTCACGACTCCGTTGAATAAATTCAGCGAAGATCAATGCAATAAGATCTCGAAATAATGAAATATAATGTATGATGTACCTTTAACTATATTCTCTTATATTAAAGTGTCACTTTTAGCTCAAATCTATTATAGATTAAAATGAAATACGATATGTTAATACAATTTTATGACTTGTTTTTAATTACTTTCCATGCTGTGACAAAAATTTGTTCTTTTATTCATTATTTTAAATTTACATTTATAGTTATACGTTAATTTTTTTCCCAGCGAAGTCAAGCTAGAATTTTGAAGATCATTATACTGGCATGTATGATAATTATACCAGCAAGACGTTGCGTCAGTGCATTATACATACACATTACACATATATACATATATATATATATATATATATATCGGATACAAAGTTATATTCGTAGCTTCTTCTGCTCTTGTAAATATATATTACGTGCGAAAGGGAAAGGAAAAGAGCTTTTTCCTTCACGCGAATACGTCGCGTATCGAGTGTCCCGAAATTATTATTATTTCTTTCTACATGTTTTCTGATCATTATTTTCGTAATAAAAGCTTGTAAAATTCTGCTAAAACGTTTGTTTGAAATTGAATTTGTTAATTTTTTTTATATGCGCAGCTTACTACTCGAAATAATCCGCTCCACTTTTAACCGCGCTTATATTCTGATCGTAGCCACAAATATTGAAGTAAATATTGTTCGTCTGACCTACAAGTCTTCGTGATCTTCGATAGTGGCAATAATCTCGGGGCACTCGGTATATCTTGCCTACTTGTATCATATCGTTCGTGAGTGTTGTGAACGCGACGGTGTGTGTACGTGAGTATAAAATCCTCTTTCTTCTGCGTCGGGACTGAAGGCCAGTGCTGGGCAAAGGTGTTATTGTCCTGACACTCGTAGGAATAGGACCTGAGGATCTTAGAAACGAAATAGAAACCTGGAATGAAATAAATTTTTTTTTTTTTTTTTTTTTAATAAAGAAAAGAAACATACGCCTTCGTCGAAAGGTTGTCATGTTTAAAAACATGGTAAATGCATTAAAAAATTTTTCATTTCAAACCAAAGGTCTTCTATTGGAAAAGAATGATTTTGTTCCTAAGAATTATTTCTCTTCCGATAGAGGAGACTAATTTCGTCTTGCTTTTAAGATCCTCAGCTAATTAGATAATATGAAAAATTCGCTGTTATTGTACACATACACAAGTTTCGTTAAGTTTCGATGATTATACGATGTATTATTTGTTATAATTATTAAATCTCGGAGTGAAAATGGTGAGAATTTTCCCTATTGTGTATAGAAAATATTCCTAAATTTTACATAATGATAACCTGTAGATAATTATCAAACAATTCGCGAATTATTTGTTACTTTCTCCTATACTTGGGAAAAATTCTAAATTGATCTTGAGTCCTCAAAATATACTAGCCTCTCAAATTGCAAACGTGTAAGTAGGTTCCTCGGTGACATACGTCGTGCAAGACGAATGCACAGTGCGTTCTGTGTATCGAAACCTTGCTCAGCACTATCGGGAACGACGTTTAAAGTGAAAACACGAGCGCTTAGTTTCCCAACGATATTTTTCTCATCTCGAAACCGAGTCTAATTCCCAAGTGTTACGAGAAGGAGGACGGCGACGGGAGCAATCCGTTACGACAGAACGTCGCAATATGCGAATACATATCATAGGAAGGGAGAGACAGAACGTGGAGAAATGGTCACCGGGATTATGTGTATCTAATTATTCGTGCATAACGCATATTATCCATGCGATGAAGAGAGGCGATCGTGCATCCCGAGATTATCCATAAGCGTAGTGTAACTTAACTGCAATACATCCGCACTTTGCGCATACACACACACACACACAGGATATACGTGCATACAAACATACATACATACACGACACACAAATGCATAAAAAACAGATACACACATTCAATACATACACTTGTGATTCTATCCGTAAAGATACATGTATGTATGTATATTTATTTGATGAAAAACCAAGTAATTCGAAATGCGTATGTAATTGAAATCCTATGACACTGTAATGTTGTTGAACCGGTTATTAAAGATGTCATTGTTACCGAAGAATACCACGTGTTGCACTTCATGCCACGTCAATTTATCCAGTTTACTCGTTTAAAAATTCTCATCCATATACAGAAACAACAAAGTTTGGCCAAGTTTTGTGTGCTTATCAAATTATCCAAACAATTTTGACATTAAAAATTTTGAAAAATTATTTTGATGTCAAATAACTTCAGTTCCTTCTTGGATAGTAACATGTATTTAAAGAAAACAAACTCTAAAGTTAGTTATTCTTCTTAAATCCAAAAAGATTTTGTATCAGAAAATTTTCATCTATTGGTAAAGATCTGTATTGGCTGTCTAGGAGAATTTATTTGTGGAAAGAACGCGGCCATTACTGAATTCGAAGTATTTTAAAGTACTTGTATCAAAAATAGTCATTTTGAATGTTAATTATTATTTCTTATATTTAATAAGATATACAATTAACACTTTAGAGTTTTTTTTTTGTAAATATACAATACGTTGTTGATTATTTGAAAAACACAAAACTTTGTGGTTAAACTTTTTTGTCATCCTATATCATACAATTAAATAAATAAAAATCTTTTTGAATTTATTTCTTATGTTTTCAAGATTTTAGTTGAAGTTGAAGTAGTTGCTTCTTCCTTGAAAGAGAAAAATTTCGGTCCTCATAGATATTTTATTCATTTTAAAGCATTAATAAGTAAAAATGAAGTGAAAATACTTCAATAAGATATGATCTTCACAGCAAGTTATATAGTCTCTCCATGATCGGGGAGAGAAAAAGGAACATGTCAACTCTTTGTAAATCCATCTTCACTCGGTATCAACATTATAATAGAATCGCTTATCCTTTTTCGTTCGCGCATGACATGCTCGAGAGAGAATCGGCTACCGATACTCATATCGGTATCACATACCACGGGGTTGCAAAGGGTTGTCCGGCGAGGAGGAAGAGGAGGGGGGGGGGGGGCGAGGAAAGGGCTTAAGTCCTTAAGAACATTGTCGTACGGCACGCGCCACGTGGGATTCGGGCCTAATGAAAAAGCGAGCGCGGAAAAGCGAGCGAGAGGAGCGAGGCATTCATGGAGATGTATCTGTGGGGCCCTGGTGTCACCGTAACCCCATCAAAGTGTAATAATATTTATATTAGGGTGCAGCCCGAAAGAAGGGAAGGGCACGCCGCGCGTAGGGGCTGTGACGAGTTGCTTCGGGGGCGTCCCTCCCTCCCCCCCCCCTCCCCCCCTCCTCCCCATCCGCTGTACCGGGTGTCTCCTGGTAACGACCGGCCCGCGGCTTGGTTGTTCCACAGATATCGATCGTGGCCCCGTTAACGAGCACGCCGCATCGATAACGCCGCTATTCCCCCGCGCCATATCGATTAATCAAACGAGATGTACACACGAGGTACATGCAAATAACGCGACAAGTTTATATTGTAATACATTTTTCGCATCGTGTAAACAAAGCATCGCGATTGCGTGAATTTATTAACGTAATTGGAGACACAAGTTGTAGTAGTTTTAATAGGAATGTGATGATTTTATTGGTTCATTTTTCATCATTGTGAAAGAAAATAATTTTGTGTCGGTTGATGCATGTATATTCATGGCGCATTTCGCCACAATTCCAATCTTTTCTTAATGATTTTGCTGAAAATATTTACAAATTTAACTAAACACAGATGAAAATAATCTGAAAATAATCTTGTTGGACCATAAAAATATTGTAATTACGTAAAAATATGTCAAGCATGATGAACATTCTAGCTACTAATTTGAGCGTCCTATATAATTATTTTTGTGGTCCAACAAAATTATTTTCAGATCCATATCTAGTTAAATTTTTAGATATTTCATCAATTGTTTTCTCTGTATATACATATATATGTATAATATATATATATAAAAAGAGCGTAAAAAAGTATAATATTCTATTATATTTAGAAAAGGTGCAGAGAAAAATTATTTTAGTTTTCATAAAAGACATAATAGGTGTGAGTCAGATACGCTTTTATTACCTCGTAATAATAAACAAAGACGTGATAATGCAACGAATTATTTCCTAACTTATTGTATCTAATTATAAGCACAACAATTAATTTCAGAACCGTTTTAGTTTCTCACTATGACAAAGCGCTATGTGCTATGCGCTTATTTTGTGGTTACATAAGTCGTGTATATACGTATACTTTGGTCGCATATAATCATCTTCTTAGATCTATACGTGCCCCAGATCGTAAGGTTGTCCTAGATTAAGGTTGACGCGTCGGCGGACGGTTTTAAGGCGCGAATATTGATTCACTTCTATTCTCGTTATCTATAGCTGTGTCTTGTATTTTTGGTATATTCGCGGAAAATGGGGCTGATGTTTTCCATCGAACTTCTGGCTCAAATTTTTTTTTTTTAGCAAATATTTCTGTAGCGTCGAACTTTTTGCGCTTAAAGTTCGACCTGGATTTCTTTGTCTTGGATATACTCTCGGTGGTTCCAACGAACAACGTCGTCTTTTCGGAGACTTCAACGAAACCCTCGAGGACTTCAATGAATTGTGATACGTTGAACATCTTTAAAAAAAAATTTAAACGAACAATTATAACATCATATGTGTAATATTTATTTTATTTATTTTTATAGTCATGAATAATGATTTTTTTATAGTAACATGTTATCTCATTTGCACGCAAAAAAATAACAAAGAGATAGTAACAGTTTCTGTGGTATTTTATTATTCCAAGAGATCGAATTGCGGAAATCAGATATCTAAATAAAAATTCATTTATGCAAAAAAATTTTGTAGAAGGAATATATTTTTCTTTTGTTCTCGGATACGTCACTCACTTGAAATTTTACATTAGCTCTTCTTGAAGCAAATTTATTGGCGATTATTCGAGTTTGTTTGTAGGAATTCCGTTAAGAATATCTCAGGAATGGTTCTAAAGCGGTAAACGAGCCGACAAATTGGATTCGCAGGACGCTGGACGTTACATCGGGAGATGCGCGGTTGGGATAAGGTGATCCATACCGAACTCGATTAGGTTTCTGGCGCCTCTTCGTCTCTGCTCCTCGCTTCTTATTCAGACCCCTCGAGATTGGCCAGGCACGATTAATTGACGGTAGTCCCTTCGAGACTTCTCGACGAGATTCGAAACGACAGCTACGAATTCCAGGAGGGTGCGAAGAAAGGAATAAGGATATACGCACTCGACGTGGATCCGTGTTGGATGTCAGTGCTTTAAGATTAAGTCATTTAGATTAACTTGTTGAGCATAAGTTTACGTTACACTGTCTTGGAATCTGTCGAGAGGTTGAAGGGAAGTCTTTCTGCGATATAATTAAGATGTAATTAAACGAAGAATATTTCGCGAATTTCAGGGAATTTTTTACTATAATTATTATTATAGAAATTCTAATTTTTATTATTGTACGAAAGATATCTTACGAACTTATTTAACCCGTAGACTATAAGTATCGATAGAAAATTTTAACAGAATAAAATTTTCAAAAGTTTCTGACATTTCTCGAATCATTTATATACAATATTATGTTGCTATTATATGGCATGCAAATATATTGCCAAATATATCAATCAGTTTACTAGCACTTCATTCATCTATTTTGTATAATTGTGCCGGATGGCAAAAGCGGAGATTCCATGACATAATCGTGTTACACGTTCATCGATTACGATACGGCCGTCATTACGTACCTCCCCCGGGTATAAACCCATTTATCATGTCAATGCATGCGCCTATCGTTAGTGACCGACTGTTAATGCTTGTTAATTAATGATCCCACGGCGACCGCCGTAGTCGAAATTCAGGACGGGATCTAGAATGAGAACTTGGCTGCCCATTTGTCTTCGGCCGAAGCTACGTGTGAGAAATGAAAGCGAAGCTATGTATAGGATATCATCGTATCGTGTTCGAACCGTAAAAGCAGCAATGATTTCAAGAGAAGGAGAGAAAAAGAGAGAAGGAAATATCAGAATATTATTATATATTTGTCTCAAATTAATTTATTTTGTAAATAAAATTAAATATAGTCATTATGATATATTGCGTCCATTTAAAATTACTAAAATGAGATTATTAATTATTTTTGAAATATCTAATATTAAAATTTGATAAATAGGGCAAGTGCCTTCATTCACAGATCTACAGTGACATTTGATATTCCTGAAATGGGAGTTGCATCCGCATTTCAGATAGTAGACTATCTGAGAAACATAGAGTGACACTACAGGCACTACGTGCCAGATTCAGAGATTCAATTTAGAAGTACGAAAAGTATTTTTACCTGCGAGATCTGGAGAATTCTCGCGGATTCAAGCTGCAATCATTAATCAGGAATGAAAAAAACTAGAGAGGATAGAGAGGAAAAAGAGACGAGTCACGAGTAGCATTCGCGGGTGGCAAAAGAAACATTGATTGAACGCGGAGGGTGCCACGCCGTGTTGTCGAGAACCGATGAGGCGAATAATCGGATTTAGGGATTATCAGCTCTTTTCGGTACCGGACCGTAACCGTCGTTGCCCGTATCGTCATCGATTTCGGGAATTATTAGCAAGACAAACAGGACATCGGTGACAAATGAGACATCGCAGTCATCAACATTGAAACTCGTCGATATGTCGAATTTATCTAGATTTATATATTTTATTTCCTCTCTGTTGAAGGATTAGAAAGGTAATTAAAGTGATCTATGATATTTCGTTATACATTTTGCAACATAGATTTTTTGAAACTGTTTTAGCAGCGTGCAAAACGAGATGTGGCATCTCTATTCATAACGTTACATATATTTTTTGTAAAATTAGTTCATATCCGTTGTAGAAATTATATCAGTTCTGAAAACCTACTTTCGAGGTACAAATCGATGAAAAGCTATTTTCGAATTAAGCTTCAGAAACATATAAAAATAGGACTAATTCTGGATATACTCGTATCTACAGATAAAAAGACGATTGTGTAATGGCGTTTTCTACTGGGGAAACTAGTGCAACATATTTTTATTGTTTATAAATAATTTTATCCTTTTAATGTTATGAGGTTATCGTGACAACAAATAATATGTAATTAATAGGGTTAAACTATTTATTAACACTGAAAAATCATAACATGAATTGCATTCAGTGTGCACCAGTGTTTTGCATTAATTTTCTCAGACGAAAAACGTTGTAAAAAAATAAAATGTTAATTTTAACTTAAAGACGTATACTTTCTGAAACATGCAAAAATATTAAAATGAACATTTTGTGTTAATTTTAACATTTTTAAATGTCTCAGAAAGTCCACTATATGTCTTTAAGTTAAAATTAACATTTTATTTTTTACAGTGTATAAATTCAGAGTATCCACCATAAAACCTTAGAACCAAAGACTCGCATTGCTACCAGCATTTTCGGTAGTACAGTAAATTACCGGACATGCTTTCACGCGCGTTTTGTGCCGGATCCTTTTATCACAGCGATAAATTTCCTTCAGGAAGGACGCCACGCATGCACCCTTCGCTACACTCCGAATCCTAGATAGCCCTGAAGGTACGTCGAATCGGTATTTGTGGTTCCTCGCAGCCGGGAAAAATCCCAGATAGGGATGCCATGGTGTGGCCGATAATAACGCTAGTTTATCGCATGATTTATCAAACGCGATCGTATCGGTCGGCGACGCTCTCCGAGAACATCGTGGGTGGAAAGGGGGTTGGGGAAGCATCGCTGTGACAAATTGTCGGTCCACGGGAAGGGTGAGAGAAAGAGACACGTCGGTCTACGCCTACATCTGTTTCCGCGTTAATATCTTGTATAACTCTTACGGGGACGACGACTTGAGGGATTGCCACGAGCGGGGGAGCGCAGAGAGAGAGAGAGAGAGAGAGAGAGAGAGAGAGAGAGAGAGAGAGAGAGAGAGAGAGAGCAACACAAAAGAGGGTAGAAAGAGAGTGAGAATGGACCACTCTTGTGTCGTCTTCGTCCTGAAGATATATAGCGACCGACTTGTCTCTCCGCGGGTTTTCGCGCCCGACGGAAACATAAATAATGCATCTCACTTTTGTTGGTGTCGCGGACCTCTGCGTGAGATCGCGGATGTGGGCATGTCAATTTTTTTTTTTTTTTGAACAGACATCCATCATCGTAGGATCCGTGCGGAGATGATGGTGCGTGTCGCATGGGAATTCCTCCATTTCCGGATGCGGAGGCAGGAGAGATACATTTATCGAAGCGATGCGAAGAACTTGTCCATGCTCTCCAGTAAATTGTTTGAAATAAAATTAGTAGTGTGTGCCTGGAGTTTTCTCTAGAAGTAAAATTGAGAAAACTTCTATCTAAATGGAAAAATTATATTGAAATCGATGACTACTGGATTGATGGAAACCATCAAAAGTTTTAATGTGCTTTTTGAACTTTATTTGATAGATACAGTAATATTTTATTTCTTCCTTACATCGTTGACTTTTCTTTTTTCAATTCAGTTATTAATTGGCAAAATATATTGATAAAATATAATATATTTTTCTCTAGAATATTTTTAGGTATATAAGACACGCTTTACCTAGAAAATTTTTAGAGACAGAGAGAGAGGAGAAGAAGAAATTCAAAAGTTGAAAACGGAGTTGAAAGTTTGCGCCATCGTGTTGATAGATGTGTATTCTGAAAAGCTGAAGGGGATTTAGACTATGTGCACCTGCGCCCCTCTCTCTGAAAAGAGTTTTCTTTGAATTTTCTTTACACTTCTCTTTGAATTCCCGTAATATTAAACTTCTGAAATCTATGTACATATTCATTCAACTGTAGCTCACCTTACAAAAGCTTACTTGGAATTTATTTGTGTAAAATAGTTTTGTAAAATATAAACGTGATGTATGCAGGAACGTTCAACTGGACAGAAATACGCGTTTAACAAGGAATATTGCATGCGGGAGAAAATAGTTGCTGTTTCGCGTGCGTATCTTACATTTAGTGTTTAATGTGAGCTCCTCCCTTTTCTTTTTGGTACCGGAAATAGTTTAATGTTGATCAAGAAACACAATCACGAAAAAATAAATACCAAAGATATACCGTAGAAAATTAATTCGTTCCTAAAATGATATAATTATATTTATAAATTATAGTTCTAAACTCTTATTTAATTACTTTCTAATGCAATTTATTAATTTACAATGAAATGTTTGAAGACATACTCAGCAATAAAACTTAAGAAGCTTTATGAACTATTTAAAGTACTTATAATTATATCTACGGAGTTATTGCAATTTTCAGATATAAGAAAAATAAATCAAAATAAACCCGAACGAAATAATAAGTTGTCAAATAAAAATTAAAAGTTAAAAGTTTAAAATTAATTAGGCTAGGCAACACATCCAGCTAAAATAATTTATTAAGATAATTGTTTGATTTTAAACTGATACCATTCTTCCCACCCCTTACTCGATACATTCGCCAATCCCGTTTGTCGCCATGTTCAAAGCGAGTCTCTGAAATAGTGCGCTTGACATGCCAATCTAAAGTTCAGAAAAATTCGACGTGGGGATGAACAGCGGGAGTGAAGGAGACGGACGCTGCTCTCTCCCCGATCCTCGTATTCGCGATCCTCGTATACACGGTCCATCCAAGTGTCCCGTCATCCCCTTCACCACGGCTCGCGTGCTCTATCTACCGTTGGTCGCCCCGAGGCCAACTAACCCTCTATAGACGGACCGAGGAGGACGGGGTGAGAGGCTCCGTAACAAACGTGGATCGTGTAAGGGGTCGAGGAGATAAAATGAGATCGTGTCTCGAGGCCGGACGGCAAGGGAGCGGCTGCAAGACAGAGGAGAAAAGAAATTGGTACATCGCCTGAGAAGAATGAGTCGGTCGCCCCCTCTGCCGTTGTTTCCGATGCGAATATCTTGCTGGTGGTATCCGGCGATGGAGAGGGCATTGTCTTTGCCGCAAGGAGCGATCAAATCGCCCGATTGTCCTTCGATCGACCCCACGACAATCTTTTTATCAGAAGATATACAATATAAAAAATTTTATAAAAATTTTACCAAGGAGGTAGAATTGTTCCTCATATGTACGTAATTTTTTAATTTTTTTTTTTTATATTATAGTTTATATTATGTATTGTGAAAATATTGATTTATTTCTCATCCCTAAATTTCAAGAAAATATTAAGATGGTCATTAGCAGTATTAACAGCTTTCTAAGATCCGTGCTTATTAGCAATATTAACAGCTTTCTAAGACTCGTATTTGCATCAATAATATTAAATTGCTTGTCAATTTAATTTGTGATATTACTACTCCAGCTTTGGTTTAAGACTGTGTTTCAAGATCGATAAATAATTAGCGCACAGTTTCCTTGAATTAGAAATTGTATAAATTCACAAGAAATATTATCAGACATGAAGAACCGCCTTGATCGAATACGACATTTTTCGCTCATGTGTGAAGAAAATAATCATTTTGCAATATATTTACAAAATTGTATAAAATAAATTATCACTCTTAACGCATTGTAATTGACGTCTTAAAGTTTTATAGCTAAAAGATTTTTATAAAAAATTACGTAATGAGAGAGATATCCGATTCAACGGAAAATATAGAAGAAATTTAATTTTTAAAATATTTAAGACACACATTCATTGAAGCGATAAGAAAAATACTGAAAAATACTTTTGTTCAGCCTTTCTTAAAGAAACTAGCATTACAAGTTTGTAGAGAAATTTTATAGACACCACAAATATTTATGATTAATTATCCTTGCATACTTTATTCTTATCTAACATCTATCATAAAATTTACGTTCTATCGCAAATTTACGTACTAAGTTTCTCCTATAAGGCAGATCTACCAATCATTTCGCATCTCGGTGTCCGTCGGTATTGCGTTACCTCGAAGTAGAGCTGAACGTATGTACAACCACGTGCTTCTTCGGATTCACTTGAGAAAGCTGAAACCGCGTTTACGACCGAATAAGATAGCGCACGACTTCATGCACAGGTCGTAATGGCGTATTAAAATTTCTCAAAGTAGCATCACGTCCGACGATGCGTGCTTCTCGACCACGCGCGACACGGTTGAGTCAAACAACAATTGCAATCCTACACTCGTCTTATCCATTCGTAGCACATAGAAGTCAACTAAAACTCGTGAATTACACATTTTAAATTGCAAGTTAACTGCAAACGCTTTCTGACTTTAAAATTGTTGTTTTGGTTAAACATTATAGACGATACGCTTTATATAATTAATACAACACACCATTTTCCTATTTTTGTCTCTATTGTTTTAAATGTTAATCATCAGAATTTTTTTGGGAATGTAAAAGCTCTAGAGCTCTTCGAAGAAGTGCCAGAGTTGTATCAAAGAAAGATGCGGTTAAACTGAGTACTTTCATAAATAAAAAATTTCTCTTAACAATGAAGACTTTTGACATAAAAGTAAAATTCCAAACAATGATTAATCCTTAAAAAGTTATAGTCTTGAATAAAATTGAAGACTTTGATATAACTACAGATCTAACTTATCTTTTTTTTCTTTGGTTCCTCAAAAACGTAAATTGCCTGCTGCTAATTAATATCCTTAATTTTTTAAAACAATAAGTTGCAAGACAATATTAAAATATTCAATGTTTGAAAGAAATATAATCTCTTGATTTCAAATTAATTAAAGAAAAGCTACTGATATATTAACTATAAATTAATTTATTATTTGTTATACTTGATCTATTACAATAATATTCTACGTAAATAGCAAAAAAGAATGATTGAATGTTTCTCGAAAAATGGACGCGTCATTTCCCGGAATGGCCGGTAATTCGGTCGAATTAGGGGAATCGCTCGCTAAACTAGCGGCAGAAATAACCAGGAAGTGCGCTCGCGGCGCGAATCGTTCGGGAAGCGCCAAACGACCGCACTTCCGGTTCGTGCGGCAAAGTGTTTCCTGCGTCGTTCGCGCGAGGGGCGGCAACCCCTTCGTATAGTTGCGGGAGGGTAAAGGGCAACAATGCCGCGAGCAACTACTCGAGCCCGAGCCTTTGTCTGAAAATCTCACTTGGGCTCTCCTTTCCGCTTCGCCCTCCAAGCCTCCACCCGTTTTATACCCTTACATGTTCCCATCCCTCCCTCTCGGCTTTCCTTTTCACCCCGTTTGCCTCCTTTAACGGCGAGACACGTGTGATTGCTGTTCCTTTGAATTTTGAGAAAAAGGCTCCCATGGGTGTGTCTTTGTCTCACGTCGCTTTGGCGTTATGATCAAAAGATAAAGGGAACGAGATAGGGCAGGTATTACTGCTTTTCTTCTAGCTTATTAAATGGTTGAACTTAAAGGAAGTCGTAAGATTTATGGCCAGCACGAGGTGTTAAGAACTTTGTTTCTCTAAACTAACTCTATTTAACTCTTGATATTAATATTTGAATAATATTCACATCGCACTCTATTATTATATTTACGAATTTTCATTTTATAAACTCGTTAATTAATTGTAAAGTTTAATTACAGTGTATTTTATATCTTAACTTTTTTATTTTTGAGAATTTTATGACTGACTCTTACATGCCCTGTCTATTATTTGTATTGTTATTTGACATCAAGAATCCTTGTATTGATTATCTTACTTTTAATTGTAAAATGTCAAAAACAATAAAACGTAAATTACATATTTCCCACTCATTATTGAGAAGGAAGAGTTAAAATAATAAATTAAATACATTTTAAATCATAACCGCTTGCAGGAATTTAATAAATAATAATATCCTTTCATACGTAACGAAATTATAGTCGCTGTTAGTCGAGTCTATATGCAATATTGCCGGCAGTTAAAGGAGGTCGACGTTACTCGAGCATGATTCGATAATTTACCTGCAACCTAAATAAACATTTTGCATTCCCGACAAATATCGCGTATTTACTGACTATTATCGGAAAGCCGCGAATTTCTAATAACTCGTCAAAGTTTCGCAACGCGCGCTAATTTCCGTTCTCGAACTGCCACTGGTCTTGAAAGTAATGACGATGCAACGGAGATCTCTCGCTGTGCGCAATCGGCATCAGGAATTACGAAACGGGTTACAGAGTCGATTCGAATGACGAAACACGCAATATTACGAGCGAGCAAGAAGTTATTCACGAGCATTTGTCTGTAAAATTGTTTAAAAAAGACATAGAAAAGCTTAAATTACGCTTTATAAATATATTAATTGCTTTTTAAAGAAAAAGCTATTAATTGAGCAATTCATTAATAACATTAATCGAAAGACATAATATATATTATGAGTCGGCGAGCGCACAAGAAGTTGTTCACAAGTATTTGTCTATAAAATTGCTAAAAAAAAGATACAGAAAAAAAATTAAATTTGTATTAATTGCTTTAAAAAAACTATTTATGCGATTCATTAGAAGGTCAGTTAAAACATCAGTTTCAGTTAATTTGACTGAAACCACTTTTTCCATGTAATTAGTGGAAGCTCGTTTATATATTAATAATATTATTAATTTCCCAAGTATATCAAATGATGTCTTAACGACGTTTTTAATATCAAAAATGTCATCTTGCTACTTAAGTTGTATTAAATATGAAGAAGAGAACTCGCTCAATGTTATATTAATTTTTTCGAAAGGCTAAAATTTTTTATAAATTTACCTTATTGATTGACACGAAAGATGCAAAAATTTTTGCTTGCTGCTCTGACAATGAATAAGTAAAATTATTTAGTCATTCATTTGTTTATGTGTTAAGTATTGGAACTATTTGCAAATTTTCAAGATGAAAGTATGAATTTAAGTATGAAGATTAGAAGTAACATCCGCAAGTGATATACGAGTGGCGCACTGCGCCACATCCCTCTCAAACTCCCTCTGTTTCCTGCGGGGATTAATGACTCGCTCGAAAAGAACGACGTGTCTCCGAACACGTTTCCGAGGAACATCTGATATCGCACTACGACTTTAGCCATCAAGAGTGCCCGTAAAAGACCACCCCGCCTTATGAATAAAGTAAAATGTCGCACGACGCAACACATTATTCGACACACAACGTTTCCCTACGACGATGATGACGACGACGACGATGAGATCTTTCCGCCCTCGTTCTTCCCGTTCGCACGCGAGCTGGTACCATCGTCGGGGTACCATGTTGCGTTATGGGTATCAAGCTACTCATAAAACGGCATTAGCACTAGCCCCATATGCCAGTCGACCGGCTGAGTTTATTCGTACGAGAGGAAAAGGGCAACCTTGCTGTCGAGGAAAATTACTTTAACGATGGATTTTAGTCCACTAGTTCTTGGTTAAAAAAGTATATGATCTTTTTTATGATCAAGCAGAATTAATGAAATGGGAGTAGTCATGATTTTCTTGATAAAATATGTAGATATCAGACTTTTTCTAAAAATATAATATTTTTACGTTATTTAAAATGTCGATGTATAAGATAAAGTCTTTGTTATACATTGACATTTTAAATAACGTAAAAATATTATATTTTTAGGAAAAAATCTGATATCTATATATTTTATCATGATTATTCCCATTTCATTAATTTTGCTTGGCCATAAGAAAAGATCATATATATCCAAGTCTAAAAGTTTAGTTAGATACAGATTTGAAAATAATTTGTGGACTATTAAAATAATTACGCAGAACGTTCAAAATTATTAGAACGTTAAAACTTTTTTGCAGTATTACTTATTATGCTTGAACGTTCTACATAATTATTTTGATAAGTCTAATAAAATTATTTTTAGATCTAGCCAACTTTTTAAATATTTCAGTAAAATCACTCTTTCCATTTAAATTCAATGAAATTATCGAATCAAATTTTTAGTTTGAAGTTGATCCGGTTTAAATTTCAAGTTTAATCCGATTGCTGGATAGACACTCGACAATTTTATCGTTCAACTCGATCACAAGCGGTGTTGATGAAAGTGTTTGCAAGTGTTGATAAAAGCAGTTAAAGCACGTGATCATCGAAATTGATTGTGAACATTTGAAAAATACGAATCCTTTACTGTGGCTTGTCTTTTCTGATCAGTTAGTATCTAAAGTGAGATTTTATTCGATTTTAATACTGATTGTATTGGAGAATACTGATATTTTAATGTATTAAACGAACGGACAAATAAAATGGATCGGAAAGTCTCGGATTGGTTCACTGATCGTAAAAGTTTCTCGTTCTAACGCCGTAAAAATCGCCTCGCTGTCCCTAACTGCTACAGTTAAATTATTGAAGGATGCGGTTGACTTTGACCTTCGAGAGAAAAGGGATGAAACGATTGCATCTTCTTTTGTACGATCTTTAAATGGCGTCGATCAGACACGCATACTGGCGGTGAAAGACTCTTTATCGAGCAGAAGAAAAAAACCACGAACGTGATCGTGGTGGATAAAGGGCGTGTGGACGTCGTTCCCTTCCGTTCTTCTTCTTGCCTAGGGCACCCCTTAAGCCTGGTCCACCCCTACAGGGTAATAGCGGACCGGCAGGGTGGCCGCAGTAACGACGCGTCGTCAGTTAATCAAGCCATTTCGTTCCTGCGGGATTGGAATGAGGATTCGGTCGAAACGACGACCATCGATTTTGCTTTGGCCGCAGTCGTACAACTTTCCCAACTTCCGAGGGAATACGAAGGAGAAAGTTGGAGTTTACATCTTCGTGCACTTCAGGACAATTTACGCACTTTGCCGTCGACAGATGAGAAAGGAAGGAAAAAATGGCAATTAGGTTGAGAAATATAACTTGTAGTATGACTTATAAATTCGATTTAACTTCAAATATAATTTATAATTTTTTGAAAGCATTTTAGAATTTTTCCTGGATTACGCTTTCCAGGAAAAGTCTGGTATTCAAATATACACTTTTGATGACAAATTCCAGGTTTCCTTTACCGAATTTAAACATATTCTCATTTAACGAAGTAAATATAAAGTAAATACAAGCGTAATATTTATATCGCCTCGCGAATATCAATAAAGGCATACGGTATGGTAATCTCGTTGTACCTTTACTGTGAGGTTTAATCCACTTACAGAAGTTGTGTAGCTCACCGCGAAACGAGATCAGAAACTCCAGCATTTCAATAAAACGACTTCTTCAACTTTCCTTATGGTTGAATCCTTTTAGAATTTGAACTCCAATATAAACGAGCTCAAATTCATTGTTAATAAAATCGTATGGAAAAATCCCAAGTTTTAGAGGAATAATCTCGACTTTGTACGTCTTTTCATTTAAATTTAAAAAAAATATAATTCCATTAAAGCAAAGATAATTTAAAATTGAAAGAAAACTACAAGTTTTTCTTATTAAGATTTATCGAGAATTTTAATGCTTCTTGCTTAAGAAAAGGTCATCTTCAAATTAAATAAAAACCTATTTCTTACTCTCTATATTATATCGTTATATAATACATTTTTTTATAAACGACAAATTATACTATTATATTAGCAAAGAAATTTTATAAAAATGATTTTGCTTCGTGTTTAAGACATTAAAAAAAGAATATAAATTATATGAAAATATTAAAAAACCAATAAAAGTATTAAAATAATTCTTATTTGTTAAACTCTATGTTAAAAGCGAAATCAGCTTTGGTAGTCAAAATGTCGACAAGAGAACGGCGACTACTTCTGGTCAACCAAAATCTTCAGGAAGATCGAGTGAAGTGCTCTGGTCTTGCACCGCATGGAAGACCAGCGAGATCTTCTCTGGTGGCCACCATGATGATACGCAAGACGTATCTCGGTCGAGCACTGAGTCCATTGTCATTGAGATTCCCGAGCTGTCCCAGGACACGAAGGGGATGAGGAAAGGGCGCACTGCGCGCAATTTCCGCCCATCGGGGTTCGACGATCAGGGGGGAACGGCGCCCCAAGCCCTCGTAATCCCGCGACTGAAAGCCTCGTTTAATATTTATGATTTATTTCGGTTTAATTCGACGTGCAAACGAGAGGCGTATTTGTATTCAACGACTGTCTGGTTGGCTGGCTGGCTGACCTGCTCGCTACGCGACGTCTTAATCCCTCGAGACCTCGGATCCTGACTTGAAGCACGGAGCTTTACTCTGACTCGAGAAGAGAGGAAGATGTTTTCCTCTAGTCCTAATCTGAATGCGCTACGAATTCTCGTTGCCTCACGAGTTGCACTGCTTTTGATTTATGGCGCGTATTGTGTGAGAACACCATATAAAACGGAAACGGAAGAGCAAAGAATAAGTTAAGATAAAATATAATTTGAAATTTAATTTCTTTTAAATTTCTCTCAAACTTAATAACGAAAATAGAGAGTAGATTCATGAGTTTTTGCACAGCAAAAATACAAAATAAAACCAATTTGATGTTAAATTAATACATTAATTTTGAATACTTAATCTTAAAATTGTTAAAAAATATTTTAAGATGAAAAATTACTACATTTTTCAAATTTAAAAATAGATTTTACGTTAATGGAGAATTAAGATCTTGAGATTTATTTCTAATTTCTCTTCCAATTGTACATTTCGTGAAAATCTCTTTTAACAATTGATAAAAATTGTGTTACTATAAAGAAAAAGTTTCATAAGGCGATACTAGTAAGAAATATTATCCAGCATTTTGCATGTAACAACACTTATTTTTCCTTATTAAATTTCTGGTCCTCCCATTATTGACGCTTTGATTGTCTTTGCGCGAGGTAACAACAACAGGCCTCCGCAGCGGATACAAGTTTCAAGAACGCGATGGCGAGTTTACAAGCGCGGCGGAATCATCGGCGTCATTGTTCCGGGAACAATGCGCGAATAGAAATGCCTTCACCCTCGTATCCGGCAGCCACGGCGAGGTCTAGGGGAGAGAATTACCCTCTGCATTAACTCGCGTAATTGAGATTTATTAATCCAGCGGCCGGTTAGTGGCCGCGCACCAGCCGTATCTTGTTCTCCTCCGAACCGAGGTTGGGCTGTAACTTTATTATTATTACGGAGCGAAGTATGTGCACTCGCCCGTAGGATTTTTCCGGGGGCAGAAAGGCGTTTATCATCCTGAATGAATGAACGATCAATTCGGAGTATTCCTCGTTCACATTTTATTTCGCAACTTCTGCTTGCAATAAGAATCTCATTGATAAGAATTGAAGAAAAAAAATAAAAATAACTTTTATTTCTGCGAGTACGATTGTTACAGTGTGGAATTTATAATGTCAACTTATATCCGAGGGGTCAACCACTATGGCACAATTAATGTACATTTCTTTAGAAATATATTGCGGCAGTACAATAATAAAACAAGCAATGCTAGCAATTCTAACAATGTACTAACAATACATAGTAGTACATTAACAATACTTGGCAACAATATTGTGCGCAATAGGTGCACATAATACAGGGAAAACAATAGCAATGCTAACACAATAAAGCGTGTTGTATTGCCTACATAATTAGCAATCACTGTACATTTTTTAGTAGTGATTGATCCCTCGATTATAGCCAATTTGAATTATTTTTAATCATTTCTATAGGTCGTCACTTGACCATTCAATATATTAATTAATTTAACTAAAATAATGGAGTTAAACTCAAGAAAATGTATATATTAAATTCGACAAAGTAAACGTCCACATTAACGTATACTAAGTGTATTCTCCGCCATATAAAAAAGATATGTCAATATAACACTATTAAAAATAACAAAGATTAAAGCATGTTTTTTTAAAGATGGCCGTTTTACCCAAGTTTACTCTACATGTTTATGGAATAATGTGGTTACCAGAGGGTAGACTACGGGTTAAGCCGTTAGTTAAGCCCGCAGGGAAGTTTCATATTGCTAGATTAAGCGTTCGACTTTCACCTTAGTTCCTCTCTCTTTCTCTCTCTCTCTCTCTCTCTCTCTCTCTCTCCCCCCCCCCTTCTATCTCTCTCCATTTCTCCATCTTCTCCGTTTACGTCTTAAGCCGAACGGCCCTAAGTTGTAGGCGCGACTTTCATTAAACAGCTCGATGACAGATCGCTTGTCTTCGTTTGTATTAAGGGTGGTGCTGAAACCAGATTTAGACGGCGATATTACGATTCGGAGACCCGACTGTCCTTAATTCAAGACTTCCCAGTTACGTGACCGTGTTTCATTTGCGCGTTATTGCTCGATGATAGTAAATGATTAAGACCAGCTCGAAGGGTATAGAAAGGTATGCAGCATTTCCTCGAAATCTTTAGCAGAAAAAATACGCAGAAAAAGATCTCGTCTGGTATTTCTAAATAAAATTTTACTATAACCGCAATACATAAATACAAAGTATAATATAATAAAATATAGAAGTATATAGAAATATGTAACGTGGAATTCTTCCCTATTTCATTGCATAAAATCTGGAAGAGTTAAAAATACGTTTTACGTCGCTAATAATTTGCTGTTTTGTCGTATGGTGGTCGAATTCTAGTCGACTCCTACGAGAAACAGATGGCACATTGCACGCTGAGATGAAAAACGTCCATCGATGTATAATGCAATTGTTTCTTGCTTCTTTGCAGAGGGATGGCGAGACTCGGTGTTGGGGGCCCCGCGTCGTTTATTGGTGACTCTCGGCAGTCTCTCCAGGGACAGTTCGCCATGTCCTGCCGCGGTAAGTCACCGCTTTGTTCATCCCTTATCAACAAAGCCCCGCGATCAAGCTACGATCTTTTATTTGCTGGCTGTGCGACAAAGTGAGATACGAGCAGGGATTCGCAATGGTCGATAAGATCTGGAAGGAATTAGCTTTCTTGTCGTTTTACAGCAGACACGACGCGACATAATACTGAATATTACGAGAAAAAAAAAATGGGATCGCGATACAATACGTTTAAGATTTGAATAACGAAATCAGAAGAGATACTTTATTTCTCGTTTTTAAAAAAACTTTTTTACCTTCAAAAATTTAACATTGCGGGAAAGTTTGGTATATTTTTATTAAAACAAACTAATTCTTAGGATTTTTTTATTAGAGGTGAAACCCACCAAACTTTTATCATTGTATACATACTCGTACCTTTTTTTTTTTTTAGGAAAGCATGATTAAAGTACAAAAAACGTGACATTTATATCCTTATACTTTCTAGCCTGTCTTATTTCTTGATATTCGACGTGAATGATTCGGAAGAAATTGCGCTGTATTCGCAAAATTTGCGGCGCGTCCGTGCGCGAAATTATGAGATCGTACCGTCACGAATTTCTGCGATGTTACAGTGAAAATGGCGTCACGCGTGGAATGTATAAATTTTCGTTAACATTTCGACGCGATTGCCGGTACCAATTGTGTCTTCAAAATTTATGGTCCTGCATATTATGTATGCCTACTACGCCGGCGAATAAATCACAGTTGCGGTAATGCAATTGCATCTACCGTCACCGTTTTGATATCTTTCAACATGCATTACGACTTCAATTTTTTAGCACACAGAATGTATCAAGCTTGGCTTTTTTTATTTTATTTAAATAAGGAAACATCAAAAATATCAAGTTTCTTCTTATAAAAAAAAATTACACCGGTATAATTGCAATAAATTAAATTATATTAAACCTATGATACATGGAAAGAACAATTTTGTTAAAATACACTATTGCTCAAAAATATTTATTCATTCCGATTTTTGTACGTACCATTTTTTTATTGTACGTAGAATTATAAATTTTTAAAACTACAATATTAACCATTATTATTAAGTCTAGTATGTAGAAGAGTAGAAAAAATGAAATTCACTGTTCTTCATTTAATTAAGAAAGACAGTTAATTATGTAGATGCCCAAGCTGTTGTGAATGTCAAAACTTTTTGCAGTATTATTTATTAAGCTCGAGCGTCCTATAATATTTCGACGATACAACCATTTCGAATCATTTTCAAATCTACATCTAGCTACATTTGCAGACAACTTCAGCAAAATCGTTCTTTTCATGCAGCAAAAGGTAAGCTTAACAACAAATAAGCAAATAGATGTTCGATCTCAAGGCGTGAGAATTACACGTTGCAATCTCTCGAGAAACGATTTTGACCTTTTCGCGATTTTGACCTCGCGTGGACCTGAGTGGATCGGAGGGAGATTCGAGATTCGCATTCCGTTCCAAGGAACTCGATCACGGCCGTTTTACCTGAGTGCGTTCGAGCGGACTCCACGTTGATCCGGTCGCGCAATAAATTTTCCCTTTCAACCCCCTTTCGAGCTCGCGTCTGTCGCGCTGGTAACGAGATCGTATCTGACGCGCCGTGCCGTGTCATTTACATACTCTTCGCCCTGAGGCAACGCGAGGGTTGTGCCTCGTATTCGGCCTCGGTTTGATTTACATTTTCCAACGCGCGGCCGAGGATCAGCCGTGCCTTCGAGCTGACGGATGCGGGGATTGGCGTGGATAACGAAAAGAAGCGGCCGCGAAAGTCTCACCTGCTCGCCGCAGGGAGGGAATAGATGCAAATTTACTTGTGAAATATATCACTTTTGCTCGACGGCGCATTTCAATGAGAAAGATCGCGTTTTGGCACGTTCCCTATTTATACACCGATCTTCCGTTCACTCGCAAATTATTTATTCGCCTGTGAAATTATTTATCATCGAGAATTATTTATC
Source organism: Acromyrmex echinatior (assembly GCF_024713525.1). Lineage (NCBI taxonomy): Eukaryota > Metazoa > Arthropoda > Insecta > Hymenoptera > Formicidae > Acromyrmex > Acromyrmex echinatior. The sequence continues at coordinate 8,709,987 of NC_141864.1, read as the reverse complement.
GAGAACAACAAGAAAATGTTACCCGACTTTAATAGCATCTTTTGTTCCATCTATCATGATATTACGAAATCATAATATCATGGATATTTATTTTGTAATGTTTATCAAAATCATATCTTAGAACATTGTAATGATTCTCTTCTCTTATATAATGATTTTCCTTGTAATACATGAAAAATAAGTTAATAACAAGGAGAATTTTATTAGCTACATTTTTAAAAATACCTAACGTTATTTTCAAAATAGGGTACATTTATTAGGATTATTATTAAATTTCTTTTATATTGTAATATTATTTATCAATTTTTTACGATTTCCGGTTAGGAGCCACGTATTACGGTCGTTATGAGATAATTAGAAGGGTGGAAGAAAACCCGGTTATAATTTATCCGGATACTACGCGAACTTTGAACTACTAGTGCCAGAGGGAGAAGAGAGTAAATATGTTGGCGAGTCGGGATAATGAATTCCATTAGGGCAAGAACTTGGCCGAGAGTGCGATCGGCGTTAGTGCTGAAAGAAAAGCGCCGGACACGTGCAGCTCTCTGGTCTGGAAATGTCGGGAGGAAATAATCTGACTCGGAAAATCGCCTGCGGAAACTTCGTCAGCAGGCGTTCTTGTCGGAAAACTTTCCTTGTGCGTGGCTTCCCTTAAGGAAAACTTCGGCCGCGGAAAATCCCACGAATTTATAAAAGGGATACAGGCATTCGCATTATACATATTTATAATACATTCGCGATATTGATTACCTTGTGTGTGGACATAGAATGTCGCACATCCTAAATGTTATTTTTAGTGTTTAAAAAAATATCCACGTTTTTCCTCCTTTTTTTTTAGTAAATTTTTATTTGACGTTACTTGTTTTTTGTAATAATAAGGTAAACTTATATTTTATATACTTGTTTACTCGATTATGTTATTAATAGATTATATGTACAATCTTTTTTTATGTAGTGCGACGCGAATTAATTAAGTAAAATTATTATGTATTAAAAATTTTATCGAAAGAAATTTATTCAATTACAACATTAGTGACTTATATATAATAGATACAGACGAAACTATAATAAAGAAGTAAGATTTTTAAATAAACATTTGCAAAATTTAATATGAAGAATTGAAGAAAAAATTTCTTTCTAAAATATCCTGAAGGCATTTTCGAGATATCCGTGTTATTTTTAAAATGTACATTCTAAAAAATTATTCGAAAAATATTACATTTCAGTACTATTTTAAAAATGTAATAACCAATATTGAATCAGCATTGAATTAATTCTCCGTAGATTTTAGTTTAATTTTAGCATCTCACAATGTCGCATCGATCCTATAACGTTCTAATAAATAAATCGCGCGTCGCAGGTGTCGTCGAAAGAAATTGTGGTGAACCCCGCCGTCAACTATGGATCATTCAATAAGGTGGAGTATCTCACAACTCGTCGCTCTTAAAGGCAATAGGATCTCGTCACTCTGGTATTAAACTAGCACTCACGTATTACGCGAGCATTTCATCGCGCCCACGTAGCCATGTACCTACGTGTTTCTATAGCCACCGTTTCCATCACGCTATTTCGTTATCGAGGCAAATGGTGTGTTGTTTGTCTAAACGACTGCACTGAAAAACACGCGCAATCGACACGCTCGATTCAATTATCGACATCGCTGCGTCGGGAATAAACACTTAAAACATTGATTGACATGGTGTACACGCTGTGTCTTTGTACAAAGACACTTTGTCTTTTTTATTCTTCACTAGCTTTGCATGCAGAGTGCGTACGTCATGTGAATCAGTGTTTTAGATGTTTATTCTCGACACAGCGATGCCGGTAATTGAATCGAACGTGTCGATCATTTAAAAGAGCTGAATAGTTTAGTAGCACTAATAAATCACATATATTTGTTTAATAATTATGATGTGTTTGGGGAGGCTATTAGCGCTACTTTTGTCATTCTATCTTCGTTATTTTTAGACGTAAAACAAGAATAGAATGACACAAATAGCACTAATAACGTCTCCCTGAGTGCATCTTTAGAATAAAGAGAATTATGAGAAAATATTTAAGGAAAGAAGGAGTATTATATTTCTGAAGGAAAATATTAATTTTAAACATGACAAAAAATTAAATATACTTATTGTTATTTCTATGGAAAGTTTCCATTAAATTATTTAAAAAAAAAAAATAGTTCAATAACCGCATTTAACTTAAATTCAAGGATGCGAGTTTAGGAAGTGGATCAAGAAGATCGTTTTTTTATCTATTCAGATTTTCAAAAAACAATTTTTTATTGTCATCATTAAGAATGTCAAAAGATCAAATTTTTTTTTTACTGATTATTTTTGACATTCCTAATAATTATTCATGTATATTGTATGTAATACAAAAAAATTGTTTTTTGAAAATCCTAAGTGAATAAAAAATGATCTTCTTGATCCACTTCCTAAACTCGCATTCTTGAATTTAAGTTAAATGCAGCTATTAAGCTTTTTTTTTTTTATTGACTCTTCTCCTTATTGACTCTTCTCCTTTAAATCCTAGTCTTTGCATCAATCATTGCCCATTCGTTCAAAGAGCCACACTAAGCGAAATTCCAGACACCCATAAGAAAATTACTTTCGCGAACTGGAGAAGATGTACGAAAAGCAAGAGGGAGATCGACTCGTGAGAAGGTGGAGGTATTCGCGGCTCGTCACTTCCGATATTGGTTTTATATTGGATTTTCGTTCCTCGTGTGCGACGCAAGAGCGGTGATGTCTTTGATTTCAGCGGAAAAAAAAGCGTTAGCCGATCCCGAATTAGTCGGTTGCTCTTTCCGGAAGTATAAAGGAGCGTACGCAGGGAGGGTGAAAATATACGTGCAGCTACCGGGAGGTCCTCGGTATCGATCAGCAAACCAGGTGTTACCACGCCCAGATATCAATTAATCCGTTTACGTGAAACGTGAGAGAGGATTACATCGGTTCAGAATTGATAATTTTGATTGATGACTCATTGATAGTCAAAAGGTCGAATCATTTTTATTAATGAATCAAATAGTACTTTTTGCACTGGAAAAAATACTAAATTTTAGTAAATATTTGTTTGAATACTTCTAAATATTTACGAAATGTAAACACATTTTATACAAAAACTATTAATTTAATTTAGCTTCCTTTTTTTATTGAGTAAACATTTGTTTACTGTAAGTTAATGTTTACTTAGTATTCAAAGAATTATTTGCCCAGAATACCTTAATTACTTTGAGAGATAAGTAATATTCGACTTTTTGGTTAATTAATTAATTATTCTCAAATTAATTTTTTTGAAATATTTTCAATTCTTGAAATGATTGATCTTCGATCAGTCCTAAAGTCTTGTTAAATCTACGAAAGGCGTTCAGCTATAAATCGCTGATCCGAGATCTCATCAAATACGATCGGGATTGCGATTCGTGGCCATGACACGCGTCGCAAGTGCGGCTCAACGTTGGTCAGCCACAAGTCCACTTATTCTACCTGAGTACTCCCGCGATGCTTCTATCCGATCCCCTGTATTGCATTAAGCACAGCCGAGTGGTCAGCCCTGCGAATAGGGATAGAAATATTTGCAATGCTTTTTGTCGGTGCTGATACTTAAACATACCAATAATAATATTTCTGACGATAATAAATCTTTTAAAATATCAGATAACATCACATTTATTGGGCTTTCTATACAATAAGCTATTATCTAAGTTTTAAGTCTTAATCCGTAAGAAATTGATCAATCATAATCGATTATTCTTCTCACATATTAAATGTAAACATATATTTATTTGATACAAAAATCATTAATTTATTTTAGCTATCGTTTTTATTGAGTAAATATTTGTTTACTGTAAGTTAATGTTTACTTTGTATTGAAAAGAAATATGTATTAAGACTTAACTAAATCTTTTTTTTTGTGTATCAGACAATTATTTGCTCAGAATACCTTAATTGTTTTGAGAGATGAATAGCATTCGATTTTTTGTTAATTAATTAATTATTTTTAAATTAATTTTCTTGAAATATTTTCAATTCTTGAAATGATTGATCTTCGATGAGTCCTAAAGTATTGTTAAATCTACGAAGGGCGTTCATCTGTAAATCGTTGATCCGAGATCTCATCAAATACGATCGAGATCGCAATTGGTGATCATGACACGCGTCGCAATGTTGGTCAGCCACAAGTCTACTTATTCTACCTGAGTACTTCCGCGATGCTCCTATTTGATCCCCTGTATTGTATTAAGCACAGCCGAGCGGTCAGCCCTAATAGGATAGAAATGTTTGCGATGCTTTTTGTTGAGCTTGGTACTTAAACGTACTAACAATAAATATATAATGTTCACGACATTTTAGTCTCGAGGACAGAAAAGCATGTCTCTGATGATGATAAATTTTTTTAAATATTAAATATCAACACGTTAATTATTAACATACAATAAGCCATTATTTAAGTTTTTAAGTCTTAACCTGTAAGAACTTTTAACCAATCATATTTGATTATTCTTCTCACATTCGACTGTAATTCACTTAATTTCTTATGATTTAAAACTTAGGTAACACAGTTTATTATAGAAAGCCCATAATTTAGCTTTCTATGAATACCTACTAACAATAATAACTTCATAATACTATTTTTAGAATGTGTTTGTATAATTATATTTTTTACACAATACGAAAATAAAATTTAATTTTTAATCCGGGGATTAAGTCATGTATATTTTCATGTATTTTAACGCTCTGAAAACAAATCGAAATTTTTTTATCAATAAAAAATAACTCAATTTTCCTGCAGTATTTTTAGAATCATTTATAGTCTGGTTTTTAATATACAAATTGAGATAAAAGAGAGAAAGTAAATTTACCAACAATATTATATTATGCAATATAAAGTTAATATGCAATTTGATAGTTTAAAAATAAAAACTAGAAAATTGAGCTGTTTTTCTTCAATAAAAAAAATTATGACGTAATGGAGCAATTTGAACATCGGATTTGATTCAGAATGTCAAAATACACATAAGAATACATGATCTAATCTCCGAATCAAAAAATTTTTGTGTGTCTGTGTTATTTGTATTGGGCGGGAATATCAAAAAACAGAATTGACAAAAATGTCAAATTAAGTTAATACAAGCTGACATTAATTATTCGTATGTATAACAAATTTATTTTACAATGTAATAAGTATAACGTTTCGAAAATATTAAAATGAGATTTGCGTGATATCGATACTTTATTAAATTTAAGCGTTCCTACCCATTTTCTAAGAATGCACGTCACGAGACGATCATAAATAATGTGTTATCGCGAGATCCGATAGTGACTAATTTATTTACGAATCGTCGGGGTGGTGCACGCGTGAGTCACGTGCCATCTGTTATCTGGTACCCGTTCTATTATGACACGTAAAGTGCACGGCATCCTATTATCCGTGATGACCGAATTTTTCCGCGGCCCCACGAACGTGATTCGACAAACGCGGCGAATAGATTTCGATAGAACTACGTTGAAGTGTAAGGTAATCGATGAGATTAATTGGCGAGTATAGAAAAAAATTAGGATTACGGTAATTGATGAACTTATTTTTTAAGTATTAATTTTTTAAATATTTTTGTCTTGTGTTAAACTACATTTTGCAGAGCGTAAAACTAGAAACACATGAAAAAACTTAAGAAAGTAAGAAGCAAAGCAATGCAACATTTGATGCACAATTCTTTATCTTTTAATTGATATCTTAATTTAATGTCCTTAATTGACATTTTTAATCACGCGCAAGTGATTTAATCATGGCTTAATTTGTAGTATGTCTAACTTGTCACGAAACAATTTTCTGGTTGACGTTGTTGACGTCTCTTTCGTGAAAATAAAAATCCATGATTCTAACAAGACCGAAGAATAGAAACTGCAATTTTCTGTATTAAAATAAATGAAGAGAGAATAAATTACCGAAATTCGACTTTGTTTTATTTATCAATTTTTTTGTCATTGATGTCAGCCGGATTTAAAATGTAAGACTCAAAAAATATATTCATTTTATGTAAATAATTTCCATGTCCTAATTTTTGTTATATATAATCATAAATTATATATATAATTTATAATTGCGAATACAATTAGTGCAAAATGTTTATATTTTTAAAATCTTAGAATGACATTTATTTTTTAATATTAGCCTAAGGGGAGGAAAACTAAACTCACTATAAATATGTCATGTCAAAAAATAAAAATATAATTAGAAGAGATAATTAGAAGAGACAGGTTCAAAGAGTGAAATGAATTCATCCTGTATAGGGACATGCAGTTCTAGATTTCAAATTAAGTTCCGGAATTTCCGCTGCTTTTAAACATCTCATATTTCTACACGGGCGAAGCTAATACGAGCTAATCATATTAAAGCAACTCGACACGAGCAAATGCCGCATAAATTCCAGCGTGAGATGCAAAACGTTCTCGGAAATCAAAGAGCTCGTTGACGCTTATACCACCTTAATGTCCTAGCTTGCGATAAGCATCGGCAACTATTAGAGAGATGTCTCGGGATGTACGTATAGCGTCGATCCATTCTCGCTAATAAGCGCGATCGAGGGAAGAGAATCAGAGGATGGGGCTTGTCGAACTTCAAAGCGTAGCGAGTGTCGCTAACTAAACTCGGAGAGAGTGAGTTTGCCATTTCCAATCCGAGTCCATTTCATGATTAAGCGCAAACTTCTGAAGCTGCCCCTGAGGACGTTCGCAAATACGCACAATATGCGTACACGTACCCGGCGCTTCGTATTCATGAGAGCGTGGCTTTACAAACCTCGGAATCGTAAAGTTTACTGCAAAAACATAGTCAAGTTTGAATTGATCCTGATTTTATTTTTGCAATTTATACGAGAGGAAAATTTCGTGTGGGAAAGACGAATTAAAAGTTACGGTACAGCGATAAATTTTTCCGTGTAAAACATAATTCTCTATTATATCTGAATTTTATGTGTTGTGCATTTTATTTATCATTAATGATGACAACATCAATGTGTAATATTGGAAGAAGTGTAGAACCAACATCATTTTAACAGATTTAGAAAAAGAAGGAAGGATATGGATAATACGAAATCGTATATGTAATCAGGAATCATAAAGTAAGGCGCTTCACCGATTCTATTTACGAGTGAATTACATTTGTAGTATTTATTTTTACAATAAATTCTTACATGAACAAACCACATTTATACATGTAAAATTTAATCATTTATGTATGCAGCATTAACATTATAGACAATACAGTCACTGACTTGAAATAATATATTCTTTTTACATTACATAAAATTTCTAATAGAACAATAATAGAAAAAGTGATCTATACATATATCATTTACTTCTCTTTTTTAGTCCGTCAAAATGAAAGAAATTTCAGTCGCACGCTCCATCTAGTACTATTATATCGATAGGTCGCAATATTTTGGAGGCTGGTCACAATAAAAAAAATATATATATATATATGATGTATTTTTTTTATATATCGGTACCATTAAGGGTTAAAAGCCGAATCGATCATAGAAATCGAGAGGATCCCGTAAATGCGTGCAGCGCGGGTGTTTTAAGGCATTTAAAGTTGCACGAACGAAAACAAATCATGAACGGGGCCGATGGCAAGGAAGGGTCTTCCTGATGGGTCTCATCGATATCAGGTTGCTAATGGTGTAAGCCAAACTAGCTACCATAAAAACGCGCGTTGGGATAATTGAAGGGTGGGCCCTATCGTTATCTAGAGATTTCCCTTTCGTTTTTTCGGTTTCTCTTGGCGATCCACATCCCTCGCGTTCCCACCGTCTCTATATCTCTTAAATACTCGCCAAATTACTCTCTGATGGAATTGTAAGTCATACGAAAATTTATGCTTTCGCTACTGGATGTATTCCCGCAAACTGTTCTCATTATTAACGTGCTAATCAAGTATTCCTTGTATTCAAGATGCCTCGCATGACATACAAAAAATAAACTTCTCCATTTTGAAAACGATATCGAGGATCAGTTCACTTACGACTTTTTTGATGTTAAAATAAATATTACAAATCTTCTACTTCTCTCAAATTGCAATATCCTTGGCATATTCTTTGATAATTTCGAGATCGATTTTCTTGATGAAAAAAAAAGTAGATTCGAGTTAGATTTTAATAATTTTCGCGTGATTTCAACGATTGAAATTATACAATTTTCTGTAACTTAAGATTTGTGGCAAATAAAACTTTATTTAACTTCTCTTTAATCTGATAATTTCTCTCGCGATTGAATCAATTAAAATGAAATAAAATAAAAATATATTGACAAAACTTTCTTAGTTGAATGTAACTGTGAAGATTAATCCAGATCATTAATGAAGATAGAAGTTTCCGATTTTTTATTTCGATCTGAGTTATTTTAAATTTTAGATTGTAAAAAATGTAAACCAATGATATTTAAAAGACTTAAAATTTACATCAAATTACTTTTTTTTAATCAAGGAAATGTCGATCTCGAAATAATCAAATATGCCAAGAATATTGCAATTTGAGAGAAGTAGAAGATTTGTGATATTTATTTTAAACATCAAAACAGTCATAAGTGAACTGATTCTCGACATCGTTTTCAAAATGGAGAAATCTATTTTTTTGTATGTCATGCGGGACATCTTGAAATACAACGGATACTTAATTAGCACATTGATAATAAGAAAGATATATTACTAATATATATTATTATTTAATCGTTTCGATTGCTTATTATATTACAACTAATATTTAATATTACAATATTATATACACATTTCGTTACATTTTGTAATAGAATCTATTGATTTTCTTTTCATAACCTGAGAATTTTAGTCTGCTTTTTATAATTTTCAATCTTGATATATTTCTTTATAAGAAAGGAAAATTTTTCTCTAGGAAAAAAAGGAACGAAGAATAGGATCGTGAGTTTTGCTTACTCATACTACGCGATAACTACTCTTGGTGCCATAAATAAAAATCGAGAAGTTACACGAAAAAAACTTAAACACGCGAATCCGCGTGACTTCGACGTAACATGACGAGATTGTTCGATGTAATGTGCGAGCTATTTTTTTCTTCTTTCTCCAAGGCCGCGTGTTTCCCGCAGTTTTTGACATCAACGTCGAATTTGTCGACGCAAATCGGAAAGACAAATTCGTCGGGGGTGCAAGGCATTCTTCCATGGGGGTCAAGTTCTCGGTCGCTTCATTAGAAACACGAGCATAATCCCCACCCTCGCTCTCCAATTACTGTTCACTCGTTCCTGGTTCAGACAAAGTTTAGGCTCGATGCAACAGCGTAGAAACGTTGCAGAGACAAATTTACAAAGTATATTTTATATTCTCCCGTTTAAAAATTATCCGTGAAATTTTACAGTAGATAATTTTAATTTATCGTACAGCATCAAAGAGATTTAATTTCATGGAAAGCTCTAACAATAATTTAACAAATTTTAAAGCAAATTAATATTTCAATGTACATTTTTTAAGAAAACATCTTTTGAGAATTTATGTAATAAATAGACATCAAAGCTTGAAAAAGTTTTATATAACGGGCAGATAAAAAGCGAATGGAAGTTGCTTTCTGGAGAATTAAATTAAAATTAAATTAAAATGTTTTATTTATCTGTATGAAAAATCGTTTTATGGGGCATAATTAAATTATACTTTTGAAATTGTCCCGAGGTCTACTCAGTAGTTACGCCATTGCAACGGAGAAAAATCCTCTCCGCACCCTTCGCCCTTCGTACAAAGAGTGCGCGTCGTTCACGCAAAATCCGTAATTGCTTCGCACGGTTGCACATCCCCGACTGTTTGCCAATTTGCTCGGTTTGCCGCTGTTTGCGTTACGATAGAAACGCCGCGCCGCGGCGGTGTTTCGTTTGCTCAAAATTATTTTAACTCTACATATATGCTACATTGATCTCACCGTTTAATAAATTTTCCACATTGTAACTATATTTTTTATTTGCTGTAAAGTAACAAGGGAAGTTTCCCTTTTACATAAAACGATATTAAATTTGTCATCAAAATTTAGCTGTATTATACTTTAGTTTCAAACATCTAGCGTTTTTTAAATTGTAAAATCAGAATTTCTTTTTAATCTTAAATTGTCTTAAAATCAGTTAAAATTACGGACGAAAGAGCCAAAATTTTTTTGTATATAATTATATAAGTTGCATTTCACGAGCTGAGGCAGCGAAATGTCGAGGCAGTTAGTCTGTTTCATCGTCGACGTCCCTCGGCAAATATCATTAAGCTTGCGAGAAAATCGTGCTAACGAGGAAAGAAGAAGCGTTAAGGGGTCCTTCGGCAGGACAAACGCTCGCAGCATCCTCTTTGAGTCTGCAGAACGGAATTTCTCCGTTGCGCCCAGGTCGCAGCGCGTAATCTCACTTTGATCATCATTCCTCCGGAGAAATAGGCGCGAACTTTCATGCCCCAAGCAACCGGTCCGTTCTCCCCTGCGTCGGCGACCGAAAAACTTATTTTCTCCTTGAAGAGCAACCCTGTCGAGGGAAGAGGGCAGTTCGTTATGAAAGCGCGAGCGAAAATGTTCCCGAGAGATTACGCCAGCGAGTTGCACTCGACTCGACTGACGAAGAAACGAGTTTTGATGAGAGTATAATAATGTTTTGTTAATCCCACTTTTTCCCTTTGTTCTTCACAGTTATAGTTTAGTAGAAAAAAATAGTTCATCTTAAACTCGTAAAATTGAAGAGGCGAACTTACAATTGAATCTATAATTTGGCTTTGTCCCTAAAAATTTAACTAGATAAAAATCTAATTTTGTTGGACCATCAAATTAATTATGTACATGTAGGATATTCAGACTTGTTAGAACTCAAAATTTTTCAGCAGCACGCTCGAGTCTTGTATATAATTATTTTGATGATGCAATAACATTATTTTTAGATCTATTATTCATTAAGATTCTGTATTTAGCTAAATTTTTAGATATTTCAGCAAAATCGTTCTTTCGTGTGTCACAATGAAAGATTATGATGAAGAATTCTATGTGCTGCGATAAAAAAATTACAATGAGAGATCTAACATAACAGATACAACGAAAATAAACGCCACAAAAATTTGAGACACATTTTTTATAATTCAACGATGTATAATTTTATTTGCATTTTTCCAGGGAATTATGTTCAGCTGTATTTAGATAGCTACAAATAAATGTTGATCTCTAATTACCAAGTTTTAACGAAGAGCCTCGTTAGGGTGTTAATGCGAGTTCGTTTCGTGCTCTGCTCATTCTCGGGAAATATCGCCGTCATAAACAGCAGTTAAAATAGCAGTTACAATTCCAAGTTTACCTGTAATCAGTCCGGCGATAACTGCGCAACGTGTGTTTATGGTCGATCTCGTCGACGATATTAATCAGCATCGCCAAGTCCGCGCAACGCTCGGCTGGCTTCGATCAAGCACCCTCGTTTGCTCGACTCGATAATAATCAATCGGACGTGGCTGCCATTCGAACGTACTGAATTCGAAATAATTGCCTGTCCATCCCTCCCCCCCCTGGCATCCTCCCTTTCTACATCCCGCTCCGCCGGGCTGCTCTCTTTTCCTTTCTTTCTCGCATGGCGAAAGCGCGTAATCCGTTTGTTGTAACACATTTTCCAGCAAATTATCAATCTATTAATCGACTAATTTCTCATAGTTCGCTGCTCATTGTCTCTCTGCTCGATTTCGCTAAATTATTTTATCTCTGTCATCGCGTTTAAGCAACTATCTTTGTTCACGACTCGCCGAGTATCGATGATTGCAATATTTTTTTAATCGTAGCTCATTAAAGTTATGTTTATTCGGTATGAAAAATTAAAGTATATATTTTATTCTTGCGTTATCTCATTTTTTATTAAATCCTTACAGTTTTACATGCACACGTAATTGTTTAAAATTGTTGTGGACTGCAAATGTTATTATGAGTTATACTAGGTTACATAGAATATTGTAATGTAGAAATATTAAAATGAATAAAAAATTCTTTTCGTACATACAGAGTATTACACAACTATCGCATTTCCTCTTAAGGATATTTTTTTAAAGTAATTTTGAGACGAAAATCCTAATACGAAAATGTCGAGACTGTAATAATTATTTTAATTATAATTTTAAATGCTTATATATATATCAAAATTTACTTTCATTACTCTATTATTAATTCTGGATTCTTTTAAACATTCTAAGACAAAAATCTTAATACGAAAATATCGAGACTATATAATTTTCATATTACATACTATCTTTAATCAATTATAATTCAAAAATTATTGTACTCGACATTTTTGTATTAGGATTTTCGTCTCAAAATTATCTCAAAAATATGTTTTTAAGAAGAAATGTGATAATTGTGAGACATCCTATATATATATATATATATATATATATATATATAATATATATATATATATATATATAAAATATAGACATAATAAGAATAGACTGCACATTTCTATGAAGTTGTCACTGTCAGTTTAAAAAACGTGAGGTAGTTTGAAATAGAATTCTTATAATAAAAAATTCTAGCTTGAAGTACATCACTTTTTCTCTCTAAAATATCGAATTGAAGAAAAATGCTGACAAAACTGAAGAGAAATGTTGATAATGTTCAATTCTTTTCAACAGAATAAAAGTTAAGATCAGAGAACGCTTAGTTTATACATATCTGTTGCGTCTACGATATGCAGGAATTTTTAAGTCCAAGAATAGATTGTCAAGTCGACTCGAGACTAACATTAATGTTACAAAAACGGATCTAGGAAGCAAGTAACAGAAAAAATTAGTTTAATGAAATTTTTATGCATTGCCTTGCGAAACTGTGATAGTTAAAAATTAACTTCGCGCGGAGGTGGAATCGTCTCCCTTGAATTTTCCATCTGCAAGCGCATCTCAGATAATGTGTATCTACCGTCACGAGAACGGCACCTCGCAATCTCCCGCGGAAGTCCCTGGTGGACCGTCGCGGTATGCAAACAAGGGCGAGATAGGTCGAAAAAGCGGGAGAACCGCCGCCGGGGGTAGTGGTGGCGATGGTGAAGGACTGCGACGAGGGGAGCCCGAGGTGGTTGTTCCGCCGTTCTAGCGTGGTGCAGCGGGAGTGTTACTAATTGGAGGGGCACCGAGGGGAGGAAACCTTGTTATCTCTTAATTGCTACGACCCTCCGCGCTGTTTTGCATCGGTAAGGAGCGCAAGTCGAATCTACGGACGTTTGTTTTGCGGACCGTGTCGATCTCGCTTATCGATCTGACTTCTTCACAGGATTATTCAGCGAGATCTAACGATTCTTCTCAACCCTCTACCGCCTCTTCTTATTTCTGCATTCTCGCAATGCAATTGCGCGATAGTGAACTCTCATTTCAGTTTTCTTCTTCTTCTTTTACAAAAAGATTTGGAAAGCTATACAGATTTTTTAATGAGAGCTTTCTTTCTTCTTTGAAAGGACATAATCGGTTTCATTGATCGTTTATTTCCTTTCACGAGATTGCGTATTTTATTAAACGTCACATAATTCTCTCTAACAAAGAAACCTCGCAAAGTGTCACATTCTGATTTTAATAAAAATTTTCATATATGTAGATTACATAAATAAATGAATTTAGAAAATCACCCTTTATATTTCAAAAATATTCAAAATAAAAAATAAATCTTAAAATTAATAAATTTCAAAAAATTTTTTTTTAATATGACGTAGATAAATTTATTATATATCTTTTGTATAAATCTTTTGATAAGTAGTTATTGAGATATGAAAAAAGTTAAAACTGCTTTAAATATAGGGGATGATTTCACCCTTTAAAACCGTTTATTAGCCGCAATTGATATTTTCTAAATTTATCTATTTATATAATTTATATATACATACAAAGTTTCATTAAAATCCAAATTTGATTTTTTTTTTTACTTTACGAAGTTTGCTTATCTTACATTTCCTTGTGAAAAGCGAAGAAAGGCTTTTTTCGGTATATCTAAGAACAGTTAAGTTCATAAAAGATTGTATTGGGCGCTATAATCCCGATCCATCGATACACCACGCAGAAGGACGATACACGATTCTACGCACGAAACGAATCCGGGGAGTCGGGTCGTAACGAGTTCGATTATCCTGGCACGGCATGAGTCAGTCGTTCCTGTCCTGTTCCTGCAGCTACCTCCGCAACACGACGCACGCCCTCCGTTTCATTCCGCTCTCCGTATAACGGGTGTCCGGATTCCCAGGAGGTTTTCCACCCCCTTTTCAAGCCTCATTGCTATGCACCGCTCGAAACTCCGCTAACGACCTTACACCCCCCCCCGACCCGCGACCCCTCTGCCCCTCCGAATGTCATCTCGCACACGATTTTCAGTATCTAAGATCGCCTTCCGCTCGCTCGGCTCCTCGCGCGCGCGAATAGTACCGAGCCCTTTGATCGCGACGCGACAAAGTTCGCGAATCGTTCAGGAACTAGCGTGAATGAGTTCCTTGACGTGAACATAGGTAGGACTCCAGTTGTCGGAATAATATGATGGGAAAGTTTTCTCTTCTAAGGAAACTTGGGGGATCGGTAGAATGTTGGAGAAGTCGGAGGTAGCTTAAGTTGACACTCTGCAAAGTTGGAATGAATTCTGCACGTTTCCATGTACGAAATTCTCAAGTTTTTCCATTGAATTCCACTCGTGTGGTTTTTAGACGGAGTACCTAGACGATTTATTACAACGAATTAAATTTATTTCTCCCACACGAAAAAAAAAACTGATAGTTTTGCTGAAGTAACTAAAAATTTAGTTAGATATAAAATTTTGAAAGTAATTTTGTTGCACGCCATTCAAAATAATTACGTGGGAATTTCAAGCATCAGTAAAACTGCAAAAAGTTTTGTCATTTTAGTAATTAGCTTGAGTGTTCTGCATAATTATATTTTGATGGCCCAATAAATTATAGATCTCTTTCTAACTAAATTATTAGATTCAGCAAAACTGTCATTTCCGTGTGTTAATTATCGTAATAAGTTCGAAAGTAATTAAGTCCAAAAATATCTTTGTATCAACCAGTGAAATTAAGTATTATGAATTTTACAATTTTTTAGAAGAATGTATCAATAATTTGTAACGACAGAATAATCGATCTAAGGACTAATGAGTCTACAAAACATATGAATCTGCTAAAAAGGGAATAAAATCTATTACAGGAGGATAGTCTTTCCTCCCCTCCCTCCCCCCTCTCTCCTTCTTTCGTTCTCTCTTTCCTCTCTTTTATTCTTACACAAGCTCGCCGGAAACACTCAAGCTGAAGGACGAGGGTGTTCGGATCGCAAAGTTGGTCTTGTTAGGCCTGCAAAAGGGGATTCCGTTCAACCAACCGTGCTAGCCTTAAGGGTCCTTACTCCATCAGAGGCACGCTTCGTTTCTCGATTGATTCTTTATTTTACAATCGCCGTGGCCCCCCGCAAAGGGCAACGAATACATGTCCAGTGTAGGACGTAGGACACGCTGCCAGCCGTGACCCTTTCGTCTGCCAATTTCCGGTCGCCTTATGTCATCGTTTTCCACATCGCTTATTCGTCTCCGATGATTGTGACTATCGGACGTTACGTTATGCAATAGTAGTCAAAGCTTTTGGAATAGCTTGAACTCTAAAATGGAGAGAGTCCATCAGAAGCGTTTTGCTTTCGATTAAACATAATTTGATAACTTTATTATTGTTTTTTCTTCTCTACCGTCCGATGTCTCTTTCATTCGCATTAAAAGTGGTGAATCGGTTACTACAGTTTTAACAGAACAATATATTATTATATTATATACATATGTTATAATAAATCTTAAAAATATATATAATGTTTTTTTTTTATAAATGCACACATCACTTAAATTGAAAATGTAATGTCTATGTCCGCCTTTTGTTACTCGTCGCATAATTCATTTCAATCTTCTTTCTTCTCGCTCGCAGTAATCACCTATTTCCGTTCGATTTATAGAAGGAGGAGGCTCTACCGAGTCTTCCGGTTCCGGACCTCGAGACGACCTTGCAGAAATACTTGGCGCAGGTCGAAGCTATCACGCCGAATCACCTGGAAAAGACTCGAAGCTTGGTACGAGCCTTCCTGTCGGGTCCTGGCCCGAAACTCCAGCAACGTCTCTTCGAACGTAGACAGAAGGTGGCCAACTGGGTGAGTAACCAATTTTACACAAATATCAATTCAAACACAATGGTCGCATTTTCAAACAAATTACACTTAACTTTTATAAAATAAATAAAAATATATTTTCATTGAAATTGAATTGGAGGAGTTGATTCACTTCAGAAGAAAATTGTGTTTAGATTATATGCAATTTTGAGTCATGTTATTTTTCTTGGATTTACTTGGAATTCTATTTGTAAGCCGTCAATGTACCGAGAGATTTTGTCTACTTCTCTCCGTAACATTGCCGAGAAGACATCGACTCTGTCGGAAAGCCGAGTCAGACGGCGTAATCCGTAATACGGCCGTCGCTTTAAAACGAGGGTCTATCCCGTCGCGAAAAAGTAGAAGAAAAAACTGCGGTGTGTGTCACAGTCATGGGGATCGAACGGGAAAGAGATCCTCTCCGCGTCTAAGTGGCACAACACCATTTTCGTTTCAAGCTCGCGATGCCTCGAGAGAATTTGCTATTACACAGGGTGTTCGCCTATCGTTCGATCGATCGTAATATCTGCGAGAATGAGATCGATGCATATATAGAGCAAGTTAAAATAGAAAAATTTGAAAATCTAAACAAAACTTTAAAAGATGATATTTAAGTAACGTTTGAAAATTTTGAAGAAAATGTCTTGAAGGCGTAAACTTCAAAATAATGTAGCGTTATAATATAGTTATTTAAACAAGAAGAAAATTCTTTCGGAATTCTTTGTTTCCTAATTTTTTTCAATTGAAGCGTTATTGACGTTTAATTTTTTATTAACTTTTTACACTAAAAATTATGTTATTTAAATAGAGTTTATATTAAATTAATTATAAGAAATTAAGAGGCACAGAAGTAATTCTTTTTATAAATTCTGCCTAGCAAATTTTAAAATTTCGAATAAAATTTAAGTGACCTTTTATACAGATGGATAAATTCTTTATTGTATAAATTCTGTTTTATATCAAAATTAGGAAGAGTAAGAAAAATTTTTAGGATGAAAACGTTTGTTAATTTTTTACTTACGTAATTTTATTGAAAAATAGTGTATGATGTTACATATGAGAGTCAGAATAAAAGAATTTTTTCCAATAGAGAGAGAATAAAATTTAGATTTAATATAAATTCTATTTAAATAAAATAAAAATATTTAAAAATATTTTAGTCGATATATAAAGAATTAAATGTCAATAACTCTAGTTTTGTTTATATGCCTAATTGTGACAATATATCTCATTTAAATTCTGGCACTCGACACGTTCTCGTATACTTTAAGTTTTTGGGAGTGAAATTTCACTCCCAAAGAGTAAAGAATCATTCCAAATGGGAGTCAATTTTCAATCTGTATGGAGAGTGAATAATTTCACTCTCTAAAAGAACAGACTAAAATTTCATTCTGATAAATGTCTTAAAGTTTAGTTTTCCTACATTTAATCTAAAAATTATCAAGCTCATTTGACATATTTTTGCATAAAACGAACGAATATAGAAAAAAAAACATCGCTCTATCTTACGAAGCGAGATATTAATCATTAAAGTTGACATTTTACGTTAAGAAATTTACTCCTGAAGGAGTGAAGTTCATTCCTTGCCGCAACTATCACTTTTCCTTGGAGTAAAATTTCATTCCCAAAAATTTAAACTGTTCCTTGGCAAGAATCATCATTCTACACATTAAACATTATGAATAAGTAACACCCTGTATATTCCAAGCGAGCTCCTGGAGAGGCCCGGAGACGAAGTCGAGTATCCGCGCGCGAGTTCCCCGTGACTTTTGCTATCCCTCTCATCCCGTACGGTCGTTCCCATGGGATTCCCGGTTCGATGCATGCGCCGGCTATAAGCCGCACCTCGCACCCCCTCGTCGGCCCGAGCCCCCCCGTGGCACATAAATAAATAAATAAATGGATTTACGCGAGGGCCCCGGCGCCTCCCTCCTCCCCGTCTGCGTCACTCCACTCCACTCTTGCAACGCACCGGTGAAAGGGGATGGACGTAAGGGTCGTTCGGACTGTACCGGAACAATGCAAATATTGTCAGAGGAATGAGGGCGGGAAGGGTGACACACACGGAGCTACGTTCTACGTACATAAAGCGATTGCCAGGCGAAGAGATACCGGTGTCAACACTGATGACAACTATGTCAGTCAAAATGTATAAATAATGCACTTCACTCAAATTTGGAGTTACGGTTTCAAAATGTGTTCATTTTCTGGGAGAACTTGTCAAAAACGCAGTGACGGCACACGCCAGACATACCAAACGTATATATATATATATATATATTGGGTCATCTAAAAAGTATCCGCGGTTTTTAGATGACCCAATATATAACAAAAGTTGTGCAACGTTTTACTGTCAAGATAAAATAACTTCACAGAAAGGGAACAAGAGAAACGCATTACGGATTTACGTTTTACATAATTATCAAAAAGAGACAAATTGCGACGATCAAATATTTGTGAACGTTACTTGGATAGGGGTAAATTTATTTAGTTTTGCATTTTTCAACTAAAGCTTTGTATTCGATATAAATATCTTCTTACGAAGATACGAAGAATATTGTATGTTGGTTTTGTAAAATTTCCATGATTTAACGCGACAACCGCAAAATCAGAACGACTATAAATATAAGATTAATATGCTCGAGCAAAATTGAATTTCTATTCCTGTCAGACTTCTGTTACCTATAAAATTTATCTCGTATAAAATATCTGTCACTTGCGTATATTCAAACTAAAGTAATCAAGTAATAAAAATAAAGTACTAATTAATTAAGTGCAGCAACTCAATATCTTTAAATTGTTTGAACTTAATTTTTCCGAGAATTTCCGTCTCCCAAGATTGGAAGATATCTTTCTGTGATTTTTAACAGATTTCGTTTTGTCATATCTCATCTAAATTCTCTTCTCGCTCTGTGTAATACATCTGTTTACAAGCCAGATTAATTCATTCGCAATTTTATCTCGAAGGTATACATTTATAAGCAGCGCGATAATGCCTTCTTCTTTTCTCCCTTTTTCCAGCGGTCCTCCACAGAAATATCTCATTTCTTACCACTCCGGGAGAGCAATCTGTCCTTCTTTCCGCTCTTTCTCTCTCACGTAATTTTTCTAATTTAGCCGAATGGCCCATTCAGCATTGAGCGGGAGACTCGACCCGCACAATCGCCGGTCTGGGTTTTCGATTTGCTGGCATACATCCGGAAATACATTTTCGTTTCTCGTTTCTTTAAGGGTCGACCTCTCGCACTCCTGCCCTCGCTTTCCACTGCCACCAGTCCCAAGCGAAGTGTCGCGAAAAGCCAGACTGAAAGCAATTTTCTCGCCAACGGTGGCTGTCGCACGAATTGCCGCCGTTCCTTCGATCTTGCTTTCCCTTTCTCGCTATCTCTCCATTCATCTGATCGATGGGAATGCCCGCTCGCATTATCCAGTTACGCGTTTCGAGATGACACACCGGTCTTGTAAAAGCGAGCGCCGGTCAATTGAGGGACTCGTCGACTAAATTATTCGATCTTTCCGGAAATAATAGCAGAAAATCGAGTTTTCCAGAAAAGAGAAGAGGAAATTATTAACTAATCAAATTATATTAGCAAAAAGAATGTATTCTTAACATGATCAAATATTATTTTCATGTTTCATGACCTTTAAAAAAATAATTTTTTTTTTATTATTTGACGATTTTGATGATTTTTAAAAATCATCCTTTTCGACGATTTTTATATTTCATAAAACTTTCACATTAAATGATTGATAAGTTAATGATTATCTAACTTATTCATGATAATAACTCATGTTTTTTTTTAATTGTGTCATTATTGAAGTAATGGCGTGATGTTAAGATTTATATTATGAGAAAAAAATTTCGATTGTGTGTGTGTGTGTGTGTATGTCCATTATTAGACGTGTCTTTGACTAGTTTGCGATTTTAATTAACCACCTGAGCGTAAATCTTTATCCCTTCTACCCAGCGGCATCTTCTTTAACCCCTGATATTTTTTTCGCGTTTGTTCTCCGATGATAGTCGTCAACTTTGCAGGGTGAGAAAAGTATGAAGGCATCGTAGAACACAGGGGTGGCCAAACCTAAAACCTCGGGTCGGATTGTACGCCTGATGGTCGTTTCGTGCACGTCGCGGACGAGTCGCGATGGCGACGGTAAGCTAATATTACGGTGCCCCGCGGCGAACTGGAAAATCTCATTGGGGCCTCCATTATTCATCCGCAAGCCCGAGTTTGCCGACTCCCTTCATTCGTTCGTTCGTTCATTCGTTCGTCGGTCCGTCTGTCCGTTCGTCGTTTCATAGTTTCCGCCGTGATAAATTCAATTCGAATTACAAACGCCCGGAATTAATCCCCTCCCCCTCCCCCTCCCCTTCGTCGTCACCCTCGACCTTTCTCGCGTTCTCCTCATTCACAGTTCACAACCGACGCGACGAAAACGATGCGATTAACTGCCTCGTGACTTTACCGGAATGAATCGTCTATGAATTTACGAAGATCTTCAGGAAACTAATTTTGCATCTCGTTTCAAACTGCAATTCTCTTATAGAACTTGCACAATACCTCGCCATTATTTTTCGAAATAGACATTCCTTTTAAAGAGGTTGCTTTTTAAAAAGAAAACGTATTAGGGGTCATGAATTTACATTTACAAATTTGTACAAAATGAATTTGCGTTATTACAGTGAAAATATGCTATTAATTGTTATTTAATTTCTGTCTCTGAAAACTTATCAAAAAATTCTTTGTTTTCACTTTTACAACAATTATACAAAACTTAGAAGCGTTTTGTTTTTTTTTTCCATCAAGAAGAAATCCACATCAAATTGATCAAAGATCTTAAAAAATAATACAATAAAAAAGTGAAATAGTCCGACAAATAACACAAGTTACTGCAATAATTGAGAAGATAAAAAAACTTTTTTTTCAATATTTGATTAACAATATTCTATTATTATAGTTTATTACTTATAGCTTACTACATAATATCTTGGTAATTATTTGCACTAAATATTGAGGAGTTCATATGTTAAAACGCGTGCGAAAGTAACGCTGTTGCTCTCCGCAAAAACGATTAAAGTAGATGTATCCTCCCCAAGGATACAAGAGGGTGGAATAAGCGGATAGGATGGAAGCAGGTGGATGCTATCCAGAAATATCGCGAGCACGTGCAAATGGCCGCGTGTCGAGACTCAGGAGGGATCTTCTTCTGCGGGGAACCGACAAAGTCTCATCCCTACAAGGAACTGGGAAAGGAGTGAAGTACGGAAAGGAGAAGCAATAAACTTTTATGACCGTAAGCTCTCACTTGCGCGGATGGTCGTTCCTGCACGCGAGCATCCGAAACTTGGGAGGAATATAATTTCATTCCTCGACTCGCAAAATTGTTGCAGAGGAAGACGTTTATATCAGCGAACGAAGAGATAATTTAATGGCTCGAGATATATTCGCGAAATAAATATCAAGGAACGATAAAAAGGATTATGTAAGAAATTATTAAAAAGTTATAAAAATATTTTTTTTTATTTTCTTCAAAAAATATTTTGTATAATATATTGTCTTAAAAATGTCTTTTTTTTTTAAAGAGCTTTTCAAAATGTTGAATAAAAGAACCGAATAATATTTACCTACTGCGCTCGTAAATGTCATTTTTAAATATTTTCGAAAGGAATTATAAAGCGGTTTTTAATCTGTTTAATTTCATCTTTCATTTAGTTCTTTCATTTAGTTCTTTTATTTAAATAAGTGAATCATTCAATTATTTAATTGACATTAAAATTCAACGGTGAAATATCTCTGAGCAGTTTAACGGAACAGAAAGCTACCGATTCGACAAACTCTGTGTGCAAGTATTTGTTACATCCACTTTCCGCGGATAAGAGAACGCGGAAAACTACTGTCAAACTGAACAACCAAGAAGAAAGGAAACTTTTCCCAGGGAGAAAATACACGAAAAGAGGAAACCGGCTGATCCCGCGAAGCCGAGCGTTTACCGTAACGAGTGGATCGAAAGCTAAACTGAGCTGGTGCTTTTTCGAAAGAGGGATGTCCCCGCCCTAAAGTACGTAACTTTTCTTATGAATCCCTGCGGACAGGAGAGAAAACGCGGAGGTGAACGAGGGTGGTCGTTTTATTCCACAATCCACCAAGCGCCAGGAGAAGGAACTCGTCTCGCGTAAAAAGAAAATATTTCTCGTCGACACGCAAGAAGCGGTACAAAGGATCCTAGTTGCGCTTCCTTTCTTCCTTCCTTCCTTCGTATTTCGTTTTCTTTTTTCTCTATTTTAGGTCTTGCTCAAGGACCTTTCGGTGTAGCAGGCGATAAAGTTGAAACCTCGACTAAATCGATATACTACGGGGATGTATGTTCTTTTTTCCGTACCTTTATGGCAGCTATTTGCACGATTTTTTTTTTCTTTTCTTTTCTTTTCTTTTCCAACAACGTGTCTCGTCCCCGAAGACCTTTGATCTCAATTATATGCATACAGTACTTTAATTACATTTCATTAATTAATCATCAGATATTAGCGAGAGTTGTATAAAGTTTGTAATAATTACGAATATTTATTTAGTAGTCAAATTTAGAAAAAAAATTACGATTATTATTTAGCTTCAGCAGAAAATCGCGGTATTGTATCCCATAAACGCTACCATCATTATTGCTTTCAGAGAAGCCAAAGTATCTTATTTGCAACAAACGTTAATTTAAAAGCGTGAAGGTAAACGTGAGTAAGAAAACAAAATTATCGCTTATGCCCCGTGGTATCGGAGGGTTTGAAAGGACATTTTCACGCTTTCAAGCCATTCAAGTATCGATGATGCTCGAGGTTGAGCGTGATTACTGACACGCAATCTTGCGATGTAAAACCGCGACAGATAAATGTACAAGGTGTTGGAGAACTACGGTACTTTTTTTCTCAATCCGTACGTAACTGAATTATTGATTGAATTAATAATATTTCGAGTGGAGCCAGCCAAAGGTTTAAAGACGCATAATATAATAAAATAAATGATATAATTTTACATCTATAGCGAATTTTAAGTGAATTTTTGTCAAATAATATTATTTTATCGCATAATGTTAATTATCAAAATACTTATTATTAAAACTTTTATGTCAAAAGTCACACAATAGTGTCTTACGAGGCTGTTGTCTTGAAAAATTTCTTGAAAATTTATCAAGCGCTTTGTAATTAAGTGAAAGTACGCAACTTTCGGTACATCCCGTATATGCGATGGTAATATACACAGCATTGCGTCTTCATAAATAGCTGTTGGCTTGACACATTCGAAGGAGATAAATACCTACATGCGTCACACTTTAAGACGAGGATACGACCCGCGGCAAAATTGTATCTCTCTTGCGGTTCTGATGCCATCATACCACCAGGTATGATATTATCCTGCTTAAATTAAATTATAGTCATCGGTGACTTTATTTGTCAAAAATTCTGATGCAAATTAACAAGCAGTGATTTTATTAAAATTGCTTTCGTATTTTTGAAAAATGTTTTCAATTTATATATTGAGAAAATAATAGAAAAAATAGTCAAAAGACTAGTAAAAATATCTATTATAAAATATTCCATATTTTTTTCACGGGAAAAATGATTTTGTTGGATACAGATCTGAAAATAATTTTATTGAACTATCAAAATAACTTTGTTTGTCGAAGTAATTTTGAGAAAACTCAAACTAGAAAAATCATAATTTTTTATATCATTGTTTATCGTTTTCTAACATAATTTTATTTTGCAAAACGTCATATTTAAGGTTTTCATGTCTGATAATATTTCCTGTGAATTTATATAATTTCTAATTTAAGCTAAGTACGCTGATTATTTGTCCTGAAACATAGTTCTATAATTGAAACTAAAATAGTAATTAAATTGACAAATAATTTAATATTATTGCTACAAATAAACATTTTAGAAAGCTGTTAATGATCTGATGCTAATAAACATCTTACAAACAAACTATAAATAATTTAATCTCATCAATCTATCTTCATAATTTTTAATAATTATCTTGATAGTCCAACAAAATTATTTTCTGATTTGTATCCAGCAAAATTTTAAATCTTTCAAACAAAATTCTTCTTTTTTGTATTGCAAGAACAACGTCAGAAAGGTAAAGAAAAAAGAACAGATTAAATTAGATTTGACTTGATTTAAATAAATCCGTATGATGAATACCGTATGATGAATTCAAAATAGGAAGAGATACCCAACGTGGTTGATCCGTGTTCGTGAACAATCGCGTGTCTCTGAATGGCGTCATGGCATCACACTTGCTAGCTACTTGGCCTAATCTTGGCAATTTAAATGTTTGTCCCCGACACGCAGGTCCGCTATGGGATCGTGTATCGCTCGACTTAGGGACGCGTTCGGTAATCCCTTGTTGAAACAGTGCTAAGCCCTTACGGATTGTCTGCGGGATCGCTACGGCGATACGACAGCGAGTGGCCTATCCGAAGGGCGGCAACCCCTATCCGATGTTTTCGCTCTCGCGGTTTTGTCCTGCTCGTCTCGCCTTTTACTGCTCGTTAACCGCGTTTCATGGATGTTCGTCACGTCTGTTCATTCTATTTCAACTTAAAATTGGAAAATGTTTTTTTGTTTGAGAATTAATCGCAAAAGCATGTTCAGTGGTGTAGTGCGAGACACACTACAACAAAAAGTCTTTATGATTTTATTTTACTCTTTTCCTTCCCGATTTTCCAGGAACGATAGAATAGAATGGAAACGAGCCCAAGAGACACAAACGATCGGAGTAAAACGAATGCCATTCGCGAAATTGGCATATTGTCGATATATCCGATATGCAATGTATAAATCGTTCCCACGCGAACAAGGGATGCACGAAGCCAATCTCACCCGGGAGATCGATATGCGATGAACAATAATGTAAGGCGGAGACAAATGACTCAATGATCCTAAAAAAATTCGCGAATAATTTGAAAGGAAATAATGCAAAACACTACGATGATTCCACAGAGATTCGGAGGTGTTATTTCATGAATTTATACGTAACATTACACGTAACTAGAAAGAAGCGTTTTTCATACATATTAACAATATATTAACAATTAAAAAATTTTTTATCCAATAACAATCAAAAACTAGAGATAAGACTATAAGAGTTGCAATTAATAATGTGTTAATAAATTATTTAAAACAAAGTGTCTTTAATAAAATCTTAAGTACAATGTATATAGTATCGTGATTACGAACGTTTCGACTTCGTTTTGTAAACCACCGTAAGCATAAAAATACAAGTAAATAGTTATCTCTCAAGTCTAATTTACAATGTCCTCTTTACTTTCAGTTCTTTTCCTATTTTTTTACTATTTTTTATTTGTCTTTTTGCTTCTTATCCTGTCGACTTCATTTTCTAGGCTAAAAAAGAAAAGAGATAAAAGTTGACGAACCTTGAAAGAGACGAGGAACACGGTTGTTGATAAAACGATCACAAAGAGGTAAAAAGTAAAAAGTAAGAAGGAAGAAACGGGAAAAAAAGAGCACATTGTATATCAGGTTTCAGTTTGTACTAATACAGATAAATCGGTGTAAATTAGTTGTACACATGAAAGCTTCTAAAGGACACTTCAACGATAGTTCCATTGCCATTTCCGGAGAAGCTAATTAAGTCAGGGAAAATTCTTTACTCAAAAGAGCATTTATCAGCTTGTACGGAAGATCCAGAATCCTCTCAGCGCGACGCCTCCTCTTATATTCCAGGAGCACTTAAGAGTGCAAATATTTATGGTATCTTCCAGTCTCGAGCGAAAAACAAAACTCTCCTCTCCCGAAGAAGAAGATGAACACGAGGAGGAGAGGAATCCGTCTCTTCCTCTCTTTCTCTTGCTCCTTCTTGTTCTCTGTCTTTCTCTCTCTTTCTCATCGAGTAGATATACCCCGTGGGATTAACCTTTAATTCTATCCCGTCTCGACAGCCCCTTTTTCGTCCTTGAAGAAGGGTCCTCGGCGTGCGTATCAAATGCCCTCGACATGGGCCAAGAACAAGACCGAAATGAAATTTTCGAAATGGCTTGACGAGCGGCTTGGTTTACGAGATTGGTTGCCTTTGCCACGTCGCTCGAAGAGATATTAAAAGCTAAAAAAAGGAATAAGACAGTATCTGTTTTAAACGAAGAGATATAGTTCTAGAAGATTATTTATGATAGTAATAAGAATTATTTCAAACCGGCTTGACGAAAACATGTTACGTAATAAATTGATTATTTATATGAAGATATTCGAACTATTAATAAGTGCTGTGCAAAATAAAAATATAGTTTTATATATATATAGAAGCTAAAAGGGATGTTTTCAAAAAAAGTGCACAATTTATTGTTACTAATTTATATCGTTGATAGTATTTTAAGAGACTTATTAGTATTGTTATTAAATTGTCATATTATTTAATTTGTCATATTATTTTAGCTTCAGTTTATGATTGCGTTTCAAGTTCGACAGTAATCAACAGATAGAATAGTTTTGCTAAAGTATTTAGAAATTTAAATATAAAATATAAATATTATTAACCATCAAATAAGGTCTATAACACTCGATTATATTTAGCCATTATTTATCTATTTGATTTACTTATATATATCAGTAAATAGAAAGTAAAATAATTCAATCTAATAACAATGCTAATAAGCATCTTAAAATACTAGCAACGATATAAATTAGTAACAATAGAAAGTAAATTGGAATACGTAAATAAATATGGTCAAGAATAAATCTTGATGCCTAATAATATTTATATTTTACATTTAAATTTGTAGCTATATATACATAGCTCGAATTTGAAGAAATCACAATCTATAGTTAATTCAAAACTTTTCCATTATCACGCGAATGCAAGGGACAGACTTGTACGAACGCAGTTGGGGAAATCATCCCCGAGTTTGGGCGTGTACATGCAAGAAGGGACGACGGCGGCAGGGCAAGCCAGGTGGATCGATCGCAGGTTGCTTACGGCGGTCCACAAACCTTCGCGAGCCACTGTGCACGAGTTCCTGTCCTTAGGGCCGCGACACAGACTTTTGCATAACTGCATTTTGCAATACAGTGCATAAGAGAACCAACGAAAATTCTTCTTTTCCGTGAAGTGGAAGGAAAAGAAGGGTTCAAATCGGTTGATTCTCTTGTGCGTTATACTTTAGCCCGGATCTACTAATAGATTTTTAAGCCTTAAGCTATAAGAAATGGACGAATCGATCATTCTTCTCGCATTCGGCTGTAATTGGTCAGTTTCTTACGGCTTAAGATTTAAAAACACCTATTGTAGATCCAGACTTATGCAAAGGTCTGTGTCGTGGCCCTTAGCCAGCGAAAGGAGATACATTTGCATGTGTACGTAATGTACGTGGAGAGTTTGCAGAGAGTTTGGCGTTGTTTAATTCGTTCGCACGTAGCAACATCCTTCCGCAGCGTTGCGGTGATGGTCTACTTTCGAAATCTCTCTTGGCGGATGGTAATTAAATACCCGATGAACGGCTTTGGGAAAATTCAGACTCGCGTAACGTAACTCGTTAGAATTCAGAAAAGAGTCCGCCGTTGTTACTTTCACGCAGGGCAACGAGACGTTGTGGACTCGATGGAACGACGACTCTCGCGAAGAAACGTCGCAGTTACGCTAAGTTGCGTTAAGTTGTTGGAATTGTGACAGTTTTGTCAGATTTAATTTTCAATACCGGAGAAAGAAAGATTCTATTTTGCATGGATAATTCCGAAGAGAAAAGGAAATTCGCAATTTCCCACATTTTCTACAGATATAATGAATAATTCCATACAATGATTGATAGTATTGATCGAATATTGAGAAAGGATACATTGAAACTTTATTTGCTTAAATTTATTACAGTTTTTTTTATAAAAATATAGATACTTGTAGATTGTTTGCCTGATGAAGATATTATGATATAGAGATATCATAAACCGCGTAACTTCCTTCAAGAAAATATTAATGAAAAACTTCAAAAGTAAATATTCTCTAAATAAAAACGTTAAATTTTTTCAGTGCTTGTCAATGATTTAACGTAATATAAACAATGATTTTTATTGTGAGAATATTAATCGTGAGAATCACAATTATACACTGAATAAGATTTGTTCAGCATTAAAATCTCTTGTAATGTCAATCATTAAGAAGAAATATCTGACAATCATATGTAAAGTAATAATAATAATAATAAAATAAAAATAATGTACCTACATGGAAAAATAATTTTGCTGAAGTATCAAAAAATTTAATTAAATGTAGATAATTTTATTTGAATCATCACCATCTAAATAATTATATAGAACTCTTAAACTAAGTTGCTGGAATGTCAAAACTTGCGGTATTGTTATGGTTTAAGCGGTCTGTATAATTATTTTGATAGTTCCAAACGAGTTAATTAGAACTGCATCCAGCTAAACGTTTAGATACTTTAGCGAAACCGTATTTTCGGTGTGTGTAATGTATCCAAAGTTACTTTTTAAGTCCGAAGTTCTGTTTTTGGCAGTACAGGCGAAACTTGAATACAATATTACCGTAAAGGAATGAGAGATTGATCCCGAACGAAGATTATTCGGCATAAAAAATCGTATTTTTGATCAAATTACATAAAATTTATGAAAAACCTTAGAATTCATGTTAAATATGTAGAAGAAAAAATAGAAATCATTTGCCTCGTTATTTCGATACTTTTTAATACTTTTGTTTTTATAATTTTATATCGAAGCGGAAATATGTATTATTGACTGTTGCAATTCTTGACGAGATGATAATAGGTTAATAGATCTGTTTGCGTTGCTTGCACTCTTTGCATTCAGCATCTGTGCCTTTTCTAATTTCAACGCCCGGATCTATTTTTCTAACAATATCACTTTAAGTGCAAAAATTTTGGGGGACTTCAAGCGATGCGAACAGATCTAAGTGACCTAAAAAAAAATACCCGAGTAAAAAACTGTCAATGTAAGAGGAAAAAAACCATTAGTTTCCGAGTTTTTTACCGAAAAATTCTAGTATTTTTCCATCGTTTACATCTCTGCTCGAGGTGCAAGCTCGACGTTCTCGCAGAGAGGTGTCCTCAACGGTAACGATGAGAGTGCGCAGAATCCGGGGTAACGATTGCAGGCAGGAGAGCACCGGAGGCGGCCATAGCGCACGCAGGTAAGGCGAGGTAAGGCTCCTAATTTGGGTCACCGCGACCTCGTCCCAAAGGCCGGACTTGCTAGAGGTTACGACCCGCTTAAAGAGCCGGATCGATTCGCATCGACCGACCTGCTGATGTGACCAAGCCGGCTGATTTGTCTCCTGCGTGCAATGCCGTGATTTCGGATCAAAACCGAGCCATAACATCACGGTCAAGTCTCGATCGCGGTATCAAGTGAGACAACAGGGGGATGTACAGCACATTGTGAACATTTCAGACGTGTTTTTACGAAACACGTTGAACGAGTATCTCTCTCTGCCCGTCTTGTTACTTTCGAGCCAACGGAAGATGAAATCGAATCGACCGTATCTAACGTTGGAGAGATTCCGTTTCGTTCTTCATTTATGCTGACGCTGACGTATGATTCTTATATCATGTTCTCTCAGAATAATATCTGCGCAGCGTACAGTTCCGACTTTCGTCTGACATTCCATCGTGGCATCGCCTATGCGATAGCAAAATTGATACGTCTTTTCACGAAGCAAACTGCATAATGAAAAGAAAATATGAGAAGACAGCCTGAAAAGTTTGAATTTCCAAATATTCTCTAAATCAATATTGTATCTTTTCAGTGTCTGTGAATATTTAGCGTAATATGAATCCCGCTGAATATTAACTAACGATAACTTTACACCGATATTATAATTTCTCACTCAACAATATAAATGTAAATGTAATATACAGGCTTCTAATTTGCAAAGCAAAATTTGAAAAAGGACGATACAAGGTGTCACAAAATTGTATAATTATCTTTATCTAAATTAACTTTACAAATCAAAAGAATACATTTCGACCTATACTCGGTTTTTATCAGTTATTTTAAATTATAAACTAGAAGCTATGATACAAATTTTTTACTCAACGTATATATTGAAAGAGAGTGCAAATAAAACGAAACCAATTGATTTAATGATAAAGATAATTATACGATTTGGTGATACTACCTCTTGTATTGCTCGTTCTTTATCCTTTTTTAATATAAACGTAACACACATTGTTATAACAGTTGAGTAAGACATTAAACATTATGTTACTCTTAGTTGATTTACTGGGGATGATTTTCGTTGTGAAAGAATATTAATCATGAAAATCATAGTATGTCCAATAAGAAAGCTATCAAAGGAAGACCCGCGAGTTCAGGCTACGACGAAACTTACAGATCTTACTGAGCTTACAGGAAAGTCTCCCTGAATCCGCAGAGTGTCTAACTAAAAGCTCAACTACTCACAGGGGTTTCCTTCTACGCGCACTTTTTTTCTTCCTCACAAAGAAAGCACGACGAAAGAAGGGACAGGGAAATTAATTCGAGATTTTCCAAGGCCGGAAACTCACTCCGAGATTGAGAACATACGCTTAGTTAATCCTCGCGGTCGCGAAGAACTTCTTGATCCCGTTTTCCTCGCGGATCAACGGATCCCACGTGCACGCGGAATCCATCGAAGTCTCCTCGTCGAGGTCTCCGGCAATCCGGCTTCCTATTCCTACACCGCCGGGATCGATCGTGGCTTCCATTTGCGAGCGCAGGATGTCCATGAATCTTCCATGATAAATCGCTACGAGCTACAAGCTGGGGAAAGGAATTTTTGCCAATATTCTAACAATTCGGAACGAATGTAATAAAAAATGGAGTCAAAAATTTATTCACATATTTCAGGAAAGATTATTCAACTTGTAAAAAAAATTATTTACGTGAAATTTAGGCGAAATTTTGTCTTAAATCTGCAATTACCACTGATAATTATTTTTTCGCAAAGTATCAGAAAGTGAAACAATTGACTTAATTAATGAGAAAATAATTTTACTCGAAAATTATTAATTACTTTTATAAGCCCCAGCATTGCGTTTAATTATTTTTCCTCTGAATCTTTTAAAGTGAACAATCACCGAAAGTTATGTAAGCAGTTTGATAAAGAGGATCTTTACGATAATGAAAGTTGTAAAGTACCTTTCTATTAAAATGGAGAAGAAAATGAGATTACGTTTCCGATATAAATGATAGACAATTACTCAGCAGTTCCCTATTCGATTATCTCATGGCGGACAAAGAATCGGAAGTTAACCGTAATCGCCGGTATTTCCATCGTGACAAAATGCGATTCCCATATAATTAGCACTTTCGCGCCCACGATAATTCGCGATGTGCGTTCGCATGTCGGAACAAATTATGCATGCGCTACGTATATCCGTCTGAGTGCAGCAAAGAGCTAATAAGAAAATGAGAGTTCTGGGCTCATTACTCGGTACGTTAGTCTATTAGACAAGACGCATGCACGATATGATATTTATTACGAAGAGTGAAGTACACATTGAAAGAAAAGTATTTGTGTCTGTAAAATAATTATAGCTAGTTACTTCATTTTTATGGTCATTACTACTATAATATTATATAGTAGTAATAACCAATATAATATTTATAATTCGTTCAAACATGAGAAAATTATATAAATTATGATAATTTTAAATATTAATATAGTAAAATATCAAGATACAAATAGTAAATAAAATAAACATTTTTATTCAATAAATACAATCGCAATATAATTATAGTAAATATAATTATTTTCTTATAATTATATTAAATTTAATTATATTTATGTGGTAATAATAACTAAAAAATATGTTAAAAACAAACTAAAGATTTTCAAGCAGTGTGTGATAATTATTAATAGTACAATGGACATTTGCATAGTAATTATATAGTTATAAATATATAGTTGTCCCAAAAAATGACTATAAATTATTATAATTATTATAATAAATTATTATAATATTATTATAATTAAATTATGATAATTGCGATTATTTTTTTCTCTCAGTTTTGCAAAACGTTCCGTATTTTAGCATCACTGAAATATTTCAGGATCATCTACTATATTAATTCGTTTCATATGTTTTCATTACGATGCAATCTGAAATTTTCACAAATTGTTTCCGGCGATCTGTGAACGCATCGCAAATCTTTCGCAAGTCAGTTCCGTACGCGGTATTGTACTCGACAATTAATTGCATAACGCTAACGAAAATATGTCAAGTTAATTAAGCTGAGTAAAATGGTGTAATTAATTTTGCAATTAATTTTGTGTTTTAATAGGGCAGAAAGAAGTTGATTAAAGTGCACCTCTGTGCTTGTTGTTAGAATATACTAGAAAAATTGAATAAAATTCCGACGTTGTTTTCACAAGCTGTTTCGTTATAACAGTATCAGAATTACAGCACGGAATTTATTTAATGGAAAATCAAACGAATTTCGTCGTAATTGTGGTCGCGTATTATTGTGGTTCGACGTCGTAGAATTAGAGCCGATGTCTAACCAAGCGATTTGGAATTAATACCGCGTTCGAGCCGAGTGGATGCAACGCGTAATTAACTATCGTAAAATCGCCCTCAGATTTCTTTGTGCGGTTGCGAGCGTCATTTACTTCCATGTGATCATTAATATTATTCGAATTGTAATGTTACATCAAAAGAACAATTTTGTTAAAATATCTAAAAATTTAGATAAAATATAAAATCTGAAAATAATTGTAAAATAATTATATAGAAAACTCAACCGTAATAGCTCGAATTTTCCACATAATTATTTTGATGGTTCAACAAAATTGTTCAGTTTTAAAAACTAAAGATTTAACTACATGCAAATTTAAAAATAATTTTGTTGAATTATTTAAATAATTATATAGGACGTTCAAGCTGATTGCTATAGAATATCAAAAATTTCTAATATTCATTTTGACCGTCCTATATAATTATTTTAATAATCTAACAAAATTATTTTCAGATTCGTATCCAACTCAATTTTTTTATATTGCAGCAAATTACTTCGTAATAGCACCTAGAGTGACATGCGTTGAAATGATGATCTTACTTTATACTGTTTTACACAATCGATGTTTTACTCTATGCGAATTGTGGCGCTTCGCGTAAAATGGATTGGCGATGTGCACCGAATGCACTGCGGATCGTTCAGTTTCCAATTGCATTTCGTAATTACGGTGATACGCAACCCGTGCGATGTTAGCACGTCGAGCACGTCGAAGTATACGGTTGTAAGTGAAAATTGCATGTACGGCAAAACAAATTCCGAGACGACGAGACGAAATTGCATCCGCAATAGTTGTAATTCTACGCTGGCCTCGTTGCACGCACAATCTTTTTTCCAGCGAGAAATGCTTTTCTCGAAACGTGTAACTCTTTTACGACCTCTCTCTTCGAGCCGGCTGTTCATTTTCTAAGCATGCTACGTCGTTGCATATATCAGTTTCGGGGAATTCTGAAAGCTTTATGAAGAGATATTACGGGTTACGTGCACTCATGATATATTTAACGCCAAACGTAGCCGACCGATTCTCCTTTCGTTCTGACATTGATCGCACTCCAAATATACGCAGATATAGTCTCGAGATTGGCGTTAAAAGTGTTATAAAAATGCAATTCTGCATAGAACGGAATCGATTTGTAAAATTATTTCGTTCTAATACGTTATACTCGCGTGATTATACATGCTCGAATAAAAACGGAAGTCTAAAATTTCATGTCAATATTTGCATCGAGTTTAAATGAAATAATAAAAATATATATATCTGCAGTCATCTAGGTTTTATTTGAACAGTGCTCTATTATCGATGATTTCTTCAAACTGCTGTCCAGATTTTCAAAAATTATAATTTTACACACGTATTACGGCATTTACAGTTTATATTTATATTTGGATAATTAATTAATTGTGAAACCATCAGTGATAAGCTCCGAAACAAAAATAAGGCTTGGTTGTTCACTTATTACTTAACTTATGGTTAAATTTAACTTAATAATAGTAATAAAAATTGTATTTTTCAATTTAATTTTAATCACTAAACTGATGATTTAGTGAATGACTTTTAAAGTTACTAAGTACAAAGTCATTAGTTTGGTGATTAATCATAACTAGGAAAACACAATTTACAATATCATCAAGTTAAGTGGAGTTAAGTCTAAATCACAAGTGGATAATGAAAAACCCGAGCCTAAATCTAGTAAGCTTTATACCATAAGATATTGGACAATGTGAGTAGTCGAATGTGAGGAGAATAATCGACTCTGACTTCTTGATTTCCTATATACGGTTTGAAGCTTACTACGCTTATTGTGTTCGAGACTAATTGCGTGGAACCGGACAACAATTTGAAGAAATTGATATAATAGCGCACTATCCAGTCAATTAGTTCGCAACTGTTTCGCAACTGTATACAGTTATACATATAACAGGCATCTCACTAACGTGTCATATTTCAGCAGGACGCTGCAACGTGCACCTTTACGCTCCGGGTCGATCGTGTCAGTAAAGGGGTGTTTCATCTTTGTTTTTTTTTTTTTAAATTTCATCTCACGTACTGCAGAGAGCTTCCCTATCTGCG
This sequence comes from Acromyrmex echinatior, assembly GCF_024713525.1. Classification (NCBI taxonomy): domain Eukaryota; kingdom Metazoa; phylum Arthropoda; class Insecta; order Hymenoptera; family Formicidae; genus Acromyrmex; species Acromyrmex echinatior. The sequence continues at coordinate 8,675,218 of NC_141864.1, read as the reverse complement.
TACGCGACCATGTATTACTGAAGGGATAAAGCGAGGAAGGTATCCATCGATTTGAGAACGCATAAGAGTTCCCCTGATGACCCGACACCGATGGTCGCACGTTTTCACCGTAGCTAATGAAGTATCGCGTTAAACGGGGGAAACTCGATATACCGTGTACACTCGTCGTGCGAGTTGTCTGAAATACGAGCGGTTTCGCGCTCGGGGAGCTGCTGATGAACAGGAGTCCGCCAAATTTTCGCGAGGCTTATAACGTGTATAGAACGGCGCTAGAAGTGCTAGAACGATCGAAAAACTGTACGGATAAATCAGATGAGATCAATTTTTCTTCGTTGTTTCTTTAAACGAATATACACAGAGAGAATTATCTTGTAAAGATACCTTTTTGGTCAATCAAAAATTATTAAATTGCAATTTAATAAATAACATCCCTACTCTGGTTCTGCTCACGATTGCGTTTCAAGACTGAAAAAGATTTCGACGCTCAGGGTGCAGTATCAGACATGTATATAAATTCATACAAATATATTTAAGTAGTAAGATCTACTTTGATCGGATATAAAATTTTTCTTATTTAATTACAGAGGAATTATTTTGTTGAAAGATCTAAAATATTGCTGAAAATAATTTTGTTGGAAACTTAAACTGGCTGCTAGAATGTTAAAATTTTTTGAAACATTGTTTTTCCAATTTTCAACATAATTATTTTGATGGCCCAACAAAATTATTTTTCAATCTGTATCCAGATTGAAAATCTTTCTCGGATTATATCAAAAAATTAAAAAATTTAAGCGTGATTTAAACAGAAGCTATGTAAACACTGTGTGAGACATAAATATTTACATCAATATCATCGACGATTAGAATGGAGTATCGATCATTTTAAGAACGATCGATAATTGAAGTAATTAGAAGCGATTAAAAAATTCACATTCGGATGCGTGTGTTTTACTCATTAATATTACATCGTGCATGTCGCGTTACCCACCGTATGTACTATAATTTATATACACCAGGCGTTACACAACGTCGAAAGTATTTCAAGAGCGCGTAGTGGTCGAAATAGATCGGAGCGCGATTGCGGATTTTAATTTTAAACAACGCGTGCTGCGTGCGACGTCGGCTGCGGCGCGACGCAGCGCGTCGCGGCGCCTGCACGCGAGCGTCGCGAGCACGGAAGCGACACGCACGCGGCCGTGCCTCGACGGGTGGTCGATAACGTCGCGTTTGCGCCGACACGGCGTAGGAGGAAGACGAGAGGAAGCGAGAGAAGAGCGCAGGGGAGAAAAGGAAAAAGCGAGAGAGAGAGAATGACGCGGGGAAAGGACGAGGTACCGATGAGAGAATTCGAGCTCGATGGCAGTGCCGACTCTCGCTCAGCTCGCCCTGTGTTTTGGCTCCTGTTGAAATCTCCGTAACTCGACACCCTCTCCGAATTCCGAACTTCAACCGAGCGAGGTTGATGTCTCCGGCGGTCACGTGGTGCTAGAGATTCTGAAGGGTGCTTTCTATTTGGTGACATCAGTCGTTCTGTCTTTGTTACTCACGGAATGCAAAGATAAATAGAATGACGTTTGTATCGACTTGTGTCACTAAATGAAAAACGCTCAGAGAATGTTACAGCGAATGTAAAGGGGAAAAAAGGCAAAGAAGTAAAAAGCAAGAAACATAGATAATAGAGAGCCACATACAATTGTTTTTCTTACAAGTCATATATTTAAAATTAATTACATGTAAACGTTTTGGTCAAGTCGTGACTATTATCAGTAATCAAAAGAAAGTGAATGTTAAATATTAAAATAACAAAATTAGTTGTCGCAGTGCAAAATTCGGAAAAAAATTATCCTGTAATTAATTTGTGAAAAACAACTTGTATACGTGGCCTTTCTATTATTTATATTTCATGTTATCGAACCACCTTTAATAATTTTGTTTTTAAAAATTTTATTTAAGAAGCAAGAAATAGGAAGCAAAGAGATTACACATTAAAGACAAAACTTTATTTTTTCCAAATAATATTAATTATCATTATGGATCGGGACACGCATCGCGTGGATCACGCTTTAACGATTCTCCGATGATCCATGGCGTTAATCATAAACTTTCCGTAATTCCCGATTTGTATTTCGTAATAGCGAACAGTTTAATTCCTATAATCTCACGTGCCTCCGCAAGATACCGAGAACACCTTTCGATTACGTGATAGCGCAACAAAAGAACAGATCATAGCCATAATCATTACAGGGCTCCATTACCTGATAGCGTTATTACACATCATTATACCATTATTGCGCCGCGACATGATTGCACGAGGATGTACACAGACACTAGCGAATGAGCTTAAGTTTTGCTCACGGCGTGTGACATGATCGTGTCTCTCGATGAGGTAGATGGGATCAGGTTGATATAAGAGACGATCGTGCAAAGGGCGGAGGATAACCCTTGAGAATCGCGTAACGACTACGGCAAAGGACGAAAGTTTGCGGTAACCGGAACGACCGCTAAATTAGCCCCGTCACCATCATCCGTCATTCTTGCGAGACAAATCGTCTTCCTTCCCCAACTACCCTTGTCTCCGGGATGAAACTGAATTCTCGACGAATTATTCGATTATACTCCGTGCACCCTCCGCAGTCCATCGACGGCGATTAATAATGTTAATGCTGTTTATTCACGCGACAAGGGTGGAAGCACAGAGCCTTGCATAACGCGTAATGCATAAGGAAATGAACCAATCAACGTCTTCCATTTCCTCCCTTTCCATGGAACAAAAGATTTTAATTGGTTGATTTTTATGCCTCATGCGTTATGCAAAAATCTGTGCTCCCCGCCTTATTTATATACTCTTTAAATCTCGTGGAATGAAATCTCATTCGAAGAGACTGAAAATTTAGCCTGTCTTGAAAAAAAAGTGAAAATGCAGCTTGCCTTGTTCAAGAGTGGCAGATTTTCACTCTTTTTAAAATGAGATTTACTCTTTTGGAATGAAATTCCCTCCAAAGGAGTGAAATCCCTTTTTCAGAATGAAATTCCATCTACTCTGGTATTACATTCCAAAAAAGGGATTGAGATTTCACTCCTTTGGAATGAATCTCATTTCAAAAGAGTAAATCTCACTCTTGAACAGGCCGTATGTATACTGAAAATAAGTGAAGTAAAAAAGATGGTTAAGATTTATTTTATGAAATTTCTTAATGTTTGCTTTTATGTATTCATAGTCGGATCTTAAGACAGTCTTAAATACAGTCTTAAGATGTCACGAACCAATCAGAAGGCTGCATTAGTGACTTAAAACATTACTTAAGACAGTCTTAAAATAAGAACCGACTATGAAATACCGACCTTAATCATAATCAAGAATTAATAGAGCTTTTCATCATTTTCCGTTATATGTTTCTTTTTGTACGTTGAAGGAAAATGAAGGAGAATGATTAAGCGTAATGAGGGGAAAAAGAAAAAGAATAATTAACCGTAATTAAAAAATAAATCGCGTCTTCTCTTCGAGTTTCCGACGCCACGGACGATTAAAGCGTTTAAGATATGGCTCGCCGTTAGCTCGCAAGAACCCTTTTGCTTTCTCACCGTAAAAGGCACACTTCCGCGATGAAAACTTTCTCAAAGGAATCTTTGCTGCATAAAATTAGGCGAGAATCCCGCTGTGAGGAAGTCTTCCGGTCAGTGTCTCGTGCAATTTTCGCGCGTAGGTGCGATAAACAACGGGGGAGCAAAGCAAATATCACCCATCGAATGACGTATTGAGACGTTATTGCGCCAGCTGTTTCCTCATCGGGAATGACGAACATAGATCTCCTCTCATAATTCTGCTCGCGCTCGTTAAGCTCTCGCATATCGCGCTATTACGCGGCAGAAACGCGGTGTATCCGACGTGTAGGAGTTCTGCGCAATCCCGAGGATTTTATTTCACGAGATGCGCATCGCGCGAGAGATCATCACGATGATAAATGCCCGTTTCGTCGTACATGTACAACTTACGGTTAATTTTCCTTCCGCTTGTAGCTGCGGAATTTTTAGACCTCGCAGCATTTCGTTACTCGTGTCGAAATTACGCTCAAACTATCAACTGATATGACTATAAGCTGATTTGAAGGAGAAGAAACCTCAACATCCAAGAACACTTTTTCTAAAAAAAAAGAATAGGACGTCGTACATTGAGAAAATCTTGATAAATTACCGAATTAATTTTATTTAGAGTATTGGTGCAATATTTAGTAAGCGTTATCATAATAATACTAACCAACCGTATTAATTACTAAAGTTTAGAAGAGTAAAGATTAGCGTCATATGAAAAAAAAATTTCTATTAAAGTATCTAAAAATTCAGCTAGATACAGATTTGAAAATAATTTTGTTAGACTATCAAAATTATATAGGACTCAAACTGATTGTTATGAATGTCAAAACCTTTTGCAACATTTCTCATTATACTTATACTTGAGCGTTCTATCTATTTATGAGAAATCGTCTCGTCTTTATAAATCGTGTCACATCGATTCCTTTCGTCGCAACTCTTATTAAAATTATGACTGAAACGTAAGGTCATTCGTTTCTCATTCGAGGCTCTCGTCGCGGAGCAACGTTATAACGAAACACCTCGGCTCGGAGATGCACAAGGAGATGCGACGATCGACGGACGATGATTCGACGGGTAATCCATATTCCTACTCTGATGTTCTAATGCACCGATCACGTGCACCAGTACCTCGTTAATCCGCGGAGAACGGCGCACATCGCGGAACATCGAACGCCGGTTTCGCAAACATCCATCTCGCGGCAGCATCCAAGTCGAGATCGCGTGTGTCACTGACTGATCCTGGAAGTTTCTTTCTCCACCGACATATGCAGGAATCGTGAGATTAATCGAAGAATAAAATTCTCCTTTAGAGAGCTATCTTCCTTTTTGCTCATCTAACCGTTCACGTTTATCCGCATTTAAAACCCATAAAAAGATCTCGCGCTTCTTGTGAAGAAATCGGTTCCTGTCATAAATTTTTTTTATGCGATCACTTTTATGATGCTGATCAGAAATTTCAATAGACTCAAAATTGTGTATTTTACAAAAGTTGTGTTTTTTTTCTATACAAAATTATTAATTTTTTTTCGTATTATTTTAGACCCTTCCTGTAACTTTCCAGACTTCTTTCGGGTTGTCTTAGCAAAACAAAAAGCAAACTTTAAAGTATCTAGTTTAAAAGAGATAAACTAATAGTTTTTTAATGGTCCTTTCTTGTGTCTATTTTTTTAAATAATAATTGTTTCAACATACTCATCTTGTTAACACATAAATTAGAATGAATCGCTTGGAACACGTGAAAAGTGTTAAATTTAACACAAATTTTCCAACGATGAAGTGTACGAAGTCCTTTACTCGCGATATTACTAATGAAAGTATAACTTTTTTCGAAGAAGTAACGTCATGAATATTCTATTAAACGCAATGTGTTAAATTCACGTGCTCCATTATGCAGGACATATCATTTTAATACACGGGATCTTTAATTAGAAAACGTGAGCATTAGTGTGCTCACAAGGTAACAACTGCAATTACTTAAGCATCTGGTAATTGTTCGCGTGATTGCGAGGGATTGCGATTGGGACGGATGCTGCCGACTCTACTTTCACAGATCTCCGAGACGTGTGAACGATCGCTATCGTCGAATGGCTCGTAGACTTCATCACGTCAATAGGATACTTAAAGTACCCCATGCGTATCCTTGCGGGAGCACCAATTATGCGTGCGTGCATGACGTCCGTGCACAAACGTGGGCCCGGATAACGCAAGATGTTAATAACGCCAATGAGTATCTTTTTGAAACACGCGGTTGCGGCGTCACGTCGGAATAATTACAATAGTTAAAGCGTGATTTACACGGGGCGACTTTTATTCGCTAGAACCCGACTAGAAATTTATCCAAGGAATTTAGCAGGTCCTAATCAGATTGATCTTATTTCACTTTATCAGGACTTTATCAAGTCCTGATAAGGTAAGTTCATCGGAACCTGATGAGGACTTGATAAAGTCCTTATCAGAACCTCATTAGAACCTGATAATGAAATAAGGTCAACCTAGGACCTGCTAAAATCACTGGATAAATTTCTAAATCGAGAATTGTTCAAATGCTATTAATTTAGCATCACATTCTTAAAAAAGCAAAGAACATTTCAGAGGTCCAGGAGGCATACTTTGAAGGAACTTTATAATCTCTAGGAGATTATTGCAAATCGACTTGCATATGCCTTCTCATAGAACTTGTGGATGTTTTCTTTTTACGAGCAACTCGTCCATCTCATAGCGTGGCTGCGTACTAGAAACGAGGTCAACCATATTCAAACCTAACAAAATCTTCTTAGGTATATTCAGGATTATTTTAGGTCAACCAAACCAGGTCCTTATAACATACAACTTTACAAAGGTCAATCGTACTCAAACCTGATGAGGATTTGCTTAGGTATACCTTATTCAAGGTTAACTTAGATCAACCAAACCAGATCCTTATAACATATAATCTTAGGTCAATCATACTCAAACCTGATGAGAATCTTATTATTAAGTGTATCTTATTTAGGATTACCTTACGTCAACCAAATTAGGTCCTTATAACATATAAAGTTAACCTGACACAAATTCTAATCGGGAAGTCTAGTGACGTCATTAATTCGCCAATGAAATCTCTCGACTCTGCTGCTTGAAGCAAGCTTCTTAATTTGTCCGCCAATTTGCTGATGAAAGCTTCTTGTACACGCTTGGTTTTTATTCGTTAGCGATTAAAATTTTCAAGTCGCAGCGTTAAGTGGCCGCTAGTGATCAAGCGAATAATTGATCACAAAACACAACAATGGCTCGAATGTCATTCGATGACATGATTATTCTCTGATGCTTATGATCTGAGTGGCCGAGGCGTTTTGGAAAAATTCGCTCTGGAGGAGCAGCAAGAAACCAGCGACAAGCGTCGAAAGCGATATTCGTCGCGACTATACGCTATAAGAACAAACCCACGTCTAGAAGAAGTTTTTAGTAGCGAATTCGCTATGACGTCACTAGACGCGGCTTCTAGCGAATAAAAGTCACGCTTAAGCAGCGCTGTCGTTACACGCGAGTCAAGTAAACGCGTGTTTCAATTGCGCGATTTAAGGGAGGTGAATGTTCGTTAAACCGGCCTCCAAGCAGAAGTTGACAGAAAACCGTTCAGTCTTGAGACCAGAATTCTATTCCCACACTATCTAATGCTCAATAACAAATATAATCTGACAGTTTCGCTCGTCGCATGCATACGTATTGCGCAGCACATTGCACGTGCGCATCCGCATCCATGGCGTAACATATCCAGGTTGTCGAAACATATTCGTTCGTGCCTGAAGGAACCGTCCAGCATCACTGTCGGCAGTCAAAGCGATCGGCTGTTGCCGGTCGGATAAGTCTTGTCCACGTGCTGAGTGCGACGAGCTCCCGAGGTTCGACCCCTCGTTGCGATGAACCGATTTGCGTCTGCTGCGAACGCGTTGCGCTCGACCTGCAACTCGGTTTGTCTTTGCGTAATCCAGATTCGCAGCGGAGACGTTCATCCGAGCCAAAGGCGTTCGATAATAGCGATCAGGAATAGACCGCATAGAAAATGAACCGCACGGTTAAATAAGTTATATTTATGTCAAATTAGCCACACACATAATTGAAGTTATTTTTAATCATTTTTGTAGGTCGCCACTATCCACTGCACTATCCAATATTCGTTACTATCCACTATTCGTTAATTTGATTAAAGCAATGGAGTCAAGAAAATGTATTGAAATTAATGTACTCAAATTAATGTAATAGATATAAGTATTAGGTGCGCAACTAAGTTCTCGCTGTTATTTTGATGCAAATGCCAATGAAAATAACAGCGAGAACTTAGTTGCGCACCTAATATATTTTACAGAAAGTGAAATAAAGTAAAATCTTTTAGAAAAAATATCATAACATAAATAAGAAACATAAATAAGAAAGCATGGCTTCAAATTAGATCTCAATTAAATCAATATTACATTTCGAGTTCTCTTAAATTAAAATTCAACAAAAAGGAGATTTTATTATTGCGTGTAACGATTGTTACGAGTTGATTAAGAAATAAAATGGACAACGGAATGAACGAGACCTTTTTAAAGAAATTTTATTTTATTCAGTTAATGAACGTATCCTCGCAAAATCCCTCTACAATTTAATTCATTTAACTCTCGTCGATTTCCGTCATGCGTGGACAGAAAATTCGATCGGATGTGTGATAAAATTTACGGTATTTAGGAAAAATCCCGATTTTAAACTCAATCGGAAGTACCTGCATCCGGAGAAAAAAAAAACCGATGAAGTCTCGCCCGTGCATGATCCTTTGTTCGTCGGGTCGCCGAAACTATATATTAGCGATCTAAAAAAAGAATACAAGTGCTCCACCGACATCCCCCGTTGTGATATCAAAACGGTGTCATTCCTCGGTCAAATATAGCCCTTTATTCTGCGAATACGCGACAAGCTCAAGCTCGTAAGTTCTATCTATAGGCGATTCGAAAGCGGAGCTGCGATACGTTGTATTGACGTGGAGACGGATCTCGTGAAACATGCATGCACGCGAGCTTCGACACGCGGCGTGTCACACTGACCTAGAATCGCGCGAAGAGAAAGAAGAGGTCCCGATTCTCAGGGGGATGATACAATTGCGACCGAGATGAGATTAAAGTCTCCAGTTCGATCATAGTGGCATATCCCGTCGCTATCGAATCACCATTCTTCACTATTTCGTCAATTTGTAGCTGATTTTCCATTTTCGACGAAGGTATCGGGGATCGTCTCTCGTTGCAAGCACCTGATACTGAATACGTCAGCAATTGATTTGATAAAAGAAATATTTTTGAAGGGTGAACCACATGGAAATGTTGGTCGAATTGAATCGAGATCGCAGATTATAAAGTAATTATTTAAAATAATCGTAAAAGGATATCGTCTGCAGTATATCGTGACGTTAATCCTTCGTGGTCACCTGAGGTCAAAATGAAAATCCTAGATGCGGAATTTTCTAAATATCTTATCGATGACTGTCGCTATCGTTAACTAGCGACAGTCAATGGCAGGACAATCTTGGAAGAAAGCGCGACTTTCATTGGCTGTCGCTAGTTAATGATAGCAACAATTGTTGATAAAACGTTTAGAGAATCCCGCAACAGAGTGTATTTAACAAGTAATTTTTTTTATTTCATAGATCGAAAAGTGAACATAGCAATTATGGGATCATTTTAACTCCAGTGCGACGATTACGAAACTTTTAAGAAGTGTGACCAGGAAGGATTAAATACGATCATAATGGCAAAACATTAACTCAGGTATCCGCGGAACGTTAGTATTGCAAATAGATTTTGAAAGAGAGAGAGAGAGAGAGAGAGAGAGAGAGAGAGAGAGAGAGAGAGAGAGAGAGAGAGAGAGAGAGAATTAAAAACACACCTAACTGTGTTACAAAGATAACAGTATAATATAGTGTGTTATTACATCCTTATTATTTGTTAACATTAAACAAAGATGAAATTTAATGATCACTGTGTTACATTATGTTATATTGTGCCTCTTTTTAGAAAGCACTCATTTTTTCACGAATAAAGATATAACGACAGAAGATATGTTTTACTACGAGTTTCTTGTGAGAGACCAGGGAAAATATTTTCTTCGACATGACAAAACATATTCATTGTATCGTCTTGACTGTCTCGTTATATTTGCGAGAAAGTCCGTAACGTTGATGCCTCTTTCAAACAGGTTGTAAAATAAATATAAAAGATATGTTAAACATCATGAATTGTAGACGAATTTAAAATTTAGTTATTATAATTGTATATGCATACACGTTAAATGATTAATTATTAATGACATAATTAATATTCTAAAGTAGTTCATTATTAGTAAATTATTAAATATGTGGTGTAATAATTAAATTAAAAAAAAAATTTTTTTTTATTACTCTGAAAACTCCAATAAAATATTAAAGTGTTTTCTATGGTTGAATTCCAAAATAAATAAAAAAAGTTGTAAAAAGTTATCTGAAGTAATTTTATAAAATTTTAATATTTCGAAGATTTTTTCAGCATTCGCACTAAATTAATTAATTCTGAAAATCTTTGTTGCACTTAAATCCATTTTTATTATTTCTTATGAATGAACTTTAATTTCGATTTAACGGTTTTTTGTTATCTTTTCTTAATTGTTGCAACAGAAAAAGATAAAAATAAGTTAAACCAAAATTAAAGCTACTTATACTCGTATTTATTATATTTGTAATTATATATATTATAGTATTGGCAGAAATGAATTAACGCAAAAAAAAACTGCTCTATATATGAGACATTACACTAATTTAAAAAGCAATTTAAAAGGATTTGTAAACTATGGATTTGAAGTTTCACGCAATTTTGCTATTCCCTCTTTCAGTGATTTTATCACGCGAAAGTCGGTGACAAAACTCGATTGTTTAATCCGCATTTAATGACGTACAGGGCTGATCCCCGATTGTCGAGCGTCAAAAACGATGTCGCGACGTTGAATTACGCAACAAAATTATGCGTGATTAAAAAGACAAGAAAGTGATGGTTAAACTGACAATAAAATTAAATCTCCGGGTACGACAATATAATTTACAACGGAAGAAACGTCTGCGAGTGCGTTTCAATACACATCTACGAGACTTTCTTGCTTTCGAGACATGCCGGATAGTATTAGTTACTTTCCATTTTCACACAAGTGATACTGAGTAAAGTTATGTATTTTATACTACTTGCTTACTTTGGTGACTTTGATGTAAGTTCGCGTAACAACACAAGTTTATAATCTCACTTTTAATGTGAGTTAATAATACTCAGTAGAGCACACGGTCTCGAGTTTGTGCGGATTGTAAGTAAAAAACTCAGTCGCATCTCACATGTCAAAATGAAAACGAACGTGCATTGAACTGCGTTATGACGTCATAAATGAGAATTATCCAAGTTTTGATGTAAATAGAAAAAAAGCAGCTATTATCATTATCTGCTTATCGACTCTAACGCACGATAACACCTAATTTATCGCGAATGATTTATTTCCGGGAAGTTTGAAGCATCCCTGGCTACACATTAGTGTCTTCTCGCAAATCATTGCTTCGCAAAATAATCACGCTCGCAACTACCGATGCGTTCTTGGTTGTAACTTCCCTCGAGAATCTCTTTTCGTCAATATATTTTATTTTTCCTGCGGCAGTCTTCCGGGTATACTTTCACGCAAGGCTGCGCGACGTCATCTTGAGTAATTAGCATAATTATTATTATGCAATCTCACGCTGATAATGCTTCTCATACATTGTGACGTAACGATCATCGGCCTGTCGTTCTCCATCATTGAATCGCATAAACCTACGTAATTTTTAATCGCGATCATTGCTGAATGATTTTGCATTTGACTGGATAATTGATAATTAACAACGATCGCACTCAATTGTAATAATAATTAATAATTTATAACAATTTGTGACTCTCTAATTGTATACGAAAATATATGGCTATTAAATCAGCTATTTATTTAATTAATAAGCTAAGCTAGATTAATTCCGTTTGCAGGCGACAGAATGGTGGCTAAATGACATGTACCTGTCCATCCCATTGGCCCTGCCAATTAACAGCAACCCCGGCTTGGCCGCGAAACCGAAAAGATTTGCGAACCAGCAGGAAGCCGCGGTATTCCTCGCGCGATTTCTCACCGAGCTGCTTAATTATCAGGAATTGTTGGACAGGTGAGGTAGCGTTATGCAATTTTCTGCAATTTTCCATTCATTCTATATGATAATCCGAAATGTGAATCGCGTTCAAAAGTTTCATAAGTTTCGCAAGCAAACTAGGTTTCCGTCGCTGAAATACACCAGAAGACACATTTCAATCTTATTAAACTCGAATGTAGAAGTTTCGTTTCATTCGTCGATTTTTACGATCATTTCTATGCGAGCATTGGAAAGAACTGTTTTGTTAGTATCTAAAAATAAATGTTTACAGATTTAAAAATAAAGTTAGACCATCTAAATAATTATGTAGGACGCTCAAACTGGTTGCTGAAACATCAAAAATACTTTTTACAGCATTATTTATTACGTTTGGATGTTAAACTGTAATCAGACTAGACAGATTGAATTGGAACTTAATTAAATAGAAGAAAGAAAGCTAATCTCAAGTTTAGTGAATTTTGCTTCGATTGGTTAAATTTCGATTTAATCTCAACCTTAATCTTTAGTCCGATCACGGCTTTGTTCAGAGATGGATATTATCTGTATATTTCTACATTTCGCTTTTTAATATATTTCAAAGGATTTTATTCGTATTTCAGGATTTACGCGTCAATCAATAATTTTTATAGTCTAATATAAATATTTTCAGATTTACATTGGATTAAATTTTTAAATACTTCAACAAAATTGTTCTTTCCATGCGTTTATCGTATACAATTTGCCTTTCATTTTGGAGCAATCATTGAGATTGAAGAGCGCAAATTCGCTAATAATCGAGGGAGAGACGCGACGAGCCGACGTGCTGATCTCGTCTTGATCGAGGACAAAAAGAAGCCGCCCTGAAATCAATTTAGAGAGGACGTACGTCTGCGAGGAAATCCGGGCCGTAAGATAGATCCATAGAAAGCATAAAGAGGAAAGGGACCTGCGAGAGGCAATGAGCGGACGTTTCCGCGAGCTCAAAGGATCCTCGGAATCCTGCATCCGGACGAGAAGAAGCCGGCGCCGCGGGAGAGGAGAGTGCTCCTTTCTTTCAAAAACTAACGCAAATTCGCGAAGGGAGGCCCGCCCCTGAGTTTTCTTAACTGCAAATATAGCTCATCTTGTCTCGCGTTTCTTTGAAATAAAACGAGAAGGAAAGGTCTGAAAGGCGAGAACGAAGTCAACAGAAAGTCGACTCTACTCCTGCCTTTTTGTTTCTCACAAGTTTATTTTTTCTTTTATTATAATAAATTTTCTATGGAATCTTGAATAAATAAACTAATTGAATAAATTAATATTTTAAATTGATATCGTGGCATAAATTAACATGAATCAGGTGGAAATTTGCAGATTTTCTCGATATTGCGACTAACTTAAAAAATGTCAAAATCAGCAAATATTTATGAGCTTGTATACTTTCTATTACTCAAGCATATTAATTCATACGGCTGTTTGAGCCTTTAACTCGGTCATGACAAATAAAATCCGCGGATACGATTCGAAAGAGAGAATAAACTCTGGATTTGAATAGATCCGGATTGGAGATTGAACGTGTGAAATCCAAAGATGGCAAGACCATGCAACCGCTCTGCATGGCGCAGCATTACCAAATATTTCGGATTTATCGGCGACCCGGTGTAAACAACGACGAGCAAATTGTCCTGGATAGAGCGTCCTCCGGCGACCACATTATCGTCGCGCATCATAATCAGGTGAGATGGATATTATATCGCATTGATAGGAAATGACAATAATTTCTGTACACTTCTACATTTCGCTTTTTAATACAATATATTTCAAAGGATTTCATTCGTATTTCAGGATTTACTCACCAATTAAATTATATGTAGCGATAGATTAATTTTGTCTTATTATTTCTGAAACTTTAATTAATTTATTAAACTATCAAAAATATCTTATTGAACGATGCGGTGTCGAGAGAAGAGATATTTTACAAATGATGTCATGAGATTTTCGTTTATTCTCCCGCAGTTTTATAGCGTGCCGGTGAGGGCATCGGATCGAGGCCGAATCACGGAAATCGAATTGGTCCAGCAATTATTAAGGATCATGGAAACCAAAGCCGATCCTAGAACTCCGCCAGTTGGAATTCTCACGACCACAAAGCGCCCGGCCTGGGCAAAAGCGCGGGAGGAGCTGATAAAAAGTACGTATGACGACGATTAAAGGTGTTCACTGAGTATAAGCATTCTATTTAGGAAGAAGGGAACATCGTACTTTAAGCGCTTAATTCAGAGGCTCTCACGCTGCGGATTTTTCTTTGCGGAAAAAGAGCAATGCGATTGTAAAAAAAATTGTCGATTTTTTAAACTTTCATGATTAAAGGTAGATCAATAAGCATCGAAGCGATTTAATTAGAGAAAGCTCATAATTCTTTTAAAGCAGAATCTAAGGTCTCTTTTTGTCGTCATTATGTCGAGCTTCTTCGAGCAGCATTGTTAATATCGTTTTTATAGGATCTAGAAAGGAGATAAAATACTGTATTGATCCATAACGCGTGTAATGTTCAGTTTCTTACAACGAATAATCACACAATTAGTTCAGCTTCGTATGATGCAGAATCTTACAACAGCTACTCTTTCAGAATTATCAAAATAATTATATCGCTTATTATATATATAATTGATACGATATAATTATATATATAAAATTGTATATATAATTTCATTTAGTTTCCAAATTTACATATGGCATGTGTCATGTGTGAAATAAATTTCATGCTTCGTAATGTTACATGTTGTCAGTTAATGATTTATTCATGAAATTTATCTTCTTCAATTATGGCTTACAAAAATTATTTTACTGAAGTACATTAAATTTTAACTGAATACAGAAAATAATTTTGTTGAATTATAAAAATAATTATATAAGACGTTCAAGCTGATTGCTAGAATGTCGTGGCTTTTTGCGGCATATTGCTCATCGTTCTTGAGTTTTCTACATAATTATTTTAATGATGGAACAAAATAATTTTTTTATATCTGTATCTACTTAAATGTTTAAATACTTGAGCAAAATCCTTTCCGTCCTTTTCGTGCGGTTTATTTTATTATTAAGAGAGATAGAGAAAAAGAGAGAGAGAGAGAGAGAGAGAGATGTAATAATCTGGTTACCCAAAAAGTAGCTCGTCGTCTTCGGACGACCCTCGTCGCCACGTGCCCTCGCCATAATTATTCACTCGCGTTCACCGCTTCGCCAATATTCGCAATATTCCTATTAACTCCCTAACCCGACCTTGCTCAACGAGAACCTACGCCTACAAATCGAATGAACGGTCGACACTAACGAGTTAACGGGGACCCGCGTTCATGTTGATTAATTAAAAGCGTCGCGAAGACAACAGAGAGATTGTAACTTTAAAATGGCAAGCTCCCGGCGTCTCGTTCTAATAGACCTCGTCTCATAAATGCGTTCCAGTTTCGTATTTATCGGCGTAAGTCTTGTACAATGAAGCTACTTGAAACTTATATTACATAAATTTGATTATCTTCCTTCACACTTCGAAATAAAAAGGAACGACCTGTTTTCGAATCGCTGCGAAAAAAAATAGTGAACATTTTTAACCTTCCATTGCAGGCAATGCAAATTTTCTAGTATTTTTCATTCGATTCCCATTATTATTGCAGCAATTCTTCATTATCGCTCTTAATTTTTTATTTTCGTATTATTTCGTAATATTATATTCGAATAATATTTATTATTATTGATCATGGCACATAAAAAAATTTAAACCGTAAAACGCAAGCAATAAAACTAATTGCAGTAGAGATATAAGACCATAATGTAGGCAGCGATAAATTCAACATGTTGATCCAGGAATGGAAATGTTACTTTTATCGTTACTTTCTACAATAACTTCTGAAAAGTAACTTGTCACCATCGTACGTCTCTCTCTCTCATTTATTGCAAAAAGTAACTTATTATTTGTAACGTATCGACTTGTTTACTTTAACTTTGACTCGGTTATAAGCAATAAGTGTTTTTTTTTTTAGTAAACAACGCATGATAGTGACAAGTAACTTTTAATAAATGAATTTTTCCCAACCTTAGCTTTCAGTTAATTACTATTACTGTCATAAAAAATTGCAGTTTCATTATTAAATTGTCATTATAAAAAGTAACGGTAAGAGTAACGTTACTACGCTTCCAATCCCTAATACTCGAGGGACACATTTTTGCTGCGCTTCACAAAAATCGTTATATCGAAGCTGGACTGTCGTCCGAATTAACGAGAACTGCAAAACGGCTTCTAGATGAGCGCAATCGTCACAATCTGGAGTTGTTGGAGCGCTGTCTCTGCGTCGTTTGCATCGACGACGACGTGCTGCCTACCACATTTAACAATCCCATGAAGAAGGAGGACCGATGGATTGGCGACCGAGATTACGCGAACGTGCTCCATCATGCTCTCCACGGTGGAGGGTCCCGGCACTTGGGCGCGAATCGCTGGTTCGACAAAACTTTCCACGCTATCCTCGGCAAAGTATGTTTAACGGACATACATTAATTACTACACAGTCAACAGTCGATACTACGATACGTAAATGCGCTCACGTTTCGTTTTTATTGCACAATGAACGTATTATATAATACTTAATTTGATCATCACTTCTCCCGTCTCTCGAAATGAAACGAGATGACTTCATCTATTTGAGAATCATTGTGAAAGCCAATAAAAGCCTTTTCAAGATATATAAGAGAATTGAATATGTAAATATTTGAGATCGATTCGAAATTTAATTTAGCATCCGATATTCAGTTCTGAAGTGAAGTAAGTGGAATTGATTTTTTATCGCAATCTGATCGAAATCCAAGCGTGCTTGGCGCAATTAGAGAGACACTTGATAGAGTTCTTTATAGATTGAGAAAACGCACAACGCGATATCAAATGATACTTCTAGCGTATTTCCTGAGAAACTATATACCCTCCTATGGCTGGTAACAATTCGTGATGGTACGTTTTCTACGCTCGGTCGAATTGAACTTATCACTTTCACCGCTTCCAAGATGACTCTTCGATTTGATTGATGTCAGGGTTCACGGGCGAAATCACCGTTCGTGAACCCGCGACTTTACGTTAACGTTGCGCTTTCATACGTCGCACGACGGAATGTGTTGTCTAACTTAACTTCCTGTCGGAATATTTTCATAGATGATAAAAGTCTCGCGCATTCGATCTCTATCTCCCTGTCGTGTTTCATTTACGATTGATTGGTTAATTAATCTTTCGCGATGGGGATATCTCTATAGTTTCTATTTATTAATCATATTGCTTTTAATGAACGAGATTGTTTGATCGATCGTTTTCTCTTTTTTAGCCATTCACATGAATTATTAATGCGCAATAATAATAACATGTTAATAGGCAAACGATCATATATAATTACTTTTGTAACAATTATTGCAAATAATGAATGACTTACAAACATTAATTATTTACTGTATATAATATTTCTTGCAGCATATTTCAGATAGTATTTTTATTAATATTATTCTTTTATGTTTTTGAGATTAAATTGTAATTATTAATTATAGAGCATACAGCTATAATATAATTTATTTGTTTAATGTCAATAGTTTTATTACATGATATAATTTATTCATCGTTTCAAAAAAGACTTTCTCGAAATGGAACGGAGCAGATTTCTATTAAATTTTGTCATGTATTCTTTACACGAATTCTTGATCAAATATTGTCTTCCGTGATACATTATTTTTTTTTATTCACGATCGTTTCTGATATTTAAAACAAACTGTCACTTCTCGATAAAGTACTCGAAAAAAGGAAAATTCTATTCAATTTTTTGTTTGCACTTACTCAGATTTCATTTTGCAAATGTATAACACTTAACGTAGGACGGAATGTGGGGATTGACGTATGAACATTCCGCTGGCGAAGCACCGGCCGTCTTCAATGCATTCGAGGATATAACGGAGAAGGTGGACTCCATGTCGCCGCCGGACGAGAATTTGGTACCCTCGCATTTGCCGGCACCCGAAAAGCTAGAATGGTGCCTCACCGAGCAAAGTCTGAACGACATCCGAGAAGCCATGATGAACTTTGACGCGTAAGTCTGGAAAAAAGAAAGAAATAGTATGGAAAGCTTGTTAATTGTTAATTATGAAAATTGTTAAAGAAAACATAATTCTGAATATTCTATTATTAAATCTGCATTCATAATATTTCTTTTTGTTCTTCAGTCTGGTCGAAGATTTGGACCTCTGTATTCTGTGGTTTGAGGATTACTCGAAGGAGTTCATAAAGTCCTGCAGAGTCAGTCCGGACTCGTATATACAATTAGCACTCCAACTTACATATTTCAGGTGAAATATACTAGAAGTGAAGAAGAACTTCTCTTCTTTAATGTTCAAATCTTAAAAATTACCTTCTCCCAGATTCCCTTTAAATGTACCTAAAGTTAGTGAACCACGAGACGGTTTTGCTAAAGTATCTAAAAATTTAGCTAGATACAGATCTAAAAATAATTTTTTGTTGACCAGAATAATTATAGTAAGACATTTAAACTGTTTGTAGAATATTAAAACTTTTTTTAGTATTATTATTAATTATTTAAGTTTTACATAATTATTTTAATGGTCCGACAAAATTATTTTCAGATTTGTATTTAAATAAATTTTAGACACCTCCACAAAACCATTCTTTTCGTATCAGTCGGTTCAAAATACAGCTAGATGAAGTTTGATAGCAAAAATTATATTGGAGAATAGAATGTTACATGAAAAACTGTCATTTGTTGATTATTAATGAAAGTAAAGGAAGCCCATGACAGACAAAAGTTGTTGATAAATTCTCAAATCGTTATTTCATAATTTTGTCGTGTTCGCAGACTTCACGGGAAGCTGGTGGCCACTTACGAAAGCGCCGGCATCCGGAGGTTCGCATTGGGTCGCGTGGACTGCATCCGGGCCGCCAGTCCGGAAGCGCTGGGGTGGGCGAAGGCTATGTGCCAGGGCGATCCTCACGGCCAGATGAATCAGCCGAACAACGCCATGGACGGGAGCCCCAAAAGAGTTCAGTTCACCATTTACAGTGTAACTGAAACTTGGCATTTTTCCTATGCGATTCTCGTGTCGTGTAACAAACACAGCTCGAGTACACTCGACAGAACTGCGACAAGGTCGAGCGGAATGCGTTTTACTTACTTTACTTTTCTCCAATCTCGCCTCAATGCCTTAATTCTTTAAGCGCTCCTTGCCGTTGTTTTGTAAATACAAATAAATTTTATTTTGTACGGATTATTTTGCGTAAGTTCTTTATATAATTTATATGGTAATTTTATAGATAATTTAATTAGGACAATTTGTTTGCGTAAGATAACGAAACCTTAGCGATATTCTTCTATTAAGCTAGTCTCAAAAAAATTTAATGTTGAAAATAATGGACAGTTGGATGATTGAGCACTCGCAATATTTTCACGACTTGATGGATCGCCGGTTAAAAACGCTATTTTCAAAAATTTTACCTCGAGTACTTTCGCTACGTAATAATAACGACTTCGTAGTAGAAATACAATCGCGTGTTCGAAGTAATTTCGTTCATGTACATCACGATGCATCTTTTGCAGTGTTACGACAAGTTTCTGAGTGGTTGGTCGTATTGCCCATTTGCATTGCCAAATGCACCTACCTACGAGAAGGTTTCGGTATAATATCTACGCTGTTTCCTTTCCGTTTACAGACACGTGTCTCTTGTCTTACATTATTATTAAAAAAATTATGTTTTTCTTTTCATTTAGATTAGATCATATCGGTTTTTTTAAATATATTTTCGCCGCCCAATTATATAGATATTTATGTATGTTTATGTGATATTATTGCAATTTTATATTGACGTTACACTTATATGATTTTTGCAATTACGATTTATTGGTGTACGTTACTTATATTTATGTATACACTACGCTTCAGCTGATCTTTATCTGTAAGGTGCACAAAGTCATCGGTGTGTAGAAATCCTATGTACAAGTGTCAACGTTATTTATATGTGATTTTCATTTACGTTATATATGAATAATGCTTCTCATATTATATCTAAGTAATACTTCTGTTCTCTCTTTACATTTATATTTTCTTAAAATGCACAAGTGCTCCAAAATAATAGTTTCAAAATGTAAAAGATGAAAACCGTGGTTATAAAAACAGTTTGTCGTGTAAGATCCGTAAATTAAGCAGCCGCCGGACGAAAGAAAAAATAGGGAACTCCCCGAGGAAAAGGCAATCAATTAGTCCCGGTCCGCCGGCACGATTCATTCGTCCTTCACGATCGAGTATTTGCACGATCCTCGAGAGGCACCCGGAATATCCGCGGGGATATTCCGTTTGTTTCCCTTACACACGTTTCGCCCTCGTTCGGAAAATACTGTGGCAACGAGCTATTGTTTCTCATTTATCGTACTCGGTTGTTTCCCTTTTAGCGGAGATGTTGTTTCAGCTGCTCCTTTTTTCTTCCCTCGTCATTTTCTGTTCATAGTGAGTTGAATTTTCTACAAAGGTATATTCCTTCAAAATTATTATAACAATTCTAAAATTTGCGAGTTAATTCCCGCCAAGCTTATTTTCTTCATTTTATGGAAGTTATCAACTTATCTTCTGCTTAACATTCTTTATTTGTTTCTTTTATTTGCAACTTTTCGAATCTTATTAATTTAATATACGACGTCTCGAGAGCTGATTTAATAAATGTCAAATACCTTCACACGCTCGATGTTGCTTCTCACCTCCATGTTTCAAAAGCAATAAGTCTATTTCACAAAATGGTAATCGCAAAAAAGAAATTCACTGTTTATTAAAATCGGAATATCATGAAAAGGAATTTACGGTACAAATTAGCACAATTAGATATAGAAAGAATTCATAAAATTCATTAAGATATCCAGATCGAGTACCATCTGATCAAAATTAATGAAGTGTACCAAAATTCCTTCGTGATTCCTCCGAACTCTGTCGATCTTCGATATATGTATCGGGAAAATCTTCATCGAAAAAAGATTCGAATGATCCATCGCGTTGGACTCAATTGAACGTTGCTTCCGGCTCGCTTCCTCAGGCGGAAAGGATCAAGGAGCTGTTCGACCTTGCGGTGCAGAGGCAGACGAAAGAGATGAACGACAATATACATGGTCAGGGTATCGATAATCACCTGATGGGGCTGCGTTACGTGGCGAAGGAGGCCGGTGAGCCGATCCCAGAGATCTTCACGGACGAGGCTTACGCAATCGTTAATCACTTCGCCCTCTCGACATCACAGGTCAGTGATCAGGGTCAATTCATCACCGGAGCCAAATTCGTGACGTCGTTGCCTTTCAATTAGCATAGCCGTGAATGCATGGGCGTATGCAAAGGGGAGGGGGTAGAGGAGCGCTTGCCCCTCCCTTTAAATTTTAGGAAGAAGAAACGATTAAATTATGAAAATAATTTTTATGGCGAAAAGTTAAATATTTATTGACCAATGAATAATTCATTATTTATTAGAAAGTTCGCTGAAGATTTTCGAAGACTGGTTTTAAGTATTTTGAAGTAAAAGAAAGAATGCCTGTATAACCGATGCGGTTATTAACGCGTAAATTATTTGTATATATTCGCTAATAATTACATACAAATTATACATACAATATTCGTTTCGATCTCAATTCGAATCCTTTTCGATGCTTATTAATATGAGACGGTAATTAAAGTTTAAATCGAATCTTCTATCCATTGCAGTCCCACCAATAAGTGTATAAAATAATTTATGCTGTCATATTAAAATAATTGAAGTTCATAAAATTCTTTGACAAGATAGAAGACGAGATATTAAAAGAGGTGATGCCAGCTCTGCTGACAGAATAAGTATTTTAATAATAATTTTGTACGAATATAAATGTTTGCCTCTCATTGACTGGAACGCCCATGCACGAATGCATATTTCGTAAGTTCTCTGTTATAGCAAAACGTGTGTATTTATGATAATTGTGAAATGAAATGGCACAAAGAGAATTATTGGCTTCTCCAAAAAATGATGTCAAGTCACGGAAGTCTAAAAATTTTCGACGAGAATGTTTCGCCTCTTGATTATTGATTGGTTACTATTTGATGCATGCCATAAAGATTGTTATTTAAAGTGGACTATCATGACGAAATAGAAGTCAAGATCCCAGATATGTCGTAAGCACATTTTATAAAGGTACTTAATGACTCAGACAGCTTGAGCTCGACGCGATACGATTAGTTTGTTTAAGAAAAATTACATAAATGAAGAGATGATTTACATCTTAAGAGAATACGATCTTAATTAACATAAAATGAAAGTATATTTGCTCGTTATTTCAAGGTGAAATTTATTATCTAATTATCAGTAGAATATTTCCTTCGCGGATACACATTTTGCGAAGCAAAAGATTTTTCTCTTTCGATTAGTTATATCCTTAATTTACATTAAAGAAAATTTACGTTTGAAGATATGTAGTATCGCAATAAAATTCGATAAATGTTTTGAGAAAATAAATATCAACTTTATTAATACACGAATGACATTTATTGTCCTTCAAAAAAATCTCCTTTAGAGACTTCTGACAACATTCGTAAAGCTTGCGGAAACTCTGTGAAAAGTTAATTTCCGACATTGTCTTAAGTCTTGTTGTCACGCGGTCAGAAGTATATATATTGTCTCCAGGAAGGATTACTTTGAAAAACAATAAAGGTCATTTGTATATTAAGCGATGTTTATTTTTTCATCGAACTTTATTGTCATAGCAGGGACGAACACTTTTAACTTTTCTGGGAAAATCACTTAAAATTTTTTAAAATTTGTCAAAAATTAACATATTTTTTTATTAAATTCATTGGCTCAATTAAATATAATTTAAATCAAATCTAAATTTCGGAACTATTTGAGCCTGGCTAATTCGCTTACACCAATTCTTGTATTACAAACTTCTTTCACAAAATATAATCTATTACGTCAAACGTTTCAATAAGGTCCTCCTCAGAAATATGAACATTTCTTTTAAATATTCCAACTTCTATGGTATGGGTGTGAAATTCAATACCTACAGGAGTTCTGAGTGTGGAAAGTTCCATACTTTCCATAAGGAAGTCTCCATCTATGTGCCATATCATCTTCTTTAGCTCATTAACGGTGCCAATCGAGCTGTCATTAAAAGGATAAGGATAACACATTTTTGGCGTCATACGTTTTAACCGCGTGAAGCTTGAAATGAAGGTAAGATTTCTCCCGCAGGTTACCACGAAGAACGACGTGATCGTCGGATACGGGCCGGTTGTGCCAGACGGCTACGGATGCGCCTACAACGTGAGGAAGAATGGCTTCATCTTCTCGGTCTCGGCCTTCCACAGCGACGGCAGGACCAGCGCGATGCAATTCGCGCAAACTTTGGAGCAGAGTCTGCGGGACATGGCGGCTATGATAAAGAATTCAAAGAAGTGATAGACGCGCGCATGATAGCTTCGCAAAACACGACACAAGAGCTGCAAAAACGCAGCACAGCTTCCCTCGACGGGGACGTAGGGCTGATGTAGAAGAGCTTCGCGCGTCGCACGAGGGTGGTTCGAAACGCGGGTAGATTGGACCCGTAAGATGCACAATCGAATGACATCGAGGCCGCTTTCCCTCGTTTACGATGTCCTAATGTATTCCATTTGAAAAATACGCAAATGCAAAGCGTCTGTATCAGAAGCAGCATTTTTCGTTTTCACGCGTCGTCAATTTCGTTCGATTTCTCGCGGTAAACTTTAGGTTTATTTTATTACACTTGACTTTAATTTAATTACACTCCATTCGGACGAAGTGGAGAGCACGACTTTCGGAGCACCCTTGCATGAAATACTGTATGAAAGTATAACTTGTAGACTTAAGGAACGCGAGCGTAGGTGTAGCGCAAGAGAGAGAGAGAGATTTATCAACTCGTTCCCGCACAACTCGTTGAATATATCGTTGGGTTTGATATAATAAATCTCTATGGAACGTGTAGAAATAAAGAACGATTTTGTTGAAATACCTAAAGATTTAGTTAGATAATAATTGAAACTAATTTTGCTGGACTATCAAAATTATTATGTGAGACACTCGAGCAACGCAGCAAAAAGTTTTTGCCATTCTGGATCAGTTTGGATGTTCGACGTAATTATTTTGACGATTCCAAAATATCACTTTTAAAAAAATCTGCATCCAACTAAATTTTTAGATATAAAATTGTTCTTTCTCTTCACGGAGAAGAGAAGCGTTATTGAAAGGTGCGAAACTGTCGTAATTCTTAGGGTGTCCTTCGTTGCGTGGGCTGGTGTACTAGAAATGAATATATCTCTCGTTGTCTGTTTTCTAGAGAAGTATGTACAAAACACACACACATACACACACACACACACACACACATACACACACAAGACATGCGCGTTTACATAATCTCATTCGCGGTGACAGCGAATTAAAAATCCTTCAGCGGTAGCCGTCGTATAGTAGGCGTCGTATGTTATAGATCGATCGGTCGTTTTAAAACTCTAGTCCGCTCCAGGAGAGAGAAGAATAAAGTTTCTTCGAGCGTTACGCCCACGCGCTGGAAAAATTGCTGAAACGATAAAAATTACTCGTCGGTCGGAAAGCCGCTTGTTACAAACGCCGAGAATTTCATTCGGACACCTTGAATTTCCGCATGAAGGAAAAGGAATAACATATCTCCGATCTTTCCCATCGAAAAAGAAATTTTTGGTTTACCAATGCCCGTTTCTAAAAGAACACGGTAAAAAAATATTTTGTATTTGTGTTAGAAACGGCTCACTCGAGTCCTTAAAATTTTGTGTTGAATTTTTAGTATCTGTTGTAAAAGTTTGTGTTAATTTAACATAATATGATTATGTTATTCGAATATTTTTGTGTTAAATTGATATTCAATATTTCCTAGTTAAAATAACACAATTATGGGTATAAGTGAACGTAAAAATAATATTTTTAAAACGAAAATTCTAAGATAAATAAATAAATAAAATCTGTTAATTTACATATATAACATATATTACAAGTGTTAATTTTAACAAAGAAATATGATTGCTTACAAATTATGTCAGTTTTATGTGTTAATTTTTTACATAAGTTTGTATTACTTTCTAACATATTCATTTTGTGTTATTTTAACACAAAAATTTAAGTGGACCG
Source organism: Acromyrmex echinatior (assembly GCF_024713525.1). Classification (NCBI taxonomy): domain Eukaryota; kingdom Metazoa; phylum Arthropoda; class Insecta; order Hymenoptera; family Formicidae; genus Acromyrmex; species Acromyrmex echinatior. The sequence goes on along the minus strand of NC_141864.1, from coordinate 8,650,271 downwards.
TTTAGACCATGTTTAGAATATGTTAAATTTACCCAAAAAAAAAAAAAAAAAAAAAAAAAATCTCCAATTCTGTAGATTAACTTTAATCTCTGTCCAATTTACTTTTCATCCTGTAATTCTTATAACTAGAAGTAGACACAGAATTAGTTGAACTGAGATTAAAATTAAACTACATTGATAGAAACATAAAAGTGTGGACATAAAAGTGTAAAGCTGTTCATGACAGTGTTCTCTAATCTTCTTAGGAATTCAATTTGAACTTTCGTGGATAATTCCGTCATTCGATGTTACAATTGTGTTACGAACTTTCCAGCGCGTGGGATTCGTCCACCGCAGAAACACATTAAATATGGCCAATCGTACGTATGTTGGCGCCCGCACAGTAAACTCTTGTCCAATTCTTAGGTAAGTCGGCGGATCGCATCGCTCAACTCGTCAAGAGCCGATCGATCGTCGACGGTATAGCTCTATCTGTCTATCGCGCTATTCTTCTACTCCCTACGATTTACCGTAGCTGACTACCCTGTGCCAGGGTTTGCGACCGATAAACTATGGCTATACATACGGTTGATTTGACAAAATTGCACGTGTAATTAACATAATCGTAATTATGTACGTCATTAATATTTGTGCAGTTTTTCTTGAAGGGATCATTGAATGATTCTTTTAATTGTCATTTTCTAACTAATCCAGAAAACAATTTTTCTTTGATGAAAATGTTGATAGAAGATTATCACTTTTTCAAGTTTTGACCATTTAATTAAGATCAGTATGATTTTGTTATTGATTTTTCCGAATTCAGAGATTCGGGAAAAGACATGCAATCATTTTGGGATGATCTGTATATAATTAACATAATGATAACTGTGTAGCAATGACATAAATCTGTTGAAACCGGATTTCAAATGTATGAAGGTGAAATAATATATCGGTCTGAAATCTTGGTACGCACTTCACGAATGAGGAAGAAACAAATTTCTCCAACTTTACACAATTTAGATAAACTTATCGCTCGACATGACTGTCAAGCGTTGTTATGCTCGTGTTTGATATTATTTATGTATTATTGTTCATTTAAATGAGATCATGGCAGAGGGCCAAAGAATTGCATATCTTAAGAAATAGGTGTCCCACTTTTATCACATCTCATCAACCACTACAATGATTTAACTCGTTTAAAAAGTCTGCTTTTCTATCATTTATAGTTTTTAAATAATATTATAACGATTAAAGATAAAACAAACCATGAACTTAGTTTCTGATGAGCTCAGCGAAGAAAAGTAAATTATAAGATTATCAGTACATTTTAAATAAGTTTAACTTTAACAGAAGTTTAAAATTGAGTACGTTTTACGTGAAAATAAGCAGCGTTAAAAGTTTATAAATTACTAGAAATTGACGATCTCTCTCGAGGTTTCCGCTGGAAAAATCAATTTTAAATTAGCTGAAGAATCTATACGAGTAGTAATACGGCAGAAATGAAATATTTTATTTTCTTCTCAGATGTTATTGATTTAATTAATTAATTAAAAATTATTTCTCTATCAAAATCTCTATAGCATATCTATTTATATACATATCAAATTACCAAACACATATCAAATATTAGACATGTAATATCGTTTCCTGCTGATTTTTCCGTGATCCCATTTCTCTGAACAATATATATTTAATATTTAATTCGTTGGAGCAGAGATGAATCCGCATTTTTTCGATTCCGCGATTTAAATAATTTAGGCGATCTGTCGCACTCGCCTTTCTCGTACTGGAGTATTGCTGTTATCGATAGCATCGTGTGCTTGTTGTAGTTGTAACGGCGATTGATCGCGAGGAATCGCCTTTATAAGATAAAGTCGCGGCTATAAGATAAAGTTTTTAGGTGTCAGCGTTTAGTTAGCTTCTCGATAGTTCCTCTAGTTAAGATATAATTGTAATTAATTGCTAATAGAGAAAATGAGGGAAAATGGATGGAAGCATGGGAGAAGCTTTGGACAAGATTTTTTACTGTCAGATTTGTATGAAAGGCAATGCGTTGTTGTATACAAAAAAGATATAAATTTTCGATCTGTTTCATATCCCATCGCGATCTGTCTGATCAACACTGTTACTGATTTCTTGCGTGTTTAAAAGAAAAATTAGCTTATTACGACTTCACTATATATCGAATCTCCCTCATCTCCTTATCTACTGTTCTTATTACAGAAACATTGTTAAATTGCGATAAATTTATTCACGTTATTCATACTTTTTGAAGTCGTCTTAAATTCGCGTTTTAAATTTACTATGTTGTAGAGATTTAATTTCGTCAAGTTTTTGAAGAAAGTGGATTAGTGAATCTTCAATGAAAGGTTACAGTTACAGTTTTTCCTATTCATATTCTTAAAATTAGAATCTTGAAGAAATTCCGGTTCTTCCTTGTTAAAGCTTCGTTCTTTTCTATGAGCTATATATCTGGTTATTATTATTCAATTGCTTCGTTATTGTGTTACGTAGCCGCGAGTTACGCGTTCGAATTTTACGGGAAGTTAATCAGGGAAGTTAATTTAGCGAAAAGTACGAAGGAGCACGATGCCTCCTCGTTATTGTTGAGAAAGGAATGGAAAAGAAGATGCATGTACATTATAACAACGCGTAAATAAATTGTGCATTCGAGAATACGTTCGATGGTGGAAAACTTCGAGGCACTCCTTTTCCCCTACAGCACAAAAGTTGCAGCAACAATGCAATATTGCTGCAAATTCTGTGTTGTATGGGTTCCGACTTTCGAAATGCATCGATATTGTAAAAATACGAAATGTCATCCATAAGAGACGCGTGTATTTTTACAGAATTGATCGAGAGGAATCATCGAAGAGAAGTTTCGGTTCTCCGCTGTCGAGATTGAAGATACACGTGTTCTCGCGTATGCAGGGTACAGTCAAAATGTATGCCGTTGAAAGCATTTTCTCGGAATCGCCGAATCGCACGTATGTTTGGAAAATTAAGAATTTATATGTAATTGGATTTATATATAATTGCAGAATTTATATTGTATATTTTCGACGCCCGGTGATTCGCATTTATTTCAATTGCACCCTGTATACATCCGATATACACGTGCCATGTTCTATATTAGATTCTAAGAAGCACACAAATACCACTATTATTACTGCATAGTTTAAAGCCAGGAAGTACGACTAGAGATACTTTACTTATACATATCGCGAAGCCAATTGTGATCGCACTTTTGCGGCCAAGAATATCATACGCATATCAGGCGAAAGCCAACGTAGCGACGATATTATTCCGGGATAGCACATATCCTGATAAATCGTTAGGAGCACTTACGAATGTAATTATGATATAACTCGAGAGTTCTAAGTAGTAGATAGAGAAATATATCAGTGCGTTAAATTATTCGTTGTTTCCGGGATGTTTCGTATTGCGTGAATTGCGACAGAACAATTCTACAATTCTGCTACTTCGTGACTTTTTAAACGATAATGCCTTCGTTTTAGTTCATAATTATTAATTGAAACGTTAAATCGTTTTGATAAATTGTAAATATAAATTGATAAACATTGATTCTATTGAGAAAACATAAAAGCGATATTAAATATCAATTTGTTACCAATTCATTGATTTAAATATGTATTAAATCACATGCATTTAATGTTGAATGTACAGTGACGAAAGCATAAAAGATATATTTCTAGAGTAAGCAGATGACCAAAGCAATAAAAATATACTCGTATAAACAGAAAACAGCACGCGTTTGAAACTGCATTGATATTTGAATTAGTGTTTAAGGATTATTCTTTCATATCCAAGGAACTATCTTATGAATAATCGGTGTCTAGTTTGCGAATCATTTCACAAACATGTTGATTATTAGAATACACATTTTAAACTATGCGTTAATGTTATCGTCACAGAGTATGATAAAAAATATAGCAGGTATGAAAGTATGATTATATAATTGTAGCATATATTCGTGTGAAAATAATGTTATAGTGTGTTAATAGATGTAGGACTTATCTCGTGACGACTATAATTGAATAAAATAAAATCATAAATTTCGTTCTTAGGCATCGAATAGAAACAATTTTTTCTTCTATTTTAAAAAGTCGCGATTCACGCATACGATTCATAATCGTTATGGGTAAGGGTGGCTTTCATCGTTGTTAAAATGTTTATTGAAGACTTCGTGGATATATATATATATATATATATATATATATATATATATATATATATACATATACACATACAATATATATATTATTAAGCTTTCAGTTTTTCGATCAGTGCTTGGATCTTGCAAGCCTAAATGTGAAATATAGATGCTACATGAAACGAGAATTGTCAGGGCACACATACGAATAATAATTATACTTTAGTGTCTGACTAATCGATATGATTCCCCGGAAGTTTTTGAGGAGACTGACTTGACTTTATCTTTAACTTCAATTCCCCATGTAATATATATTGTCTTTTCCGATTCTTCACATAACAAATTCACAATCCTCCTTACTTTTAATTCTTTGCACAATATGTTGTATAAATATTGTTGTTAACTCTGTTGTTCAATTCCATGTATACATATGATGTATATAATTTATATTTGTTTTGCTTCTATCCCTCTCTCTTATATAATAAATCTAGAAGAAAAAACCTGAATTTTTCTCATAAACTGAACATAGGTAATAATAATAATAATAATAAAATATATAATTTAAAAACGAGGTCCGATAGACCATAAACTGAAAAGTTAAGATAAACTAATTTCTAATTATATTTTTAATGCCATGTATGAAATAATTTATACATAATCCAATAGTTTACATAAAAAAAAAAAACTCTGACGCAAATATGTTCAAAATTTAACGTATGATATAGTTTTAAACCTAATATTTTTAACAAATTCTTCACAGTTTGCATAGAGTTTTTTTTAAATCTTGGGTAATATATGACTCGTTTTAATTCTTATGCGAACATCTCCACTTAAGGATCTTCGTAAGAGAAAGATTATTCGAGATTATTCGAAAATTTATTTTTAATTTTATTCTTAATACATTTTGATATTATTTCAAAAAAATTTTAAATTTAATTAAAAAATATTTTTAAATAAATGCTCGATCGAAATTTGATATTTCTGAAGAGATACAGAGAAAATGTTCGGATAAGAATTAAAAATCGAGGCATAAATTATATATACCTTCGTGCGTTCGATAGATAAACGAATATACACTCGGCTTACCGTTCGCGCGGAAAGCATACACAGCATACCTCCGCTAAGTAATTGACCTATGTCAAAGTATGTTGTATCACATGTGTACGTTTCCTCATGCAGAAATAAACGCCATCGGAATACCAGATTGTTCGTTGTTTTCTTTATTCATCATTATTTTATTTAAAATAGAATATGCATTCTATAATAATAACAAGTCATTTTACCTACGAAATTATCATATAACATAGGCATAACACGCATGCTTAAAGCTGCCATTATTGTACCTTAAAAGGGGGTATCTTAGCAACACTTATAATTACACCTCTCTTTAGATCACTTTAGGTTACAACTAACACTAAATACGAGCGCCTAAATATCCAAAATAAAAATACAAATTTTGACATAACGAGTTTCTGACAGCCGCATTTAATACTAATTGTGAGGTGTGAATATAATCTTCAGAATGTATCCTTTATCATTTGTACCAGTCATATATTTATAAGGAATACACACTATTAAAGTTTATATAAAACGATAAATGCATATATTATAAAACTATATTTGTGTATATTTTGATAAAAATAAAAATATATATTTTTTTTTCATTCTTGTATATTTAAACACTATATATTCCTTGTAAATATATAATATCACTCGACTGAGTGAAAATACGCGCGATCATTGAATCACGATAATCAAATATTACATTTCATTAAAACCCACTCAAGATCTCTCTTAATTCTTTCAATTCAAATTATCAAACTTATTCTAGCACAGCTATCTTAAAAATCACATATAACACATATAAAGAAAATCCCAAAGTTGCACTTTCTTTCCACTAGACCTGGTATAAAACTACAGTTGAATTTGTTATTTACAAACAAGCATCATTCATATTTTTCCATGCGCAAAAGAATGCGTAAAGAAATTATTCGCCGTTAATCTTTTTTACAAACCGTATTGAAGACACTTCATTACGAAATGATTAAATCATCGCCATCATTAATGTCATTTAAAATTTTCAACATTAAATATCTTTATCATTGAAGCTAGAATTCTATTAAGGCCGAACATTCTATTAAGGCCGTTTTATAATAATTAAATTAATTAAAAAACTAAATTTTGTTTTTTTACACTTTACAGTGCAAATTATTAGGTGTTGGAATTAATTCGTAGCGTTTTACAAGTGATGGGAAGTACTTTCATTAATGTATTTTTTAATGCTCATGTGAAATAAATAACATTCTTTCATTAAAAACGCTACGAATTAATTCCAACACCTAATATTATTTGGTGTATTCTATATACGTCAAAATCTAACTATTTGATATAATCTATATATGTCAAAATCTAACTTACAACTTTAAATGCTAATAGCTTTGCTAATAGTAATCTTAAAGTTGTCTCATTATTTAAGTCTCATTATTTAATAATTATAATGGAAAGAAAGTGTACTTTGGAACGCATAATGTATAATTATGCTTAAGTATAACATGATCACAATAGTACAATATATTATATTGGTTTTGTCAATGGATAAAACATTTTCAGACTACTGCCTTCTTTGTATAGTCTACTGCAAATAAACTTATTACATTTAACATAATATTAACAAAATATTTACGTTTAAAAAGTGTCGTTGAAGCTGGATAAAACACACTGAATTGTGCAGAAGAACGAGAACATGTTCAAATAATACGATATAGCAAATGAGTGGAACAGTTCTATCGATTAAGTGCGAACACAAATACCAGCTTTGCCTAACAGAGATTGTGCACTGCAAGAAAAATAGATATGAATATTATTTCTAAAAATTAATTTCATCATAATTTCGTCTGAAATCATTTGCTTAAAATTTTTAATGCAAGATTTTAGAACAAGATACACATATCTTTGCACAGATTACAAAAAAATGATTAAATTTGTCTAATTCTAATTTTTCTTATAGTATCCTGCTTCAAGATTGTGAGAAAGATTATAACGTACGAAAAAAAAATTAAAGGCTTATAATTCATAAATGATACTTACATCTTTCTGAGCTCTTAGTATCGCACAGACATTGTTAAATCACCATCGTTAACATCTTCATATTCTCCATGCGCAAAAGGATGCGCAAAGAGATTACTCGCTGTTGACCTTTTCTTCGGATCGTGTTGAAGACATTTCTTAACGAGATCTATACCTTCTGCGGAAAGATTCTTCGGAAGTGCTGGTGTTTCTCCCATTCCAACCTTCAACGAAAATACAAAAATGTTTGAATTAATGTTAAATTGAATGATTAATATAGATTTTAAGTTTAGAAAATATAGTTAAAATTCGATTTAAAAAATAAAGATGTGAGACGAAAGATTTAATTCTAAATATCTTCCTTTTCAATTTATCTTTCTCAAATCGTCAAAATAAATAATTACTCTCTATTATTGTAATAATGCATTAAATTGCAATTACCTTAAACATAATTTGATAATTTGAATCATAATCTGACCAAGGCCGTCGTCCACTCGCCATCTCGATGATGCAGCAGCCCACTGACCAGATATCAACAGCTCTACCATGTCCACTACTTTCAGACTTCATGAATACCTCTGGTGCCATATAAGCTTTAAAAAAATTAAAGAAATGATTAAAAAATATAAATAATAAAGTTTTTGAGTATATTAAATTTTTAATCGCTTTCTTGCTCTCTCTCTCTCTCTCTCTCTCTCTCTCTCTCTCTCTCTCTCTCTCTCTCCGCTCGCGCGAGTATAGACAGACATGCTTTTCACAAAAATTGCTTTTGGACTCGTCTGCGCACTCAGCTTGTAACTTCGCTGATTTTTCCAATCTTCGATTACTGCGTGGTTGTCCTTATCGATTTAACTTGCCAACAAAAAACAAAGCTAAAAAGACTGATGAACGCCTGCGTGCGTTTTATTTTAAATCTGCATAGAGACGAGCATGTCTTTGAGCACTATCGCTCACTGGACTGGCTGTCCGCGGATGACAGAAGAATCTTACCTACTGTCTCTTCTTTTCCATTGTCAGATTCGGCATCCCTCCTGATCTTTCTTGTAATTTCCGCTCTCACATTTCTCCTCACAATAACTTACGTTCTTCTAACACAATCCTCGCAGTTGCCACTTGTAGAACGTCCACTTTCTTTTCAATGTTCGGGCTCCGCTCTCTGGAATAATCTTCCTGCTAGAATCAGAGAGAACTCTGATTCGCTCAATGCTTTTAAACGCGTGCTCTTCTGACATCTGCGGCAGCGGGGGTCGAGGGATGAATAGTTTACGTCTTACTACTTCATTTTGTTTCGTCCCATTTCAATTTTATTTTCATTTCATCTTCTATCAATTTGTAAATATCGCATAACTTTGCTCATATCTTATCTCATCTTATCTTATCTCATTTCAATTCATTCTAGTTTCATGTATCTTCCATTAATCTATCACATAACTCTATTTCAGTTTTAAATAAATTGCGTTATTTTCTCATCTTTTTCTTCTTAGTTTCAACATCATACTTGCGAGCACACACTTCTCGTTCATAACTTTGTACTTCAGTCACAATTCTTGTAATTTTTGCAATTCTAGCAATATCAGTAATTTTTATGTGTAACTTTGTAATATTTGTATTTGTAATTTGTAATATGTATTATTAGGTGTTGGAATTAATTCGTAGCGTTTTACAAGTGATGGGAAGTACTTTCATTAATGTATTTTTTAATGCTCATGTGAAATAAATAACATTCTTTCATTAAAAACGCTACGAATTAATTCCAACACCTAATATAATTTCAATTTTAGTAATTTGTAATGCTGCCGCGACATTCTATTTTCTCGCTATGAATATTCTGTCACAAATTTTTTGTTATGCTTATACTGCTACGATTATACTACTGTATTAAAAATTACATTTTCTTCTTGTTCTTAGAAGGCTTGCCCTAGAATATCATAAACGCTTTCTCTCTCTCTCTCTCTCTCTCTCTCTCTCTCTCTCTCTCTCTCTCTCTCTCTCTCTCTCTCTCTCTTCCTTCGTCTATTTTTAATCAATCGCAATAAATGTATGACATTTTAATACATAACAATTAAAATAATACTAACCTTGAGTACCGACAAAGCCTTGGAGTTCGCCAGGCATAGTTGTATGTGCTTTAATTTGCACCGCACTACCAAAGTCGCCGAGTTTCAAACTATTACCTTCGTCTGTTAGAAAAATATTTGCAGCTGCGGAAAGAAAAAAAATATTATGGAATCATAAAAATAGCACGGATTTTAGAACAGCTCATTTTATTCAAATGTAATTACTTTTAATATCACGATGAACAATTCCGTGAGAGTGCAGCGCTGCCACAGCCGAAAGAAGCTGATGAGTGTACTTTCTGACTAAAGATTCTGGCAGTCCATTACCGCTACCCGCCACCAAGCTCTCGAGAGTTCCCTCCGCACAAAATTCCATGAAGATCAGCATCTCCTCCTGAAAGTAAAATTTATCGTAATAAATGCGATAACCACAAGTTAATACATCATAATGATTCTGTTGTTTATCGTACACGATGAATTTCTAGCCCGTAATATCGCACTAAATGCTGGTGCTGAATTCCCTCGAATATCTGTAATTCCTCGGCGACACGCCTAATTGCTCTGTGATCACCAGGTTGCAGTTGTACCTCTTTCATGGCCAACAATTCACCAGTTTGATTGTTCACTACGGTATACACTTTGCCAAACCTTCCTTGGCCTGCATAATAAAATTTAATTGAAATAACAATACTAAAAATTATAATTATTATAATTATCTATTAAAACAATAATTCTTTTACTTGTACTCCAAATGATCATAAAACGTACCTATTTTAATACCTCGCTGCCATGTAAATGTAACTCGCCTAGCCTTGATGTGAACTTTGTCCACTGTTTTCCTGTCGACGACTTGTCCGATGAGTTCCCGGCTTCGTAATCTTTCGTCAAGTTCATCCTCGACTTTCCTAATAGCACGTATGACTATCTCGTGCCTTTGTGTACCTCGCTCGGGCATGTTTATTATCACTGCGAGATTTCCGTCAATTATGTTCGGCGAATTATTTTTCTTCACATTGATCAATAATTCGGGTGACTTCAAAGCGTCCCGTGGCTTCTGAGAGATACTGATGCTTGCGGTTCTAGTGCGACCATGGCAAGGTGATGAAGCTCTTGATCGTGACAGTCTTCTCAAGCCTGAAAACAAATGTTGCCAATGATATGTTATAAAATATATTCATTTAATCATTTTCAGATCAAATTATTTATTCAAAAAATTTCAAAAACTTTGTTAATTTTATATAACAAAACGGACATTTAATATAATAAAATTAATATTTATAATTTCTATTAAACTTAAAGTCATAAAGATAAATGGAAACTAATCATGCACATATTAAAATTAATGACTAAAAATCATGTATTACTTTCTGTCTCCGGCGTTGATCCCGTAACCGATACGGTTCCCACGACATGAGATATGCAGCGATCCATGCACATCTTTAATTCCTCAAACTCCTGATCGGTGAGATGCTTCGTGTTTTGCGGCTCGCACACTGTTATTAAAAATTCCAGACCTTGATTTGCCCATCTAGGTCTCAAACCGCGACCACGCTCGCATCTTGTTCTCACGAACTCCATCCATAATAGTGCAAACGATACTAAACCCCGCGCCAGAATAGCTTTCTCTTCTAGCGAGAATAGTTTGCACATTTCCTTGTGAAAATCAAAGCCCATTTTGTAAGCTTGATGGAGGATCTCGCGGATTCTCGATCGTAAGGGCAACTGGTCATTCTCGGTATTTAATTGTTCCACTTTGTTGGCTTCGTTTTGAAAATCTTCGATCATCATCGTTATACGATGTCTCAAATCCAGGATTATATCCTATACAAGTATGAACATGAAGATTTAGCTTTTTAATAGTTACAAAATCGTTTATATAATCTTACCTTCAACAGTTTTAATGATTCCTCCAATTCTTGATCGCAGACAGGCCATTTCTCAATGTCGCGTTTCAAGCATTTGGCGAGATTGATGCTCTTCACAATTTTCTCCCGACTCTCTACAAACATTCCTTGCCATTCGCGACCCACATTCATCTGGTGTAATCTAAGCATTAATTCATTACAGAAAAAACAGTTTACAAAAGCAGCGAAACTGAGATAAATAAATGGAAATTTTCTCTTACTTGCTTGACAACTCGTCATCTTCCTCTTCGAAATTTGCAATTTCCCGTATTTCGCGAGTCCGTTCGACGAAAAATTCATTCACTTGCTTGATCATCGTACGCGCAATCTTACTACAAGAAATATCTTTCATATCAAATATATAAAACAAGGTAAATTAAAATAAAGAATATTTAATAATAATTTAACTTTATCGTTCTCTTACATATTAATTATATTAATTCTATTTAGTTCATTCTATTATCTAATATTATCTTCTCAATACAAATTATATAAAAAATATCTATTCATCTTGATAATTTACTTACTAGAATTTCACACCAGCAATCTTGTATCCATCACTTATATTTCCAGCGATGGATTTGACAAACAACCACTCATCCATAATTAGATTTTTGTGGAAGCTGTCGTGTTGTACCATGTCTACCCACTGCTGAAGATAATCCAGGTACACTTCGAACACAGCCCTCAAGCTCTCGTCGAAGTCCTTGACGTCCTCCTCAAACAGACTCTCACAAGTTTGATCACTGGCGATAGCAGCACGAGAATGCGCAGCGAATCGATCGCGATGAATGCAAGCAATCCTGAGACCTTCGCGAAGCTCCCGCATGAGCTGTCGGACTGACAATGGACTTGGCTGCTCCGGCTTCTGTTCCAGTCTCATCCTTAAAAATTCATGGACGACATCCAGAGGCACACGCGAAAGAAACACAAAAGCTGCCCTAAGAAAAGAAATATTACTATAATGCAAATCGTTTATTTTAATCAATAACATAATATAGTTTAATATTATTCACATTTCTTTCGATTTCGATTTAAAAAAAATTACCTAAGGTATTTCAACCAGTAGTTAAAAATGTTTTAAAAATAAAAAAAAATACAGTCATATATAAACGTTTATTTTCCTTGTTTAATTTTAATCTAATCAATTAAATTTTATTATCAATTAAATTTGACAAAAAAATTTGATACAAATTTTAATGTCCTTGAATTAAATAAAAAACGCGATTGTGATAAAAAACGCAAAAAAAATATCTAAGCTAAAAATATTAAAAATCAAGAAATCTTTTAATAAAAAATTCTACGCACCTGTATGACGGTAGATTCAATTGCTTCGCCTCAGAGCTCCAAATACCATACCGTCGTAATTCTTTGTCACCTTCGTATTCTTCATTCGCACTACTATCACATCCTTCGCAATCATTTTTTTCCAAAGTTAACCTTGCTTTTCTCAATATAGATGTATGTAATCGATCCAAGAAATTCAAACTTTTCCGGAGACCTCGCGTTTTAAGTACGTCTTCAATGTATTTTCTAAGCACAAAAAAACAAGAACAAAAATTGTGCGTCGTTATATAATTTTCATAAGTTGTATATTGGGTCATCTAAAAAGTATTCGCGGTACTTTGTCACTAGATATATGACCATCAACACACATCTAGTGACAAAAAACCGCGGATACTTTTTAGATGACCCAATATTTACATTCTAATATAGCGCGCGCTCTAATAAAAGTTTAAAATTTCATTTAATTACTTGGAAGTAAAATAAGGATAGAAAAGAAATTTCTAGTAAATTTTATAATGTAAATATAAATACTAAATTTAATAATAATTAAAAATTAAAAATAGATTTTGATATATTAAGTATATATTTTTCGTACCTGTAGGCGTGTCGATCAAATTCAACCAAATAGAAATCGAGACGATCGACTCTTTCATCCTCAAAATACGAGAACGAGGTTTCCGGAGTAGGTGGCAGTGATTGCGATATAAATGATAGACCTCCGATCGAAGAATTATTGCTGTTATTGCTGTCGGAGGGACTGGAAGTTTCATCCTGTTGAGGTAGTTCAAATCGCACCATGGATTGTCGCTCCGCAGAATCGACAGTATCTGAAGATCGCGAACTAAAGATAGGGACAATCGATTATCCAAGTTTTTATACCTCAAGTTACATCATAAAAAAATTCCAAAGCATCTTATTTTTCAAACATATTGCAAACAGAATAAAATTCCATTTCAAATAGTACAATTTCCATACTATTGTCAAGAGTCAACGCGATTCAAATCAACGTACCTGATGCCGGAATCGTTAAAATCATCCTGTTTCTTCTTGCTGTGTAGCATCATGAGTAATCTACCTAGTATCTGCAATTTGAATCGATGGTGTTTCGTCATGTTGTACCAGAGGCACATAGCTTTCACCCTGTCGGTGAACTCCGGGCTTTTGTATAACGGATAATTAACGGCGAATACATGAGAGGATGGATACAGAGCCTCCGCGACTTCCAAGCGAGCCAGTAGAGCTTCCACTTGCTGCAATGCTTCTCCCTGTGCACGGGCGCACGCACGGCAGTACATGGAGAGACAACCCAGGCATACGCCCAGCTCAATATTTGAGCTTGAACCGGAATTCGTGGATCGATCGCTCGCAATATCACCGGGGCTGACGCAACTTAAGCTTCCCTCTTGCGCGTCTTCTCTTTCTGCGATGGGATCGTATCTATAATGCAATAATTGCGTTCTCTTAGTGCTATCAATATGTAAGTGCTACCATTCTTCTTTTTGTATTTAAAATTATTATTTTGTATTTAAAATTATATCGCAAATTTTTCCTTGAAGATTTTCCTTCAAGTACATTCCCGCTTACTTATACTCCATTATTTCTGAAAGTAAACCCTCCACTGCCTCTCGTTGGCGACAAAGATATTCATCCTGTGCTATCAGACTACGGTCAGCGTGATGTGCTTGCAATTCCAGCCATATCAAGTCCTTTAATTCGTTCTGCCATCGAGTCTCCTCGTGACTCATCTGGCGACGACAATTCCGTTCTGTGCTTCCCTACGCAATTAAAAAAAAAAGATAATTTTGTTAGTAATTGAAAATAAAAATATAAAAAATATAATATACTGTATTGATAATAAAGTGCAGTTTGATTTAGTTCAAGTTTATTTTGCAATAAAATATTTACCAATTTTATCAAAAAAGAGAATGTATCGTGAAAGATTTCTCTCTCTCTGAAGCTCTGTGTTCTCGGCGACTGTGCGCGTAAACATTCTTCATTTATCAACACACTTTGCTCGCTGTCTTCACGCTCCACCTTCTTTTCCTCGACGTCAACGGGTTTAGATCGCAGGCAGCGGAATCTATTTCTAGTCTCGACCTGCGAGAAAGAGCATATTTATTGACCAAGTGCCAAATATGTTTGCAAAAAGATAAGAACGACTGCGTTTGGAAAGCAATAACATTTGATGGATCGGGAAAAAGGATATTCATCAGAAATGTACATTAATCATAGGCACGATTGTTTTTTTCCAAACATAGCCAATACTCAAAATCACTTCTCTGCTTTTTTTGAACCTTGATTTGATTTGGCGTCGAAACTGCTATCTCGCCGGTATATCTCTCGGCATAATTGTGGGCAGCTTCCACGTCAAGCTTCAGGTCCCTTTCATTGCCCCGCAATAGTTTCAAACTTCTCTTGCTTTTCCTGCCCTCTTTCACATCTTCCTTCGTCTCATCCTCATAATCTTTGTCCGCTTTATCGCACATTTCGTTAAAGATGATAGTGTCCAAAGTGTTGCGTCGATGGATAGCTGTCCTTGGTCTAGCTTCTTTTTCTGACTTAAGATCGCTGCAAATGACAAAGACTAAAGATAATTTGCATATTTTATAGTCACTCGTGTGATAATCAAATTAGCGACTGAGTTAATTTATATTTGAAAATTCTACGAAGCATAAAAGCAATTTCTCTGTACATTGAAAATGTTTTTTTATGTAATTTCCAATTTTCAAAACCATTCATCGTGTAACACTCTTTATCCTTAGGACGTCTTCTGGACGTTTTCAGGACGTCCCTTGGAGATTTGTGCTATATAGATTTATATCTTAAAATAAAATGCATATAAAGCGAAAAGAAGTGGGCTTTCTGTTTTAAAATTATTCGCTAAATTCATTTGTGTTTCATCGCAAAATAACGCATCGCAAATGAAACGTATCTAGTAATAATTATGTACTCCCAGCGATTCTTCGCGGATTTAATTTGCAACTCTGTTGCACGCACCTGCCTGACGCAAGCTTATGCTTCATGTGCCTTTTCTTACGATTGAGACGAGTCCTAGGCGGCGTGTGTCCATACATATCCGACATCGCTTGCAACGAGTCTTCGAACTCGTTTGGCGGACTGATTGAATCATTTTTACTGTAAATAAGATATTTAATCAAATGTAAATTTCCGCCGGAAGCTTTATCGCCGATTGTCGGGAAATTTTATAGAGACGGGATGTTACTTCAGAAATAAAAACGTTATCATGAAATTAATTACAAAATGGAATGGGCATACAAGAGTCAAGTGCGGTAGTTGGAGCGCAAAAATCTTTTTATTCTTGACTTCTCTTACTTCTTATAAATTGATCATCTTACTTCTTATAAATTGGTTATCATGAAAGTTGCACTCGCAGATTCTCTCACGCAAACTTACGCACAATTCTTTTGAAGAAAATTTATTAAATGAATAGCAATTTATATTAAACAAAATGTTAGCAGTATGTTAAGGCATATTTAGATTTACCCCGAGTGCTCCTTAAATATTATGTTATCTTTGTTTAACATTCAGTGAATAGCAAAGATAATATCAGGATGAGAATTTGAGTATAGTTTTAGTAATTTGCCAATAGATCTAGTAGAATATTACAGTGGGTTGACATTAATTCTTTCGGGACAAGGGACATTAAAAAAAAATGTTTATTCGAAATAATGATTTTAGTAAATAACAATGTACTAAAAGTTTATTTTTGTGTGATAAACAGTACTCACTTACACAAAGACCGACATTACATTTTTTACATTTAAATCTATAGGTATTTTGTTCATTATTTTCATCGCTCCTATATTACAAAGAATACATTTTTTATCCTGTTGAATAATTTGCGTCTTTTTCGATATATAAAAGGAAAGTCTTGCTGTCTAGCTGTCAGATGTAAAGGATTAGATAATTCATTTATCAATTACAGTTTTACGCTTTAAATCTTTTTTCTCAATGATATTTTCAATTAGTTGCAATTTAATCAGAAAAAGGTGGATTTAGATTCATCTCCTAATTATTAAAAACAAAATATATTATAGAAATGATTATAAAAAAACAATCTGTCGTCACGTTCCGTTAATACATTCCATTATATTTTTAAATTTGCTGCTAATTAGTCCATTTTGAAAAATCTGTTTTTGACAGAATTATTTATTTGGGTAAATCTCAAAGCAAAATGTTAAAAATACACCAGCAAATTTTAGCAGAATAAGACAGATTGACATCATTCTACTGATTTAATATAACATCGACAAAATTTATAATAAACCTATTTTTACAAAACCTGTTTCCAAACTTGATTCGACCTTTGATAGAAATTGCTATTTGATAGAAGATAGTGATAAATTGATTAATTAAAATTGCAAAGTAAAATACCGGCAAAACTAATAATTATTATAACATTTAATATCTAAAAGAATAATCAGAATTTTTTCTACTGCATAAAAAATTTTGTATAAAATAATATTGCTGTGAACAATTAATGTTTCTTTCCTGAGTATTTATTATGTACTACAAAAACAACCGTGAATACAGAAACTTTTTTAAATCTTCGTCTCTTGACATTCTTTCAAAAGAAATTAAGACAAAGATATCTCTCTGTACACCGATGAGCAAAAGAGAAGCGACATGTCTCGCGCGATAAATCGCCAGGAATTCGCAATCGGGAATCTCCGTCGTTGTCGTCGATGTCTTGTCGCCGGATTATCACACTGACGGAATGAATAACGGGAACTGTTCGCGCGACTGATTCGCGCGACCAGCAACGACGGCATGATCAACGGTAAATTCCTATCAAGCGCACTGGCCAAGTAGCTGAAATCTAATCCGATATTAGTTGTCGTGCGGTATGTAAACAAAGGGCCCATCACCGAAAGCGACGGATCTGCCGGTCGCTCTGTCAATCCGGAGTCCGCGTTTGATCGTGACGAGTCACGTAAAGCCACGTGTCGCTGGCTGGACACCGATCGCCGGGAACCCACCTGGCGTGATCGACATCCTCGTCGTCGGTGAATTCGCTGCCAGGAACTCTTGCGGCACGGCTCGATCTAAGATCTCGACGCATCATCGTCGTTCGTCACTACTTCACCACTAACGTAACAAAAACGCGCACGTCGTCACTACTCATCGCCGATCGTCACGACATCACCTTTCGTTCTATGAAATCGGAGAACGCAGGCGCGGCGTGCCGCCAGCGAGTATCGATATATCGATAATCGCAGAAGCGGGATTTTTCAAATAAGATCAAACACGTAGGAATTGATATTAATATAAAATTGTTTGTATCTCAGAAACGGTTAAGTTTTCTACGTTCATTGTGGTTTTTTTTTACTGGAAATGCTATATATTCTATCTATTATATAAATATCGAATGGTTTATTTTGTACACCCTGTATATTGATAAAATAAAATTAATTAAATGAGATGCTGGCATCTTTTCGTCTTATTCTCCGATTTTGAAAAATATTTAGAAATCTGGATTATCTTATGTTTTTTTTGTGGGATGTGGAATAATCGATGAACTATTTCAATTAGCAGGATTAGTAGCTTTTTTTTTATATGAATTTTTTTATTTAAACAATCTCTAGCTTTCTCAGAAAAGTACAAGTAGTTTTCATTATATCCTCGCACCAACAAATAATATTGTTTCCATTAAAATACAATGTCTATGCGTCTCTGCATCTTGTGTTTGTGTCTCGTGTCTTCGCTGATTAATTTAATAGCTCGATAATATTGCTACGAGGATCCCCTAATGGTTGCAGAAACGGAAAAAGGACGTTCGAATTCTATTATTACAATACCGCCGAGCTTTGCGTCTCAGCTTGGAAAGGAAGACGAAAAAAAAAGAAACGAAATGCATGCCTGGCGCCAAATATACACATTTCGATGTTTCAGGAAGGAGAAAATGATGTAGCACCATGTTTATGTATGTACGTGCGTGTGTACTTTCACGAGGGACATGCGGTACATTTTGGTAGATTTTGCTACTTTAAGACCTACTTTCGTGTTTGCGGCGAAGTACGAAGAACTGGATAACGTTATTTAACTCTAGGAGGCACTTCGAGGATCCTTCGAGAAAAATGACTTTGAACGCAATGTACGATGTTTCCGTTGAAATTTCTTAAATAGATTGCTGAGATCTCAGATCTGTCCATCCTTAAAGATCTAAGGTCTGTATTCATAGTCGGATCTTATATTTAAGGGTTCCTTAAATTTATCTTTAGATGCTCAGTAGCCAATAAAATAATTCGTAGAGCATCTAAAAGATTTAAGGAAGTCTTAAATATAAAATTTGACTATGAATACGAGAGTATAAATATTAATTTAATTAGACAAACCCACAGTTTTAGTCGTACACATACAATTTATTTAAAATAGTTGAAGTGATAAACGTCATGAAACAAACGAACGAGTTCGTTTTTCACCTATATTTGAATTTATATCATCTACATTTTGCAAATGTGGCAGAAATTAAATCGTATCCTAGAGTTAAGCACGTTCCAGGAGACAAATAAAAACGCGAAATTTTGCGAAGAAAGGAAGATCAAGGCGCGATCTTCAAATCGACAGTTCGAATCAAATATCTAATGAATCTAATCCTATTAATCGGCGAAACAAAGTCGAAGGGCGGGAAGCACTTTACGAGGAATTCTTCTGGAATGTCTCAATAAAAATTCATCAAAGATTTCGCCAAAGATTATCGAGACGAGCTTTCAAGCTTGTCCTCTATTTTATCGATTATCGAAATGTTATCGTGCGATCTCTTTAATTAGTAATAATCTTGTTTTTTTTCCATCTTGTTTACACATATATCTGGTTGCAAGTCTATATACTCAAAAATTGAAAATTTAAAAAAAATTGGAACTTTTCTCAAATTATATTTGCTAGTAAAAAAATTTGGTTATTTTATTGTTTGAATTCAGAAAGTAATTAAAAATAATTTGAATAAAAAGGTTGAACTTGTTCTTTTATCGTAAATTACGACCAAATTTACGTACTAGATTATCTTAAGAATATAAATTGACGATTATAAAATGCTTTCCTTTAGGTTTCGTTCAATATTATCTGCATAATAATAAAATAATAATACCGCTACTAGATTGTAAACATTAATATTAATAATATAACACTACTAATTTGTATATAAATTTTTAATATTAAATATAATCAAAAAATATCTATCGCGTTATTACTTCTGTATTTTTTTTCTCCTTTCTGCTTCGCATATTGTTGTAACGCGCGGCGTATGATAATTATGTAGCAAAGTATATTTTTCTGTGATACGGTGCGACTGTTTACATTTCGCGATCTTCTCTCCTACGTGAAACTCACACACGTTTTGTCCGTATCACACTTGCTATCGTTGTTCGTTTTGCATTCCGTCATGTGAAAAATTGGCAGCGTGGTTCGAGTTTTCATTAGTTTTAGTCCCGTTGCGCACAAAACATTCTCTTAAAGGCAAAAGATTTTTTTAAAAATTATAATGGCATATGACCACCATAAATGTGTTTTCTCTATCACTCGGCATCTCTCTTTCTCGCACACACACGGTTAATTATCTCCCTTATCACATTCTCTCCCTCTCTTGCACTCGTTCCCTCATTCTTTCGAAAATCTTGGTAGCTAAAGCGGGTACCGCGCGGTTCGATCTTGTATTGAAGGTATGCAGAACAAATTTTCTATGGCGCGATATCTTTACATCTCTTTCTTTCAGCTAGTCGTTATATTTAGTACTATCTATAGTACTTCGAGATATATATATATATATATATTTATATATATTTATATGTATATCAAGTAAAGGCCACGAGTGTGTTCAATATAAAATCGCTAATGTGTTATCGAAACTCGTTCGTACGAAAATAGTTCGGTTTTATCGATAGTAAATAGGCCATGCCATCGTTGAATCGCTTTATTAATCCGGAATGACTGATAGCGCCGCAATAGTGATCTATGTGTAATGTACAAGGGGACAATTGTGACATGCGATTTATAAACGGAATGAATAAAATATTCATCTCAAAACAGAAAATATTGGAATTTTGGAAACACAATATACATAAAGATTCATATGTGTTCGCATATGATTTTTCTCTAAACATACGTACATATATGTATACGTACATATATACATAAAATTAATTATTTATTTGATAAATAATATTGTTTAAGAATATATTTAAGGAAAACCTAAACTAATCTTTAAAAACAAAAAATAAAACCGGATGTCATGAAATGTCTCCTTGCTTGGAACGGTCGTTGCCCAATACGAACTTTAAGGTGGATTATGCCTAAATTTTCATCTAACTCGCTATGATATAAGCCATGTGTCCTATTTCGATTCTTCTCTGATCGATATTCGATGTAATTACAAATCGCCGGCCAATTAATAAATGTCAAGAGTAACGTACAGCTTTCTGTTTAAATGTGGCCCGAATTAAGCGTACAATAGAAGAAAACCGTTCGTAAACAGGTAACGATCGCAATTGCCGTCGCGATGCATCAGCTGAGGTGCAAATGGTGATAGTGGCGTTGATGGCTTCTCGAAAATAAATCCTTATTACCGAGGACGGACGATATCGCATGACGGCGCGATAAAAACTGCGACGGGCAGGACAGCACCGATAGATAACTAGCAGTTAAGTATCGCGTTTCGCAACACGAATAAATGACCGGCAGTAATACTTATGATGAGGCGAGACAATACTAGCACCTAACACGATAGTCGAGATGTTGGTTTATCGATGTGCCAAGAAAAGTTTAAGTAACGGTAACGAATTCACTACCGGAAATTTTCTTGTCACTTGGACGCAAAGTGCCTTTATCGAAACAAGAATATCATGACGCTAAATTATTAGAATAATATTGATTTTTGCTATTAAGAGATAGTTACAAGAATTACTAGCTTCACAAGCAAGGCACTTTTGCGCGAAGTAGCGAGAAAATTTACTCGCGCTCCTGAGACGGGTGACGATTCCGCGATAAAGCCAATCATGCAGCATTAATTAACGTGGAAGTATATGTGGAAGACGGCGCGCGAGTCGCTCACTGTCGTCGCGTTCCTTACCAAAAAGGTAAAATCTTTGATTATCAGTTTGCGTGAAGGTATAGAATTGTCATCAAGCTAACGTAGGCGTAAATATTGATTATAATTCTCGATATACGATAGTTACGGTTGTCATTCACGCAATTTTTGAGAAAAGTTGAAGTGTAATTGATTAATAATGTGTCTGCTATTCAAATTATTCTATTTATACATTTATTGTAGAATCTATACCTCTCTCTATTTCTCTCTCTATCTTATTAATCGCTTTCTTTTTTCCTCTCCTTCTCATTTTCATTTTACTGCATTCTTCGCAAAAGTCAGGTGAGAAATTGAAAGTAGAAAAGGACATGTATAAGGTAAATGATTAGATGCACGCTCATTAATTTACATGTTCTCGAATTGATCAACGCGGCGTTTGGTGTTGCCCTTGCGAATTTCGCGAAGCGTCTTGTATTTGTCGCGGCCTTGACGCACATTTTCCCTGTGGATCTTGTCCATCACCGTCTCCTTGGACTCGTCACGTGACTGAGCGAGATCCTGCTTTAATGCCTGTCAATAAAAGCATTTCATTGTAACAGTGTATACAGTAGAATTTTTTACAAAGTTTGCATCATTTTAAAAACGTATTTCCATATTTTAAAGAATAAAAGCAGTTAAAAAAAATTTTAACTACGTAAAATTACAAAGTTATTTAAAATAAGAAATAAAATCTGAATAAAATATATTAACGTTGCATATCAACGTACCTTCAATTGGTCGTTAAGACGTTCACTTCTCTCCGCTAAAGTGCGTCGCTCCCCGACAGGATCGATTATTGATTCGTCAGTCGCGAGGTCCTTAGTAACGTCTCCTTGAGGAATTTCGTCCTCACCCTCCTCCTCACCCTCTTCGTTCTCCTCGACGTGATGATGATGCGGAGTCTGATTAGCCTGATATTGTCGGTCAGCTTCTTCTTGTCTTAATCTTGCATAATAAATGATAAATATGCAATTATCCCCAATTATGTTAATTAAGAAACAAAGGATGAGAAAAAGAAGAAAACTGGTCGTACTTGGCAGCTTCAAACTCAGCCTGTAATCTTCTAGCTTCTGCATCCTTAGCCTCCACCTCAGATTGTATGCGTTGTACTTCCTCTTGCTTGGCTCTTATTTCTTGTTCGAGTTTAGCGCGCTCCGCAGCCTCCATTTCGTGCGAGAGTTCCAATTTCTCCATCATTGCTGTCAATTCCTATGTCACACACAATACAAATTGTTCAAATAACGGTTCAAAAAACAGTTCAAATAACGGCTTATAAAATAAATTAAATAATTAAAGAAAAGAGCATTAAAACCTACATTGATTCTTAGTGAAAGACAATTTTTATATAAAACTGTCGCCTAATAATATTATAAATTTAATAATATTGTATGTAATATTATATGTAAACATATAATAAACATAAACGTTATATGTAATATATTTATGTATTTATTATATGTAATATTATAACGGTCACAATTTTTGTATGCTACTTATAAATCTGCAATTAAATTTACGACTACATTATAGGATCCCTCAATAGTCCTCAAATTTTTTATCTATAAAATCGTAGAAAACATCGAATTAACCGAGAACAATTTTTTAATTCCAATTTGACAGCAGCCGCAATTGTCTTAATATTCAGGAATCATAAATTCTGTACGGTTATCACTATCGTATGCTCACAAATTCGTAGAATAGCGCAAAAAAATTATATTATGATCGAAAAATCAAATCACTCTCAGCGTTTCTGATAAACTTATATATCTTATTTGAACGAACAATAAACATCAATATTATATCTTATAAGACGACTTATAGTAATTTGAACTTGACTTATAGTAATTGATGTTAATCTAGAACTTGATGTTAACCATTCGCTCAAGTAAGAAATGAAGGATAAAAAGAATAAAAATAAAAAAATTAACCGCTCATTGATAGTTATAATGGTAGTTTTTTAAACTCTTTAAAAAGTTTTTAAACTAATTAAAGAGATTATCTTCTGATGATTTTCTCACCTTCTGACGATTCTCTAGCTCTTCCTTAGCAGCCTGCAATTGCTTCAGCTGCTCCTCCAAGCGCCGAATCATTTCCTGAGCTTCGTTCAACTCAGCATTCCGCCTATCCATTTCCTCTGCCATATTTTTTAGCCTCTCTTCGTATTCCTGCTGTTTCTTCTCCGCACGCTCTCGGGCAGCTATCTCCAATTGCAATTTCTCTCTCTGTTGCTGTTTCGCCATCTTTTCGTCTCTTGCTTGAGCCTGAAAAAATTTTATTACAATCTCGTTACAACTTCAGAAGCTAAATATATTTTTTATTTCTTATAATTAATTAAAGTGGATCCTAACAATCACAAGATTGCGATAGCGTTTAATTGTTAAATTATTTTAATTCCTAAATAAATTTTTAATGTGCTACAATGGTTATGTAAAATGATGTAAAATACGTATTGCTAATGAGAAAGTTATATAATCAACTTTAGATAAGTATATGCATTAATAATTATATTTCATTAATTTTAATTATTTCAATAATGTAATATAATGTAATGTTCCTACCTTCATCTGCTGCACGTCGATCGTGTCTGGCTTACGTCTGCGCATGTAAAGCTCATGATTACCCATACATAGCGCAAGAATTCTCTTGTTAATCTTGACTCTGTTGGCGAAAAATACAAAGTCCGGTGCCTTCTTGTCGATTGGCTTGATTATAAATTTCTTATCGTTGAACGAGATATTCCGTATCTCGGACCAGGGGAAGCCGATTTTCGGCGTGAGCTTATCATCTTTCTCGTAGATGTTCAAACCTAAAGCATCCACACCCAACCAAAGGTCTGTGCCTTTCTTGTTGCGAATTTCAAAGTAATTCACACCATACATCTCTAAGTCCTATGAAAAACAAAAATGAAAGAAAATACTAAAATAGTACCAGTAATATCAGTCCAAGAATAGTAATATTTTACAATTTTTCATATGATAAAAATGTTTCCGAGTGCAGCAATGGAGTTCGCATAATGTTCTTCGCAAGACTGGTTAAAAAATACTATGTCATAAATAAACATCGAGTTAAAATACAATATTATGCGAGTAATTAAAAAGTATAATTATAAACGCTCGTTGCTTTACAAATGCGCAAGCCTTCAGAAAACGGATTGTAGTACAAGTTTAATACTTCATATGAATAAAATTTCTTAAAGACGAATAGGAATTTCTAATATAGAATCCAAATAATGTGAAAATAAAATAATTTAAAATAATTTTGCAATATAAACATCGATGATGTATATTAGAATATCCAATCCCTTCTGAAGTTTTCGCCATATATTTCGCCATATATTTACATATCCTATTCATGCTATTTAACAGATACCTGAGCAATTTTCAGATACTCCATCATGGCGTCCTCTCGCAACATACCACGGTGTTCCTGCCACCAGTTTGTAATGGAGTTATCCCATTCCTCCTTGCTCATTTTATGTTGATCCACAACACGCTGTGGTAACAGCCGATCATTTGACAGAAAGCCAGCGGGATGATTTCCTTTCTGATAGTCTCCATGTCTCGCTTGAACGGCATACGAAGCCAACAGAACGGAAGTTTCCGGTGGGCAGTATATTTCATCCGTGAGAATACCATTTTTCACCTGCAATCAATTCAAACATTATCATTGATTACATAAAATTTTCTAATTAATTCTAATCTAACAGCAATACCGATTAATACATGTAACAAAATTCAATAATAAGATCGCTATCTATTATATAAGCCTATAAGCAATTAATAAAATATTGATTAACTAATATAAGAAAAATACAGATTTTATTTTTATTCGAGATATTATTCCAAATTGTAAGTGATATTTCGCTAAGCATCGTTGTTCTTAAACACTATTATACACAATATATTTGTTTGGTTCAACTGAGCAAAAAATTGATGCGCATTCCTTGTGTTCGTGTATCCACCACGGAGGATGAGATAGTAGATGACGGGAAGAATTAAATCAAATAAACGAATGATAGTTCGATACATGACTTAATCCAATCAATAAATAAGATATGCATTGTTTGTATGTTAGATCAATTTGTTCTGGACATCAATCATAAGTTTAAAAATAAAAGCAGCAAATTAAAAATTGTTATTAAAATCGTAAGTAAGATAGATAGAGTAAGAGAAAGAGAGAGAGAGAGAGAGAGAGAGAGAGAGAGAGAGAGAGGCGCGAAATGAAATGAGGCGTGAATAATAATTTTTTACCTGAAGGTAAAAAAGTCGCAGCGTGATATCTTGTATCAATTCCTCGGCGACGTCTTCGGGATAGAATTTTGCACGGAATTTGAACTGCAGTGGAGTCTCCTTCTTGACCTCTTGGTTCATCACCTGCAAATATTGAAAAAAATAAATGATGCGATCGAAATTGTCTTGCTTCTCACACTTGACGCTCAAAGGTAAAAAGCGTGCAGTGTTTGTGAATCGTGTTATAAGATAATAGTTAAACATGTGAACAAATAGTTCTCGTGACATCAAAAGAATAATGGGTGAATATGAGATCATGAAATAGTAGAAAAATATTTTTCACTAAAAGAGATATGGTTTCGCAGATAAGGAAATTAATCCATTAATTATATACATATCTTAGAGTATTATTAAGTACTTAATACATTAGATTACATCAATATATATAATATTTTAATTAATATATAATATTTTAATATATTTACCTCTATTACTTCAATATACTTTTTTTTATGTAATTCAATATATTTTTTATATCGCAATAAAAATTAATAGAGGGATATATAGAATATCTGAGAATGTTTTTAGTGAATGCTATTAAAAGTTCTGTCTTTTTCCTCATAAAAAGATATCATTCTTTATATAAATTCTTTTTCTTATTACGATACCTTGTAGCGTCAGATATATTCGCACTATATTGCCAACGTTGTTATCAAAAAATTTATCATAATTACATAATGTTTGCGATATCAGTGTTGCAGGTACGATCAAAGTTGAATATCTGCCGTTGCGTCTCTTAAGTACGAATAGTTTAAAAATGTTCATCATTGTTTATGAAAATATGTAATTTACGATGGAATTTACCTTGATGAATGTTAACACATATGTTTGACAGTTGTGTACAAAAAAAATGTACAAAAAAAAATTGTTCCTCTCAACTTTCATACGATTTTTATATAAAATAAATCGATATACTGCTACAATATAATGTAGCTACATTATAAAAATAGAAAAGATAAGATAAAGCAAGATACATTCTATTATATTATAGAAATGAAGTAATAATTCCTATTTAATAAAACTATATCAACGAAATTTCCTGTTACAGATAAATGAAGTTGACACAATATTTTTTTTCTTAGAATGGATACATTTTTATAGACGATCCATTACGATACACAATCGAAGGAATAAAAAAAAGTTGTAACACATTTTTATTACGTTAAAGACACGCGAAATGATAAATATCGCAAAGGTTAATGAATTGTTAAGCGCAAAAGTATTTTTTAACAGATCGATTCCATACGCGAGAAATGCATTTGCCTTAGTCATTCATTATCCATTCTCGTGGAATCTTATCCAAATCACCGAAAGAACTTACGTCACGACGACGGTCGACTTTTGGAATGTGTTCCTGCCACATTTTACCTAGTAGTTATCTACGTTATTAACGAGGATATATAAAAAAAAATGTAGCGCGAAGCAATAGATAAGCAATCGACAGCGTTTCTAGTAGCTACCATGACGATAATTAACGCGTTTTTCCGCGATATCTCTGACATTCGCGAATAACATTTGCGATGCAGAATTATGTAACGTATGCGGTTTGCACTATTTTAAAAATAAAATTAAGCAGAAAGGATTTAGTGACGCGAGATTCTTTTGACTTCGCTATGTCATTTTTCCTTTTTTATAGCAACTGTCAAACATATGATGGATGGTTATAATTTATATTTCATAAAACATAAGAAACAAAAACATAACTCGCGCGTTATGTTACTAGTAATATTGTTTTAAAAAAACACATGTTGAGATTATTATATTTTCTTGTGTCGCGGGACTTGCATGACATAAGATAATAAGGAATAAAAAAAAGTTGTAATACATAATAGAGATAATAAAATAATAGTGCACACAAACTAATCATGTCAATCATGTCAACCTATGATGAGCGATCTTAAGAGAGAAAAATATAAAAATACTTATTTCTCTATTCGTATCGTAAAACTTGACAAAAGAAAAAAGAATTTTCCTAATTAAAATAATTGAAAAATTTTCAATCAAAGTGATGTCTGTTAAATTTTACTTTATTATATAAAATAAAAAAAGCCTATTCTATTCACTTAAAATTGAAAATAAATTTTGTGGTAAATTCTGCTGTATATCTGTGTTGTATAATACATCATTATGAATGAATAAACTAACTAAAAAAGCATAGATATATCTTATCTCTTTGAATAATTTAGATGCGTGAATAAAATAAAATGTTCTTTTTTTTGAATGAATATTAATGGGAACTATGAATTTGTTATTCAATGCAATGAGAAAAATGTCCGATTGAAAATGGCTGAAGCAGAAGACTGATTATATCGATCAGAATTTCAATTACCTCAACTAGAATTTTGCAAATTTAACCAGAAAATTTTGATTCTTCCATCTTCAACTAGAATTCCAATTAATTCAACCAGACATTTTCCTCAGCGTAATTAATTCGATCGACTATTAAACATATAGTAAAGCACGAAAGTAAAAGATCATCGATGATGTGTTACTTCCAATCAATTCGGGAATTTAAATCAGGTGCCAAGAATACATCAAAATAATATATAAGGATCAGAAAATTCTATGTGCTCTTACGTTGCAGATTTTTCGAAGACCGCAAGGAACCACCTGCAATTATTTGCTAATATCACATATTGCCCATACATCTGCAGTGTATTATTGGTGCAGTGCATGCATTCGATTAAAAATATCAGTTTTTATATTTAGTGTCACAAATAAATAAAATGAGATTATAATAATATATTGATGATAACCTGATATAACTGATATCATGAAACTGCATTTCAGCAATCATTTTACTATATAATCTAAAACAATTATAATAAAATTTCAAATGACTCTCTTTATCAGTGAATATAACCCAAAAGTCATAACAAATAAATGGTTTTGACACACGCAATAAGCGCGGCTTATCGTAAAATTAAAAAAACGTTACTTGCACATCCGTCAAACAAAAATAACAAAGAATAATTAGTTTATGAAAAATTCAGTGTATACTTTTCACGGGAGGTACAGTTTTTCGCGAAGAAACGGATCGTCGAGTTGCATCCATGCGTTAGATACGTTTCAAGGACGGCATTTAAAAAACCCACCAGTCACGATCATGATCATGATGTAACAGCATGGACGCCTTCTTATTTCATTTCATTATCAAACAACATATGATTTGTTATCGCTATTTTTTCCAGTCAAAAGGTACGACAAATAAGCGATGTCTCGTTTGACGGCATCAAGTACAATGCGTCTGCCTCGTAACAACAAGGTTACACAATTTATAAAAAAGTTACACAGTCATGGGGCAGTATTCATCTTGGTGAATAAAAATTTCTTTATTCATATACTCGTGTAAGAAATTCTTATTCTTATTCTTACAAGACTTCTTCATCATCAATTAGGAGGCTGTATTAGCATCTTAAGACGTTACTTAAAATGGTCTTAAAATAAAAACGGATTCGGGATGGTATTTGTAATGCGTTCTTATATTTAAGACTATCTTAAGTATACTGTTAAAAATTTCATGAAATTTAATACTTTTAAATTACACAATTTGAACTTAATTTCATGACATTACATTAAATTTAATGTATTTATAACTGGAATATATATATTTGTATATATGTACTTAAAATTTAATATATTTTTCATGAAAATTTATGAAACTTAATATACACATTCCTTACATTTAACTAACTACTGTAACTTAATTTTCAGTTAAATCATTCATTACTTTTATTTCGTTCATAATCACGAGTTTCATTTACATGTAAAGGAAGCATTTCTAACAGTGTACGGTCTTAAGATGGTCACAAACCAATCGGAGAGCTGTATTGGCATCTTAGATTGGTGTTCATAGTCGGTTCTTATTTCAAAACCGTCTTAAGCAATACCTTAGACGCTAATTATCGGCCTTATTATTTAAGACGATCTTGAAATGAGAATGGACTAGGAACACAATTATCAGACTTAATATTAGATATTTCACGGAAAGATGTCTCGTGTCGTCAAACGTGCATCACTTTTCGGCATGCAGCTTGGACACACGCTAATCAAATTGTTTGCAACTTACCCTAGACAAGAACGGAAGTCCACGCTTCCAGTTGTTAGTATTGCGGTTGGCATGCGTTCAAAGAATAAAAATACGGTGATGTTAAAGTATTGCGGTATTAAAAACCATTCTGCGTATCTCGGCCACGAGCGCATCCTTGAAATTATCGTGTCAGCATTCAAGATATCGTATGTTAGATTATGGTAAACCAGATGCCACTTGTGACGTGACTTATAATGACACTAATTTTAAGGACTGTCGTGAATACGAGAAGAAATGTAACTCGAGGCAGACAAAGAAAGTGTCGCCTTATGTCCAAATATTAATTCTATATAATGTAATGTCTTATGATATAAACAATAATTCATGTTATTATTCTTCTTTATGCTTGAAAAATATAAATTGGACAAATTGGAAAAAAGTTCCAACTGACAGGCTGAAAAATAATTTTTGTTAGTTTTGTAGTGACAAAATTTGTAATACTCGATTATCGATCATTGTAAATCATAATTCAACCTCTTCGTTTAAATTAAAAATCATTTATCCCTATTTATCGGAAATACAAAAACTAATCATAAATCGCTAGTTATTTCGGTCGTCAGTCTTGAAAATAATATTCGTTTCTCTGATGGAATGACGTTTTCTACATCTGTTAAACACCCAAAATAACTGAGCTGCCAGTTAAATTTCATGTGATCATCGATAAATAAAGTATTGATAAATCATGATTTTAAGACGATTATCTGATGATACTGTTTAATAAATTTTTTGCATCACATCATTTAAATATTATTTACTTGCCTAATTAATTATCAATATTATAGGCAAGATTAGAAATATTTTTAATTTTGAAATTAATTATTCGCTTTTATCTAAAATTTAAATTAAATTTCTCTGTCGAGAGAAGCTTGAGCCTAATTAAAACTAAAAAGAAAAAGTTATTTTTACTTATATTCTTAAAATTTGATTAAAAGAGATATTATGTTAAATATTGAAGAAGTCCATCATTAAATAAAAGTATTTCATAGTTTTTCCAATTTTAATTCCTTAGATTTTCTAACTAAAAGCATCGAAGAGACTATGTAGTTCTATATATTTTCCCGAAATATTAATATCATGAATATTAATACTCTAAAGATCGCGATGAAATCACAACGCAATTTGAATTTGAAATAACGGATTGATCATCAGATTTAATTTCCTATAATCTTATTCTTCACTTGTTCTCATTCGACGCAATCCAGGTTTGCATGCGTGGCCCAATGTGACCTTTTACAGTATTCGTGCGATAATGGAAATATGGTATGGGATATATATATATATATATATATATATATATATATATATATATATATATATGTACAAAGAGAGAGACGCGGTTGGCGAACAGGTCGGAATGACACGAGGAAAACGAGAATGTGTCGATCATTAAAGATCCTGCTATGTTACATAACAGCCCACAGGAGCTTTCAACTCACAACCTGTTCGCGAAGATCAAGCACAATGATCAAGCATCCCCGCAGGATGTAGCCCAGTTTCATGGGAGTCCTTGAAACGACGCATCCGTCGCCTACTTCAAGACGAGTTTTACACGACGCCTTTACAGGCATTGTAACATGACAGTGACACACTGATGCGACAATAAAACGAAATATTGCAATACAGCACGGTTTAACAAAAGAAGCAGAGAGAATTGAAGAATGCTGTTTCCACTGTTTCTCCACAAAGTCTTCGTATT
Organism: Acromyrmex echinatior; assembly: GCF_024713525.1. Taxonomy (NCBI): domain Eukaryota; kingdom Metazoa; phylum Arthropoda; class Insecta; order Hymenoptera; family Formicidae; genus Acromyrmex; species Acromyrmex echinatior. The sequence continues at coordinate 8,618,647 of NC_141864.1, read as the reverse complement.
TTTCTTATAAAGTTTTTATATTTTTGTATTTATTTTATTGCAGAAAGGAAGATACATTTTCACTCGATTCATCAATTAAAATAATGATACTAAACTTTTCAGTTGTAGTTTAAAAAAACTAAAGCTTACTCTTGACTTACTATAATGCTAATTTATTTTTTATGCTTTATGCAAATATATATTACCATTTAAATTTTGACAACAAAGTGGAATTGTTTCCACCGAATTTCTCTATAAAGTTTTTGTATTTTTCTTATAAAGTTTTTATATTTTTGTATTTTTTTATTGCAGAAAGGAAGGCATACATTTTTACTCGATTCATCAATTGAAATAATGAGGATGGTAAATTTTTCAGTTGCAGTTTAAAAAAACTAAAAAAAACTACTCTCTCTACTAAACTTACTCTCGACTTATATCTACAATACTAATTTATTTCTTATGCAATCATATGCTAATATATATTACTATTTAAATTTTGAAATGAAGTGGAATTGACTTATCGTTTATTTCTTTATGCTCCGTAAGATTTATTGTGGCGTTAAATCCGCGTTCATGAAAAATATTTAATATTAGACGCGTGCTTCACGGTCATCACAACGAATTACGATTTAATTAGCGATAAATTCATCGCACGCGTTAATTGCAAAACGCACGCTCTCAAGAGTGATTGCAAGCAATAGCCATACGTCATAAATTACTCATTATTGCGGAATTTCAGCTATGTCAACCATTTCAACTTTATCGATGTCCATGTCTTGGAAACCGATAAAATTGCTATTTCCTATCACGTATTAACAATGTTACATGCAGCGACGTTACTCGATATCATGGCTTTTATGAATCAATACTGTAAACTGAAAGACTGCTTATTCATGTAATTTCTGGAAATTTATTTCCTGAAAAAACTAGGAATGATTTATTAATAAACTCATTAAGCAAAAATATCGTTATATTAACTTTTTTTCCTTTAATAACTAATTAAGGAATATTTCTTGGATTTATTTCTGCAATTGTTAATCTTGAGGAAAATATTTTTATACTTTTTTTCTAGCAATCCAGAATAGGACTGACATATACTTACATGTATTTTTTTTCTTTATATCGCATAATTTGCGACGAGTACTTTAGCGTTAGAAAAAAATTGAATTGAGCATGAACGGAAAACGCACACGATGTAATCTCAACAAGTGTATCGTACTCGGCAAGCACTCGCAATTCATGCGAGAGTCGACCTTTGTTAAAGGGTTAATATGAATCCTAATTGAGAGAAAGTGATGCACCATTAAAGGGCGTAAGAGAAAAGCCGTACACGGAATAATCAACAATTCCGCGTATAACAAATTAGGGCAACGCAGAAATTTCCAGAAGACAACTTTAGTACAAGAAAGCTGAAATAAATCACAAAGAAAAAAGCTGAATAAAATACAGTTTTAAAACGACGACAAAATGATGTTTTACTTGACAAGATTATAATATTATAAATTCCTCATCCTAAAATTTTCTCACTTTTCTCTGATTTCTACAAGATTTTTAAGAAATTTTATGATTTTCCTTACTATTTTAATATTTTAAAATGTTTTGTATTTTCTAATTTCAAAATCATCAAATATTTTATTGCGGGAGTAATTTAATGTAAATTAGTATTGCTGATACTGTTTGGATTTAATTGTTAAATAGTTGGTAGTATTCCAACTGTGTAGATATAAAGTACGCATATTAAACTTCTCCAAAGCTAAGAATTTTAATTTTCCAGAAAATTTTGTAAAATTGCCTAACTATTCCCTAATTTCCAGTTTTTGTAGCAAGTAATTTTCGAAAAAATAATTTAATACAAAAAATATTATAGATTTTCAAAGATATGTTATGAATGTCAACAGTGTCGTTTTTTACCAGTTAACTTTGCGAGAAAAAAGGAGGATCTGTCGATATCTTAACATTTCTGATTAATGCTTTAGCCTTTTTATTTCCTCGATTATAAACGACTAATAATGAAGCTCCTCCGTACTTTCTCGCGGGGAAATTCCTTAGGCGATTCTTCATCGCGTGATTCATCAGATGATATTTTCATACGTACAACTGTGATGTAACACACTCGACTGAATTGTTTAATAAGTAACACGCGTATCTTAGACAATGCCAACACGCGCGAGGATGGGTGATCCTCCATTTATCTTTTTCCTGTTTCTCTCTTTTATCGCAACCGCACGATAAGCGGTCCGTTTCTACGAAGACTGCGGCACATCGTCCTCGTTTTCATTTTTTTTTCTTCGGCCTTTGCACGTCTAGCAAGTCTAGTGAAACGGTTGACTCGTTTGAGGATGTTATCTTTTTCCCCCCCAAGATGAGAATTCCACGCGATGGAGTACTGGAGAATCTATTTCACGAATCGTCCAGCATTTTAGATCCATTGCATGTCACTTCACAGATTTCTTGAACTTGTAGTAAATTTTTCTTAAAAGAGATATTGCAGCCAAAGAATTTTTCTTGGATATTCTAAAAATAGAAACGTAGATAAAAATTTATTTATTAGATTTCAATTGAATAGATTTTAATCCAGCAGAATTATCCAATTTATTAGATTTATGAGAATTGGTAATAAAGATATTCAATGTCGAAAGTTAAAAGATTGCGATGAAAGACCTATCTCGACATTTTCACCGAAGAAAAAGCCGATTCCAAATTGCGCCAAGTATCCACAGGTGAAAGGTAGCCTCGCCAGGCTTGGAACACCTTATATATCCCTGCATAAAGATTTGTACACCTCTGCACATATATGATTGAACCTGTGCAAGCCTTTCTTCTGTAATTGATTTATCAATTTCTCAATCTTCTTGCAAAATCTTTTTGTTAATTTTAAATATCCTTATTTCAAATTTTCTAAATATTTATCCTATTTTATTAGAAATCACATTTTTATATATAATCGCATATATTTTTTCTTTTTTTTATATTGTTTAGTAACAGATAATAAAGAAAACATTAATGACTAAAAAATTAATAAATAAAAAAATAATAAAAAAATTGGTTTAATCTATTTTTTAAACTTTTGTCCTACATCCACTTCTATCAGTACAGATTAACTTTAATCAATTTAACTTCATCTTTTTCTGATTTTTACTATAAAAAAAAAAGTTAAATCGTGAAATTAAAGTTAATCTACATTAGAAAATAGAAATTAACATCAGTCGCAAAAATGTCATAAAAATGTTATTCTATGTATGACTGATCATCGTTCGACTATCATCTCTCAATTATAGTCTCCAGCAATTCCTCCTGTAGTAAGTCTCGGTATGTGCGAAAGGATCATGTCCTTTCAGGCTCTTACCAGGCCGTCGTCGAACTCGTCGTCATCCGTGTCAGAGTCCGAGTAACCTCGCAGCTTTCGAACTTTCTTTTTCACCTCTTTCTTCACCACCCTTGCTATCGCACTTTCCGGCTGCATGCAATCGTGTTGTCATTAAGGAAAAATTTAATTGAACATACGTTCGATACCAGCTGGCTCATTATGGGAACATGAGCTGGATAAACGAAGCAAATTTCTACGTCTATCTACTATGCAACAATACATATGATAAACTACATCGATACAATATGAGTCATGTATTAATTAATTATTATTACACAATAGTCACGGCTATCTGTAATAACAGATAACATAATTTTATTATCTAATCTGCGTTGATGTTAAATTGATGTATTTCGCAAATCAGATTAAAAACATCAAAAAGAATCGCGGCAAGTCTCTGAAATAACATCTTGATCCCATAAAAAGCTTTTCTTTTTACGATCCACGAGTATTTTTAATATTAACATAAATCCTCAGAAGTGTGAGAAGAATAATAGGAAAAATGATCTCTTAATATTTGCGGCATAAATTACACCTAAATAAACTCGAATATCTGATTATGTATACAAAGATTTTAATTTCAAAATGTAAATATAAATTTTTAAACATCTGAAACCGATACTCATAATCAATTCTTATATTTCGAACTATCTTAAGTACAGTCTTAATGTCATATAATCACAAAGTCATATTAATGAAGACAATACTTAAGACTTTTGTAATAAGAACGGACTATGAATATTGGTTTTTCAAATACTAAAACTTATCATAGAGCGAAATCAACAAAGTGCTGTCTCACTTTAAGTACAAGTCACATTAAAACGATTGGAGATCTCCCTCGTGTGTTAACACATTAACCTATATATCCTTTCCCATCTTTGTTTCTCAGCAGCTATTCACTTACATTGGAATCTAGCTCTAATGTTTTATTTATCGTATGGAAGTGTGTTACCATCGCATATCTAAGTATACTTTAAAGTTCAACGTACGAACAACGATGTTGCGTAAATAGCCTATCGTGATTCACAAAAGCGACAAATTCCGCAGAGGATTCGAAGTGACTTCATTTCTCTATACTCATTTCAGTATAAAAAATAACAAATGGAACAACTTTGACAACTTTGATTCGTTTCTGCGTAATTTACGGCAATAAGTCTAGAAATCTAGCTTCTATTAAAGCAGGATTGCTATTACATATTTATAAAGACAGGAATATATATAAATATTAAAGAAATGCCTGAAAATTATTAAAAAAAAAATCGCTTAAAAGATTTATGGGATAATTTTATCGCATAATTAATTTAGATTCAAGTCAATTTCATTTAAATGTCATATATGACACGACATTTAAATAAAATTGAAGATGAGCCGTGGAATAATTTCATGAAACAGACGCGACTGCTAAAATGAGATCACGTGGGAACGTTATTGCCACGCCAGCTGCTTTTCAGTGGTCTGTCTGGCACTTATACAAGCACGTGTCTGTATTCTAACCACCGCCATTTTCACCTGGCGAGCACCTGTTACGTTGGTTTTCCCCGTTTTCCTGTCGGAGGCAGGTTTGAAAGTCTATGTGCAGGATGGCGCTCGATTAAGGTAGAATGACGAGAAATCTGGAAGCCTTTCTTGATGATGAGAAAACTAAAAAAAAAAAAGATGACCGACCAGACGAGAAACAAGTGGCGACTGTGTCAAGGTGAAGGAGCGTCATCTCCGGCACTAACACCAGCCGGTGAAAGCCGATGAAGTATTTGTCTTGATCTATGAGTAACTGTACATGAATTCGAAAATTGGAGATGACTGAACAGCAAAACTAAAGATAGCACAGTCACTCAACGGATATTAATCCTTCAGATTATATGCATATATCTGCACTGAAAAAAATGTACTAAGTATTGATAAACATTTATTTGAATAGTACTAACTAAATACATACATATTTATTTGATACAAAAACCAATTTAAATATCATTTTTTATTTCTTATAAATAAATGTTTAGTTAGTACTATTTAAACAAATATTTATTAAAATTTGATACATTTTTTTTAGTGTGGCTGATTCACACGCACATTTTCTAATAATATAAGTCTGGAAAAATCGCTGGAGTTTAATATACATCAAATAGCCTTAATGTCTAATCACAAATTTAATATATAAAGAATAATTTTACTGAAGTATCTAAAAATTTAGGTAGAGACAAATCTGAAATTAATTTTGTTGGACCAAAATAGTTAGGGGAAACTCAAGTATAATAAGCAATGCTGCGAGAAGTTTTGATATTCTAGTAACCAGTTTGAGCATCTCACATAATTTTTGTCCCACAAAAAGATTTTCAATTATATATTCAGCTAAATTTTTAGATACTTCAGCAAAGTCATTCTCGTTTCATGTAGATTGATATAAAATAAAATAAAATTTAATATAAAATAAAATATAAACAAAATAACTAAACTGTATAACAGAAGAAATAGCGAAGATATTTTAGGTATATTGAACGAAGAAAAAATAAATCTAGTAATTTGTCTCTCGAATCTGCAGAATGAAAACCAATCTGGAATTTATCTTTCTCCAAATATTTATAGAGGTCTGGAAAAAAATAAAACATTAGAGTCTTTAAAAATAAATTTTCGCGGAAATATTGGCGATTCATTAATCAGTAATTTCTGACAGAAATAGGGAAAATTTGCGAACTTCTATGACGTCTTTGAGGAACAAGGATAGTTAGACAAACCGCGCTTCTGCATCGTGATCAGAAAAAGAAGCGCAAAGATATTGAACACGTGTCTCGCACTTGAAAGACGATGACATCAACATTTGTTACCGACGAAGTATGATCTAAAAAATCAAGAGAGCTCTTTTATTGCCTGTGCAAACGGCGAGACAAAAACCAATTTCGACCATGCGTGATGTTACACTGAATGAACGAAAATCTTCATTGAAAAAGATATACAAATTAGAGAGAAACGGGGAATAAATTAAAAATATGACTAAGAAATAAAGAAAGAGTAATGAATCGAGAATTTAAGAAAGATGTTGAATTAAAGGATTAAGCATTGACAGTCCTGGGAGACATTAACAATCCCGACAAAATGCAATATGACGACGTAAGTCATTAGAAAATAAGTTAAGGGAATATAACTCTTATAGAAAGTCTCTCGACTGCCATGTCTAAGAACAGGTTTCGTGTGAATCAGCGCAATGTACTTCATGAACAGCTATTTAGGACCTCTGCGTACAACATCGACCCCGGGATACCTGGCTGCGTGCAATTCCTTAGGAAGTCGGCAATTACTTGCTACTTTGTGCATTAATTCCATACACTTTACGTGCGCGTAAGCGTAAATCTGATGCACAGTCGACTGCGAAGACACGCAAATTATACGCGAGATCGATAATCTAATATATATAAATTGACTTTAAAAAGATCAATTAATTCTCGATGAGAATGAATACTTCCTGTGATGAATCTTAATCAAAATGGGAATCTTAAAATGCGTCACGAATGTATTTATAGTAATTATTTGCAAACTATACTTTCTTTCTTGCTTCGCAGAACTTTCAACAAGATACACACTAATTCCTTCCTGTGTACTTTTTTCACAGTTGAACAATTTCTTTAAATTATCGATAATTATCAATGCGATTATAAGTCGGTAAAGAAAAATATAAAAAATTGCTAGCTTGCACGCAATGTAGTCCAAGCGAATAATTATTCGTTTACTCGTTACGTTTTAATTATTTCAACTATATCTACGTTTTTAACTCTTCGAAGGTGATCAAAATCTGTAACACAGCTACTGACGGTTGATCTGTAGGACCCATTTATGTTAATGAAAAAGCACTAATTAATTTTTCAAGAAATCTAAATGACATAACTCAGTATAAAAAAAGATTGTTACTGTTTATTTATTCTTAAGACATGTCTCTTACGACATCTTTTATTCATCACATTATAAGCTACATTATACACATAGTATGAAACTCATTTCACTGACAATGAGATTCAATTTTCCGTATAATTTGTGCGGGGTTCTTTACAGATAATATGACATAAAAATTGAATTGTTTGACATTTCTAATGAATTGTTTGACATTTTTGACAAAAAGATTTAATTGAGCGAGTCCAACAGACCCACCATCACTCTGAAGAGGGTATGAGATACAATTATATACCTTGGAATACTTCCATAATGCAGGACTACAATTTTACAAAGCAGACGCTATTCTATGACGATTAGGTGTCGCTTGGAGCATTTCCACTTTCTTTCATTCTCGACAATGTACGCGTCGATACGCGCGAGTGAATCTCGCGTGTCATGCGACGATGATGGAACAACCGTTACCACGGGGCTCAGTTTTCACTGCCATCAACACCGAAAATTGATCACGATGGAATTTCACGTACAGCGAACACCTCCGAACCGCCAACGAAGCTATCACGGAACCTCTCGACCGGTTTTAATCCTCGTCCTGAGTTTGAAATCGCTTCAAAAGTTATTTGTGTAACGCCGAAGACCGATGATGATCCTTGTTATGTAAATTATCGTTCGCGTTTGAGTGATAGCCGCAAATCATGATTCATGAAAATTAAAGGTAATTTTGAGAATATCGTTCGTCAACTTTGTCGTAAAAATTACTGTAACATAAACTTTCATATTGATGCTGTGAATAATTTAATACTAAGTTTAATCGTACAATTTATCGCACATTATTAATTTTGATACAAGATCTACAGTCAGATAAAAAAACCTGAAATCTGTTCTTCTTTTCCAAGAATGTTCTGAACTAAGCACTCTAAAATCAGTATACACTGTTAAAAAAACAGAAATTTGCTTCTGTTACATGTAATGTAACAGAAGCAAATTTTAAGTAGGTACATTAAAAATATTTAATATTGTCAATGAAAATAAAGTTATAAGTAACTTAAATTTAAAGTTTACTTATATTAAATTTCATGCAAATCTACATAAAATTTAATAAAAAAATGTACTAAATTTCGTAAAATTTTATAAAAAGTACATTAAATTTCATGTACATGTACACAAATATACTTTTTAATTGCAAACACATTAAATTTAATCTAGTGTCTCAAACATACATAAACATAACTTAAAAATACATTAAATTTCATGACATTTTTAACGATATATAATTCTCACGTGTTAATATTAACATCAACATAGTGGATCTATAAACCTGCTGTTTATGCAATATCAACATTCATCATGGATTAAACATCATCATGGATTTAAAACCTATGATGTTAAATTCACATTATGTTAATATTAACTCCAACAGTAAAAATTATATAAACTCCCCATTGCATGATGATAAATCCATACTAATATTTCAAGTATATATCTGGTGCAATAAATCGGAGTAAAACAAATTATTATTATTTTACTTCAACTTATTGCATCAATTCAGAACACTCATTGAAAAGAAACAGGTTTACAGTGGTGACAATAATAAAAGTGACAATTATACAAGTTTTAATATTTGTACATTGTATAATTATTGCAACAATAAAATAGTTTATTCAGTTATGTGTATGTACATTAATGCTATACATAAAACTTGTATAACAGTCATCTTTATAATTACTTACACCAAAATTTTTTTTTCTGATTGCAGAAAAACTTCGTTCCTTGAAATCCAGTTAGATGTCAGAAAAATTACGAGACAGGAAGATTAAATCCGGCTGCAGGGCACCGAGTAAGCAGGAAGCGTTACGAGACGAATACGTAAGTATTATCCTACCTTCTTGTAGAGCTTGATCCAAGTAAGATCGCCCTTAGTGTCGGTGTACTGAAGACCGAAGAACCACACCTCGCGTAATCCAATCGTCTTGACGACCTGGTCAAACAGCTGCTTCCCGGTGGTCGTCTGCTGGATCGCGAATTCCAGCTCCGCGTCCATCGTCGTCACCCTTACGTTCATCTTCGCGGCACAGCACATGCAAACAAAACGACACCATCAGATAGTGCGAGTAAAACGCGTCACCCGGTAGAACCAAATCCAATTGGCGTTATTATGCGATCTCTGGCATCTCTCGAGAAAGAACAAATTCGTTCTATATTATCTTCTACATTAATTTGTTATCTTCTATATTAATTTTTTTCTTTACGATTTTTCCTTAAAACTATTGCTTAAAAAAATATCATATAACTGTATTGTATTATAGAAGACTTTTTCATATAAACATTAAATCTTCTTGAATTCCCTTAATAGAGAGAGAGCTGGCTCCAAATCTCCTAATAATCGGAGAATTATTGCTCATTTCTATCAATATATTATAGATTAATCTCGGTTTAACTCATTCTTCATCTTTTATTAATTCTTAGAAATGCCCGATTCTATAAATGTATTTTAATTTTAATTTCGATTCAACTAATCTTTATCTAGTTCTAAGAATAAGAAAAAGATGAGTAAGTTGAATCAAGATTAAAGTTAATCTATACATAAAAACAGGCATTATATAATGACAATATCGGTATAAAGAAATATTATTCTATTACTAAGAAAATTGATTACTCAATTTATTTTCATTTTAAGTAGCGATTATCTTTAAAAAGAATATTTTCTTGATAATAATTAATCTTAAAATATTTACTAATAATTTTAGAAACCTCATTATGTACTCAAAACAAAAATTTTCTTTTAAAGAATATTATAAAATCGATCGAAAAAGCTACTTCATATAATAAGCAAATCAAATTTATTTTAATTTACTAATCTTGATGAAGTATTAAACTTACTAGCAAAATAAGTATATTTTGAATAAATTTAACGCTTGTGATGAACTTGTAATATTTGCGGATATTTGGGAATTTTTGAAATACTTGAAACAAAGTAATTATTGTATACAGTATTTTTTTGTGTTATTCTTTTGCGTAATTCTTTTACCATGTATAAAATCCGTACTATATGCGCAACAATATAATAATACCTACTACGTATTAAAATATTTGTTAAAAATGATAGAAAACAGAGATTTTTTATTTTCTTTTAATTCTTTTATTTTTTTTAATTTTTAGAATTAGAAAAAGATAAAAATAAATTAAACCGAAATTAAAACCAATCTATATTGACAAAAAGACATTATTTGGCTGATATCTCGTGAAAACAAGAATCTAACTGCGAGATGTTTCTTCGAGGACAAGTCTGTGCCACAAAATTACCGCAATCTCGATATATTTTTATCGCCAATATACAGAATGAAGTTCAAACTAGTCGCACCGGTAACGGCCGGCTTACCATCTTGCCGCCGGCCACCATGTCTGCGAGATTCGTCGAACACCTTCACGGCGCACAGCGAGAATCAAAAATCGCGAGAAAGTCACGTCGCGAAGAGCGAGTACACGGCGAACACACGAGACGCCGAAAGTCAAAACGCGACACAGTACTTAACCGTTCGATAATGTCGATGGTGCAAAATTGACGTGATCGAGCGTAACAACGAGCGATCGAACAAGTTAACGCGGCCTTCAAGCCCGTCTCCGGACAATGGGGCCCGAAATACAAAACACAAATGCAACTGGCGGCTATATCTCCCCTTCCTCCACACGACGCGCAACGCTGCAACGCTTCTCCCGCTCTGAATAGCGCGGCGGCGCGAGCGTGGTCACGTGGGACATGCCGGTCGGCGGCGCGACGACGGCGACCAATCACGGCGCGCCGCGCGCGCCGGCAGATACCGGGTGCCGTGAAAGAAACTGATTCCATAGTCCGCTTGGTTCGACATTTTTCGGAAACCGCCTAACGAATTTGCGAACTGTTGTGAGCGCGCGACCGTTGCAACTCTTCTCGCGCGCGCGCGCGAGCACGCTGATTTGATTGCGTAATTTTTTCCCTTCTGTCGACGGACTTCCTGAGGACGAGGAAGTTCAAACGCGCGCGCGTTTAATTTATTTATCTCTGTGCGGCAGTCAGATTGCATACGTTCCTGGTATAATGCGGAGCGTAGGCGTAGAGAATGTGGCGCGGCTGCATGCTATTCATATCGAGTTAATGCAGGATGTCCAGGCGAACGAGCAGGATCCTGTTTCGCGAGATCGACGTTGTAATGCCCGTATCAGATTAGAGAGAGATTGAATTTAATCACAAGAATTCAATTAGAAGAAACAAAATCAGCATCAAGTTTAATGCGTCAATTTGATTAAATTCAATTTGAATCTCTAATCTGATACAGGTGTAAAGCAAGGTGACCAATTCTATAAAAAGGGGAAAAAGGAATGTTTAAAAAAAATCAACATTAATTGTCGTAATTAAATTTTGACAGATGAATGTTTTTTTATAATTGTTAGTAAAACACATAAACAATATTATATTAATAAATAATTAATATCTTGTAACAAAAATTACATCAAGTTACGAGATCACATTTTATTGTTTTTAAATTACATTTTTCTACTGAATATTATACATACCTATCAAGAGGTTTTAAATAAAAAATCATAAAATTCTTCATACCTTAAGTTAAAAATTATATTTCACATTCTGATTATTTTTAAACATTTGAAAAAGGGAAAATTCATAATCATATCCTTAATTTAGAACGCATTGTAAAGTAGAACAAAGAATTAAAATTTGGGACTGTCCTTCCTATATATATATATATAAAATTTTGGATTGGTCACCTTAGCATAAAATCCATATAACACTATGCATTGAAAATTGAGAATTACGAATTGAGAGTTAGAATTAGACCAGTTAGATAATTTTAATTTTAATTTTCCGTTCTGATTGGCTGGTTCTAATATCCGATTCACAATTCTCAATTTCTAATGAATGTGACATAGATTTAACGTTGTTCGATGGGCATTTCAATGAAGCTATGTCTTATAGCGTTACTTAATGCTATTTATGAATTTTATTTGCGACATCAGCTATGACATCAAGGTCTGAAATCTCAGGCTGTATTCAGCAGAAAAAGCACTTTGCAACTGCTGTAAGATTCTCTAATATGATTGGTAGATATATCGAGGAAAGAAGGTTGCAAATTAATTAATTATAATAATTTAACATAATTTAACTATAATTTATATAATTTCTTTTTTGAGAATACATTTATAGTTATTTTAACATACAAATATAGTCAATTGTGATATCAATAAGTCGCATTGCTTAAAAATCTTTTCTTAATATTTTTTAGTGTTATATAAATAGTAAATAAATTTAATAAAATAGTTACATCTCTACAATTGCGATCGCATTTAATGAATAAAAATGTTTATTTTATTTACTTTTTATCTTGATACTTTGTTATATTAATATTTAAAATTATCATAATTTATAGCACAATTTTTTCATGTTTGAGAAAAATATATTATTATTACTAATATTATAGCAATAATCATTAAAAAAATAGAGTTTCTAATTATCTTACCTACATAGTCACAAATGTCGAACACTTTTCTTTCAATGTGTATACATTTAAATCCAGTGAGGAATTAAGATAACTAATTGTATCAAAGAATCTTACAATTGCTGCTTTTTCTACTGAACGCAATCAATCTTTGTCGGTTTTCTCGTCCTAATCGCCTGATCATTACGAATCGCATAGACTTCCGTAAAAACTAGCGTTCTGAAAAAAATTCTTTCCTCTAAAAATAAACGCGTAAAGTCCAAAAGCTTCCGGTAGTCTAGCGAGTAGGACACTCGACGACCTCTTGGATGCGTTAAAGGCCGATGCCTTTCACCTTACGACACACGCGATATCAGCATTCCTTACGTCGCCGACCTATAAACGATGCGAGATATTCATGATTGAAAGAATAAAATGAATAAAATAAGAGAATGAAAATTTTAGATTCGTCTCAGCAATCGTCGGTGCTATTTTCTGCGCGACTTTTAAGGCCCAAACGGTGGAAATAGTTCGGTGTTCGATTTTTTTTTTCTCGAGTTTGTAAAGACTGCAGCATAGACTTTTGCATAATGCATAAAAACAGAGAGAGAGAGAGAGAGAGAGAGAGAGAGAAAAGGAAATTACTTATCAGCAAATTCTCAAGTCCCTATTACCTTAAATCCTAATTTCGAGAATCCTTAATAATTATATTTGTTCGAAGTCCTTCAGGGCGCAAACTTTTGCATAACGCATAACGCACAATGCGTAAGAAAATGGATCAATCGAAGTCTTTCATTTCTTTCTTTCCCATGAAATAAAAGACTGATTGATTTTCTTATGCTTTATGCATTACGCATTATGCAAAGGTCTGTATTCTTATATACTGAGAGAAATATTTTATGAATAATCAATTATTTTGTTGATGTGTGACTTACATAAACCTTACTTTTTAATTAAAAAATTTTTGTTCTGATCAAAATTTAATTGTTAGAACAAAATTTTTTAATTAAAAAGTGAATTTTTGTAAGTCACATATCATACAAAACATTTTTCTCAGTAACACTGTATAACGCTTAAGACATAAGGAAATCAACTAATCAGTCTTTTATTTCATACATTGATTAGTTGATTTGCTTATGTCTTAAGCCATGATTAGACTAGAGATTGAGATTGGATTGTAATTTAACCAATAAAAAGAAAGAAAAAACAATCTCAAGTTTAGTGAGTTTTGCTTTGATTAATCCAATCTCAAGCTCAATCTCTAGTTTAATCACTTCATATGTTATACAGTGTTACGTAAAAGTCTGTACTGATGCAGCCTTTTATTTTCATTCTAGGGGAAAATAAAGGACTCTGATCGGTTTCTTATGCGTTATGCAAAAGTTTGTGCTGTGATTTTAAATCAGTTTCGCGTTATGTAACGCAACCGCTTCAGTTTTATGCAAATAAGTATCGGTATCTTGATTTAAACAGACGATCGCTCGTTTCACGTAAACAACTTGAATTTTGTGAAAGAGAATGAAACCGCGTTCGATTGTTCGGAGAATTAAATGAAAAAATTTTTTTTTAATCCAACATAGACTTACACGCAACTTGGAAGACCATTGTCTTTTTGTATACATGTCGCGAATTACATAATGAAGTTACATAAAAAAGAAATTCAGTCGTGAATGGCAGACGAGTCACAACACGTCTACATAATGGTTTTATTTTTGCGCACGAGTGTTTATTACCACCGAGTGTAATAAAAGATATCACCTTGCGTAATAATGTTAACAAAAAAAGAAGATAAAACCGTCTTAAAAAAAGCGCCACAGTCTGCAGGAAATAACACAGTTTCTGTTCATCATTCATTGCTTTGCTGTATCGAAAGATGTGTATCTTCTTCCGTTTTATTCGAACATCAAGTGCAAAGTATGCACGTCTATCCGGTCACCAACATCGGTTTAATTACACTAAATTGCAATATAATTCTGTACAACGAGTACCATGCATATATTTCTGATTTACAAAAAAAAGCGACAAAAATTAACTCATAATAGAAACACAGTTTTTATGACGTTAAAAGAACATATGGATTCTTAGGACCTACTAAAATTTTTTATTATTAGCTTTAAAAGTTTGAAAATTTTCAACTATATAAAAAATTGCAACACTTGACTTACAATTATAGTATTATATAATAGCATGAATATAGTACGATAATTCGCTACATGAATTAAAAACTGAAAAATAAAATTATGAAACATAAAATTATTCGAAATCACTAAAAATTAGAAAAATGTCCCAGGATCACCAGGATCCATATGTTCCAGTTACGAGTTAAATTAATCAAAATTACAATTGAGTCTCGTCTTTTCCACTTCCTCTCTGAACGAACGAAACCTTTCGGGAGTTAAGATTAGTTTCACTTTCTACAGATTTCTTAATTTTACCAGCGATGAGTTTATAATTTCTTCTTTGTTTTCTTATTTCATGAAGTCGATTAATTTGACTTTTGAAAAGCTCAAATGTCGCCAACATCGCAAGATGTATGGCCGCCACTAGTCGGTCGAACAAGTCGAATACCTATCTTATCGCAAAAAATTACTGCAAAGTGAATGCGTGACGTTTTAGGTACGCATCGTAAAACTCGATTCGACGATATTCTGCGAATAGTAAAATAATAAAAAAAAAATTGCAACTGTAATATTCGGATAATATATCAATAAGTTAATGAAAGGAAAACTAATGACCTTCCAGGGTCATATCAAATTAGTAATAATCAATTATCGATTTCAAAATAATATAAGGATTAGAAATATAGAGTCTAAAAATTAAAATTGTCGCAACACAAACATAACACTCCAACCCACCAAAAAGTCATCCTCAGTGTGATTAACAAATCATTATATATATTTAATAAATATTTCAAATTTTATAGTCCTTTGTCGAATTGGTTTCCTTGATATAAAGGTCTGGTGAAGATGAAAATGATTTCCTCAATTCTTCCACTAAGATGTCTTGCAATAAGCAATCGCGATTTCAGTCTATTTTCAAAAGACCAACTATTTATGTTTACGTTAAAACTAAGTTAGAACCATACTGCTATATATTGGCTGTCAGGAAAATGTTATAACTAATGTACTCATTGTGAGTGGCCATGTGACAATGAGTCATTGTCACAGGGACACTCGCAATGAATATGTGTGCATGTGTGTATATTTAATACTTGATTGTTATTAATTTAGCACGACCATCCAGCTTGGCTCATTAATCCTCCTTTCATTATGTTATTAATTTACTATCTATTGAGCCTATTATTATCTGAATTATTTTCAAATAATACCTCCCCAGTATTTTTCCTAATGTCTTTCATTTGCTTCTTATCCTTTTCAATTTTTTCACAACAAAATATTGGATTACTGTTAATTATTAAGTGAGTACTGGCGCGGCGTTTCAAGTTATTTTTTATCAAGAATCAATTATGGATTAATGCTCAGTTCATAAAATCTTCTTCTAAAATCATCTCCAAAAATTTTAATACTAATAAAACATATGATTTAAGATATTTCAAATGTGATACATACCGATTTCGGCATCGTGGCAGCTGTGTTTTTTCGTACTAAATGGCGAAATTATCCCTCTGAAACAGACATATAGAATATTGATTAAAATCGAGTTCCTTAGATGAAGATAATTGATATCCTACAATTTGTGCGAAGCACGTTTGAATTTCTCATATTCTAATTCCTTGGACACATGGGTGGAATCTCCACGTGATTTTCATATTTAGACAACATCATGCTACTATCATTGAAAATGATACTCTTTATACCTTCTTAATGCTATACGTTCAAACACGTAGGCAGATAATTACAGCATTTGATCAGACGTTTAATTACTCAACTAGATCTTGAGATGTTAAATAAGATGTCAAATCGCATATATTTCTATAGAACATCAATTAGATCATTCTATATCAGACATAGACATATGCATGTAATTAATCCGATATAAATCAGATTAAAAAAAAGCTGACAATGAATACTTGACTTTATGTGCGGAAATTCGCAACAAGCGATGTCATTCGTTGTCGATTGTGAATGTTATCAGAACGCTGATAAATCCTTGAAAATAGATCCTAGTTTAATTTTCTAAACTTTAATCATACATGATTTTTAGATAAAATCAAATTACATAACCGTTAATTAAACTTCAAGTGAAACTTCTTCTGAAAAGTGAAGTCAATTTAACACAAGATTAGAAATAGATAATTCCATCAAAGGATTTGTCATCGATTCTAGTAAGTGATATCGAGATACTGTTCTGCGAGCAATTCGTGACGCTATTTTAAGTATAATAATAAAGATTTTATAAACAACGTGTTGACGTAAGCACAGAGAAAGATTATGTAAACTTCCTCCTTCTTGCAGTCGTTTAAATATTATATATTAAAATACGAGATAATCTATAAAATTTTATGTATATGTGAAATGAATTTAAATAATCATTTTATGATTCACGGCGATATACATATTGACATTTTAATTAATATATAACGTATTTTAATTAATTCTAAAAAATTTAAGAAAAAAAGAATTAGAAAAATGTGAGACAAATAGTAATGAAAAAAATAATAAAAATAATGATATAAAATAAAAACGTTTTGTTTTTATTAAATACAAGCCTGTAATCTTTATTGACAACGTAATTAATTCACATAAAAATTTTAACGTCACAATAGTTAATTTTAATTAGTAGCGATGCATTAAGTACCGGATGCAAACCCATTGGTAGATGAGTTACTTTTACTATGAGTAATGAAGATGCGGCCCTTCAGTGACAAGTTTCACAATTGTGCAGCTAATTATTATTATCATCATTATCGTAAACTAGAAGATAGAAATAGATATATCTTACACAAGAAACAATTACGCAAAGAATTCTCAATATTCACATCACGTACATCCGGTATATAAAATAAATCTCCACGTAAATAAAAATTATTTTATGTAAGAATTAATGCAGAATTGACCTCATTTCCTGCATTTAATAAATAAAA
The DNA here is from genome assembly GCF_024713525.1 of Acromyrmex echinatior. Taxonomy (NCBI): domain Eukaryota; kingdom Metazoa; phylum Arthropoda; class Insecta; order Hymenoptera; family Formicidae; genus Acromyrmex; species Acromyrmex echinatior. The sequence goes on along the minus strand of NC_141864.1, from coordinate 8,600,910 downwards.
GAAGAAAATATCGTTTTGAAATTAACTGGATATCGCTAATCGTATCTGAGTAAATGAATATCTTGTACATAAAAAGAACAATTATATTAAAATATCTAAAAATTTAGCTAAATATAGATTTGAAATAATTATGGACAAAACTAATTATGTGGGTATTTCAAGCACAATAAACAATGCTACAAAAAATGTTAACATCCTAGCAATCAGCTGAAAATTAAGCTGATTCATTATTATAAATTATTTTGATAATTCACAAACAAAATTGTTTTCAAATTTACATAGCTAAATTGTTAGATACTTCAACAAAATAATTCTTTCCGTGTACACTGGAAAAAAATTTACTATCTCGATAAATATGTTTTTTAATATTTGTAAGTAAAAAAAAATTTATCTATAAATTTATCTCTATAAATATTTACTAAAAAAAAAAGATAATTAAATCAAATTAATGATTCTTATATCAAATAAATATACGTTAACAGTTAAATGTTTATACTTATATATATTCAAAGAAATAATTTATAAAGATATAGTAAATTTTTTTTCAGTGTAAGAATAACAGTCAGCCATATAGAGTTACATAAGCCTGTCGTTGCGTGTACACGCCTCGGATGCGGGCTGCACCACGAACATTCAACTACCTGTTACCACTCGTTACTTTAATGCCGCGAGCTTGCCAATCTTTCGGTAAACTTTCGTAATCCCCTTTCGTTGATCTCCGTCTGGCTCTTTCCAGCGCCGGATTTAAAGCCCGGACCGATACGACGAGTCGTCGGCATCGGAAATGCAGGGAGGGAGCAACGGGTTGTGATGCAAATCCGCGTGACCGACATCTGCCGCGATCGCCGAGGAGTGCCCGATCGTCGTGATCTGTCCCGTCGTCTAGCATTCTCTCTTTATCATCTAGGACCCAACCCACCGTCCAGACGTTCGTTGAACCGTCCGTTATCTCTCGCCTCTCGTCGCGCACTCGTCGAAAGGCCGACGACGCGGAGAATGGGATACGCGCCATTTATCGATAACGGCAACCGGAAGGATGAATAAAATAATTATGGTGATTGAAAGGAATTCCTCTTAATCAAAATACTTTAACTTCTTCAGATCTTGTAACGTACATCAAATTTGAACGCATCCGTTGAAATTATTTAGGTTGTTTCAAAATTTACTGCAAGTACTAAAAATCTGTAGTTTACGTCATGTGCACTATAGATTTTCGGTACTAGCAGTAAATTTTGGAACCTTAGTTCTATCATCTGAGACCAGAAGTATATAAAAAATCAAAAATGTATATACGTTGGCAAAATAGTCAACATTTGGAAAAGAAATTTTTTTAGTATTATGAATTACTTATTAAAGTGCTTTTGAATATAATTAAAAAAATTTTTTTTACATAGTCTAGTATTTTTTTTATCATTACATTAAATTAAAGGGTCTGAAGATTAATTAATAGAATGAAAATTATTGAGAAATTATTATAACGATTATTATATGTTAATTATGTCAATGTAAAATGTGTTATTATTTAAGCAATTAACAAAGCGCATCATCATATGAGAGACACCTAACCGTATTAGAGTAGCTATTTATATAACTATGATATGGAATGATATTCTGTTCAACCTTGCTGATATAAGCGGTACAAAAAAGAAGAAAAACAGACAATTAGTATATTTTTTACGATTCACGATCGTTCAAGCGTCACGTTTAAAAACATTTATTTGAACAGCATATTATATCGTATCTTGAGCATGGCCGGGCATTAGAAGTACTATCAATCGTACTATCAAATTGCGCTATCGATTTATCTTAATTAATCTCTAATGTTTTAGCGCTCGTTGCGAATTGCGTTTTTACGATAAAGACGAATTCCGTTAGCGATTGCTCGAGCTGATATTAAGGCCCTGAGTAGTCACTACGGCCATATTGGATCACGTCATAAGCGAGAAATGACACGTTGAAGTTTCCCGCACGCCATTTGTAAATAAAGAAAATTTGGGTAAAACAAAATAACTTTAAAATACTTGTAAAAATGAAAAAAAAGCTATCCTTTCCTCTCCTGATTACCTTGGAAGAAATATAGATAGCGCGCATTATGATGTAAAACGCTACCATTAGTGACGTCATGATTGTGTTTGTTGACGTTATCTACAGCTCCGAAGACACCTCGTAGTACTAAATAACGCGAATAACGTTTCTCCGAACGCTTGATTCAAAACTATTGAGATCTATTGATTGGTTTCAAGGATAGAGAGATCCGAGAACCTCTCTGTTTTGCAGCCAATCAATAGACTTCAAAAGCCTTCTCGTACTATGGGCATCACGGCCGTCACATCTGACGGCTAGATATGACTGTTTAATTATCATCCCGTGTTTACATTCGATGCGATCTTGACATTGGGCAAATAATATACGGAATCACATTCCGGCATTTAAATGCTTATCACCATTTAACACCACTTAGCGCTCAGTTGTAACCACTATTTATATGAAATGTAACAACTCGGGCGCGACGAAGATCTTGTCTTCGCGAAAGGATTCGGAATCGATGTGAGATAAAGATCGCGTGAATATTTTAATCATTAAATGCGTGAGGTTCTCGATAGTTATAATAATAACCCGATCCATTTCATCGACAAGCTCTAATCAGTGATTATTGACTACGGATCGTCAATCGCATTGACCTTTTAACTCGTAATTAATTTTTAATTTGCCGTAACGTATAAAATACATTGCAAATCAAAGTGTGTAAAAAATGATTACAATGTACGTGTGTGACTAGTTTTCCGTGTAAAGATAACACTAAACTGCATACAAAAATAGGTTTACGTATTTAAACGTGTAGTATAGTGTCATTTTTACACGGGAAACTAATTACATATGTTGCATTCATTTTTTACACACTTATCATTTTAAATGTAATATAAGAGAATGTGAAATAAATCCTTTATATGATGATTATTTCCCTGAGAAGAGTGATTTCCATTGACTCCTTCATGATCATTTGATCATCAAATTTACACACTAATTTACACGGTAGATTTACTTGCGAGTGTCGTCACACGAGATGCAAGGTCACGGATTGCTGTAATTAAACTGTACGCCGAGTTCAATATACGTGCAATTAACAGTTGACCTATGAGACGAAGTCCGGTCTCCTTCCCTGAGAATCGCGACGATGATTTATGCGGAACAAAGCCCGGAAACCGGTGTTTCCTCAGAGAAAATCCAATCCATTGTGTGTTCGATTCTTCTGTCTTCCGAACATACGATTTAGTGTGTCATTGAGTCTGAGATTCAGAATTCTACGAAAAAAACAGAGATTTAAACACTCATTTCAAAACTAATTGTTCTAATCTTAAGATTATAATCTTAATTCTTAAGATAAAAAATGTTAAGATTATGATCTTAAAAATTTTTATCTTAATTAAGAATATAAACATAAATACAATATAATTAAGAATGTAAATATTTTTTAAGATTATAATCTTAATTCTTGAGATTACAATGTAAAAAATTTTTATAATCTTAATCACACTGTAAAAATATTTTTTTTGCAAACCGTACATGTGTAACCGTATATAATGTAATAACAAATTAAATTAAATAAAATATAAATGCAATTTCTTACATGTTCCTGTTTGTGTAACCGATTTACTTAATGTCATCGACAGATTGTATAAATGCACTGGGAAATAAATAAAAAACAATTAAATAATTACATATATATTTAAATAACAATATATTGCGTCACTCTCTTAAATAATTATTCGTCAAAGATAAACGTCCGGATTTTCAACATTTGTTTTACAACGACTTGCAATTATGATTTAAGATTGACAGTCATTGAAATATCAATAAGAGGAAGCCATACAGTTTATCGCGATAATCCTTGTTATATGAGTATATCCGAGAATGATAAATCCTTTCCGCATAAAACAGAGAGGATGATTCAATTCCGCCGCAGAATAAAATACAGATGACATCACTAAGAAAATATATTACATAATGTCGAAACAAAGCGCTGTCATCACTTCGGGCCAATAAATACATACCTGACGATCGAAAGATATTAATTTAAAACTGTCGACCCGACACCTTTCTTTGAAAGACGTGTAATTCATAACCATTAGCACGTTCAGTTCTTTTATTTTTACAAGTGGAATTTTAACAAGAAGGAATTAAAAATACAATTAGTTCACGTCTTAAAATAATTGTAACTTGGAAAGAACGATTTTGGAGAAGTACCTGAAAATTTAAATAGATTTAGATTTAAAAATAATTTTGTTCTACCATCAAAATAATTATGAATCAAGCTAATTGTTGAAATTATCCAAATTTTTTGCAGCATTATTTATCATGCTTGAGATTCTTATACAATTATTTTGATGGTTCAACAAAATTATTCTCAGATCTGTATATATTTAAATTTTTAAATAATTTAGTAAAATCTGCTTTTCACGTAATGTTCACATATGTCAAAATGCAAATCATCCATTTCTGCAGTTAGTTTTAAAAGACGTTCCTAATAACATGTGCACTTAAAAAATAATAAACTAATAAATTTGAGTTAAATTTAATAAATTTTCTTATATTAAATTATTTGACACTATTATTTTAGTTAAATTAGCTATATGTATTGAGCAGAAACATTGGCGAGTCACAGAAATAATTCAAGTTGGGTATAATTTGACATAACATTATTTAACAACGTTGAGTATCCTATCTAATTATTTCAATGATTCGACAAAATTATTTTTAAATCTGTATCTAACTAAAATAAATTTTTAGATATTTTAAAACTATTTTTTCCACGTAATATGTATACACCAATTTATCATTAAAAAAAAAACGCTAAAAAAAAACAGAGAAATATTACAAAAATTTGCACATGAACAAAATTCGGAGTTAATAAAGTTTTCAACTAATAACGTGCCAAATTAATTTTCTCCATGTAAAAAACGTGCTTCGACACGGTACTTTTCTCGCGTCTTCTCTTCGTCACAAACTCTATGTTATTCGTGACGATCATGATCGACACGAACGCAGGACTAACGGCGGCCACGTTTAAACGCTACACGTGCGACAAGAATGAACGTCCAAGGATTTCTCAACGAGAAAGGCGCCGCAGGGCGAGCGTGCCGAGATAGCATCGTACACCATAACCTCTATACGATTTACTGAGAGATGAAGACGCCTATGTCGCGAGTACCAAGATAGGTCCGGGATGTGTCGAGCCGCGGAACACCCGACATCACTTCCCGTCCCGTTCTTACAGTCATCATGAGTACAACTGCTGACAAGCGTGATCAGAGGCAACGAAAGTGGAGAACGCGATCCAGCGCGTTCTGGAGTTGTAAATCCGGCGATTCCTTTCTAAATCTGTACTCCGAGTGTTTTATATAAGGTGTCGCTCGTGCGAGTTACTTAATGGATATAATCTTGTACCAAATTTGGTTACTTGCATAAAACTCGTGTCACGCTATGTATTGGAAACTGAGAATTGTGAATTATATAGAGACTGAATTCAACCAGTCAGATAGTTTTAATTTTCATCCGTTTCGTTCTGATTAACTGAATTCTCATTTTTAATTCCTCAATCTCTAATGTGACAGACTTTACGTTAGATTAGATTGCACTAAATTATATCAAACTAAAAAGTTAAGTGTAAAATATAAATATTTTAAACAATTCAGTTGGTAATAATATCGTCATGTTATTTGATTACAAAATATACGTGTATTATTTTATTGTCAAAGTTGATTGTATTATGTTACTGCATTTAAGTATTTTATATAGAGCAGCCTTTAATGTGCACTTGATCCAATATAGTGTGAAATGATCAAATTCATCAACACAGGTCTACTTTCACAATATGTGGTTACCTCAGAATTAAAGGTTATATAAAATTACACCATTAAAATTCATTCATGAATTTCTTAGTAATCTTTAATATTTACATAACATTTTATATATTGTAAAAACAAGCTTTAAATAAACTTGGAGATGTTGTGTTTGTCATTTCTGTCACTAGATTTTCAATCGAAACTGGAAGCTTGGGATTTTAATTGTAAGATCGAAGCCCGAATTCTGTTCTTTTCTTTTAACAATAAGTTTGAATTTTCATTGTAGCTTGAGATTAATTGAAGAATGTTCGTTATTATTAGTTTATCATTCTAAATCGTTAACGGAAAGTCGTCAAAATATTTACGTTGAATACTTCTCTGACTACTCACAATATTTGTCTCAAACATATGTGCTGGTAAGTTTGAGACACCCTATAGATGGAAAAGGAAAATATGCGGGTGCAACCAGATCAACCGATTCAATTAATTTAACGTTCTATCTCTTAATAAAATAATAAATCACATTTTTAGTTCCTCTATATTTCTAAATTGGCAGGAAATATATAATTATTAAACTATATAAATATTCTAATAAATATAATAAATAATAATAAATATAACTAAAAAATAAATGTGATTATTAAAATATATATATATAAATTATTAAACGTTAATTTATTAACATTTAATAAATAATACTAAGTCACATTTCTACATTTTTCTTCTATATTTTTAATATAGTAAGAAAAAAATTTATAAATCACATCTGTATATTCCCCTATATTTTTAATATAACAAGAAAAAAATTTAGTAATCGCTTTACTCGATCAATTTACAGTTTTCCATATTTTGAATTATTTTTCAACTTTGATATAGAAAAAGAATTATTCCATATTTTTTAATATAATAATAAATCACATCGTTAGTTCTCTCATATTTCTAAATTACCAGGAAAAATATATTTTATCAACAGTCGCTTTGCTTGATCAATTTACATTTTCTATTCCTTGAATCACTCTTCAACTTTAATACAATAAAAAAATCAATCCATATCTCTTAATATAATAATAAATTATTTCTAGTTCCCCTATATTTTTACAGCAAAAAAAAATTAATTAAACAGTCGCATTTGATTTATTTACATTTTTTATTTCTTGAATTACTCTTTCCAATCTGAATATAGAAACAATCACAATAAGTTATGGTTTACTAATCGAGGGAGTTTCGTCGAACTTAATTTAATTTTTTGTTTCTTTAACAAGTCAAACAATGAAACAATTAGGAATCACTGTTGATTATCGGTTGATTAATATATACATCGTACAAATACGAAGAATCTACGAAGAATCAACCCGCCCAAATTATGGCAAGGCGGAATCGACGTTGGCAAACGTGGCACACAGAGAGAAAAGAAAATTAAGTTAAACGCAGTTAACTTAACCGACGTCGGTACAATCGAACATTCGAACCGGTTTTCTGGTGAACCAAACCAACCTCGATTCCCTCGTTTCTTCCCGAGGATAAATACTTATATCACGTTCCGAGTTGTAACGTGTACTGCAAAAACGAGGAAAAAAAAAAGAGGCAAGTTTATAGCAACCGGCGCGGCGTTGTCGTTACGAGGTCGATCTCGCGAGTCGCTTCGATTGACCGACTCTGGCTCCTCTTCTCGTCACGCGTTTCAGATCGCGAGATGCAATTCGCGATCGAACGTATAATCGGAATATATCGCCGCATAACCGACGTTACCGGCAACAATCCCGCAAACGTCTCGACGCCACGACGATGACTCGGCTTTCTCGGTGCTCGATTATCAAACACTCTTTTTCGTGACATGACGATTGACGGCGGAGGAGGAGAAGAATGACGAACGTAGGCCCCGCGTGACTACTGACGACGTCGGCGACGTCGGGCGACGTCGACGGCGCGCTTACCTGATTAACCTGATTCTGCTTGCACCCGTGGATCCCGTGACACGTGTGACGCACCGCATCCACAACGTTGGACCGCCTGGCGCTCACACTCGCGCTAGTAACCCCACGACTAAGCCGGCGAAACAGGAAATCGCACGATCCACACCCAAAAATCCCGTCACGTTCGGAAAATACTGACACCTCACTGATAATATGGCCGCCGCCGCCGCCTGTCCGTCCGTCCGTCTGTCCGTCCGTGTGCGGTGCGAAGCGCCGAAGCGGTGATTTAACGGCCTGGGAAGGGGTAATGAGGGGAAAAACGAGCACGAATCACGCACTTGATGAAGATGCGTCGCTCGCGGTTTAGAAAATTCAAGAGACATCAGATTGGCCGCGTTTAGCACAAGCGCTTAGTAAGCACTTTACACTGATTGGCTTGTTTATTTTTAGATCTAACGCTGATATTACATTTATTGTAAAACAAAATTACATTAATATATTATATAAAGAACAAATGTAATATTAGGCTAAAGCCTTGATTGCGTTCAGTAGAAAAAGTATAGTTTTGCAACTGTTGTGAAATTCTTTAATATATTGGGTCATCTAAAAAGTATCCGCGGTACTTTGTCACTAGATATATGACCATCAACACACATCTAGTGACAAAAAACCGCGGATACTTTTTAGATGACCCAATACAATAATTGATTTGTATATGTCGATCCAGGAAGGAACTCTTTAGAGTTCCTCACTTATGTGACCGTATGAATTCAAATGTGTTCAAATGTAATTTATTAAGATGATGAAATCGTCTGTAATATCGACGAAACGGGTATTTCATACTTTTTCATTTTTTTCGTTCTCCTTATACAAAATAAAAAATTCGTTCTTCAGAATAAAGCAGAGAGAAACTTGAGAGTGGACATCCTGGCTTTTTTATTCGTATACCAAATCTCATAGGGTAACATCCACATTTTTATGGTTCTTTTCCATACTATTATGTGGATTAGACAAAGATGAATAATCATTGATTGTCTTGTTTAAGAAACGTTCCACGTAGCATGGTAAAGAACCACAAAAACGTGGATATTACCTTACGAGATTTGATACACGAAAAAGGCCGAGATGTGTCCACTCTCAGGTTTCTCTATAATAAAAAAAAAAAAACGCAAATAGTTTTAAAAAAATACAATCCGATATAAAAAATTAAAAAAAATTGTAAATTACAGTTTCCATGTAGCTGTTACCATGTGGGTTAATTTTTTTTTAAATTCGCGACTCAAAATACTATAACGAAAACATGTTCAAAAAATTAAATTAAAATATTATTTGTAAATTTTTATTTTAAACAATTATAAATTTATTAGATATAATCTGTGAATATTTAGTCCGAAATATTATTAAATATTATTAAAAATTGCAGATTTTATGAAAGTTCGTGTGACTACAAATTAAAATGATTAATAGTAAGAAAATGATATAATATATAATACTAATTTTATTATTTATTTATTTTATAATTTATTAATTTCGTAAATATGTACTATGATTTTAATGTCGTCCAAGTTTAATTATCAATAGACATGATAACTGTAAAAAAAAAAGTTATAATTTTTGGTGATATAAAAGATTAGAAATGCATCGTAAAATCGGATCGTAAAATTATCGGATACTGGATATCGGATATCCGAAAAGAATGTAACATCGAATATTCAGGAAAGCAATTTTTCGAGTCGGATATCCGATATTTTTCGAAAAATGTCTTCTAAAAAAACCTGTAAAGATAAAAAATTGTAATTTAAATTTGCAACTGCATAATAAGATATTATATTTATAAATATGCATATTTATTATTTGTAGAACATTTATATATAAAAAAAAATCAACAATTTAATGATGTAAAATTTAATCGGATACTAATAATATCAAGTCGGATAATAAAAAAATGCAAGATACCGGATACCGGATACTTTTCGGATATCCGCATCCCTATAACAGATATTATAGCATTACAAGTATTCATACTTATTTATTCAACACTTATACATATAATAAAAAATCATAAATTTAATAATTTAATATCCAAATTAATAAATATTTATATTATTATGTTTTACATGAAATTAAAAATTTGCTTTATCGACATTGATCAAGTTCGGCCGTTGCTCCACAGTATTCCTTTAATTATTCTCTCTCTTTCTCTATCTATACTAATTTCTATTTTTTTTTTACAACTTTTATTAGAGCTATATAAAAGATATTTATTGAGAATAAGATAATTAACCGACTACATTTGTTTGGTTAATTATTTAATTTCGACATAAAAAATGCCAGATGTCCTTCAATTATATTCTTCCACATTTCTCGCATTTCCCCTTATTGTTTATAAAAATGTATTTAGCATCGACGTGTTTTTTTTAATAACAACTCATCGGTATATCCAACTATTTCTGGCTGCTTTATATTACTGGTTGCAGTTTTTTTGTGCTTACGCTCGCGCGAATGGGAGGCTATATTCATATATCATATATCATATATACATATATATATATGTACACACCAAGCTATACGACGCACGCAAGCTATATGCGGTATCTGATTACCGTGGATTATCGGTCGTCATGTCAGTTTAGAGAAACGTTGCAATTGTCATTCGTCGATCTCTATTGTTTCGCTTTCCGGTCGGACTCTGCAGGGGTCTACTAAAAAATGTAAGTGAGGTGTAGGTGCGTTCTCAGTTGATAAATAATAACAGTAATAGATTGTAGCTATACGAACGGTACGAATGACACATCACGTCTTCTTCGTTCTCGCTCGTTCTCGTTTACTTGTTCCGCGCAACAAGCTGTGTTCCGTTCATCGATGTGCAACGATGTGATAACCTAAACCTAAATAAAACCATCGCCATTCGGATCTCGCCGGTTTTAGAGGTATATCAATCAACCATTCGTGATGAAGTTCAGAGACGATTGGATTTCCAATAAGCTCCGTTGTTATTCAACACAATCCTGACAAAAATAAAAATCGAAGTGTAAAGCTAGTGGCACACGATGCGTGTTTTCTTACACGGTTGCTTGCATTTTAGTAAATTACTAGAAATTCTGCGCTCTGTGTGGTGCAATGTTAAGAATTTACTAGAACACAAGTAATCCGTCAAGAAAACATGCATCGTGTGCCGCTGACTCAGGTCGAATGTGTAAAGAAAAAATAAGACAGAAGCTTCTGAAATGAGAAAATTGAGACAATCGAAACGTACATAAAAGAAGCATGTATTTCTGTCGCTTTCTCTTTACAATCAATTTATGCTCCGATCCTTCTTTCTTACTCTTGTTTTGACAAAACCATTCGTGATCAGATCGTTTCGAGATCTCTACTATCTAAAGATAAATCGAAATTAAATCGAGATTAATTCTTAGAAATAGAAAGAGATAAAAAGTAAGTTAAACTGAAATTAAATTTAATCTACGTTGATAGAAACGGGCACAGCTCATCTTTTTCTAGTTCTTACAATTAAAAAAGATGAATCGGGATTAAAGTTAAATTATTAGGTGTTGGAATTAATTCGTAGCGTTTTTAATGAAAGAATGTTATTTATTTCACATGAGCATTAAAAAATACATTAATGAAAGTACTTCCCATCACCTTGTAAAACGCTACGAATTAATTCCAACACCTAATATTATTTTGGTAAAAACAGACATAACGAAAAGGATGAAAAATAAACCGAAATTGTAGTTAACTGTATTGAATATAGAAATGGACAATAATGATATCAGTCGACACAGACATCATTCGGTAAGTAAATAAAAAACAAAGTTAGAATGTGACTAATTGTGTCGACTTGCGTCACCAAGTAAAAAGTATCCAAAATCATTCAAAAAAAAAAAAAAAAACTCAGAAACGAGGAAAGAGATGAAATGGCAATTTCGCGTTTTACGCGACGTCATCCCACGTTCAATCGACGTTCCATCGACGTTCCATCGACGTTCCATCGACGTTCCATCGACGTCACGAGATCATCGAACGATCGCGAACAATCGAACTCGCTCAAAGTCATTCCGTTTACATTTACATTTCATGACCAGAATCTTGCGGAAGGGGAAGGGATTACGAGGGATCATTTCATCATTCGTCTCGTCTCTCTCCAACGATCTTTTCCATCTGTTCCGTCCAACATCTTTATATACATTTCTTTCTTTGTCATTGTTGAGACAATGAGCCTGAGGAGCGGCGGAGAAGCAGGCTTGCTCGAGAATATTCGCTTTGCGGAGCGTTTCACGAAGGTGCCCGAGCTAACCTCTCGGCCGCGCCGCGAGTCTCCTATTCTTTCGTTTCGTCTGGCTTTGATACACGCGGTGGAAACACGAGGACTGTTTGGAGCCCAGCTACGGTCGTCTACGAAGTTGAGGGACGCGCACTAATCGCGACAGACACGCGGGTAGTCAATCCTCGTGGCCGCCGCGACTTGGACGTGTCCGGTATCATTCATTTGACGACTTCGACGTATCGACATCCTTGACACGAAAGATCGGAGCTCGGAACATCCGGAGGATTATTTTTGCGACCACGCGTCTCGCGTAAATACACCACACACGTCACACACATGTGCCACTCGCGAGCCTGATGCCTCTTCGCGTGCGCGCGCTCGCGCGCCGCGAAAATCGAGGGAGATATAGATAAATATGGTTAGTCACACTCAGATTCTCTTACTCAGCCTCGGCGCGAGACGCCGATATCCTCTTTTTAGGTATGCTCGGCTTACCTAAAAAGACACGTGGATTCATGGCCCTCTGTAGAGTCACATCGCGACGCCTACCGCTCGGCCGAGAGAGAAGCATCGGTCAGAGTTAATTGTTTTACTAATTGATTTGTCCGGGAGAAGCGTTTATTTATCGAAATCCAAAACAGAGATAAACCGACGCCATGTGCGTGATGTCTGGGACATTCTCTTGCGTTTGGAAATTATTTATTTGAAGCGGAAAAATCGAAGTGATATAAATGGCAAAAGTTAATTACTAAGTTGTTAAGAAATTAATGATTGTTGTTAGATACATGAATCGTATTTATAGATATTAGTAATTCAAAATATGACAAGGGCTTTACAAGAAGAGAATTGTTTATTTTTGGATGAATTTATTAGTATTTTGCATAATATAATACACATCTATGTTGAAAGTGACATATATATATTTTATTTTTATTTTATTGTATAAAATATGAGATCTGTTCTTTTTAGTTGAATTTCTTGCACGATTCATTTATGTTGGGGAGAAAAACAGTAAAGATAAATTGAGCAAAAAAAATCTAGAGATTAAAAATTTTATGTTATATAAGTATTTATGTTATAGGAACATAAATATTTGTATGTCTTTGATATCAATTTAATATTTCATTAAGCAAATAATATATTTGCTATATTATATATAATTCCTTTTTGAATATTTAATGATGTATAACTTATTTATATATAATTTTTATATCTGTGCATATAGGCAGGCAGATCAAGAAAGTGTTCGACAGATGAGAGTGATCTAGCAGTGAAACGGATCAAGAACTGCTGCAGAATGTTCTGTTGGGGCAGTACTATTCATGGAGAGCTAGGATTGGGCGGTATTGAAGATGAGAATATTTTTATGCCAAGAGAAGTGGATTTTATAGAAGCCAGCAATGTCGAGCAAAGTAAGTCCTTGAAAGATCTTGATGCAAAGTCTACAAAATTTCTGTCACGAGAATGTTCTGACGAAAATTAAATTTCAGTTGCATGTGGAGAAAATTATACCGTAGCTATTACAAAAGAAGGTAAAGTGTATTCCTGTGGTAATAACGACTATGGACAACTTGGTCACGAGAAGGCGAGGAAAAGGTTACGTGAGTACAATAAGAACTTTCAATTAAATTAAATGTGCCATTTAGACATCTCCTAAAATTCTTTATCAACTTTGCTAAAATATATTGATTTCTTTTATATAGAACTGATACCTGGCCTAGACGCATTTGTATTCAGAAAAATAGCGTGTGGTAATTGTCATACTCTGGCTGTGAATGAATGGGGACAACTTTTCAGTTGGGGTTGTAATATGAATGGTCAACTAGGTAACGTATACATTTTATTTTTTTATCTATTTTTTTATCTATATATAGAGACTGCTATTAAATATGATCATATATTTATTGTTTCATAGGATTAAATAGCGTCGATTGTACAGAGCGTGTTCCACGTATGGTTAAAGTATTGGGTACAAATGTGATAGTGCAGATTGCTTGTGGTACAGAGCATTCAATCGCTCTAACTAACGATGGAGAGCTGTATGCGTGGGGTAGTAATAGAGAGGGACAATTAGGATTAGGGTCATACACGACGACTGAAATAAAACCAAAAAGAATTTCTACTTTAGCTGCCGTACCAATTGCATTTATCGCATGCGGCGGTTATCACACTATAGTTATATCAAAATCAGGTAAGGCATTGTATACTGTTCGACTTCATTTCATGTGAATAGAGCCTATTCTTGAATCTATATCGCATATGAAAATCTGTATACATATTGTATACTATAGGATTTCATATGGAATATTTTTCAGGAATAAGGCTCCTGCATTTGTTGTTTTCTCACAGGAGCTGTATTCTCGTGGGGGAGAAATACTTTTGGACAATTAGGACTAAATGACGTACAACAGAGGAATTTACCATGTCAGTTACGTACTTTGAGAAACGCGAAAGTATGCTATGCGACATGCGGCGAGGAATTCTCAGTGTTTTTGACGATGGTAAATTTTATTTATCCATCAGATAATACTTTGAAAATTAGAGAAATCCTAAAATAATGCTTTCTGCGGTTATTTCAGGACGGTGGAGTATTTACATGCGGTGCTGGAATGTATGGTCAATTAGGCCATGGGAATACTACAAATGAGATTTTGCCGCGACAAGTTATGGAGCTGATGGGTAGCACGGTAACACAAGTAAGCTATAATTTACACAAAAATAATATTGTAAAAAAATAATATTATAATTGTGTACATGATTAAAATGTAATTTTACATTATGATGAAAATGTTACATTAATTTTATTTATTTTACATAATTTATATATATTTGTTAATTTATTTTAAAAAATTACATCTTAATTATATTAACATTTTATTATACAGATATCTTGTGGTAAAAGACATACATTGGCCTTAGTGCCGTCTAGAGGAAGAGTTTACGCTTGGGGTTTGGGAGGCGCTGGACAATTGGGCAATCGTGCTTCACAGAGCGCTACCACACCGCAAGTCGTTCTAGGACCTTGGTCTTCGCCGAGTGGATCATCGGTGATGCTCGACCTACACTATAGCCCTCAAATCGACTGTGTTGTTAAGCACATCTTTAGTGGAGGCGATCATTGCTTTGTTACTATCAGTCATAAAAAAGTGTGTTTTTCCATATTACTCACGCTCTTATTGTTAAGTTATTTTCCAAATTTATAAGTTTATATCAGCAGTTTTCTTTTTAAAAAAGAAAAGAAGAGCGCAACGCGAATATTTAATTTTGCATCATTTCTGTAATAAGTTATGAAAAATTATCTTTATTTAAATATATCTACAGGATAATATAGAACCGAGCGACTGTAGAATATTAGGACCGACTTCCCAAATTCTTACAGTGATGGAGGAAAAGCTAGCCGAATGTCAGAAGATCCCACCAGGTTCACCAGTGAATCATGAATTAATGACGTGAGTGAAAAAAAATACGTATTAAAGAAAAATTATGCAATCTAACACAGAAATTAGGCACTCACACTTTTTTTTCATATTTTTATTATTGCCGAGACATAACGTCTCGATATATTTGATCTAATCGATTTTGCCATAGTCTCAGTTATCGCGTAGATTTTAAGTGTTTATGCGGTATTTTTCAGGTATCTAGAAACTGTATTCAAAAGTCAAGCGTGTATAAATGCATCCTTTTTGCTCAGTAATGACGCGCATTATGGATGTTCGAGCAAGCATCATGGAATCAATATCGACTACACTATCAGATTATTTGGAATTATCTCAGAACTGGACAACAGCACAATTCAAGAACTGGTACGTATATGCTGGATATTCACCTACATACAGCAAATACTGATCTAATTCAATGTTGGTATTCAATGCAATCAAGAAAAGGAGTAAATTGTTTACAAATACAAACATGAATGTTTGAACATTCGAGTTCGTTCGGTATTTGTTAAACTTATACTCAACTTACAGATATACAGATATACATGTAAAATATTCGATCAATCTCTAAATGGCGACGTTTTCATTTCAGATTTTTGCATGTGTAACTGAAAGTCTGATACCATCGTTTGTTGACTCTCCGCCCGATGTGGAATCCTTAAGAGTGTACTTAACGCTACCGCTATATCATCGCTTCGCAAATCTGTCCAACTATAGCTCTTTGCAAACGCCATTCTGTAAGGCTGTATTGAAATTGAAGGCTGAGGCTTGTAAGATCGTAGGCATGTGGTGGAGTTCAGCCCCTCCATACTACTTCGAGAGACTCGTGAGAATGTACAAGTCTGTGGTGCTGCACTTTGTGAAGCAGTCGACGGCGGATAAAGTAAATTGCGCGCAGAAATGTTTACATGAACGATAAGCGATTAGAAAGAAAAGATTTTCAAAAATTTTTTGAGCTTTTCTATGTTATGTTATAAGTTTAGCAATCAAAAAATTGTTCTGTAACTAGTTCTTGTTTCCGCTGTAAAAAAATAAGTCAGTGCAAAATTATAAAAATATTTTTATACATAAGATACTTTATGAAAATTTTGTCTTAAAGAGAGCAGATTTCTTTTATATGATAATTTTGGAGAACATGTTCCACAGGCCATCATGTGGACTGAAAGCTTGCAATGTGCTTTACAACTACTAGGACTATTATATAAACTAAATATCATAGCTGGTATACGAGTACCCCACGAGACTTTCCACTTATCAGAATTATCGGAATATGTAGACATTGCTCATGAATACTGCAAATGGCTAACAGAAGAAGATCGATCTTTTGTAAGTCACTCTAAATTTGCTATGCTCCACTTAATTCATGTATATACAGTGAATTAAGTAACACATCGTACACTTATTGCTATGCACATATAATATTAAAATTTCTACAATTTTTCAGTACCATAAAATATACTTCTGCAATTATCCTTTTCTGTTTGATGCCGAGGCGAAAACAAAGTTGCTCGAAACCGATCAATCTATACAGGTAAAAAAGAATCTATTTAAAAATAATTGTATGCATTGTGTAATAAGCTATATTTATATTAGATGCAAACCGCGATGAATGAAGTGGCATCACGAGTTGTGAGAGATATAATGCTCGGAACACCTAGCCTAAACTTTCAACAGTATAGTCAATTTGTAATATTGCACGTATCACGGAATAACATAGTCAATGACACTCTGGATCAACTGCTGAAATACGATTCTAACGAGTTAAAGAGACCACTTAGAGTAAGTATTAAAAGTTTCTAACGCCTTTTTAAAGATTTATAGCCTTTTTTTAAGAATTAGATAAATGTTTTGAATTTATTAAAATTCAATATTACATTTTAAAAGAAATGTTATAGTGCGTATAACTTTAACAAGCACTAGATAATTAATGTATAGTTACAGCATTCAAATTCTTTCAGGTTAAATTTCGTGATGAAGAGGCTGAAGATGTGGGTGGCGTGAGGAAAGAGTTTTTTATGCTTCTCTTCGCAGAGATTCTCGATTTTAAATATGGTATGTTTCAAGAATACGAAGAAACAAGAACAATTTGGTTCAGTTCGGATTCGTTAGAAGAAGAAGTTATGTATTTTCTAATTGGCGTTCTCTGCGGCTTGGCCATTTACAATTTTGTAATTATCAACTTACCATTTCCACTGGTCATGTATAAGAAACTTTTGGGAGAATCGGTCGGGTTAAGTGATATCAAAGAAATGTCACCCACAATAGCTAGGTATTTCGTTCATTCCCAAAACCGTACACGTTATTTATCACATATTAAATTAATTATCAATGAATATATGCATTGCAGAAGTTTAGAAAGTGTTCTCGAATACAATGAATCGGATTTTGAAGAAGTATACGGTTTGTGCTTCGAGATAAGTAGAGAAGTGTTTGGCGAGCTGAAGAACTTCGAATTGATACCCGGCGGTGATAAAATTCCTGTAACATTAAAAAATAAGTACGTAAACATTGCATGTATATCGACACCAGTAATAATAATAGAAGAAGAAGAAAAAGAAGAAAAGGAAAGCAAAACGCTTTTGTTTGCAGGCAACAATACGTTGACCTTTACGTGGATTATATATTAAATAAATCAATAGAAACGCAATTCAAAGCGTTCCATAAAGGCTTTCATAATGTGTGCGGTGGAAGGGTGTTAGAGCTATTCCGTAGTCACGAATTGATGTCGCTTCTCATTGGCAATGAGAATTATGATTGGGAAGAATTGGAGAAGAATACCACTTATAAGGACTGCTATTCCAAAAATCATCCTACTATCATGCTCTTCTGGCAGGTCTTTCATGAATTGCCGTTGGAGGAGAAGAAGAAATTTCTACTTTTCTTAACAGGCAGTGATAGAATACCTATACAGGGCATGAAAGCTATAAAAGTAAGAAAAAATGACATATTAAATTGTAGAATACATATATGATAATGACATATTAAATTGTAGAAAAAAAAATATATATATATATATATATACACACACATGTATGTGTGAGTGTGTATGTATATATATATATGTGTATAATATATATATATATATATATATATATATATAGAGAGAGAGAGAGAGAGAGAGAGAGAGAGAGAGAGAGAATAGATCTTCATAAAAAAAATATAATATACTATTTGTTATTTTTGTTACAGATAACGATACAGCCAATGACTGACGAACGTTTTCTACCGGCTGCACATACATGTTTTAACCTTCTCGATCTGCCGCGTTATCAAACTCGTGAAAGATTGAAATACAAATTGTTGCAAGCTATCCAACATAATCAAGGATTCTCACTCGTGTGAGATCGTGAAGCGCCTAAACAAGCTCAATAATTAATTATATAATAAAATGTATAAATCAACAGTGAATTGAAAGAATATGCAAATTTAATAGTCTTTTATTATGATATAATAATAACCTATAAATGAAATATGAGATGAACGCGTGGAAAAAAGTAACTTAAGTTTTTGACTATCTGAAAATAAAAATGTCATGCTTCTGACTTAAATTAAACCGATTATAACATCAGTTTTTATCATATCAAATTTAACAATAATATTATTTGATATGCACTTTGACAAGTATTTAATTATTATTATATGTTTGTCATTGTATAATATGAAATGAAAAAACTGAATATTAACATCATTTGTAACTAGTAATTATCAATCACGACTAATGAAAATTTCTTGAATTTTTATGCAGTGTAAATTTTATATATAAAATAATTATGTTACGTATATCTTGTGTGCGATATTTGTTACAAAGAAATTTTTATGTATAACATGTGCTATATAGAATGTCATCGGTTAACCGTGAGGAAAGAAAAATGCATAATGTTAATTTATAAATATACTTGAAATAGTCAAGAGAGGATGATACTCAGAGAAAGTTATCTAGTTTAATAAGAACTTTTTTTTACGCTCGATAAAGCAGATAAATTCCATAATTTTTTAAGAGATGTATTCAATATTTTTTGCAAAACATGTTGTTAATTTGAGAGTATATTTTTGGGCTTGCCATATATATATATATAAGGATTTGAGATGTATTACTGAAATAAATATATATACATATATATACATATATGTATATATAAGATATATATATACACATATATGTATATATAAGATATATGCATATATATATACATATATGTATATATAAGATATATATATATCAAGCTAGCATAATAATTTCACATGACATTAGCGGTAAAAAAATATTTTTTTAACAATAATCAAATATTTTAGGTTTTATTGCTACGCATTTTTTTGATGAGAATGATTTAAACGACTCGAATTGCACTTTCGAGCCACATTCTTTTATGAAACGGTATAGAAAAGATTTTAAATTGTTATTTAGATATGTGTCTTGTATTATCTGGAAAGCAAACGGAAAAAATAAAGATTGTTATCTACCTCTTATGTCTCACATTTCATTATAAAATTTAAATATGTATATATACATCATATTACATTTTTAAGTGTAGTTTGTAATAATAATTACCGGTATATTGTCTAGCATAAATTGTAATATTTATTTATTCACATCGATATGTTACATTATTAAAAATTATTCGTTAGTTAGTTAACGGGCAGATCGTCGCCAAGTCGCATTATCTAACGCGTCGCATTTCAGTGATTCGATACATATCACTTTCTTCCCGAATACATTATTTTGTATTCCAAGGCTGCGTTCGCTTTGGCGCTTATAGCGCTTGTGAACATCAATTGTCCTTGTTTAATATTTAATAATCAACAAGGATGAAATGACACTTAAAGCGTGAGCGCCAAAGCGAATCCAGTCCGATTATATGATTCGATCGTTTATTTCGTGGATTTTTATCTGTATTCGATGTTCGTTGCTTTCCCAAATTATTGTGATTTTTCAGTAAAAAGCACAATCTGCTACTACATTATTATTCTTCTTTAAACAATCGCTTGTGATCCGCCACTCTTGTGATTCGTATGGCAAGCGTTAGTCTTGTAAACCTGTAAAATCTGTTCGCAGCGTTAATTCTATCACAACATTGAGTCCACCTAGATCAGAAATTCCCAAACCGGGGATGTCTTCGTACAAATAAGAATCTCTAGATAGATTAGAGATAGATTAAAGAAAAAAAAACAGTTTCTTTGCGCGAAGAAATAAAATTTTTTAAATAAATAAATAAGCTGTTTATCCTATTGTTTCATTACAAATGTAAACGTACCTAAGAATTTAGATTAAAAAAAAGAGAACGCGACGCTCACAAGTGTGGGAACTCCGAACGACGATGCTCGAATAATAAACCGAATGCTGTAAATGAGCCAGATTTTCGATAATTGTTATTAGTTTACGCTACCCTGCAAAGATGAAAGGTAATCGTTCAGTCTCTGTATATACAGGTTCGTTGAAGCTCGAGAAATCCAGATCGAAAATCTCTAAAAACCCGAGAAACGCATGACGTGGAATTTCTCTTCAATTAACTGAATCACATTCTGAAAGAACTACAGCACAAGCATTCATGTGCAGATACGCGTGAATGAAGGAAAGAAGAAATCATATTGCAAAAAAAAGACGAAATTCTGCATCGATTTTTTTTTACAATCGTGATTTTTTTTATTCACAAAGAAATCGACTTTCATGCGTTTCTCTGATTCTTGCGAATCTCGCAAGATTCACAAACAGCGTCCTGAGCATCCCAATCGATGAGAAACTCGGGACGATGCCTCATGCTCGAATGCGTTGCTCTCGGAAACGGAATATTCGCTACTGTTGGTAAGCCGGGGTGAAGTACTGGGTGCCAGGAGGTGCTCGGTAGCCCGGATAGCTGCTGTTCAGGGCGTGTTGCGCGAAGAAACCGCTATAGTCCTTGTGCACTCGACGAGGCCTAAAAGCAGGGCCCTTTGCGAGCTCTATCCTGGCACGGTTCTCCGCCTCGAACTGGGCCTTCACGGACGCCGGCGGCCACTTCAAATCTCCTCGCATATTGCCTGTTGCCGGAGCTTTTGTTGCTGCGGGTTGGGCCTGGTACACCGGTGCTGGTGCCTGTGGATCAAGACCGAATCCCAGATAGAACACAGAGTCATGATTAAGTCATAATATCACAGAATGTCGTCACATCATTTGATACTTAAAAATGAACTTATGAGTGACGATGAGATGTTCTGATGATATTATTATGACTTCTGTTACTTCTAATTGAAATAAAAGCTAGATTGGAATGATGGAAAATGTCGAGTAAACTGAAGTTTTACATCATTACCCGCGTTTTGCTTTGAGAATACTTTTTATTTTGTCCTTTTCTATTGAAAAATTTAATCTATTGATAATATACGTTATCTTAAAAAAAAAAACCTTTTTTAAAAAAGAAAAAAATATACGCCAAGTGCATAAAAAAGGTATCGAATATTACATTCTTTTTACTAAAAACCGGATACGACGTTCTAAACGTTCCTCTTTATTGTGTTTGATCAGCAATTGAACTCAAAGCAGAGTGTTTATCTCATGGCTAATTGGAAGAGGCTAGATGTTTGTTAAACCCCCTTCATTATAATGGTTTCTCTCCCTTGGAACTTCCCGCTACATAAAGGTGTCTCCAAACAATCGGTATGGCCAACGTATGTTAATTAGCAAATATCATACACATATATGATACACATCATTATCCAAATATAAATCAATATTTATATTGTAAATCAATATTTAGCAAATGTGCACAAAGGTGCCGCATAAATTGATCATATCGTTTATTTATAAGTGCCAGACGACGCCGCCTGCGCCAGAAATTTATCCATGAACAACAAATCATGATAACGTCAAAATGAATCATGAATGAATGAGAGATGATTGAAAAATGACTTTTAATGGAATTATTTTGATATCATAATTGTTCTGCTTGGATACACATTGCACGCAGGCAGTATAATAGCGTTCGGGCAGCGCAAAAAAAAAAAACGTATCGAGAAATCAATATTGAAACGTATCAATAACATGGGCGTAAACGCAATATCTATAAACCAAAATATAGACAGAGTATTTTACAAATCCAGTATAAATGTACGGAATTTTGTGAACGACTATATATCGTCGCCGCGAGGCGTCGTAACGAAAGGATTAAGGAGTCGAGTATTCAGGATCATAAACTATGTACATCGATATACACATTAATGTTACCCGCCAATTAAAGTACATATATCACGCAGTCTCTGTAATGTGGAAATTTCGGAGACATTGTTACAATACATCTGTAAATTAATTAGTCTAATTACATTTCATCAGAAATTTAATTCAAACAAAAGCAGTGTTTATCTCATTATTAATTGGAAGGCTGTTAATCTCTTTCGCTGACAATGATTCTTCTCCCCTGAAATGTTCTCGCTATACAAAGGCATCCCCAAACGATACGGCTAACGTATACTAACATCGACAAATATCATACATAATGATGTATGTATAATACGTTGCGCGTGGGTAGCTTTAGCGTTTGGACAGCGCAAAAAAAAACGTATCGAGATACGAAGTGAAATAAAGCAATATTGAGCAATATTGACATAAACGTAGAATCAGAGCATAAACAAAATATAGACAGAGTTGTATTTTGCAAGTTCAGAACAAATGTACAACAAATGAATTTTGTAGTAAGCGACTATCTCAATAAGAAATGACAATGGAATCGATGTCAATTTGATGATTTTTTTTTTTAAACAGTCTAAATGCAAATAGCCGTTTGTTATATCTATTATTAGAGGAAACTGTCAGTAGAAACCGTTGGGATGTAAACGGTGATAAATACATTGACGTTAATTACATATAATAATGATAATGAGCACAAAGGATCGATTTAGCAGTTATCTGACTTTGATATATTTACGCGTATATAATAATCACGTTAATTATACGCGGCGTTCACGGAGACGCTTGTCGGTTCAATGAACCAGCAGATGATATTGATCTAATTTGTCAAAGAGATACTTAAACAAGTGACAACCAAGCGAATAAACAGCTATTTGAATTCGTAAATGAATAATGTGATAAATAAATAATTCTGTTACAATAATAAATGTAGAAATTTAATTATGATAATTGCCTTAATATTTAATTATTTATGAATGTAAATACATCAAGTTCTCTTTATTTCTTGACAATTAATGAAATTCTTTACTGGGCTCTTTGACAAGCAAATTATAACAACATTTTTCTCGTAACAATAATTTTAGCATAAAATTTATAATTTGATTGAGTTTTTATATACATATATATATGTGTGCCATGATCACAGTTCAAATAATATCGAATTACTTATTGAATAAATATACAATGCATAATAATATATACACATATTTATAGCTAAATTTTGTCACGACGGATGTACCTGTCTCATATAATACCCATACGAGTTCGCAGATAAAAAAAAATGGATGACCCGTGCGGAAACTGCGGAGGGAGAAGGGACGAGAAGGGTATAGAATAACTGCCCTTCGGGCTCTCTATTCGTATGCGGTTTCTGCGCAGTTTATTATTTTTAATTTGCAAGCTCGTACACGAGATAGGTACGTTATAACAAAATTGCCTAGAGACAATTGTCTAGAGGACTACCCTAAGTTCCGCCCCTCTGTACTGTTGCTACCCTTGCCTGAGCAAACAATATACGAAGCATGGAGGTTGATCGACAAACATGCTTGAGGTTACAACAAAAATTCGTGATAACCGTAATACGAAACTATTTTCCTTAAACGCCCAGAACTATGCCTCCAAATAAATATTTTTTACAAAAAAATTAATAAAAAATAAAAATAAATAAAAATAACAATAAAAATAAAAGTAAAAACGAACAACAAAAAATACAAAATAAAAATAAGAACAAAAAATAAAAATAAAAGAAAAATAAAAAATAAAAATAAATAAAAAAAAGAAAATTTAAAAAAATTTTAAAAACAAGAAACAAAAAGATAACAAATAGAGAGAGAGAGAGAGAGAAAAGCGATGCAAGATGTTGAATGATGTCGGAAACTATTCTGAGTAATTTTAATCGAAAATTTGTCGATGTCACAACTTCAAAAAAGCTAGTGATTACGAATTTGGCAGCGGCACGAACATACATAAATATGTCGTTCGCATCAAGTCAAATAGTCAAGCGGTCCGTATCATATTTTTATCTTGGCGTCATTTAAGTTCATTCTTTTAGCATAAGAAACAAAGAAAATCAAGAGTACAACGTGATTAAAGAGGCGCAAGTTGAAGTGTAAAAACTTTTTTATTTTACAAGAAAGATGATATCATCATATTGTAAATTATCTAATTCTTTCAGACTTTTATCGGATTATATTTGCGGACTGAGAAAACGATTGCATCCTTTTTTGAGTATTTTCAAAATTCAACTTTACGAATACCAAAAGCGGAAATATGTGAAAGAACCGTATTCTTGTTACCAAGGGGAACAAGAAAATAAAAATAATATCAATTTGACGTTATATATATTTTTACATTGACTGATCATTGACCGAATTTGTCAATTTATGTCATTCTTTTGTCATGTTTCAGTCAATATAATATCATTTTGACTTTATTTTAATTGTTCTCTTTGGATAGCGATGCAACAGCTGTACTATTCTTTCGAAGTCGTGGGTCAGATTAGAAACATCTAGATATTCAGGATATTCTTAGAAGTAAGTTTCAGACAAGGGAGATGTAATCGATGCTGCCGGAATGACGACGACGTATATTTAACGGCTGATATGCTGCCAAAGGCAGCTCTCGCTAGAGATCTCGCACGGATACTCTCGCAAAAATATTGTATCGCACCGCGCAACCCACGTCCGATATTAAACGAAATTTTGGAAACTCGCGTAATATTTACCGCGTTATTCTTGGCCGGATCATAGTTTTGCGGGAATTGCAACATAATATCAAACGTAACGTAAAATTATTTTCAAAAAGGTATAAGGTTTTTCTTCACGTTATAAAAATTATTTGTTTTTAAAATAATTAAGGATTAAAGTCAATCATCTCATATATCTCCGCTCATTGTATTAAATTTTATTTAATAAAATTTTATTTAATAAAATATTACACAACGACTTAAAATTTTTGATATATGCAAAACATATTAGGTGTTGGAATTAATTCGTAGCGTTTTACAAGTGATGAGAAGTACTTTCATTAATGTATTTTTTAATGCTCATGTGAAATAAATAACATTCTTTCATTAAAAACGCTACGAATTAATTCCAACACCTAATAATATATCAATATTTTATTTAAAATGTTTATTTTAAGATTTATATTTACAACTTAATAATAACTGCTTCTTTAATAAATGATCAAAAACTGGGACATTTATCTTGAGTGACAAATAAGATGAGGATGTCTTAATGATATTATTATGACTTCTGTATGTCAACAAAGAAATCAAAATGACTTCTTAACGTCAGTAAACAGTTTTAAAATCATCATTTTGAATAAGAAATAAAATTTTGTGATAAAAGTCAAAATGATGAATAAAATTTTGTCATTTTGATTTTCTCTAATTGACTTGATGTGCTTCTTGGGCTTAGAGAACTAGAATTATAATTATTTGACGATGAGATTGAAGTTCTTTAAGCTTGTATTACCAAACTCTCACCTGCGAGATAGGCGGCTCAGGACGGAGGACGATAGTGGAGGGTGGTGCCTCGAACGCCGCAGGGGTGGGTGTATAATAACCGGATAGATTCTGTTGCTGTCTCTGCGGTGCCCGGTCGTATGGATCCTGGGAGTGCTGCTGAAAAAAATGTAAAGGGCACAGTGATAAAGATTCGCCCACCGTCGCGAGTGTGTCACACCCACGCGAAGACATTTACGACCGTACCAGTTGCTATCCTGCAAATCTTCCGCTATCCTCGCTTGGCTAAAACCGTCTCACGCCGCATAATTCTGAGTGCATGGATTCTGAGTGCGAGAGACAGAGAGGAAGAGCAGCATGCGTAACTAATAATATATCTCTCGCATAAACAACAACGGCGACGATGCTTCTTACATCCAAGATCGCAAGCAATTGCCATGTGTCATCTTCTTTCTTACCGCTCATCTTCTTTCTCATCGGCTCTTCTTCCAAAATTGCGGAGGACCGACCATCAGCCACGTTTATGCAAGCATCACCTACCTGCCAAGGCTGAGTCTGCTGTTGTTGTTGTTGCTGTTGGCCCGGTAACAGGGGATGCTGCTGAGAGAGCGGCGAGGTTGCCGGGGGTGTCACGGGCGTCCAGCCTCTGAGGTTCTGTTGCTGTTGGAAGTGCGAGGGCTGTCGCAGGAGCGTGCCGCCAGGACTGATCGGCGATGGGGACGACGGGACGGCGCTCTGTGTCGACGACCGTGCGACCGTCGAGGACGGTTGGGGTGACGGACCCGATGAGAGACTACTCTGGTACGAGCCGAATTCACCGTACCCACGGGTCTTACCGGAGGGGAAAACAGATAATTTTGTAGGCTCGAGCGAACGCACGGACTGGTGTCGTCCCAAAAAAAGAGAGAGAGATGGTGCGCGAATATTTGCGAGAAATAACTCGATAAATATTGGATCATCTAAAAACCGCGGATACTTTTTAGATGACCCAATATAATCCTTGTATGCCTATATTATTTATTTAAATTATTTCTTTCGATATACTGGTCATTATTAACACTATTTGCATAATAAAAAATTAGAAGCTGATGATTTGGATAAATAGAACGATAAGAAGATTTATAAAATTGATGTATAAAAAAATGACCATCGGAGTTAATAAAGCAGAGAGATCAGTTATTTGAATCTCGAATTAAGAATCTAAACTTGTATCATTATATGTAAAATATTTACAAAAAAAATATTTTTATACAAGTAGAAATCAATGAATGTAGAAAAAATTGTTTTGTTGAAGTATATTTAAATTAACTAGATGCAGAAAATAATTTTGTTCGACTGTCAAAATAATTATGTAGAACATTCAAACTGCTAATAAGGGTAAGACTAACTTTTTACATCGAATTAATTCATATTATTCTCGATTATTCAGATTAAAAATTTTTCAAAATCTGTCCGCGATTCGCTCGAGCCAAGCATCGTCGGTTTTATCAAAAGAGACCAATGCACCAATTTGACAATCTATCGTTTTCTTTTTCGCTTCCTGCAAATAATTAATCGGTAGACCTGCCTCGACGACCGCAATGGGCGGATTCGCGTGTTTAAGAAATACGATATTCGGATGTCGCTTTGTATAGTAAACTTTCTAACGATATCGATATTCATTGCGTGCACGAGTGCGAGTCAGAGATGGAACGACATGTCGTATCGATTTTTCGTTTAATAAAACAATAATATATAAAATATTGATTGTTATAATTGCTACAATTCTTACAAAGTTTTATTTTATTCTATGTTAAAGATAACTATTTCAGTCGATTTTTCTATTTGCAGCATAATTATTCCGCGATTTAATGACAATTAAAAAAAAATTGCTTGAAATCGATTTCAATTTTATCGAAGAATAAACCAGCTGATCAAAATTGCTGACTTTAGAGACTTGAAGTATATATCGCGTATTTGTTCTCCATCTCTGCTCCGAACGAAATAGGACTGATATACATACACAAAGAGGAACGAGCGTGAACAATACATAAAAGAAACACGTAACGAACGTTGCATTCACACGCATGGCAAGATGCAGGAGAAGCTATCGCACTAAATGGAAATAAAAAATATTACGAAAAAAGAATGCATACAACACGTAGACATTCAAAAGTATATCCGTGTTCTTTCGGAGATTTTTGAAAATGTCATCGATTTAATTATTTCATTATATGCTCGTCTATATTCTCATTTCGTCTATATGAACTGATGAGTGTTCTCTTTAAATTCTTCGGAGTGAGATTTCATTCTTTTGGAGTAAAATTTACTTCAAAGAATTTAGAGTTGCTACGCTAACAACAAAAAAGGCAACAGGTCTTCATGGATCAAAATTTGATTTCAACATTTTTGCGATAAAATATTACATCTTAATACATTAATTTGTTTCTTGTCAATATTTTATCATCATTTCGCTGAATTTATATTACCATTCGAAAAATAAGAGTTGCAAATTTTGTTTGTCATTGCCTTTTGTCTTATTGAAGCAGCGTAAAATGGTGGGACAACGAAATCTGATTCTTTAGCGCGAAAATATGTACACACGTATCTAATTATCTGTTATATTACCTTCGCTTGGACGGGAGCTTGCTCGATGTAGTCGAAGTCTTGATCTTCTGGAGGCGGTGGCCAAGCTACTCGTTTGAGACCTAGGATAATAATAGAGTTTCGTAGAGACAAAGATCGGTTTGGCGAGGTATGAAATTTCTTAGTTTATGACTGCAATATATCTGTGTTAATCAGTTAGATTTGGACAAATTCGCTTGAATTATAACATACAGATATATAAGTTCTTTAAAGATGAAATTTTAACATTAAAAGTACTGGAGTGATCATCACTCTGTTGACCGTTTCTATTTTTTAAATAATTAAAATTATTTTTTATATAAAATATAGGATTCTGAAACTTTTTGACTTTCCTATAATTATATTGAAAAAATATTTTGTTTTTCATCACTTTCTTTATTTTCATAATAATTCGCCTTTAAGAGTAAGAAATCTTAGTACTTTTAGTATTAAACAGTTTACGAGAGGATAAAAAATGATATTTTTTAATACCGATGTCCTTTTGTAGATTAATATAAACTTGAGAAAAATTGATAGAAAATAGATAAAAAAAGAGTCACTCATTTATCGTGTCACTAACGTCATCAATCACCAATGTCTCGCATATTCATTTAATCGCATTCATTTTTATCGTCATCGAACCACCATCATTGTCATCAATTTTTGTCAATGACGCACTTGATCCAACTTTATTCACACGATGGATCGCAGCGATGTCGCTCTTTCCGCAAAATTTCTTTCATCATTCCGTCAAAATAGTATCTCTAACGAAATGCACAATTCCGATTTAACTGTGTCACGTAGCTCTCATATCATATATCGATCGCGAGTACCGCGAGCGTGTCGCAACAGGCAGTCGAATATTATGACATCCATATGGGGCCGCGCATCATTAATCGCGCAAAATGCGAACGCATATTTTCTGGCAACTAATAAACCCTGGACCCTATGCGTCCACATACCGATGCGATCCCAGCGAGCTCGCTGGTTCAGCCGCTACGGCGATCAGGAACGCGACTCTGCCAAAACAGGCACCCGCCAACTACTAAACGCTATGCGGAGTCACCTGTATCTTTCGTTATCGCGGAAACTAGCTGGCTACCGATTTTAGAGCCTTTCTGGTGACCAGCCAAAGAGTGGGGCTTGACATTGTGCCCGATCAGGGTGGGGCAGCGTCCTTCTCTGTTAAATCTACAGCGTGAAATTTAACTTAATTTAAGTCGCTACTGCTCTTACTAAATATGTCGTTATTTTATATTAAAACGATTGTTAAATTTGACACTGTACAGGGTGTTTCCTCTAGCTTGATCATTTAAAATATCTCCGTTATTTTATATGTATATATATATATATATATATATATATCATTTATATAAATTAATATAAGTGGACTCTCGTTTTAATAGTAAGCCGTTTATTCTCAGCGAATTTAGCATCGAAAATCGCGCGCTTGACATTCGAACACAATGATTCTCCGCTCTAATTGAAGACAACTTTTGGGCGATGAATCAATGCGGCGTGTTTCACAAAGAGGATCTTTCTCGAACACAACGCACGCGGTGTTCGGACGGAGGTGCTCGTGTATTTTGCGAAAACACGTTGCTAATCTGGTGAACTCGTCTTTGAGTCGTGGCCAAAGAGTAATGGTTGTATCATGCTAAATTGAAAACGTGTTGCCAACGATAGCGGTATTAACTCAAGGAGCTGATGTCGTTCCAGATCAGGTGATCGATGACTGATAATATTTGCATCTGTAACTCATCATCTTAAAGTTCTTAAAGGGAATCTAAGTTGTCTATTTTATTATTTTTCAAATAAGTATTTTTTTAACTGCTTTAATATATACACAGATTTAAAAATTCTTTTCTACGCCCACACAATTACAGTATAAATAGTACTTTCTAATAGTATTCGTCATGGTAATGAATATCTACCATTATAATGAATTTTTACTAAGTCGGCCTGTTCTGTGTTATCTTACTGTGCGTTTCTGATTCTATCAAGAACATTCTAGAATTTTGTTAACATTTATAACTAATGTCTAATTTTAAATAACTGACTATTATTGTATTAAATTAAAAATTTTCAATTAATATTAATAATGATCTGCTTGGATCAAAACATATGTCTGTTTTTATTATTGTATTGTTATTTATTATTATTGTAATATACATATATTATTATTACATGTCATTAAAATTTTTAAATATTCGGCTCGTAGCGTTTGTCATTATTATTATTTAATTTTATTGAGCTTATTATTATAATTTTAAAGTATCAATGGTAATGTTATCTAAACTGATCAATTTTATGCCAAAAAAATAGTTGAAAAATGATAGTTTTGTTATTAGCTACGCTCAGTAGAAAAGCAGTTTTGCAACTGTTGTAAAATTCTTTAATATGATTGGCCTTACCTTTAGTTCCTTTCTCTTGGATCATAATAAATAAATCAATCATATTACAAAAAATTCCACAACAGTAAACTGCTTTTACTATTGAACACAGCCATTGGCTTCTGGCATCGATTCGTAACAATATTTGCTTTATATCTCTCTCTTGTACGAATAAAACAATCTTGGTTTGGAATTACATGAACAATGTTGAATTCTTAGATTTAGGCTCAAATACCTAATATGAAAGATTAGTTAGAAAATTTGTATATATGTGTGTACGCAATATTGATGTATCAATGACAAATCGTAAATCGTATGTGTGTAACTCTTACTGGATCCATAAAATTGATGACTTTAGGATCCCCTGAAGACTCAGATAATACACTTTAGCCTAAATTGAATGCAAATTTGTCCGAGGAAACAGGTCGACCTAAATTCATATTAAAGTTGACGGCATACGATGCTTGCTTTTCTGCTGGATTGCTAGCTGACCTAGATTCTTGTCACTGTATTAACTACGATGCGGGCATTATCAATACGATGGCAAGATTCTGATCCAGCTAACAATTTCCAGCAGGAAAACAAGCATCGAATTCCGCCGACATAAATATCAGTCACATTCTTTTGATGTCAAATTATGGACATCAAAAGAATGTTATGATCTTTCTAATTTTAATTTTGAGTTACTTTCTGGGAATATGTAAATTTCGAAGAGGCATGTCTTCACTTACCAGGTTGACCACCGCGCTGCCTCGCTTCTTCTTCTTCGAGCATACGTAGAACGGCGCTATTCTGCAAGTTCGCTGGCTTGGCCAACTGACTAAAGTCGATCCTGGAAAGAGAGATTTCCACGTTTAAGCTCGGCTTAATAATATTTCGAATGCTACAAAAACATCCATATGAATAAAATGAAATAATTGCTTTCGCTTTTACTTCTCGGAAAATAATGTTGCGACAATTATGAATGAAATTCTATGTTTACTTTAATGCTTAAATGATATGAAATATGCATTACAATTTTTCTGCAAATTTATATGAAAAAAAAAACATGTTAATTCTGACAATAATGACATTTATAAACAAGTATTTTAAAATATAAAGTCGATTTTTTATTACAATAAAAAAAAAATATGGAAAATTTTTGCTTCATACACTGAACAAATTTTCTGATTAAACGAACAAAAGGAAATGTATTTTGATGAAAACAAATAGAATTTCTAATTATTATAATCAGAAATTCTGCTCATATCAAAATGCTATATTTAGGGCAAAATGCCTTTGTTGATTTAATTAGAACACTTTTTCAGTTTGCGTTTATAAAAACTACGAATTCGCAAAAAAGAAGAAAAATTCAAGCTCACGAAAAAGAAGATTCAGAAGAAGTCTGCAAGATCTTAAGGACTGAAAATTGATGGTCACCTTTTCGTGGCGATCATCTTGACAAGAGGTAATCCTGAAGTGGCAAGAATAATAGAAATAACGATTACAATAGTGAAGAAGAACGGAACAGCAAGCGAACCGGCGCGCATCCACGGTCCATCAAACGCGAAACTAAGTCAAGTACGAAGACGAGACGCGGCGATGCAAGCCGTCGGTTTCGCGCAGGCCGTTTATTTCCAACCGGCCGGTGATTCGGTCCGCCGAAAATAACTGACGTTGCGAACGGAATCAACGCCGTCGGCTGATTCATGCGACCGGCGTCGTCGAATGACCGACTGACATCGGCCGATATACGGACGATTGCATGACACCACGTGGACCACAAGCTGATGATTGACGCAAGGTGGTCGCCGGGATTTAAATCAGATTCCCCACGCGGTTTTGCTCGTGAGTCATCCGAGTCGATTGACGATTCACTTGTGGGATCTGAACTAGGTTTATTTGATTCGGACTAGGTCAAGGAGTAGTGTTGTTTAGGATGAAATAAAGAGTCTAACAGAGTGTAATCGCGTTCCTGAACGCGATTTTATCAAAATCCTATATGAGAAAAAAAGGTATAGTCTTCGTATACGTGATGTGGCAATAAAATTCGAATGTTATGAGAAAGTAAACACACCACTTAATTAATATATAAACCTTTATTGTCTTTCAAAGGAATCTCCCCTAAAGATAATACATTTTCGATAATGTTCGTGTAGCTGCGGAAGCTCTGAAAGTTCCGCAAGCTATATGAACATTGTCGGAAATGTATTGTCTCTAGGGAGAATAATAAAGGTCATTTATGTTAATTAGATTTTCAAAAATATTTATTGCCAAACTTTATTGCCACACCACTCATTCTAACTTATAAGAGTATCACCCTTTAATATTAATTAAAATTACGTAGTGAGACAGTATAAGTTAAAGTGAGATAGTATATACAATACCTTCTTCTCTTGTGAGATTTCAACAAAATTATTAGTAATCAGATTCTGTTATAGGACCTTTATAGACTGAAATAAATAAAATAGTACGCAATGATTTGACGCATCTCATGAAACTGATAATGATTATTCTAAAATATTAAAAAAAATAAATATTCATTCGATAAATCAACGATTATAATATGTTCATTGTTGGAAAGTGATTGCTATTACAGAATAGAAATAAACTCCGTTTATCTGCATTTCATTTATGAACAAGTTTGTGCTCAATTCTAAATATACGAACTTATAGCTGAGCTTTTATGATGCTATAGATTGAATAGTAGGAGCTCGATTTTAGTTTTCTAAACGTCAGCTGTTATTATTGGAATTAATAAGTACTGATAAAGAAAAAAACAAGTGAGTTTATATTATTTGAACTATTCGATTATTATCAGAACTGTCTTGTTCCTTGACATGTTCAGATAAATGGAGTTCTATTGTATTGTAAAAATTCATTTGTAAATGTGAATTTTTATTTTATTTATTGTATTTCTATTGTTTTATTTAGTAAATTACTACTCAAACAATTACTACTCAACAAATTACATTTGTTGAGTTATTTCTCTCTTTTATTTGATACAACTTACCCGACTGCACCGTTAGCCAGAACTTGAGTCTGTCTATCTAGAGTTTCCTGTATCGTCTGTGGCGAATACAAATTGATAGGAGAGTTGAATTGTTTATTTACAAATTTCGCTTTCTGCGTGGCCATGTTGGTGCCTTAATCAGTCTACTCTTGAGTTTATACTGTAACATAAAAAACATCATTATAGAAAAAAAATTATGTACGTAATTATGTATGTAAAAAAAATGTAAGGTGCTTAACATTTTAGACGTCTAAGTTTTAATGTCTAATATTTAATAAAAAATAATTTGTTATTAATTATAAGGTACGAGTATTTATGTAATATACATAAAAATTAAATATACAAAAAATGGAAAGAGATCAT
This sequence comes from Acromyrmex echinatior, assembly GCF_024713525.1. Classification (NCBI taxonomy): domain Eukaryota; kingdom Metazoa; phylum Arthropoda; class Insecta; order Hymenoptera; family Formicidae; genus Acromyrmex; species Acromyrmex echinatior. The sequence goes on along the minus strand of NC_141864.1, from coordinate 8,566,473 downwards.
CTATATTTAACGTTAGATTTTTTTCGGCGAAAGTTGTCAATAACGTTAAACCGCAAATTGAACTATTTAATAAGTCGTCATAAAGAATTACAATCATTAATTTATCATGATGCGATAGCGACGAATTTACATGACGAACGATGCACTTCTTTGCTTCATGTATATTTCAATTCGATCATAAATCGTGCGAAGCTGAAGAGTGCAATTTTAGTAAGTGGATCACGAACTATCGTTTCCTGTGATCTTTTAATGATCATTCAGCGATTGTTTGGCTACTCAATTCCGTGAGATGCGATCGATGCCGTCAATCTGTGGTCGGATTCTGTGGTCTGATAGAAAGCGTGGCATTAAATTTCCGGTCTCGTGCCAAGAAATTCGTGCAGGGACGCATGCGTTAAAAGATATCGCGCGTTTAAACGAAGGAGGAAAAAATAAAATGTTTCTTGTCCATGATTCAGAGAAAAAGATAATAGTGACAACTTTTACAAGTTTTATATGTAAAATTAATGTACGTTAAATTATGCAGTTACTACAATTATAAATAGTGTAGGGTGTAGACTATGTATATTAGTTTATAGTATAACGTTATGTAGCAAATAAACAAATATTATTATGAAGCGATACTAGAAGTCGATAACATTAAACTGTAATTTTCCAACTCTTTCTCGCTTTCGGCATAAAGTGAAACACGGATTGAATTATATATTATACTTATTTATACTTGTTTATACTTGTGAAAAAGGGATTAAATATGTAAAAGAAATTAGAAAAATATTTATTTGAAAAATAATTGGTAAAATACACAAACAACTTTAAGATCCTTAACGTCGGGAAATTTTTAAATCCAGGAAATCTATAGAGTGGAAACGCGAAGACCATATTATAATAAAAAAAGAATCTGGTTGCAATTGGAGAGTCTCTAATTATATTTCTAATTAACTATATAATTCTAATATCATTAAAACATTCTGATTCATTCATTTTTAACTAGAAATTTTTCTGATGTAAAAGTGTTAATAACTTTATAGACGTTTGGGAAATTTTTTGAGCATCGTTAGAGAAAATATTCGGAGAAATATTTGAATAGTTCCCGATTCTTAGGAACCATCGTGGTAAAATCTTTTTTCAAGGTTTCCCGTTCAAATTTATCGAGGTCGTGAATGCTTAAAAACGGAATTATGACGCCCATTCTTACCTTGATACACACCCTTGACGAGATTCCCCTCCCCCCTGCCACTATGCCGAAATAAAAAAATGCATAGTTCAGAATTTGGAGCAATTTATGAGCTTTCAAATCCAAAAAAAAATTTTTTGAGCTTGTCCCGATTAGAAGGAATCTTAATTTAAAGGTGGGAGGGAGGGAGGAGGCTGAGAGGATGTTCCCCGTCACTCAAAATTAACAATAGGAAATTGTTCCTAAGCTCAGAATTAGGAGCTCTTCATGAGCTCTTAAATCAGCTTTTTCGATTTTCTCTCTCTCTCTCTCTCTCTCTCTCTCTCTCTCTCTCATCCTCAAAACAACCCCAAAACTAGTCCACAATCAACAGGTAAGTCATTGAAAATAGGACTATACCTAAAACTTCATTAATGAATATGATTCTGGCATAAATCTAATATAAAAATATATAATTCTTAATTTTTGAGCTGCAACCCCTTATCAGGAAAACTACCCATTGCCCTTTTTTTGTGCAAGAAAGAACTATGTTTATTTTCTCCCTCTAGAACATCTCTCTTGCAAGAAATGTGAATGGCGTAGTTTTCCTGCTAAGGCGGGTTGTAGCTCGAAAATCGATTTGTTTTTATTTCGCGAGTTCGTAAATCAGCAGATAAATTCCTATCATATAAAACTTATTTTCTTATACTGGAACATAATTCTCTCTTACGTGAAAAATATGTGGGGTGATTTCCTTGTTAAGAGGTTGCTGATCGAAAATCGATTTCTTCGTATTTCGGAAGCTCCTGTCTAAGCAGGTAATTTCTCATCATTAAATGACTTATTTTCTCTCATTCTAGAACATATTTCTCTCTAGTAAAAAGGGCATGGGACGGTTTTCCTGCTAAGGAAGAGTGCAGCTTAAAAATCTATTCGTACGTATTTCAAAAGCTATTATATATATTGCAGATAATTTCCAATCATTAAACGATTTATTTTTTCATACTGCAACATAGTTCTCTCTTGCGAGGGGACTCTTAAGAGGGCAATATAAACTAATTTTAGGAATAAGGGATGGATCTCGAAAATCGAAAAAGCACTGATTTAAGAACTCACAAAGAACTCTTAAATTCTGAGCCTAGGAGCGATTCCCTATTGTTTATTTTAACAGGAAGGAGAGTGGATGTTCACTCAGCCCTTCCCCCCCTCCCACTTTTAAATTAAGATTTCTGCTAACTGGAACAAAATTTTTTTTGCAGAGTTTGGAAGCTCATAAATTGCTCCAAATTCTGAGCTATGCGTTTTTTATTTCGGCATGATGGGGAGGCCAACTGAACAAGAGTTTGATACTCAATATTTGCTATAAACGTCTTATTTTTTTCTCTTAAAGAAACAAATTGAGTACGTTTCATTAAATGCTTCTCTTGCCGAAATTGCAACGATCTATTTTTATTGCATTTTCCTTGCGATCTCTTACGCGTTTCACATTTTATTCATAACTTGGAACGTATTTATATCTCCTAATCGTAAATACGAAATGCCGTTCTCATGTTTCTCCACTGAGTATTTCATATAATTTAATTGTATAATAAGACATTTTTATGCCACAAAATCACTCGCGGCAATAAATTTTCAAAATAATTGCACGTTATATTGTTATTCTTGTATACGTTCAACATTTCCAAAGAAAATTGGCAATAAATGTTCATCCATATTATTGTCAATCAAATTTAATCTTAAAAAGCTTCTAAGAACGCTTGCTTACTATTTCAACAGAAATTATACCAAATATTTTATTTAATTTAAAAAATAAATCTTTAAAAACTGAATAATAAATAAAATGTCTTTCTTTACTGAATTCGATTACACAGACCTAGTTTAATACCCGAAAACCTCAGATTCTCGCTGACGCGTCCCTGCTGGGCGGCCACCGGTGCCTACCGCGGTTATTTTTGCCTACAAAATTCCTCCGAATATATCTACATCGTCCGCAAAATCTCTACTTCTCCCCCCTCCTACACCAGCTAGTCTTTGGAGCCCATTTCTCGTGGGTCGTATTGAATTACATTAAAGCTCTTACGCCGCGATAAAAAAACGACCGGCATCGATGTCGATCTAACAATAGCATGTATCAACCGGCGCTGTCGTTCAATGCCGAGGTTGAATTCGTCGCAATGTTTTCTTGCTAATAATAAGAATCGTAAATTACCACGTAAGCTTTGAAATAAATACTGAAGGATTGGTCTTATCTCTCGTCGAGATAAACTTTAATATTCAATTCTAATCGATGTCGAATTCTAAGAATTAGAAAAAGATAAACAATAACAGAAAATTTGATTAGACGCACTCAGTATGCATTTTGGTATATTAAACCGTCGTTCACAAATTGATCGGTGTAAAGATATGTATAATTTAAAATAAATACAAAACCTGGTTGAACCATTTTTCTAATTTTTAGAACTAGGGAAAAATAAAGAGTTAATTAAACCAAGATTAATATTAAATTCTATTGATAAAAATAGAAAAACGACTATGAAAAACATATCTTGTTGAATTAATTGGAATTTTGATTGAAAATGGGTGAATCAAAATTTTCTAGTTAAATCTACTAAATTCTAGTTGAGATAATTGGAATTCTGATTGATATAACCTTTTAATTTGTCCATTTTCAACCAGATCTTTTTCTAATAAAATCTGCAGTCTTAAAGATTAAATCACTAAATGTTGGGGTTGTCAAAAGATTTAAATTTAACGGCGCAAGTTGATCAGATGCTTGAAGTGAAGTTTTCTTTCGAAAATCCATGAAAATATACGGGGATAGCTTTCGTTGTCTGTCGGAATCCACGGGGACCGGCCGGTTTCCTTTACATAACTCGCATCTATTCCAAGCTGCGGCATTTGGATGACGGCGTTTGCTCGGCCGCGTCGAAACTGGTCGAAATCCACTTCGACTACTTTACGCGTACATCGTGGCAGATTCCATTAAGAAAAAAATCGTATAATATTAATATGCGATATAATACAGATTCCTTGAAATTCTCGATCGTTTATCATGGAAGAGACAGCACGAAATCAATAAGCGCCGATATTTGGTCGCTGAATAAATACGATAATGCTGTATGATTTCTCAGAGATGCAATTGAAAAGCTTGGCTGCAACAAAGCAAATGATATAATATTATAGACATATAAGATTGAAAGTGACTAAAATGATCAACTGGATTATAGTGAAAAAAAAACTATGCCGCATTAAAACGCAATATTTTAAGATTAATATGTTTTCATAATACGAAAATTATTTGCAATATGAATTAATAAAAAGAAGTGTTAATAACTGCTTATTATTCTTGTAAATTCGTTACCTATAATGTTTCCATATCTAAGTATTATCATATTATATTACATATTATTTTTCCATATAAATTTATATTAGGTGTTGGAATTAATTCGTAGCGTTTTTAATGAAAGAATGTTATTTATTTCACATGAGCATTAAAAAATACATTAATGAAAGTACTTCCCATCACTTGTAAAACGCTACGAATTAATTCCAACACCTAATATTACATCTATTATTTGTAAGTATAATATATTTTTATATCTCACAAATTATGTCACTATATACATATGTATATATTATATTAATATACATATTTCTATTATTTTTATATTTTCATAATGCAAATATTGTGTTGAGATAATATATTTACAGAAGTGCAATTAATGCTATCCGAGCATGCAGAGTTTTTCTTTCACTACAATCCATTTTAGTCACTTTCAGTCTATCTTATGTGTGATAAAATACTGGACTAATTGCATTTATTTCGTATTTGATTAAGAAGAATGTAATATTCGACACCTTTTTTATACACTTGGCGTATATTTGTTTTTTTTAGGGATTTCATTACTTTTTGTAAATTTTTGAAAACGTAATAATATAGAATTTAAATCTTCTAAAAAGAGAGAAAATAATAATAATAATAATAATAAATTATACTTATTGAGTATTTAATAATATATAAAAATAAAAAATAAAAATCAATTGCTTCCCTCCTTTCCACTCTTTCTCTCTTTTTCGCTGTCGTACTCTCTTCCCTTCTCCTGCCCTAAGGGAGGCTGGCCAGGGCTCGCATTTTCCACATTGCATGTTGGGAATACTGAAGGACAATAATTCATAATTGCCTTTATAATCCTTGTGCATGCAACGCGGGCGATGCGATGGCAGTTCATTTATTCGATCTCCTCTCTTTTGTTAGTTTTGCCTCCACTTTTTCTCGCCTTTTCTCATTCTCTCTCTCTCTCTCTCTCTCTCTCTCTCTCTCTCTCATTCTATCACTATTTATCTCATGTACGTTGATAATTATTACACATGTATATGTATTAATGTTCACTTGTATTGTAATTTTAATATAATATTATTTGAATGAAGGCATTTTGGGCGCATCCAGAGGACTCAATAATTGAATGAGTGCTCGCTGTTATTGGAGTGTTCTTTTAGCTCTCTAAAATTCTGATTGAATGAAAGAATACACCAATAACGCTCAACCGTTGAGTAGGCTGAATGCACCCATTGTGAAAAGCAGAATTGATAAAACGCTTTATATGTATGCGTGTTATATTTATACGTGTGACAATATCTGAAAAAATCTGAAAATCTGAAGTAATCTCTTTTTGGAACTCGATTTGCAGATCGACTGCACACTAATATTATTACATCAATATCAATATGTAATATTAATATTATAAAATATTGTTATCAACATAGGATATTGATTAATATTCTGTGTTGATAACAATAATATCCTATATTGATATTGCATATTGATATTGATATATATTGATATAATATGATGTAGTAATATTGATATTACAATCGGATTGGGAATTAATATTACATGGAAGAGACGATGACAATTTTTGCGCATTGCGAAATTATATTCGTCAGTATGACGCATGACGTATCGTCTATTTTTGACCGATTGTTTCAACGATACGGTGCAACGTTGCGTTCAAAACAACTTTTGGCCGTTCGCGATATGTTGTGACGGATTCACCCGCGACGGTTTAAAGAGCGATGTGAATAGACGGGGCGGCGCGCTGAGAGAGCGTTGTCGTGTAAATTTCAATCACCACCTCATTTGCAAGTCGCAGCATACTGACGAGATACGTATTGACGGGACGTCACACGTTTTTTGGCTGGACTCTACAAACAATGCCTCGCTGATTCACGTCTAGTTTAATTTGAGAATGTAGTAATATAAATGATTTCTTCGTGATATAATTAATTATTGTGCTTTACAGTTCATTTACTGTTGTTTATAACGTGCTGCTCGATTTAACGATTTAATTACATGAAGATATAATTTATATATGAAGATATAATTTATGTGCACACTAGAATAGAAATTAAATTTTCTTGATTTTATTTGAATATTTTATGCTGATTAGAATCATAAATTGTGCAGTTTGCCGAAGAACTGAAGAAGAAAAAAGAATCAGCAATTAAATCAATCTCATTGTAGATCATTATTAGAAGAACTGATCATTTCTGTCCCCGTTAATTGTAATTGATGGCAACGACGGCTTGGCCTAGTTTCTCATGACAATTAAGCGGTTAAATGCCAAAATAATTGAGTACGGCATTCACGTTGTCAATAATAATAAGACAGGTAGTACGATCGATTGATTCTAATGCGAAGGAAAAGAATGCAATTTATTACTGAATTTTTTTCCCAAACTATAATTGTAGGCTAGATTTTCTATTTACTTTTTGATCCTCAATTTTCCACATTTTTTAATTTCTACATCATTTAATTTTTTTTTTGTTTTTCCACTCACGTTTTTCTCACATTTTCTTATGAATTTTTCACTTCCCTCTGCATTACCTGCATTCTCTTTCTTACGCCTCTGTTCGCCTTTCGTTCTATCTCCTTCATTTATTACTTCCTCGGTTTTTCCTGTCTCACCTGATCTCTCGTATCCTTGTTTCTCGCGAAACGCGATCGATGACGGAGATTTCAATGCATGATACAAGAACGCGGCACCTACCTTCGCGCTGTTATACGTGGAGTACGCGGGTTCTCCTCGGGTGGCGAAACACACTGGACCCTCGGAAAAGCGAAAGCACCGGAGAGCAGCAGAAGACAACTGTCGTCGGTCCCCTCCCTCACCCGGAACCGCCGAAATCGTGGACGGTTCCCTCGACACCTTCCTCCGCTGCAGTTATTTTCGACTCCCGAGATCTCTGTTTCTCTCCCTCTTCGATGCTCGCGGTATTCGGCGGATTTCCTGGCAATCAGGAAAACTCTCACCCGCGTGTCGTTTCTAAAAATTTCATCTAATATAAGTGATCTACGTAATTGGAAGAAACACCGCTGCCGATCGGCGACGATTTATTTTTAGTAAAAACATATCACGAGAAAAGAATTTAAAGAACTTTTCTCACTCTTTCATAAACAATTGAGCGCTTTCGCAATAAGTAATAAAATTGAGCCAACTTTTTATATATTTTATGCGCAGATAAAACTAAAAACTTGACAAGAGATTTCATAGTTTAGAATTTATGACAGCAGTCTTCTTAAAGATATTAATAATTTGATTCTATATAGATATGTGTTATGTTAATAAAATATTAATTATTACGTTATTAATAATTTTTACAATATTATATTAGGTGTTGGAATTAATTCGTAGCGTTTTTTAATGAAAGAATGTTATTTATTTCACATGAGCATTAAAAAATACATTAATGAAAGTACTTCCCATCACTTGTAAAACGCTACGAATTAATTCCAACACCTAATAAATAATAATTTATTATACTAAGGAAAATTATCAATTTAAGATATTTAACGCTCGCAACGCTCTAATTGTAAAAATAATTTCATCCTTTTTGTTGATCAAATATTACATAAACAAAAACAAATGATGTTTGATCATATTGCGAGCTTTAAGTGGCATCTTCAATTATATAATTAAAAATTGTAATTATCTAATTCATTGACTCTAATTTTTTTCTGTATATAAATTAAAAAAATAATAATTCTTTCTAATCTGTTGTGGAAACATCTAACAATTTTTTCACGTATTAATTATGGAAGGTCTATATTTAATAATTATCTTAGTGATAGCATTCCTTATGATTTAATGAAGAACAGGAGAAAAGAAACGGATGTGTATCTATGTAATATCCACATTCGATAACTCCGAAAAGTTATATTCGTCGAATATCTGGCGCATAACATTGTCGAGTGTTACGCCGCGGACAATTACCAGCGTTCGCAGCCGGTAAATTCTACGCTTTGTGTAACTCGTATCCCTCTGCTAACGTAAATGAAAATAAATCTGTTTGAAGTGACATCGTGCTTCGCTTTGTTTCCATGATTTGTTCCGGTCTGTTCTGGAGCGAAATGCGATACAATTCCCATGATGTTTAGCTCTCGACGTTTTCTGACATTGCGGTTGAAAGACACTGAAATTAGAGTGTGGTATTACAATGGTGCTATCAGAAGATAATCTATCTTTTATCAAAAAACAAATATAATGTTATATGATATTTATCCATAATCTGAACGAAGTTCATTGACGATGAAAATTTCTTGAAGTAAATTGATATAAAAGTATTCCAAAGGATTAATGGATTAATAAACTTATTATAATAAAAGATAAAATTATTAATTAAAATGTGTCTTTTAACAAATAAAAAATAAAAAATTGTGAATTTAATAATATTTTGTGAATTTAGTATTTCTTTGGAGACAGAGAGAGAGAGAGAGAGAGAGAGAGAGAGAGGGGGGGGGGGAGCAGAGAAAAAGAGGTTAATTTTACAAAATTATTCAATTGAATATTTATTAAACTGAAAGAGAGACAGAAAGAAAAAAAGAGTGAATTCTTAAGAAAATATGTACGAAAGATGAATAAAGTTTTGCTTTGTACTTCTCATTGAAACATTCATTTATATTTCCAAAGATATTTTAAGTTTCATCTCCGGAAACAGGTGTTCACAACGAGTGCTTCTGCTTGAAAACATTGGGGAAGCAACTTCAACCAAGCTTCAAATCGATTACAAGCAGAATTACATAAAGTAAAATTTTTAACTATACATATAATTCGTAGTCTCTAATTTTTCTATATATTAAACAATAAAGGATTAATAACTCTTTATTAATAAAATGATTTGATATATAAAATTGATCAATTAAATTAATCGGAATTTAATTGACGGCCTTCAAAATAATTTTAACGCTAAAATTGTTTAATATAAAACAATTCTAATATTATTATTCTCAGAGCGACTTTGATAAATTAATTTCTGATTAACTTAATCAGTGAATTGCTTAAAACAAATTTTTTTATTTAATTTTATTTTCCTAATCTAATATTTTTTTATGTAAAACAATAAAAAAATTAATAACTCTGTCCAAATATAAGTACAGTTTGAAAAGTTGATTATCAATTAAATTAATTGGAATTCAAAAAAAAGTAATTTTGAGTTATTATAAAGTCATGCATGTAATATTTGCTCAATTTGTCTTCCCCAATAATTTACTTCTTATTGAGATGATCGTATAATTGATCATGATTCGATATTATTTATTTTTATTATCCTACGATATTGATATGATAGTTACTAATGAAATCATAGTGTTCAGTTGTTAGCAACTTCCACGGCCAGTTATTCGTACCACTTCGATTTCTACATTACCGTCTCGGGAAAAAGATCCGTGTCTGCAAGCAATCATGCTGCTGTTCCGAATCTAACCCTTTCGTATGCAGCGTAATTTCATGACAGTGGCGTTTCAAACTAAAAAAAAAAAACATACGTTAATTAAAATCTTGCAAAATCATAATCTCTCCTGTATTGAAAATTACGCATTGATGATTTCATAAAAACATGTATCAAAAGTAGAATCCGCTAATTTTGATTATCGGTGTGTCGTACTTCTGCTGGTGATAATAATCTACGTTTAACAGTTTCGACAGCAAAGTCCTTTAACAATATAACACAAGAATCGAATAATTTGATATCACTAATTTTCACAATTTTCACTTTAAGGCAATATTGATCAAATTTTAATTAATTTATAATCGAGTATTATTAAGTAATATCTGTACTGTTTTAATTTATATTAAGCACTATCTGTGCTATCTCTTAATTTATATTATATTAACTAATATCTGTCTAATATAAATAGAATTATTAATATCTATTTTGTTACTTCATGTTTGGAAAAAAGGTCATCGATTATTACTTATCCGAATATTTAGAGATAACTCTGATTAACGAACTTCATTTGACTTAATTGGTAATTATTTTATTCAGTGGTATCTGTATTATTTTATTATCATTAACAGAATTATATTAATTCTTTTGTTTAATATGTGAAAAAATAGACAAATAGATTCAATATTAATTCTGCTAATAGGATTAATCGCTGAACTAAAATTCGATTCAAATGTTGTCTTACATTTATTTCCACTAATATAGATTAAGTTTAATTACAGTTTAATTTATTCTTTATCTTTTTCTAATGTTTAGAAAAAGATAAAAAGTAAGTTAAATAAATTATAGTTAATGGACATTAAATAAATTAATCTAAATTGGTAGAAATGAACATTAGAATGTTAAACGTTCGAATTATCGTTCCTTTGGATCTTTCTGATACATGTACCCCTCCATTGTTTCCATTGTCAATGAGGGTTATATGTATCAGAAAGATTAAAAGTATATATATCGACGGATAGACCGAGTTCTGCATTTAAATCCGCTTTACGTGAGTCATAGCTCCCTCATTATCGATTTGGAAACGGCTTCACCTGAATTAGCTTAATCGGCAATTAATTCACCCAGCAAATTCGAATCTTCGTTCCTTTGGATCTTTCTGATAAATATGTACCCCTCGTTGACAATGGAAACAACGGAAATGTGTCCATTGTCAACGAGGGGTACATAGATCAAAAAAATCAAAAGGAACGATGATTCGAGTTTGCTGGGTGAATTAATTGCCGATTAAGCTAATTCAGGTGAAGCCGTTTTCAAATTGATAATGAGCTATGATGAAAGAGGATTTAGATGCAGAGCTCGGTCTATCCGTCGATACGTATCGCTCCGGGCGAGGAGGTGAACGCGGCGGGCGGTGCACATCGCATGCCTCCTTCATTTTCCACGGCGGTTCTTCCTGCCGAAGAGGTGCGTGCAACGAGAGAGATCCGGATACATACACTGTAAACAAATGTGAAAAATTTCTTAAATAATGTATGCAAAAATTACCTATATATAATTTATAGTGGAAATATATAAAATTATGTGTTCTTACAAAAACTAGGACTTTTATATCTAATCGTGTAAATATACCTTCATGTTAAATGGAAAATTTATAAAATGTATGCATATTTTTGTAACAATATAACATAATGATAATGTAGCATCTCTCTCACACACACACACACACACACAATCATATTTACATTTTTATATTTGTACACTTCGATAACATGGCTTAAGAAAAATTGTATGTAATTAATTGACGAATTAATACTTAAATATTTCTATAAACTTAAGAATTCATTAGAATAATTTTTTTTTTTTCAAATTCTTTAGTTACTACAAAGAAGAATAATTTTACTTGTAAGTTGATAGTGGTTTTACTTCAAGTATATCTAAATATACACCTTTGCGATAGTGAACTTTGAAATTATCCGGCCACTGTAATTGCTGTAACTTTTACAATGTATATACGACTATCCGTTACGACAGTCCATTTTTCCTGCGGGGGGGGGAGGGAGGCGAGCTGGGCAGGGCTCGCATTTCCCGCCGTTGGGAAGAATGGAAGATCAATAATCGTAATCGCCCTTACCGACTTTCGCGCGCGGCAATGGCAGCCACTCATTCGATCTCCTTCCCGACGCTTCTTCTCTCGACGCTTCTCCCACGGCGCGGTGATGTTTCTGCCATCGTTCGATCGGCTTTAGAGATCTCTCTCTTCGTTCGATCTACCTCTCGCTTGCGCTCGCGGCTGTCCGGATCGCACGTCTCTCTCGCTCTCGCATGGCGCGCGCGCGCGGACGGATGTATGTATACACTCATAGCGCTTCTTCCGCCATTGAGGATGCAGCGCTGCAGTCCGCTGTACGCGCCCGCCATTGAGGACGACCGCCATTATAGATTCCGTTGTGTGTGACCGAGTCCGTTGGCCGATTGCGACTTCTCACTCGGAAAAACTCCGTCGCGTTTTCGACGTTATACGCTCCGATCGTGCACTTGCCGCAAATTCGAAAAAGGAGAGCGCGGGACACGGATAGATAGAGCTGGCTGAAGCGTGGGAAGGTGGGAAAAGGGATACTTCGGAGTAGAACAGATAGATCGACGAGAGCGGCACAGCGAACACCCACGGCTGGAAAGGGCGCACGATGAAAACGTACAGCAGGAAAAAGGGTGACAGCCCAAGCAACGTGATCATCCATGTCAACGAGCTATGCCGGCTCTGCCTGGCGAAGGAAGAGGAGATGGTGCCGATTTACGACGATGAGACTGTGCCAATGCCGCTGCGGATACTCTCCTGCGTCAATATCGAGGTGGGTCGAGGTGAGGAGAGGAAAGAAAAAGATACGCGTGAATTCCACGACGCAAATCACCGTCGCGAAAAACGTCGTCGTCGTCACCGTCGTAGTCGTCACCGTTGTCGGCACGATCGATTCGCATCGGGTGATAATAATCAGCGGCCGGAGGAGCCATTCATTGAAAAATAGGAATCTAGTTTATCTCTCTGCGCACGGCGTCCTCTCGCATATTATCTCCCCTCTTTGCCGCGTGTGTGGCGAATACATGACACGCACACATTCACGCGCGGCGCACGGTAACAGCGGTAAGGCTGTAGCTACGTCACATGCATGTGTACGCGTGCGCGCGCGAATGACGTTGTACGGGCGATCGATGTTGCGCGCGGTCGCGAATTCGCAAGTACCGGCTTTACCGAGTTATCGACGTACTTATGCGACACGATAGATAGCGGTGCGTCTTTTACGCGCGCTACTGCCTCATTACAGAGACCTAGAACCGGCACGGCGGAGGCACTCCTGTTTACTCTACGGATTTATAGAGATCTGTAATGTTAGTACGCGTCGGACGTGTAGCGTCCCGATGTAATTCGCAGCTGAGTTTCTTTGAGAAATCGCAGCTTTTTGAAACGCGCCATCCTCTTCGAATGGCGACTTCTCTCTATGGCACATGAACTCCGAAAGATGCTCGAGCTTTCCGCGTTCTGATCCGAAACGTTCGACTATGTTAGAGAAAGGCAAGATAAATTTTGTTAGATTTTGATTGTTACTAAATTCTTTGAAGTGGAATCTCATGTTAATTATATTGATAAAATATGTACTATATTTTTTAAGTATCAGTTTAGTTCCATCCATTTATCTTATTAAGCTTCAATATAATTAAAGTTGATGAAACTGAAGACCTTGATATCAATATTTTAGGTTTTTGAGCAGGATGGCCTGCCTAACATGATATGTCATCCCTGCAAATATCAGTTGGAGAAATCCTATCAATTCAGAAAAAAATGTCAGGCTGCAGACTCCAAACTTAGAAAGCATATGAAGTTGATACAACAGTTGACTGGACAGGACGAAGAAGGCGAGAATCAGGATAGCAGTAGGGACGAGTCTCAAGAATCCACGGGAAAGTCCAAGCAAGTTAAGCAGCTGCTAGCTGATCTAGTTTCAACGAAAGGCAACAGTGGTCAGACAGATGGAGATCCTATCGAGGTGACAGAGGAGGAACTCGTTGGTGGCTATATCCTGGGTGTGTTACTGACAAGGAGTTTATTTCATTGTATTATAGTCATAATTAGAATTGAAATTTTATTAGAAAAGATTGCTTAATCTTCATTTTAGAAACTTATATTTAAAATTTATTACTCTGGTAGAAAGTAACATTGAGAAATTATTATAAATATTTAGTTCATATATATGTACCGTTTTTAATTGATATGCAGGAATGACTTCTGAAAATCCGGAGATGGAGGAAAATATCTCAGAGGATCCGGAGAACATTACGCTGGTACCTGCTGAGGAACGAATGGCGAAGGCACGCTGTACGATAAGGACATCGCGTATCAAACAAGAGCAGGAGTCCGATGACGAGACGGAAGAGATACAGCGAGGAATAGGAAATGAACACAAGAATGTTTACATGATGGAGGTCACCAGTGACAATCCTAATGAGCCTGATTCATTGAAGTTACAGCCCTTGGGTGATACAATCGGTAAAGAATTCTACAATATTTTATTACAGATATCTTATCTGTAATAAAAGTAAGAAATGACGAGAATACGACAGTTATGTAAAAGGCAAATGTATATTGCAGTTGATGCTAATCCAGAATTGAAGGTGTTTAAATGCGACAAATGCCCGAAAGCGTTCACCCGGAGAATAATGTTGAAGAGTCATCAGTCAGTACATTCTACACAGAGAGGATTTACGTGTCAGGCATGCGAAAAATGGTTTCCGACAAGATCTGCGTTAGTAAGACACGAGCGTACACATACAGGTTGGTATTTGTTGTTTTGTGCATATTAATTATGAATACATACATATAAACTAAATATTTGTAGACATTTTTCTCATTATTATTTCTTCCTAAAGATGTTGATTTCAGCTTATCTGGCTAGCTAGCTCGCTGAAATTGTCTCGGACAATTTGCCTATTAAGAAAAAGATCTGCCATTTCACATTTATGATATTAAAAATTTTAATCACAATCGTAAAAAATCTAACTTCTTTTTGAACAAATTGTTTCTTTTCAATACAAGTCACATAGTATTGGTTTATGAATTAATTCGTTGAAAAATGCATAACTATTAAATTTATTATAGGAATATAACATTAATACAATTAATGTTATCTTTATTTATATTGCAGGTGAGAAACCATTTGGTTGCAACATCTGTCACCGTGCTTTCGCTCAGAAAGAGATTTTGTTCCGGCACTTAATGACACATTCTGGCCAAAAACCGTTTCAATGCCAACATTGCGATAAGAGCTTCACGCAGCGAGAAGCGCTTAAAGTACACATGCGTCGGCATCAGAAATTGAATCCGAATGATATTCAATTGCATCATTGTCAACTTTGTCCAAAAGCGTTTTGTCACGCGTCGGGTCTCAGCAGGCACTTGGTTACGCACACTGGTAGAACGTACAAGTGCGTTGAGTGCGAGAAGACATTTACAGATAAGAGTTCACTGCTAAGACACAGTCGTATCCATGCGCCCAAGAAACTCATAGCAAATTGAGCAATATTTGTTCAGTTTGTTGTGATTTTCCTGGGATCTAGTGGATATGAAAAATTCTTTCAAATTTTTGATCTGTGTCGGAATTAGACCTGCAGTGAATTGTCTATATTAGCGAGAAAAATTTCCAATCTAGATTTTTGAAGAGTTTTTTGTGTTTATTTCATTGAGATGGGCTTAATTGTGTAATCTTATATGTAATTCATACATTTAATGTTAAGGAACATTTAACGTATATTTATTTTGGTCACTTTTGTATAAATATTAGCAAATCTTATTTAAGAAACTTATTTAAGAAACTATGCAAACAATGCATTTGTATGTACACGAAATGGAATCTAAAATGTAAAAATTCAAAAATTCAAAACAAAAAATATTAAAAATTTTAAAAATGCAAGTAAAATATACAAAAAAGTATTGAAACATCTTGATTACTTCATTGCTATTTATACAAGAATGATTAAAATAAACTCAATATTAGTTTTAAGTTCCGAACATTTTTTTATTCAATTGATATTTTTGTATGCATAAAGGAATTATAATTCCGTATCATTTTTTAATACTAAGTGCAATTTGAATGAAGCATATGCAACATAATAAAAACGTCAGCTAAATATAGAATAATAACAACATTGATTGCATTAATATAATTTAGCTTTCCCCTTTTAGGCAGCAATTATATTCTTATATTATAATTTTTATATT
Source organism: Acromyrmex echinatior (assembly GCF_024713525.1). Lineage (NCBI taxonomy): Eukaryota > Metazoa > Arthropoda > Insecta > Hymenoptera > Formicidae > Acromyrmex > Acromyrmex echinatior. Next base: position 8,550,328 of record NC_141864.1, on the reverse strand, counting down.
CAATATATCATAAATGATTATGTATCATGTATTCTTTCCGATGTAAGTTTATTATTATCTATAATTGATGTATATAGTTCTAAATACAAAGCTATCTTAATGGAATTATTTAAGTGCACATAAATGCTATTCTATTGTGATTATTATCCTTATTACCTGGCTTCCTAAAACCTATTGTATGCTATGTATAGTTATTTATAGGGGGAAATATTTTATTGAATACATTTATTAAGATAGGAAAGGATTCTTTGCCTAAGGATGACCAATGCGGAGTAGTTTATAAAATTAATTGCTTAAACTGTGAATCGTCTTATGTTGGCCAAACCAAAAGGAAATTAAAAACTCGGATTAAAGAACATAAGGCCGATATAAGAAAACCTTCTTCCGAAATTTTTGTGGTTTCACGTCACCGTATGAATGAGATGCATGAATTAGATTGGGATAATATAAGAATTTTAGATATAGAACAATCTTTAGCGAAAAGAAGAATTTCGGAAATGATACATATAAAAAGACAAACAAGTGGTATCAATAAGCAAAGTGACACGGAAGGTTTGCCTGAGGTTTATTTTCCTCTTCTAAAGAAGGATGTCTCTTTCCGTTAATAAACAATTCTAGAACTTTCTAAAAATTTTTGACTCAGATATATTAGGTGTTGGAATTAATTCGTAGCGTTTTACAAGTGATGGGAAGTACTTTCATTAATGTATTTTTAATGCTCATGTGAAATAAATAACATTCTTTCATTAAAAAACGCTACGAATTAATTCCAACACCTAATATAAATAGCGGTAAAATATATGATAGAACAAATAACAACACATAATGTCACGACAAAATTCTAACTGTAAAAGAAATACTCGAGATTCATCGTTTAGTTTTTTTGCTGTAAAACAGGTAATGATTCTATTTCTTTATATTCCGACTAGAAGATTTTAATATATACAATTTTATTTAGAATCTGGAAATTCTTGTTCTACACTTTTCTTGATATGACAATTGACGGTGTAACATTACTGTATGAAGCATCTTCACATATAAAAGAACATGTTTATTTAATTACAACTCTCGACTGTTGAAGTTAATGTCAACTAGATGTAACTCTGCGTTTTAAGAATATTATTGAATTACTGAAGATGGCCAGATTGTGGCTGAAACGTTTAATGTTTTAATTAATGTAATAATAATTAAATATCATAAACTATAACTTGTGCTGTGGTTTTTTATGCTCTTATTTTTTATATGTGGAAATATTTTAAAATAAGATAATTACTTGACATATAAAAGGAGAAAAATATTATAAAATCTTATGTACAATAGAAATAAGTTGCACTGACGAGTCTATTGTGTACGCTTTATTTAAATCTATTTTATTGGATACGCTATGGTACTCTACTGTAAAAGTATCGCTATAATGTAACAAAATGTGCGGCAACAGGTGACATACAAGAGCTATTTGATTATTCGGATTATTTTACGTGTTAACATTTCGTTATACTGTAGTGACCGTGCAAATGCATATAAAAATGACTTGCTATATTCGCGAACTATATAGCCAGTCGCAGCGTCTTGTGCGACAGAGCTCATGCCATTTGTCGGGAAAAACATTCACAGAAATGCAATATTAGTGTTAAATGCAAATTATGTGTTGTAAATTCTAGGAAGATCGAGGATAATGTTTATCTATGTAATGGTGCGGTAATACACAAAACGACAAAGAATGCTTTTTATTAAAAAATCCGTTTTATTGTGTTTTTTTTTTCATGATCTGTGCACTATTACATATTGCCGATATCATTTTCACGCAAATCGCACACATCAATTCTGCCAGAAGATGATTAATATTTTTACAAGGGTTTTTTTAAATTTTTGTCTGCTATTAAAATCCGACAATGTCGGACAATATACCAAAGAATAATGAAAAATTCTACAACAGTTTCGAGCTCCGTCACACGGTCTGTGCTGGACCTCTACCGAGATTAGATTTTCAATTTTGCATCTTTTTATAATATCTGCTGCAATTGTTCTATTTAGTTAAAACAATAGCAAAGGGGGAAATGACCGTATATTCCATGGAGCTATTAAATACATTGCATAGTTACGAATATTCGCGTGTATCTATACTATAAAATGATGTGAAATCTAATTTTATTACGAAGCTATAGACTCTCTAATCTGATGATTTTTAAATACTCTAAGATATTTAATAATGATTCTACTCTAATTGATAATGTATTTAATTATGTTGTAACTATCTTTCGTAAAACTCATGAACGTGACGCGTTCATGATGTGCAACGTCATTTCCTTCTTTGCTACACATACATCAAGGATACATTATCAATTTACACTTCTTTTTCTTCCTCAACGATTAATAATTCTAATGAAGATACGTACACGAAAGATCGATCGTGTCATTAATGAAATAAAATACTTTACATAAATCAATGGTATGTGATTTATGCATTCTGATTAAAAAATTAGCTTTATGTCTATTTTTACCAATGTAAATTAACTTTAACTTACACTGGTAAAAATGAACATTAATCAAGTCGGAGTATCGAACTTTCATGTACGTGCGAGGGACTAATACAGCTAAAAATCTACAAGACCTGCAGTTACATTCCCGAATCTGAAAACACATATCGATATGCGCTTTATACATTTTTTTTAAGATGAAAATTTTTATCTAATACAAGTTTCTTTTTTTCTTACTTATTTGCAAGTAAATAGCATCAGCATGTAATCAGCTGTTACCAGACTGACAAGAAAACACAGGAAGGTATCTATCTCTTCCGATTTTAATCAGCTTTTAATATGTTATAGTCTAGACTAAAATAAGAAACATATATATTTTTATATGCATTTTGAAGGGATGAAACACTGATGAAATCGGCTCTATAAAAAATCAAAAAAATTTTTTGATAAAAGTTGTGTGTGAATGATCTGTAGTATTTTATAACGGTAAATTTTTAACAGTTTTGATATTCGCTTTGAAAAAAATGATCTATCTAAAAAAAAAGCGTTCCATTACATAAAAATGAGTATAATCATGTATAAAAAAAACACGTTTTTATTATAATCATGTATAAAAAAAACACGTCTTTTATTTTAGTCTGAACTATACAAATTAAAATTCGTTAAAATCAGAGGGACACTTCTCTGTGTTTTCTTGTGAATCATTCACATCAGTTTAAGAAAGAAATTTTTGAACATCTAAACATGAAAATGCGCTTTATAATATAGGCTCAGTTCGCTCTTTTCGTAACGCTTTTTTCATAATGCGATGTAATGTATTGGATTGGGTGTAATATACTGGATTATAAACGATATTTGTACTATGCCTGTCGTCACATATATAATGCGGTATTCCATGGCAAAAAAAACTAGAAAGAGAATTGCCCATACTTAGTCCTCTCTATTGCTAAGTATTGGCATAATCGATGGCCTCGATAATGGCTGCGGCACGGAGATCGAAGTATATCGCGGACGAAATTCTTTTCTTTTACTTAAAATGCGATTTTTTTCTCCGAGAAAAAGATAGAGAGGGAGATAGAATTAGAGAATGAGAAACAGATTCTATCAAATACCTAAAACCGAAAAACGCCAAAATCAATTTAAAATCCATCCTCTCATCAATCAAAGACCAGTTTTTTTGGTTGCTCCCATGTAAAACCGTCTCGTCCAAAGTGACCATATGTACTGGTTTGTTGATAAATAGGATTGCGAAGATTCAACTCTCTAAAGAAGATAATATAATTAATTTATCTTCTTAATTTATTATTAATGAATTATCATTATAATACATCATGTAAACAAAATAATATTTATTATTATTATAACAATTTGTAATAAAAGTATTAAAACTTACAAAAAGAAGAGCATTTTATAAGGATTAACTTTATAAATTGACTAGAAGATATTAACGATAATTTAATTTTTAAGAGAACCTGGAAATTCTTGTTCTACATAATTTGCAATATGATAATATTTATATATGATAATTGGCGTTGCAATCACGTTTTATGATGTACAAAATGAAAGAATACGTTTATACATATTTATATTGTGGACGGCTGAATTTAATGTCAGATTTATGTCAATTCTGCGTTTTACTGATATTTATTATTTTACTGAAGATGGCCAGATTGTGGCCGAAACGTCTAAAAAAAATTTTTTTTATTAATGTAATGATATAATAAATATCAAACAATATCTTATGCTGTGGTTTTATTCTTTTTGTAAGTTTTGATTTATAATCATATTTGTTATAATTATAAAAGTATTAAAATTACAAGAAAAATTAATTATACATACTTGACGATTTTTCCGGGTCGCAAATCGAAATTCTTGTGCACTATATCTAAGAGCTCGTTTTGTGAACGCGTGGATGTGCCATAATCGAAAACCGTGATAGACAATGGTTCCGCTACTCCAATAGCATAAGAAACCTGACACAAATAATTCCAAATTTTCTATGTAATACAAAGTTATGGAATTTCACATTATAAAAGTTATAGACATTTGTTTAATTTATTGTAATAAAATCTTGATGCTTATAAATTTTTTCTTACTTGTACAAGACATCGTCTGCAAAGACCAGCCTTGACCAAGGATTTGGCAACCCATCTTGCAGCATATGCAGCTGATCTATCCACTTTCGTAAAATCTTTACCAGAAAACGCACCACCACCATGCGCTCCCCAACCGCCATACGTATCTACGATGATCTTTCGACCAGTAAGACCAGCGTCACTCTGAAATTTGTAATAAGAGTGTATCAGAAAGAGAGAACATAACTTATAAAACATAATGCATATTTTTATTTAAGATTGATTAATATTTGCATTGTCATGTAATAATTTAAAATATATACGTTTTATATATAATTGTATATTAATTTTTTAAATTAAAACATTGCAAAATATATATTTGAAGGATTATTCTCAGTTTAATTTTTAATATCATAGCATTCAAAAGTAGCAAATATACAAAATGCATCATCGAATAATCATCTGTCTATAAATTTCATTTTTTGATACTTTAATGATACCTGTGGTCCACCAATAATGAAAAGCCCGCAAGGATTCACATGGAAGACTGTTCTTTCATCTAAATATCTCGCTGGAATCACTTCTTTGATGACTTTCTCCATAACCGCCTTACGTAACTCATCTAGACCAATTTTTTCACTATGTTGCAATGACACGACAACAGTATGGACTCTTATAGGTACGCAGGTTCCGTGATCCATGATGTATTCACAGGTTACCTATCGCATAATTACATACATTTTATGTATAATTTTACACTAATTTTTTAAATTATTAATGTATTGTAAACACATATATTTGATGGATTATTCTCAGTTTAAATTTTAACATCATGGCATTCGTGAGTAGCAAATACTTTATAAAATTCATCTTCGAATAATCGTCATTGTCTATAAATTTCATTTAATGATTAGATTGAAATTCTCCTAAAAATTTCTTAAATTCCGGTAAATATTTCTCTGTTTGTTTATCATATTAGATTTAAACTCTACGCTTTATTAAGATAAATATATATAGATATATAAAAATCAAACCTGTGTTTTTGAATCTGGACGAGCCCACCACAGTTCGCCACTTCGTCTTAGCTCGGCAATTTTCTGATTCAATTTATGCGCCAACACGACCGTCAGTGGCATACATTCATCGGTTTCATCAGTTGCGTATCCAAACATTAGACCCTGATGGAAGAATTTTAATGATTCCACCTAATTTTAATGATTCCAACTAAAATTTATGAGATGTAAGCTTCACAAGCAAAATATTGTACATATAATTTTATATATAGATTAGTTATTTGAAATTATGTGCTGTCAAAATATAAAAGTAAATATATTTTTGTGCGTGAAATAAAAGAAAGTTTAAATAAAAATAGAAAAGCTTTTATAAAGAGTAAATTATTGCATAATATTAATATACATGTGATGCTATACAGAACTGTAAAAAAGCAAGTAATAAAGCAATAAAAAATAATGCAATAAAGAATGCCACACACAGAACAGAACATGTAAATATGATAGAAGGGATATTGTCATTAATAATTACAGTAAAAAATCTATTTACAAAATGTTTACATCTCACACCATTAATAACACAACCAACCAATTTAATTACATAACAAATTCGATTAGGATTATAAGCCAGATCAATTTTATTTGACAATAAATTACATTCTCAACTACAAAATACAATAGAATCATACTGAAATGATTATTCTATGGGATTATTAGAGATCTATAATAGTGTAAAACGTATAAATGTTTTCAAATCTACATAAACTTTCATGCACAAACAATTCTATACACTCAATCAATTTCACACTTCCTATATTCTAGATCCAGCTACAGAATTCATAACAGAATCATTCGTATAGTAGTGCATTTAGACTACTATGAGTAATGCAGCAATATAATGCAGCAATGCTGAAAGACACTCAATATATCAAATACCACTTCCACCTTTACAATGAAGAAATAAGAAACAGGCTAGTGAGATACAAGTGAAGTAAAGAAGAAGTGATGTTACTAGTACTGTAAAGAATGTACTTAGTAGCGCAGGAGGCAAACGGTCAAAGAGAAGAAAACAGGAAACAAAGAGAAAAGATAAATTCAACGATGGAAATGCTAATTGACCTGATCTCCTGCTCCCACTTCTTCGTCGCTACGGTTTTCATGAACGCCTGCCGCGATATTTGGTGACTGAGCGTCGAGTACCAACAGAACATTGCACAGCTTGTAGTCAAAACCTGCAGAAATCAACTATGTAAGATAAAGATATTCACTGCTGTTAATACATCAACATTCTTCTTTCATGAGATTCCGCCATTTCGATGTATTGGGCTTTTATCATACTGCATTGATCCTGGCTTGATTAAAATGGCTAATATGATGGCTGAATGTACGAGTTCAGACAAACTTCTCAAAATATCGAATAAATTTCAGTTCTTTGAAATACTAATTCTTCTGTCTGGTACATGTTATACTTATTTATAGATTAAACAATGAACTTATTATACATAATGAATAATGTTATATGCGTGTATCTGAACATATTACAGACAGCCTTACTTCCTATAAACATGATAAGTAATATCGGCACTTTGTTGGAATCACATTCCAGTGCTTTAAGTAATTCATCTTCGAGATATTTCTGTTAAATTAGAAATTTCCTGCACGATTGACGCAGCATTGCGAAGAATTTTTCATAAAAATATGTTATAATATTATCTTACAACAATAGTGCTTACAAATACTTATACGAGTGCTTGCATTATCACACACGTAGATGTAACACACGCTTGTGACACACAGAATAGCAAAACAGATTTTGAGGCAATCTTTCCAGGAAGAGAGAGAGGGGAGAATAAGAAATAAGAACATTGAATTATTTTTTACTGTTCTGTGGCATGGACTAAGAATGGGTTACCTGATCACCTGCACCCACGTCCGTCTCTTGTCTGTCCATATGGACACCATCCGCGATATTCGGTGATTGCTGTTCGATCGCCACCAAAAGGTTCAATGTACGCCAATCGAATCCTGCCACGATATGCTTACGTTACACAGTCTTTACTCATCTCCTTGCATGATCTTTTTTTTTTGTTCGAAAGATAATGAGCAGAATACAGATTATCCGATCGATCGAGGCATGGATCCAAATCAAATATGTGTATACACAAAAAATCTTTATGTTTGTCTTAATATTATATTTCAGTACAAAAGAAACAAAAATTATAAACAATGTCTACAACTTGAATCTTTTGTGCCATGATTCGATTGTGTTGTCGTAACGATTCGATAAGGAAGAATCATATGAAACGGATTTTATGAGGACGAGGGAGTTGGCTATTTATTCAGCCACAAAGTATGCATGTGTTACATTATAATCATCTTAACACATGCATACTCTGTGGCTGAATAGCTCCGTCGTCCTCATAAAATCCACCTCATACGATTTTCCCTTATCGAATCGTTATGACAACACGATCGAATCATGACACAAAAGATTCAAGTTGTAGACATTATAATTTTTGTTTCTTTATTAAAATAATAATATCAAGACAAATAAAGATTCTTTGTGTATACATATATTTGACTTGGATCCTCCATGCCTCAATCGATTGGATAATCTGTATTCTATTCATTATCTTTCGGACAAAAAAAAAGATCATGCAAGGAGATGAGCAAAGATTGGCTATTTATTCGGCCACAGAGAGATGAAAATGATCAAATTTTACAGTAATTTATTCGGTAAATTAGTCAGTAATTTTTGGAAACTGATAAAATGATAATTTTAAAAAAATAAAAATAAAATAATTTGATGTAGAAGCATTTAGTCTTTAGTTACTAAATTCAAAATGTTTCATTTATTCATATTTTCATTTTAATATTATATTATATATTGGTATACAATATAATATATTGTATATCAATATGTAATATTAACCTATCGTTGACATACTTGTGATGCGAATCATCCACAAATTATTTTAACTCTGAAACTCAATTTTCTTTTATTTTGTAGAACAAAAATACAATATTTATGAAACAACAATCTTTGTTTTTTCAATTCCCAAAATAGCACATAGGTACATAGTCTAAACTAAAGAAACTTCAAATAAATTTTTTTATCAGGATTTTGAAAAAATGTAACAGTACAGTATCTTAAGCTATTTTGTATATATTTTAATCTTTTTATTTGTATTTTTATATTTTTTACTTTACAATTAAAATAAATTTATAAAACTTTCATTTATTTGCTTGCTATTTTAGCAACTAGACTGTTAAAGTTTTTATTAAAGTAAAAGCAAAGACACAATTATACATAAAAAATAAAATAATATTTCTGTAATTGCACTACTGCCGGAATATCTAAATAGAAATATAGAATAATCTTAAATAATTCAATAAAAAGCTAAATTTCAAAATATAAAACAAGGTATTATGTAAAAAAAAATACTGAAATTTTCAATCTGTATCGCTTTTTATTTTTTGGTCACTGTATCAAATCTCTAAGGAACCATATATTGAAAACGGATTTTAGCACCGATTAGATTTTACGTTTAGATTTAATGAACCTATTATTATTGTCTATTGTCCTATTATTATTATTTTATATTATGCATTAATGTGAAAAACATAAATAAAACCAATTTGTGCATAAAACTATAAAAAAACAACAAATTTTAAAAATTACCAATAAATTACCATTTTACCGTAATTTTACCGTAAGTAATTGTTAAATTGAATTTGACGGTAATTTTACATCTCTAGCCACAGAGCATGCATGTGTTACATGAATATAATGTAAATTGAAATCTTTACACTCCTGACGAAACTCGTTTCGTTGGGAGTATAGATTTCAATTTTTCTCGCGCAAACATTGACATCCAACAAAGTGTCAAAAACAATCAGGAAAAGTGAAAGACGTGCATCACTAAAATTAAGGGCAAATAGAATGCAAATATTGCTTCGACTAGATGTTGTACCTTTTGAGGAATCATCATAGCCGATGTGTTTTACTGTATCACGAACAATCTTCTGATAATCCACTACAGCCTTTGATGTAATCTCTCCGCACAATAATATCATCCCAGTTTTTGTTACGGTTTCTGTGATAAATAAAAATTTTGATAATTGTACATTATATATTTAATGTGCAGAATAGTGACTTAAGTGATTTAAAAGACATTAAATAAAATATTAAGACAACCACAATATATTTGGAAAAATTTTTTTCTTTTTCAAAAGTTAATTTTGATTAATTTAATAATATATATTGTGAATGTAATATAATTAGAAGTCAAAAGTTTCGACCTAAAACTAGTTCGGGGCCGAACAAACTAATTTATAAATAGATACATATTCAAGTGCTTGAAGAAATCAGCATGTCTTGGCGTAACTTACCGCATGCTACTTTAGCGTCGGGATCTTGTTTCAGGTGTGCATCCAAAATGGCGTCGCTTATTTGATCACACATTTTATCTGAAAACATAAAATATATAAATCTACTAATTCAGATGAATTATTTAAAAAAAAAAACCATTAAGCTGGGTTGTTCCACCTTTCGATAAACTTCAGCTCACTGTCTTACTCTCTTATTCTCTTATGTTCTTACTCTTTTGTTTATCCAATAAATAAATTACCTCATAGTTTGTCTAAAGATGGAACAAGCCCTTAGAAAATTAGGAAATTCTACATAAGAATTAAAATCTTATTAAAAAACTTTATTATACGAATGCAATAAATAACAGAAAAAAGTGAATTCGAATGAGTATTTTCTTTCATTTTTTATTTATTTATTCAAATATTAGATATATTTACCGGACACACTAATCACAATGATAATAAAAGGCATATTGTTTGATTTGCATGTTTGGACAAAAATAGAAAATATATAATAGGAGCTCTTATTCTTCGCAACCTTAAAGTGACCCTATCCTTACATCATTCCATTCTATTCAAATGTAAAAAAAAATTTGTATGCAACATGTGAAGTATACAGAATATAAAATAAGATTCACATAAAAAATATTATTTAAAGGAATAATGGTTAATTTTTCTTTTGTCTGTATTATAATATAAGACAAACGGTGAATCGTTAATCCAAGATTAGTTCACCTAAATTGCTCATGTGACTCGTGAACTTTCTTTCTTTATCTTTGATATAATTAGAGCTATGATGTAGGAAAAAAAATAAGTTAATAATCTGCAAAGATAATTAGCAACACGAACAAAAAAATAAATTACTATTTTTCGAAATAATTAAGTTAAAAATAGTTGATGTGGTTAAAAGATATAAAAATTAAGATTACTTTAAAACCTTAAAAAATAAATTACAATACATTTAAAACTAGAGTATAAACACATGCAGAAATGCAATTTTATTATAATTATTTCAGATTGGATATTACAAAGAAAGAAGTTTACATAAGCAATTGATAAATGCAACATAAATTATCATTAACATAGACATATTTTTTTTTAATAAAATTATTTTAGAAGAATTTTAATAAAGCAGATCTACAGAACACTACATTTTCGTTAATTTGACAGAATAAAGTAAATTTTTTGATGTCTTACAAGATTATTTTTTATCAAATTGAAAGATTTCAATTATCCTTGTAGTTAGTTACAGAAGTCATTTTGTTTGATTTTGACCTGTTTTTCATATCCAAAATAAGGTAGTTGGCCCAGAAATCAGGGTACCAATAATCGCTAAGTTCATTAAAGACATATTTTAATGCTTTCTGTTGATCATGAGGCTTGCTGATATTTTTATTGGTTCCAAGGAAATATTTACAATGTTATATTATAAAACTCATAAAACTCATAAATATATGAATTCACTATTGATTAAATCGAATATGTGCAGCAAATGAGCCTATGATTTCGATCAAATGCTTCATTGTGAAGTTAAGAGACACTGTTTGACATCTCGCGTGACTCTGGAGTATTGGCAACTTGCATGAGGTAAATTGAGCTTCTTCGAGTTATAAATCGAGATCGCATTTTACGCACACTATCATAAATTATTGTTTCATACAAATTTCATAATTTTTTTTACGTGACAAGCTGATTTACCGAAGCACATATCGCCATATCTGTTGATTACTGGAACTAGATGGGCCGAAAAATATTCTTGTAAATCGAATAATGTATCCAAAATCTAAATAAAAAAATTAGATCCGTAATTGTTATTATCTAGACATTCTACGGACTAGTAATCGTCATAAGCATAGTCGAGTTAATAAATAGATACGCAAACAAATAAAGGATATCGATCACTAGTACATTTAGAACAGAGCATTATTTAAATAAAAACTAATTTTACAATTCTTTTCTGTTGAAACAACTGTTAATATTTATTGAAAATTTGTAATAATGATAATTCTGAAAAAAAAAGATATAAAAAATTATAAAAAAATATATATTATATATATATATATATATATTAGGTCATTTAAAAAGTATCCGTTTTTTGTTCAATTTTTGAATGAAAATACCGCGGATACTTTTTAAATGACCCAATATATATATATATATATATATATATATATATATATATATAAAATATCATATATATTACATATGTATTATATATTTTATAAAAAATTATTCTAAATTCATTTATGAAATTATGTCTACTCTATTATATGTGTAAAATATTCTACATATAAATATGAATATATTATACATATATATGTATAATAAATATACTGTGTACAATTATATGTATATAAGATATTTTTGCATATAATTATAATATTTTATTTAATATATGAAATGATTTTTACTTTGTTCAACCTTGGGAAGTGATATCTGATAGATACTATGTCTAATGCAACATTACATTAGATTATTAACGATTGTTATCATAAAGATTAGGACGTATTAGTATATCAGATTATTAAATAAAAAATAAATATTGAATATTGTGACTCACGTTTTTAATATATCGATAAAAGTAGTGTTTGCGTTGTATGTGAAAAATATTTTATAATATGATCATATTTTACAATATGATTAATATCGACTCAACAAAAACTTAAAACGATTAAATAATTTCTGTCTACTTCATGCTTTGATCTTGCATATATTACAGATAAGCATTACAACAGTAGTTACAAATAAAATTATTATTATAGTTATTTATTAAGACAGAGTATCGCGATTGTAAGCATCAGTCTCTCATGGACTTTAAAGTCGGTTCTTGAACATTCTAGCTAAGGTATGGAAAGTCAAAATAAAGAATAAAGAAACATAAACAACATAGAGACATCAATCATCAGAGAAGTCTGCTTCTATGTTGCTTAGTCATAGCTTCTCTCTCATTTTCCATCTTTCTTTCTGCCAAAGGATAAAATACAATGTCTATAATTGAGTTCTATTTTATGTTGACGTTTTTAGACTTGGAATTTAGATAATCAATATATTAACGATATTAAATCGATCCCGAAAGAAGAAACATCAACAAACATCAGAGTATCTTCTTGACCATACTGTAGTTGTTGATGTTTCTTTTTTTGGGATCGATTAACTTTGATCAATCAATAATATATTTATTGTCTAAATTCCAAGTACAAAAACGTCAACATAAGATAGAACTCAATTGTAGACATTTTATTTTGTCCTTGAGCAGAAAGAAAGATGAGATGGGGAGAGAGAGAGAGAGAGAGAGAGAGAGAGAGAAACGAAGCTATGATTAAACAATATAGAAACATATCCCTCTATGATTGTTTAAAAAAATATGGAACAAAGTATATTTTGATTGTAAGCTCGCTTCAAAAAGAATTCTTTTAGACAGCAGAATTATTTTATACACATCATTTTAGTAATATTACAACAACGCACTGCAACATTCCATTAATATTGCAGTAACATTGCAAACATTACTGCAAGTTTCTAGATCTCGCTCCATGTAATAATATCCTGTTATGCTTTCTGTATTAGAAATGAAATGAATAATCATTTTTTGTAATAATTTTTGGAAAATAATATACATTTTTTGGAGAACAATAGAAAATTCAACAGCAAGATTTAAATCTAATGTCTGTTTTCTGTGCTTGAACTAGTATACATTCTTGGAACTTAAATACGATAAGATACGTTATATATTGGGTCATCTAAAAAGTATCCGCAGTACTTTGTCACTAGATATATGACCATCAACACACATCTAGTGACAAAAAACCACGGATACTTTTTAGATGACCCAATATTTGATAAAAGCGAGAAAGAGAGTTTTAGTGCAGCCTAGTGCAGGAACAAAAAATAAATCACTAAATACATGATGTCCAGTGAAATCTGGCTGAAATCAATTCAAGAATAATTCAAGAACATTCCAGATAAAAATCTTGGTTTTTCTAAGATTTATCCATCGATTAATTTTAATTATTAAATTATTAAATTTATTATTAAATTTTCAACGTTTGCGTAATATTATACGATTTGTACTTTTCAAGTTAGTATTCTATATGATGAATGAATTAAAACGCTAACAATATTATTTATTGCTTTATAAATATCAACAGATGCAAAAAGTTCAGCCAAAAAGAACCGGCCTCGTGATTCGCGTCGATCGCACAGCGCGATCAGCGCGAGCACATGGCGGCATTGTACATGGCCAGATTATCATGTCGGCGAGAATGAAGAATGCGGGAGCTTCCCGCCGAAATTTAGGAGAAACGAGGAACTGAGTTTCATTCACTCGGGAATCATGCTTTCTTTTCCAGAACATTGCTATTTTCGATGATAAGCATCACCGGAAGGCATTAAAGAAGATTAGCATTGATCGAGATCTGATCTGAGAAGAGAAAATGAAAAGGGTAGGAAAAAGCGCGGCACACTCCCTCTGGAAAGCGATCCATGGCGGCGTTCACACGGAACGGGATGATGATGATAATACTGAGTCGCGTTCGAAATATCATCTCGGTGTATTCAGATATCGTTTTATCCTTGTTGTTCATTGAATGTTAAACAAGGATAAAACGATATCTGAATGTACTCAGATGATTCTGAATGCAGCCTTGCTGGTAGAAAGGGTGAGAAAATCGCAAGTACAGGAGGACGTAGAACAAGAGAAAGAGAAAGAGAGAGAGAGAGAGAGAGACAGAAGGGAGAAAGATGGAGATCAAAATTTTTTCCGACCGATACAGAATCACTCCGGTAAGGCCCCTCTAATAAAGTGAGATGGTCCTCGGATAACTCACCTGGGTGTCCCTCGCCAACAGATTCCGATGTGAACAAGAACGCAGTGTCCTGTTGCAGCTCAGGCGGCGCGTGGCCATTCGCGTAGCCGTTCATATGGTGTGCGGTCTCCGGCATCTTTCTACGTTTCGGTGTCGTCGCCGCCGTAGTCGCCGCGTCGCCTTGAAGTTGGTATTCGTTACTCAGATTCGTTTTGGGTGTATCGCCCACACCGTTGAGTCTTTTTAATGTAAATGGCCGTCTGCACTGCGGGCGAACGTCTCTCCACGTGCCTTCTCCTTCTCGTTGTCGTCGTTGCCTCTCTGCGTTTACGCGCGCTCTGCTCCAAGTTACCGCGTGGTCGATGTAATGCAATCGCGTTTCTTGCAAGAGATATTATATATTATACTTACTTGTAGTTACTTTCGTCGAGAGCGAGCGACAACGTGCACAACTTGCACGAGAGGAGAAGTGATCGAATCGTGAGAGAACCCGAACTCCACACAGGCACACGGCACACCGCGTAATAATTGCCGAAGCGAACCGAGCGAGCGAAATGAACAGGCGAAGCGATTAGCGAAGCAATGCGCCGCGACGCGTAGCGGAAAGTCGAAGAGACTCTCTGCAGCCTATCGTTCTCTAATTATAACCTCGCTCCGCCTTGCTTACCTCGGTTTACCTCCGGCCGCCTGTCTGAGTTGCGTTCCAAAATTCAACTCTGTCAACTCGAGTATTATTTTATCCTTGTTGGTCATTAAATGTTGAATAAAAATAAAGAATACTCGGAGTTGACAGAGTTAAGTTTTGGAACGCACCCTTGTATGATTGATCGGTATTCAGTCACGTGACGCTACCATACGCGCGAAATTTGAATTGAATGGAGTCCCGTCGTGTGTGTTTCGACAATTGTTACTCGTCCTCGTTCGCTCTCGTCAACTCTACTCCTACAAAAACGAAACGCGCGTTGTAAAATGAGATTTTAAGAGGTGAAACTTAGGATCTATTCTTAGCTTTTAATGATATCCTTGTATTATTTTTGCGTAGTTCTTTTTACTACTCACAAAACTTGCAATGATAACGATATCATTTACAGTCATTATTTTAAGAATTATAGAATAGAATTCTCAGAGGCAGAGTCTGACGACTGAGATTTCGAATGATTGGGGATTTCAATTATATTCAATTGTAAAATTGGATAATTGTATTGAAAATTGTTTCTCTCGCGAGAGGAACAATTTCCAAAAATGTTAAATTTTTCTCTCTTTTTTAAAAAGATACATTTTTTTGATAAGTTTTAGCGGAGAACGGATGTAGATTGATACGCAATTTCAGCAAGATAAATTTATTTATATACAAGTTCATTATAATTTTACATTTTTGCACATATATGTATATATATATATATATACATACACACACACATATATATATATATATATATATATATATATATAAAATATTTTATTTATTGCCAAATATTTTGACAATCCCAAAAAATGAATATATAGAGGAAAACTCCCTATTAGACTAATAAAATAGGCGCTTAATATGAGATAGTGGCGTTTCTGCTAAACTAATTAATAAAAACGTTATTAATTTGTTTCATCATGAATTCATTCCTCTTAGATTGAAAACTATTTAGTGTTAGGAAAATTCATTATTAGATCATGCCTGTAGTCGTTGTAAAAAGATTTTAGAATTTGAATGTCTTCAAGTTTCATAAGCTTAAATCTTGTTTATTATTTAATAAAAAAAAGTAAATATTTGGCAATAAATTCTTCATGTAGTGATAAAGTAAAGTCGTAATAAAGAAAAATATAACGGAATATGTTGAATTGCTTATTATAACACAAAAGTTAGATTTGATGATTATGAAATCATAAGGCGTGGAAATCGTAATATAAGATACCCGTAATATGAGAGGATATTTCTAATATAAAATACTCTATTTCCGTTCCTGTGTCATAGTGAAAATCATTGTTGAAGTATGAATGTTATTGTACAATAATAAAATTCATTGTTTTTTGCTTGCCACTGTTGCTAGATTGTTATACATAAAGAGAATATGAGAAATGCATTAACAAACATTTTTATGCAAATATTTATTAACCGCTGTGGTTATTTGCATTGAAAGCTCTATCCAATATTTTAAGAACATTTTTAAACAATTATTTGTTTGTCTCTTACATTGATTTTTTTATAATCGCGAATAAATTTATTTCTAGTTATGTTATGATTTAATTTAGTTTTCACAATTTCAATTACCGAAAGATTATTAGAATTATTGCAATTTTTTTTTACTTATAAATGAAGTATTGATACTTTTAAATATGGTCTCCTAATTTTCGAGTGTGAAATATTAATTAATATTTCATAATATTAATATTAGGTGTTGGAATTAATTCGTAGCGTTTTACAAGTGATGGGAAGTACTTTCATTAATGTATTTTTTAATGCTTATGTGAAATAAATAACATTCTTTCATTAAAAACGCTACGAATTAATTCCAACACCTAATATTATATAATAATATTAATTTATTAAAATTTAAACTTTATTGAAACATATAATATGTATCTAATCTAAGCTTGAAGGACACTATGATAAATTTACGATTTATTTTGATATACTATAACGTTTCTGTTGATTTATCAACATGACACTATGATCTTTACGATGAATAATCACTTTTAGGATTTGCCCATCATACTTTATACTCGGAAACGTTATCGAAGTTTTTAACATTGCATCATTGCATATGGAGTGATCTCGAAAATTAAAAAAAATAAAAAGTAATCGCTGTATCTGCATAATCCTCATGTTTAACATAAATTGTAAAACTCTGTGTTCTTAATGCTAGAATCAGTTGTTCCGAGATATCGGAATGATTTTTAGTATTGTGAACAAAGCTGAAATGTTTCCAATCCAGAATTTTATTCCTACAACCAAGTGTATCAAAATAAGATAAAAAAACCAAATAGAAATCATTTCAGAAATAATCATAACGATTATTCGATACATTTTTGATGATGATTTTGTAATCATAATTAAATTATAATGATATCATAAGACGTTATCATATTGTCATTTGATTCTTAAAAATGAACTTATAAATGACAAATTGTAAGATCGTGATGATATCCTTCCGATATTATAATGACTTCTGTGTTCTACTTGGGGGAATTCTTGACATGACAGTGATGTTTAAGTAATTTTTTTTAAATTACTTAAAAACCATCGTTATGTTAAGAATTTTAATTGATCTTTTATTAAAAAGCAAGTTAGTTAAAAATCATTATTATGTCAAAAACTTCATTAAACAATTTTCATCAAAAATGTACCGAAAGATATTATGATTTTTGGTAAAATAACTTCTACCTGACATCATTTTGATTTTATTATAATTTTGTGTTTTATCTGGCGGGTATTATTATTGTTGTAATGTATAAATAGAAATTAACAATTCGGCCTAGATACTTATTGATAATACTGGTCAAGTGTTTACCACGTGATTCTAAGTTGCTATCTTTGAGTCCCAACTTGAGAAATGCTGAATTCCGCGTCTTTTGTAACGTCGTCGCGTTTTTTTGACACAGCCGGATATCTAATTCGCACAGGACATAAGAAGAATAAAGTTTGCCACAAAGTTGTAATACTCGAGCATATTCGAGAAGAGACAAACGTTATCGTCACTCGATAGAATTACACTATGCGAGAATGTGCAAACTAGCTAGACTTTTATATATTATCGTTTAGCGAATCGAAAAACTCTTAGAGTGGGATCGGTAAACTCGCAACTGTATTAGAATGCTCGAATGACATCAGTTCGCAGCAAATTGCACAAGTGTTTATGGTCTTATTTGTTTTCTTGGAGCGATGGAAATATAATTTAAAATCTATATAGTGCTGCTATTCTATAACTTTTAACGACAATGTTGACATTATCGTTGCGCAGATATTATAATATGTGGTAAACAAATTGCGTAACGATAATATAACAATACCGATTTATTGTTAAGAGTTATAGAATATAAGGGATCTCATCTTTTTGTTTTTGCAATATAAAGCTGGATGTAAAATTATAGATGAATTTATCTAAATTTGTTTAAAATTATTCAAAATTGCTCAAAATTTGTGATAAGATTGTTGTTGATAAAGAACTATAAAATAAAATATTTGTCAATCAAAAGCAATCTTGAACGTAACAATCTAGGAAACAATCTAGGAAACTTTAAACTAAATTGGATGAAACTAAAAAGATCTGAAGCGAGTATTTTTAAAATTCATAATCTATGAACTGTTAAATTTCGAATTTGGAAGTTTCGAATTAGAAATATATATGATTTGCTTACAGATGCTTACAAATAAGAATTTACGAAGCATCTACAATCTTTGTAAAAACGTAATAATTCAAAAAATAAATTATTCTCAATTGTGAAAAAATTACTTTCAATTATAATAAAGATAAATTCTGTACTTGCAGAAGTATAACCATTCAAAAGTGAGAACTTTAGAACCAGCAATTAAAAAATGTGCAAGCAAGTGAGATATTCAAATTTCCAATTATTTTTTTGTAATAAAATATTATATATACTTTGTTATTGATAATTTTGCTTATGGTAAATCTTGTGTACTTCTTTTTGACAATTTGACTCGTGGAAAAATACAATATGCAATACACGACTAACATGTTGTAATCACAGTCAAAGTTGTTTATCATTGAATTGTCAAACGTTAATGACGTTAAAGTTGTTGATCATTTTATACGTCATATACGTTCTCGTAAGTGACGAGTTGTGAATCATGTTAATGAACGTGAAACGATTGCATGATGACTAGCACTTAAGTTTAAACGCGATAATGATTATCATCCAATATCTTTGATACTTATTACAAATAGAACTGATCTTTTAGCCATTCAATGGAATAGCACTCATTAATTATAAAAGTAACCGTTAATTAGTAATAATTGTAGTAAAAGCAGTAAATGTAAATAATTAGTAGCCCAGCAAATGAGAATGTATTAAAATGGATTGAAATTTTTTTATCCAAATATGCGTATTTTAAATATAGCAAATAGCTTTTTTTGGTGGATTTAATTGGATTCAATTGGATTCAATTAAATTCAATTGGTTGCAATTGGATTGAAATATTGCATTTCCTATTCAAAATTTTGAATTAAACAGTATTCACAAAAAAAGTTGATATTATTTTTAGATTGAAGGCCATAGAGATATGCTGTATGCAATTCTTATAAAGGAATAAAAATGCATTCTGGATTGAAAAGTATTCAGTTTAACATTCGTGAATCAATATTTCTGAAAATCTGAATCCATTTCAATTCATTTCAATCCATTCTCGTTTGGAGGGAAGAGGGGGGGGAAGGCAGCTTTGTACAGAGGCAGCTTTGAATTTTAACAAATTAAAAATGAACTGTCCTCTTCTGCGATTACAAATTGTCATTTTTGAAATGGCAATTATACAGTCACAGATAACCGTCAAGTGATAGCTGCCGCGGTCGCAATTGTTAATCTAATCTAGAAACATTTTGTGTCTTCGTATTAAACATTTCTCGCACACGTAAGCATTTTAAAATTAAACCATTAAATAATTAACATTTTATTGTGCTATGTATTTTTTCTTACGTTCATTTTCTACGTAATAAAGATAAAATATTTGATTTTTATCAATATTCTGGTAAATTAAATAAAATATTTAATATGACTGATAGGGTAGATTTAAACAAATAAGACAAATTTAGAACATTTCAGTCGCGACTGTCGCGAGCTCCCATAAAGCCCATGGTACATAGGTAATGATAAAAACGTAGACAGTAAGGGCGAATTTTATCAAGCTCCAGTTAACTTATAACAAATAACTTTGCAGGATTCCAACTGAAACAGATGTCGGAGGAAAAATGCTGAAAAGTTACATCAGATAATATTGTACATTTACATTTACATTACATTTACATTACATAATTTCTCTTTGCATTTTTTCTTCGACATCTGTTTTAGTTGCAAAGTTATTAATCAGAATTCATGGAAAGACAGAGGGGTATGATTAACGCGATGTTGAAAATGCTTTGAAGCGTTCTTTAATTGGTCAATTTGTAAAATTCTTTCTTCTAATTGGTCCATCAAACGCTTCAAAGCATTTGTTGTAGCGAGACTTTGACCACAGCCAGAAGCAGACAAGCGAAATGTACTACTATTACTGCGAGTTTCGATTGGCTTCCGCTTTTCCGCTTTTCGCTTTTCCGTTAAGATGTAAACCTGATCTTACATAACGCATAAAACATGAGGCATAAAGTATTTTGATTGGTTCATTTTCTTACGCCTTATGTGTGTTATGCATTATGCAAGAGTGTGCTCCCCGCTTCACGTTTTTGTATGTGCCGTAAGCTTCAGTCCTTCGCTCATAGATTTGTATGATAAGGTTACGTTTGATTGGTGATGAGCATCGGAGACATGATCTACATATAATAAGATTTACAACGCAAGTATAAGGATAAGGACTCTCTATACTGCAGATTTTTAATTGCTTTCGACGATATAACGGATACGAATACACAGGTTTTTTAAATATCTTTCCACATTTAATAGTTAATCAAGTTAGGTTACAGGACGCAGCCTGTATTTACGAGTCTGAGAAGAAAAAGTGTTCAAAGCTATCCCCTTCTCCCTAAGGAGGTAATAAATTTAACTTGCAATAATTTTTAAGTAGTATAACAAAGATTCAATGGAAAGTAAAATGAGGATCCTATGTATTTTATTTTTAACCGATGATATCAAATGTTATAAAAAATATAACACATATGTTCTCTGTTTATCGGTTCTGCTTTGTAAATAACTTTAATCTCGTAAAAAGATTAATAGTAAGCAGTAATATTTTGTAACAACACATTGCACATGCAGTGTTGTAATAATATTGCACTTAATATGTCTTCACCGAAGATTATTTTAACGCAAGACAATCTTCGAAGAAGGGATGATCAATATGAAATTTTTGATTTTATCTATCGCAATTAATGTAAACTGACGATCAGAGTTTAATTCGTCTACAGTGATTTAGTTAACTGGTGTCATGATGTCGTATAAGATCGTTTTGGTACGTTTTTGATTTTAAATAATTTTTTTTTATCTAAATGAAATATATTATTTATTCTGAAATTATTCTGATGAATGAAACGTGTTATTGTAAACATTGATAATGGAACTGACTCTAGTGGAAGCAAGTTAGTGAATCAGTGATAATATTTTTAGTGTTAAAAAGTGTTTTTGTAATAAATTTCAAGCTTAGCTTTCCACTTAAAAGGAAGTTCTTTTGCGAAGAAAAAAGATTTCTTAAATATTTAATATAAGGAAAATTTCAGAAAAAATTTCTCACCAAACACATTACAAATTTTTTTCGCAATATTCTTACGTATATTCATAGTTATTTGTAAACTTTAAAAGCTATTTACTAATATACAGGATGTTGGAAAGTAATGATAAATTTTCTGCATAGGGGCAGAATGGACCAAACTAAAAAAGAAAAGTCCTCTATCATTTTATGATTTATAGCAATAGTTAATAAGATATTAATTGCTAAAAAAAATTGTCGAAAATTGGTCTTTAATAATTTTTTACTCAAATACTTCAACTTTACAGAAAAACTGCAAGAGACAAAAATAGTTTATTTTCTTCTCATAGAATTCTAAGTATATTTTCAGAATTTTTTATCAACTTTTTAGAATTGATTTTCTTATTTCTACTAACATAAAAAAATACGGTATTAAAAAATTTAGAAAAAAATTCTGAAAAAAATTCTCAGAACTTTATGAGAAGAAAATAAACAATTTTTGTCTCAGTTTTGCTGTAAAGTTGATACTATTTGAGTAAAAATTGTTGAGGACCAATTTTTGGCAATTTTTAACAATTAATATCTTATTAATTATTGCTAAAATCGTAAAATGGTAGAGGATTTTTCTTCTCAGTTTAATCTATTCTGCTCGTATGCGAAAAATTTATCGTTACTTTCCAAATATCCTGTGCACACGCACACACGCACACACACACACACGCACACACACACACACACACACACACACACACACACACACACACACACACACACACACACACACACACACAAGCGCGCCATTATATTGTAGCAAAATATAATTAAAACACAAAATATAATTAATATTCGGACGAAATATTTATATACAAAAAAAAATTTCATCGTAGCTATATTGTTAGCAGTTTAATATTTAAAACCAAATGTGCAATATAATCTGCATCAGTAACAACAGATAACTGAGTACTGATAACTAAACTGCTGACTAGTTTGAAAGTTATACGTTCACTGGATATAGTAGATAAATCTTGAGTTCATTAATTTTTTAGTGCAAAGACTAAGACTTCTAAATGAAATTTAAGATACATGGGAATGTAATTCTCTCGATTCAACCGAAAATAATCCAATTATGTATTAGGTGTTGGAATTAATTCGTAGCGTTTTACAAGTGATGGGAAGTACTTTCATTAATGTATTTTTTAATGCTCATGTGAAATAAATAACATTCTTTCATTAAAAACGCTACGAATTAATTCCAACACCTAATACAATAAAGCAAAAAAATAAACTATATCTTTTTCTACGAGATTCTTATTTTTAAGAAAATTAAATTTAAAAATTTTGTGTTTAATGTATGTCGCTAAAAATTATTTAATTGTGCCTACTATTTATTATTCGTTTTTTATTTATGCTATTAGGTGTTGGAATTAATTCGTAGCGTTTTTAATGAAAGAATGTTATTTATTTCACATGAGCATTAAAAAATACATTAATGAAAGTACTTCCCATCACTTGTAAAACGCTACGAATTAATTCCAACACCTAATATTTTTTGATTAATTGTAAATATTAATAGAATTAAATTCCAAATATCTAATGCGAATAATCTGATATTTCTTTTAATTCACAAAAAATTATAAACAAATATTTTCTTTGTTACAATTTTTCTGTTATAATTATCGATACAGTGTAAAGTGGATTTGGAAGCTCATAAATTGCTCCTAATTCTAAGTTATGCATTTTTTTATTTCGACATTGTGGGGGAAGGAGGGGGGAGCAGCTGAATAAGAGCTGTTAATTTTTTTTACAAGAAAATGTTAAATATTGCGAAAGGGTTGTTTTTTTCATCAACATTGATACAAAAATGTACATGTAGAAAGATTTTGTGAACTAGTATAATTTTTATGAGACTGCATTTGACATTAATTTTCTTATATTTTTTAAATAAAATTACGTTAAACTCTGCTGATGACAAATTTGTTTGCAATTCAGAATAAATTCATATTTTTCAATGAGCTACGAATACTCTGAATTCAACGATAGATATGATATTACTACTTTGTTGCAATACATAATTCATGGAAAGTTTATTCGAATTATTTATAAAAAACATGTAAGATTAATGATAAGTTTGCTGAGCGAACTTCCTGTTTCTCCTGAATATCGCATTTTACTATGCAACTCGTGATCCATGAATAGAAGCACATGAATTCTATTGGCAGATACTTGATACATATGTTTTAATGATTATGTTATCTTTACTACTTTGCATTCGTTATTCTATATTCGATTTGTATTGTACATATATTCGATTTTTTAATGAACGTAATCAAGAAGTAAAGATATTTTACTATTTGTTATTGTGACATTTAATCTTATAGTTATCTTTCTAAATAGTTTATTGACATAAAATTTCAAAATATCCCGTCATAATCAAAATTTATTATTGCACTGTAAAAAATTGCTTTAAAATTCAGAAAAAAAGCTGAAATGTTTTTACAGTTACATTATCTGAATTCTCGGACAGAATATTGTCTAAATTTTTAGTCATAGTTAAATCAATTTCTAATCATATTTCTTTGAATTTTTAGTTGTAGTTTGAATATTCAAACTTTGCTGAATTTTTAATCAGTCGTCTGAACATTTTTAATTTTTAAGAATTACTAGTTACTCTCGAAATTAAAATAATGTAGGAAATGAAAGTTCGGTGCGGTACTTAATTAAACACAATTATTGGTTATGTATATATAAATTGTATTTGACTTGCTGTACACTCAAACGTTTCGATCTCTTGGGGTCATCCTCAGCGAGATTAACGAAGAAAAAATAAGGTTTCCAATCTTTTGCGTATCAGACGAGTCCCTACTCAGCCGCGTATTTCCAAAGGTTCACCATGGTCCAAAACCGGTGATAATTACTGGAAAAACAGATATCTCTGAAGTACTAAGAATTAGTATCTCAGATATCTGTTTAAATGTTATCAGCTGAAATTACGAAGACTATGTATCTCGTAAAAATTCTGTAAAACAAACATAGAAACTGACATAGAAACTTGCTTAATTTTGTAATAAAATTGTAATTTCACGCTCCTATGACTGAAACATGCAGATAATATTTTGATCGAAATTTAGACAATGTGACTAAGAAAACTTTAGCTTTTATCTAAATTTTAAGGCAATATAGTGTATTTTAAGATTTTATATTGCTATACATATGTATAAGTTTTCATATTTTTTAATAATTAATTCTTTATGACCAGCGGGACGTATGTATGTGTCTCATTGAGAATTTCTCTTAAATGTTCTTATCGATTGCGGACTAAGTGTACACTGTTAGAAATGTTTTTAAATTTCATTAACTTTTAAGTTACACAATTTGAACTTAATTTCATAACATTACATTAAATTTAATAATTTATAACTAAAAAATATGCTTGTGTACATGTACATAAAATTTGATCTAATTTTCATATTAGGTGTTGGAATTAATTCGTAGCGTTTTACAAGTGATGGGAAGTACTTTCATTAATGTATTTTTTAATGCTCATGTGAAATAAATAACATTCTTTCATTAAAAAACGCTACGAATTAATTCCAACACCTAATAAAAATTTATGAAATTTAATGTTTCAAAATTAATGTAATAAAATTTTATTAAAAGTACATTAAATTTCATAAATTTAATATTTTTAAATTTTATATTTAATATTCGGGCTGTGTTCGATTAGGTTTGCAAGTGTTCACATCTTTCATTTTACTTTTAATCAAAAAGAAACGAAAGAACATAGCTTAATTATTTTTACAACTTTTTTAAACTTAATTGGATTAAAATGAAAAATGTTCTATTTATAATTTTGAATAATTTAAGTAGCATTTATATGATTCATTTTAAATAAAAACTTTTTTTATTATTAATTAGATTGAAAAACTGCATTTCATATTCAGAATATTGAATTGAACAACATTGCATAGAAATTGCTAATATTTTTGAATTTAACTCTGAATTAAAAAAAACTGTACTTCTTATTCACAATTCTGATTGAGTAATATTTACAAAGCACAGAAAATGCTAATATTATTTTTAGATTGAAAGGCATAGAAATATGCAATTTTTATAAATAAATAAAAATGTATTCAGGATTAAAAAGGATTCATTTTAATATTCATGAATCCATATTTCTGAAAATCTGAATCCATTTTAATCTATTTTAAATTTTCATTCTCATTTGCTGGATAGCTCTAGAGTGCTGTACTATACACAGCCATTTTACATACAATTACAGCCTTGCAGATAGGTGGCGTACTAATACTAGCGACAACATGGGGACAAAATCTTATATCTAAAAAGTTTATGGCGCAAACAATCATTGAAAACACTAGAAATTAAGTTGGAACAAAATCATAATATTGGGTCATCTAAAAAGTATCCGCGATTTTTTGTCATTAGATGGTGTTAATGGTCAACCCATCTAGTGACAAAAAACCGCGGATACTTTTTAGATGACCCAATATAATTATACACAGCGTCAAATAATAATATATTGAGATAGTAAAATAATAGAGGCCACCGAAAATAGCATAGAGTATCCAAACTTTTACACTTTTACATTAGACTATCATATATCTATCTTACACTTATGGGGATGCCTCTGTTCTATCATCTGTGCTGACATCTGTATGATCTGAAATCAATTTTATTGTTTTAATCAATTTTATTATTCACGAAAGGGTTCATGACACGTTTTATTGCTTTTTATTGCAGGCTGAACAACGACTACGGACGAGTTTTTTAATTCATCGATTGATCAATCGTAAATGCAGCTTTTATGAAATAAAATTACATTTGTGCACAATGCAATGAATTAAAAAATTCGCCTTATATTTACACTTATGCAAGATATAAAAAAAATTTACGCCCAGGTGTTTGTAATCTTCGAGCGCTTTCACCCTCTTCTAACTCTAGTATTTCTACCGACTTTTATTTTTCATTACCGGTATTTCTTTTACCTATATTTTTATTATCAAAAAGTATTTACATATAAATAGTAAGAAAAAGCTCCACTTAGTTGAAGTTAAATAGTAAACTAAAAGTATATATATATATATATATATATATATATATATATGTATATTGTTGCTAATCTTATTATTTTATGAAAAATTATAACGTTATTATTAAATGTTATTTTTAAAAAAGTGCGTACAAATGTTAAATAGTCACTATTTAGTGACTATTTAATTTGACGTACGCACTTTTTTTTAATAGCAGCAGAGAGAAACCTGGGAGGACATGACCCAACCCTTATAACCGCAAAATGCTGCCACGCACTACTGCCCTCTGACAAAGTGGATGTAAATTATATAGCAACGTCTACTTTTAGAGTACACAAATCGTCCACTTTTCAAGACTGGGGCGCGATTCCGTAACTGTTTTATGCGTGTACTTTACCGATATTCTCATTCTAAAGGTATACTGTCATTGAATATCGCGTGTCGTGTGCGACTAACATCGTGCTGGTGTGCCGGAGCCATTACATGCCTATAGACAGTTGTCAGTGTCGATGCGCAACTGTTTCACCATATAAAATATTTGCAACGACACCGATAATTGTTGGTAGGCGTGTAAGGATAGTTACAGAATAGCACTCCTGGAGATAAAAAATCGATATTTGATCCATATAATCGTGCTACATATAGAGATGTAAACGTACATCATCAGATTTTAGACCGTCATGTCTTCTCTCAGGTTTTCCTCCGATTTGTGTGTATGCAATATATGCAACAATTGGCGTGAATGGAATACAAGAAACAGTAAAGCCAAACAAAATGAGATATGGTTTATGAGAATTCACGATAGCTTTGGAGGACCATGCGACTCGTGATAGCGATGAATGCTAAGTTGCCGGTGATCCTGAGATAGCACAGTGCGATCATGCGTTTATTTCACGTAAACCGGTCAGCTTCGGATTATCATACACCGTTGCCGACTGCATAAATACTTTACACTAGACTGTATAAATAGAATGCTCAGGTTACAGATCAGGATTACTCAGGATCACCCGGATTCATCCCGCAATGACATCGGTGAGATTTTTCATAGCAAAAGATATTCCGATCAAGAACCTTTGAGGTAAATTGAATAAGTATATATCTATGGCTCCCAGAGAATTAAAATTTAAAATAAAATCAATTTTGAATTTTATTAATTCCTACATATAACAAATTAAAATAAAAATATTCTACATATGATTGTTATATTTTTTTAGTTGCATCACTTTTGAAATTACTATGATGGAACCAGCTATAAATATTACTTTATCAATCATCAAAAATAAACCAATTTAACTTCGTGAAGATCATCAAAATGTTATAATTTAGAAAGTGATTTTTTTAAGGATTGTGAAATGAAATGATATTTGATTATGTTAAGAATTATTTCAGCAATATTTTTTTAATAATCTGTTAAGTTGAATAATAATTTTTTCTACTTTCTGGAAATCTTAATTTTCTTTCAATTGTGTAAGAAAATGATATGATCTTATAAATATATTAGCTCTATAATATTTAAAATATATTATATCTGACTTCTGAGAATATAACTTTTTGTTTTATATATGTTTAGTGATAATAATGGAGAACAATTTGGAACTTATCCTGCCTTATTGCCTGCAACTGTGGTGGTGCCTGGAGTATGGCCTCATGTACAGCATTGTTATCAATAGAAATCCAGTATTTCTCAGATTTATTACATTCATTGAGATTAATAATCCAATTCTGATCGATTTAATATGTAGAAAGATTTAACCTTATGTGGGAGTTTTCTTGAAGAAATCTGAAGAGTAAGTTCCTTCAAATCATTAGAGGTTAGTCCTTTATATATATATTTTTAAAAAGATACTAGAAGGTTTGCGGATTATCGCTGTATTTCTATCCATTGTAATACCAACGTTTCATGACGAGAAGTGATGACCATATCAGTGCGCTCCTTGTCCTGATGAAGTGAACGGCAAGATTCATGAAACGTTGACATTAGCAATGGATAGAAACACAACAATAATCAGCAAACCTTTTGGCATCTATGAAGATAATATCCGTGAAAGCCTAAAAATTTAAGCTTTATATTTTTCTTAAAATAAATAGTTTTATGGCTCCAAGAATGCGAATCAAATATAAATATAAATTGCTTATCTGCGGTTATTAATAAATAATATTTATAAATTTATTAAAAGGCGATAAGAAATATAATTTGCAAACAATTATAATGTACTTATTAACGAAATTAACAATAGATTTTCATTCTACATATGTAACTTTTGTATTAAAGAGGACTTAAAACTATAGTTGAAATATTTGTAGTTAATTTAGTTGCAAAGTAGTTGTTTATATTCCAGTTGTTTGCAAATTATATCTTATTGCTTTATAAGTATATTATTTATGCACTAATAACTGTGGAAGCTTATACAAGCGCAATTTACTTATATTTTTCTTAAATTATACAAAAATTTTCATTTTATTTTATTTCTTCAAATCATTATTTACAAAAAATAACAGACAAAGAATTAAATTGAATATGCAAGTAGTTTCTTTATGTTCAACAAATAACTACAAACAAATTCAAAATTTATATTTTATTAAAGATAAACTGAAAATGATATTAATTTAACAATATATTTTTTAGAATATAATATTTTTGGCAATCGAGTATAGATTTCTCCAAAATGTTTCAGAAGCTGTCCAAGTCGATCATTGTCCAGTTCAACATCATCATTGTCATTAACTCCTAAAGTGCTTAAAAGAAAAAGAAAAGTTCTCTCAAAGAAATTGATAAATGACAACAAAAGTCCATTATGAAGAAAAAAAAATATGAGAAGAGAAAAAACTAGAAATGCTAATAAATTTAGACAGGAAAAGATTAATATGCAAAAGGAAAAACTTAAGATGGAATAGAAACTATTGGATGCACTAACAACATTGAACTCGATAAAAAACTAGTAAATATATATATATTTATTAAGTTCCTTTAAATAATCAATTTCTATGATTATACAGAGTACAAATTAAATTGTGACTGCATTGATTAAGTCTAAATAAAGGATTGTGATTAGTTTATATCTTAACACTAGAATCGCCAGTGATATTCCGCAAAAACTGTCCGAGGTAACAATAAAGTATAATTTTCTATCCTTTGTTTTCGATGAAAAATTATTTTGATATTATTCATTAAAATTGTTTCACATATTTTTAATATTCTGTACTGTATATTTAATACAAGAAAAAAAAATTGAAATGCGGAAAAAATTGTATTATTTAGATAGAGATAAAAGTCTTTAATAAGAAATAAAAATATTTTTGCTCCATCACTTTAACAGTTTTTTGTCCAATAGGCTATTGAATGAATTGATATGCAATTTCGAAAAGAGCAGATATAACTTTCCTCAATGCTCGGAAGCAAGTTGCTTTGCCAACTCCGAACCTATTACTTATTAAAACTAACTGCAAACTAAAATCAATATATCAAACAAGAGAATAGAGAGAAATATAAACAATTATAATATCATATCAAAAATTTTCAAACGACTATAATATGCTGTGTCTTGCATTTTTTAATGACCGGATATTTAATATTTTTTTATTCGCAGTCTTGCATTGCATTGCAAAACAAAAATTAGACAAAAATATTTATAATATTATTTAGTCATTAAATAATGCAGTTACAAAATAATATTATGCTTAATGTAAAAAATTGTGAAATTGCGAAATTCAACAAATTTGATTAGAAAGTTGTAGAAAATATATATATTATAATAAATAAATCATAATACAGAAGAAATAAGATTTTTTGAAATTACCTTTATAATATTATAATTAATATAATTATAAAAAATATATTAAAGCGTTATCAATTTTTAAGTTTTAATTTTTATTTATTTAAATTTGTATTATTTAGGATAGAGATAAAAGTCTTTAATAAGAAATAAAAATATTTTTGCGATATTTTAAGTCATAAGTTTCTGTGCAGTTAATTTTTGTTATTTGCATTATTTAAGATTACGTAAAAAAATTATGTATAAATATATTTACTAAGTAAAAATATATATACAAGTATTTTATTTCTTAGTAAAATATTTTCTTATAGACTATCTTTTTATGCAATCTTAAATAATGCAAATAATATAAATAATATAAATTAACTGCTTAGAAATTTATGACTTAGAATATTTATATTTGCATATACAGGTGCGCATAGATTCGAATATAGCGCTAGCTCCCCATCTCTTGTCATGTCACCTACTTTAGTTCACTTCCGGGTTCAGACCATGGTGGCACTGAAAATTGTCTCCCTCTTTTCAAGAAGAATTTGGACCTGCCTTTGTATGTGTCACGCTTGCTGCCATATCCCCTCCACATACTATAAACGAGTCCAATTTGGCAACACGCGCGAAGCCGAAATCGTTGCTATAGCAACGATATATGACGTGAACTGCGAGGTCGAAAGCGACATCGCGCATTCACCGCGTGGTAGCGACATTTGAAATCATCAGCGCAATGCACCTATGCTAATGGCCACGATGGAAGCATTATATGGTGTGTTAGCAACATGGAGTTTTCATCCTTTTTCATGCAGCCAACGTCATCAATCAGTGTGTTATCTATCTGTTGTCGTTTGATATATTCGTACATTATCATATAAATATATTAATTTTTTTACAAATTTTATTGAAATATTATAAGACAGAATAAATAATTCATATTTTAAATTATATACATTATCTTGAAGATTGTGTCGGAAGACACAAATTATTGAAATGTCAAAACATTTTAATAATTGACAAATTTTAGTTACTGACAATAAAAGTTCAAAACATTAAAAATATATTTAAAAAAATGTTAATATTCTCTATGTTGTCATTATTTTGTATTTTTGTCTTATGTTCAAATATTTATAATTTCATATTGTTATTTTTAAACAACAAAAAGTAAAAAAATTTATTTGAGTCTGATATCCATACGAAAAATGCTTGCATTGCATAAAAATATTAGTCGAAATAGA
The DNA here is from genome assembly GCF_024713525.1 of Acromyrmex echinatior. Lineage (NCBI taxonomy): Eukaryota > Metazoa > Arthropoda > Insecta > Hymenoptera > Formicidae > Acromyrmex > Acromyrmex echinatior. The sequence goes on along the minus strand of NC_141864.1, from coordinate 8,518,201 downwards.
TAGAGAGCAAGAATCATTGCCGGGATCGCTGTTGTAATCCATGATGCAACGTAAAATCGAAAGATTGTATTGGAAATCGCAATTATCGGCACGAAAATAATCGTTAACAGATTATTAGCGAATGTTCTAGAACATTCTCTAATAATGTTGGCATATGAAACGCGGGCCATGGTTGGGGATTCTCTTAGGGCGAAAAGCTACCCTGGCGTGTATATATATATATATATATATATATATATATATATATATATATATATATATATATATATATAAACGCAAGATTTTCGCAGACAAGAATTCACTTTTCAGGACAGCGAAATCGATTATTTTTATGCATTCTCGTTTACTGGCGCCGATTAGCTTTAAATCGTGGCGAGTAAGAGAAAGAAAATGTTCACAGGAACAATCGATGGGCTACTAGAAGGGCCGACCGCGAACAGGCCTTACGAGCTCTCGTACGCGAGTACCATCGCGCGGCGACATTTGATCCGGGATATCCCGCAGTATCATCCGGTTCTAGGAAACCAAGACCCGCTGCCGTCCCATCCCGATTCCCACGCTCTGCCGCGAATTGTCAGAATAGAGGCGGCTGACGAGGACGATAAAAGTGATCCCGCCGCGACGCTGATTGTTCTCCGTATAGTTAAATTTCATATTCTTTTTTTATTATTATTTTGTTGCATGTTATAATTTCCCTACCTTATATAATAAAAAGAACGTCGTCTAACATCGCCGAGTACATTTGTTTTTATTTGTTCTTATTCTTCGTTCTATTCGCCAGAGGCAATCAATCGAAAAGGGATTCCAGGTTTCTGCACGATCTCGACTCCATTTTCTCCTCACTTCGACAAACTCCCGTATCGTACGATTCGCGTCCATCGTCCCAGCGAGGTTTCCAAAAACTCCGGACGTGACAATGACAAAATGTGGAATTCTACAGAATTAAAAAAGAATGAATTTATTCTATCAATAACATTATTTTTTGATGATTTTGAAATCAACAATCCGCTAAGATCGCGCAAATCGATTCATAAATTAGGTACCGTTTTTTGAGTTTATTAAGCCTATCCTTTCAGTATAGTAACAATTTAGATAATATTTTTTTCATGCGCCTCCATAATTATCAAGATCACAAAAAATTAGATAATAAAATCTTATCACATATTGTTGACAAATAATTGATCTCAGTATTAATGGCATAACTATAAATGATAATAAGAAGCAAAAAATATTATTTCGCGTAATGTATATTGTTGGGGATAATTTAGGCCTGAATACAATTCTTGGTTTTCAAGATGATTTAATACTCATTATTATTGATGATTGTACAGTTATTAATAGCGTCATTAATAGCGACGCACAAAATCTTGTTAAGGGGGAATCTTAGTCTAGAACCTTCAAAAAATCGAAAACAATTTTTTTCTGATAGTAGAACATTTAAAAAATATGTAATAATGTTCCTAAAGTATTATTTCAAAATTCGAAAAATTGACGAATATATAAACAATTTAGTAGGTAACCGTCTGATCGTTTCACGCGCTCAGGTAAGAAATCCGCGCTCAGAACACGGATAAAACTAATAAAATGTTAATAATAATTTTCTTTTTTTTTATTAAAAACGAAAAAATAATGAAAATAATCAAATCTTTTTTCAAACAAGTTTTATTTAAAAAAATTTTGTAATTTTTTACCTAAGGTTTACATAAAAGAGGAATTAATAACATATGAAAATATACTTTACTTTTTTGTTTTAGATCGTTCGAATGGATTCTACAATGTCAACGGCAAATTATGGTTACACTAAACGCCTCGTGCAATATGGCGTATATTTCGGACAAATTTTAATAAAATCATTTTAAAAAATTTACAATTAACTAATAAATATGTATAAAAATACCCCTAAAATTTAAAGTTTTTATGAGTAATAGTTTAAAAAAAATAATTCCTAAATTTGCCCTATTTCTTAGCGCTCTAAACTAGGATCCTCCCTTAATGAAGAAAAGGTATAGACTATGACATAACATGTCCTACAATGATATTCTACGATGACTACAACAAAAAAGTTTGAGTATAAATGCGAAGATCTGTTTATATTCCAAGAATTCCAAGCATCAAAATAAAAGAAACAGGATCTCTTACACACACAACAAACTTTATATGTGTGTATCTAACTTAACACAACGGCTATAACAGTTAGAGTCTTAGTGGTCTTTCAGTTTTTTTTTCGAACTTTGGCTTGAACGGTACGTGAACGGATAATACATATTATGGAAAGGAAACATAGAATAGGAAGCCCTAACCGTCAAGACAAAAGTAAAAAAAGAAAATATCAAGGCAGTTAATTTACATCCGAAAATGAAACCTCATAATTATTGGACAACAATGCAAAATGTTTGCGGATTGCGCAGACGAACGGCGATTCGCATGAGCAGAAATAAAAATCGCTCAAGCTACAAAAAAAAGTTCTATTGCTGACCAAAGCAACATAAAGGAGGCAAACAAATTTGTTGAGGAAGCAGAAGATTTATTTTATGGACTAGGAATAGCAGATTAACCAGAAATTAAGTAAGTATTAAAAAGTGTGTATAAATAGTATCTAAAACTTTAAATGTGTTTTTCTCGAAATCGTATTTTTTAAGTCCGTTGATATCATAATACAAAAACTAATAATCGGATTGGCTTCATCTTTTGGATAATTCGAAATAACTGTTACATCTTTTGTGTAAACTTATAAAACTAATAAAATGTTAATAATAACTCTTTTTTTTTGTTAAAAACGTGTCGAAAAAATTAAAAAATCAAATCTTTTTTCAAACAAATTTTACTTAAAAAAATTTTGTAATTTTTTATCCGGAGCGAGATTTAGACAGAAGAGGATTTAATAACATATGAAAATATATCTTACTTTTTTGTTTCATCGTTTGAATGGATTCTACAATGTCAACAGCAAATGGTTACATGAAACATCTCGTACCAATATGGTATATCTCGGACAAATCTTAATAAAATCATTTAAAAAAATTTATAATAAATTAACTAACAAATATGTATAAAAATGCCCCTAAAATTTAAAGTTTTTAGGAGTAATAGTTTAAAAAAAAAATTCCTAAATTTGCCCTATTTCTTAGCTCTCTAGAGTAGGATCCCCCCTTAATGAAGAAAAGGAATATATTAAACTACGACATAATTGTCTACTACAATGATATTCTACGACTACAACAAAAACGTTTGAGCATAAATTTCTTTGCAAGAATTCAGGCAGGATAATAGATAATGGTGGTTGAGCATTGGCTATAAATTTGGCAGTGATTGAACAAATCCGGCAATGTTATGTTGATAGCCGGCTATGGCTGTGGCGACGGCGGTCGCAGCGGTGGCGGCTGTGACGAAAGCTAGTTTCATGATGAGGTTGCAAGTGATGAAGAGCATTTTACTTTCGATTTTGGGCAGCACGACGTTCTTGACGACGTAGATGACGCCTGCGCGCAGCCTCTAAGACCCCCGCAATAAAGCAACCTACAATTATGGCAACCAGAATTGATCCCATCTGGAACAAAAAATAATTCGTTAAAATTAAAAAATAGCACCTAGAGCACGCTTTCTAAACTACTGGAAAAGAAAATATGTTAAAAACGTTTTAATTGATTCTTTAGATAATTTAGAAAGTCCATCTAAAAGAAGAAATATACGTAAATTTATACGTGGGCATAAATATGCATTTAACATTATCCTTTTTTGAATTTATCAGAATTTACTTTGGGATTGAAATATGTTTTCTGTTAAAAGATTTTATTAAATTGATGAGACACAATATGAATTTTATATAATTACGAATATATTGTTTAAAAATATGTCTTAAAGAAAAATTAATTCCGCAGCACCTATACGGAATTATACATTTTAATTCTAACATATATCAACGTTCTCCTTTGAATAAAATGAATAGAATGAAACAAAATTTTATTTTAAAAACAATTGGATTAGAATTACAAGATGCGTATAAACTAATTGCTCACATAAAAAATGAATTATTCAAGCATCATAGAATAATTTCTTGTCCTTTAGTAAAAAGAACTCTAAATCATAATTAATTAAGATTCAATTCTTGGCAACTGAAAAACGCCGAAGGTGATACATCACTAGGTAAAGAATCAATTCTTTTATTAAATCAATTTGTTTAAACGCGAAATTAAGAGTAAGAATTCATTTTTTAAAAACATGCTTAAATGAAAAACTAATCTCTGTACATTCGAAAAAAATCTTGCGCCATGAAATAATTACACGCCATAGTTTTTCTACACAAAAAATAGATCGACTCAAACACAATTTTATCTAAAAATTATTACGTATAGAATTAAATGATGCTTACAAACAATTATCACATTTGCAATACGAACTTCCCTAGTAGCAAAATAACGTCAAAAAGATGACAAAATGACGAAAAAATGACGTAGCTTGTTATCTGGGTTTTTACAAATTATAGATCAATTAATGTTTCGTTTCCTTTTAGTAGTGCATTTTTCCAATTTAGTATTGCATTGTCATCAAGAAATTAATTTTAACAAAATAGAGAGAAAAGAAGAGATCAAGAAAATTACAATATTGATAAAAAAAAATAGATAACTTAAGATCGACTAAATTACGTACTCAAAAAGAAAATATTAAAAATATTAATTATAACATCGCTATCACAAAACTTCCCTTCCTTCAACGTGTCTCACCTGATCTTGGTAGTCAAATTTCTAAAGCGATAATACGCATCCGTTGTTGTCCAGAATGAAGGTTGTCTGGAATGAAGGAGAGGTTGCAAAATAGCACAGCTCACATTTGATTAACAAATTAACAATTATAAAATTTGATTAACTATTATAAAATTTAATCTAGTTTTTTTGACACAATATAGTTGTTGTATAGATTAAACAGCTCCACAATATTTAGCACGCTCACACACGCTTATTATATGGACGATTGAGAGATGGATCGCGTTCTCGATTTGCCGAGTTCGTTGCCGCGATAGGACCGGGAGAGGACTTATGATCGGGAGAGGACCTACGATCAGGAGATTACTCCATTTACACGTCTATACTGTACGACAGTCGGGAGGACTTCTCTTGCAATTAATTTTTGGTAGTGTACCACGCCTAGTGCGGCCGCGAGGTGACTCCCCGATGATTATCGCTCGCTTGCCGTTGCTGGCTGCGTATCCCCACCCTCGTCGTTCACCACTCCGTGTGACCGCATTTCGTGCGTACTGCGTATGGTGCATAGTGTTCACTCCGTTCAACACGTTAGTATTGCTCGCTTACCACGCCCATATTGTTTGCATTTGATTTTATCGTTCGCATTCTTCACCGATGTCCAGTTGAAGAAATTCTTAAAAAATTTAACTTAGATTTTGGTAAATGTTCTTCAATTACGACTGATGGCGCGAAAGCTATGACAGGTTTAAAGAAAGGATTCATCGGTCAATTAAAGCAGCGAAATTTCCTCAAAAATAAATATTCACCGCATAATACATCAGGAAGCATTAGCCGGTAAAACTAAAAGTTGTAAAACTTTCAATAGCTATGGAGACTATTACTAAAATAATTAATGGAATTAAAAGTAACATAAGTTCCTTACTCACCGAAATTTAAATTATTTCTTGATGAACATAAAGCTGTTTACATAGATGTCCCTTCATTGTCTAGTTCGTTGGTTTAGTGTTGCAAAATTTAAAAATATTTTTTGCGATAGGAAAAAACGTTCTCCTTTTCCTAAAAGAAATGAACAACTCAAAATTTCACGAATATATCTCTTTTGGAAGATGTGACATTTCTTACTGAACTCGCTTTTATTACTGATATAAGTAATCAACTTAGGCTTCTTAATTTAAAACTGCAAAGGACGAATCAAAATATTTCCCAATTAGTGAGTCACGTTGATTCTTTCCGAAGAAAATTGCAGGTATTAAAATCTCACTTAAATGATAATATTTTTCACTTTTTTCCTTCTTGTCAAATTCTTCTCGAAGAACATGACAATAATTGCAATTTCAAAGAATACATTCATTTTCTAGATTCTCTTATAGATGAATTTGATACACGATTTATTTGGTTCGAAAAACTCAGAACTGAATTAATTCTTTTCGAGAATCCCCTTACAGCGCCAATTGAAGGACAGCATCTGACTTGCAAGATGAATTATGTGATTTGCAGAATGATATTGCTTTTAAAACAGTTAAAGAAACTGGTGCCGATTTTTACAAAATGTTGAAAGAATCATCCCCAATCTTCGAGATTTTAGACTTCATTCCATGTTTGGATCTATATATTTATGTGAGATATCTTTTCAAATATGAAGCTTATAAAAAATGAGAGACGTTCTACCTTGAACGATGATTCTTTTTCTCATCTTATGCGGCTCGCTACGTGTAATATGCAAATCGACGTTTCTGATCTCGCCAATAAAAGATTCCGAAAATCAGAATAAGTATTTTTCATTTCACTTCGTTTGTGTTTAATTACTTGGTCGTACAATTCATTATTTTTATTAGTGGACTAGGCTTGTTGGGAATACCACTTAAAAAAATGCATCAAAAATATTATAGTATCTCAAGGGTGACGTAGAAAACTATTGAAAATTCATTGGATGTATTCATTTTGAGAAGCACTTATCCGTTGCTTCCTATCTTAATTATATAATGAGCGAAAAAAGATAGAATGAAGTTTACAGCGTGAGCACCCAAAGCGAACACCTTATCTCTTTGAACGTTAGACGCTCCTAAAGGAGCTCCGCACAATACAAGGAACAGGGAACAGAGAACAGAGAATAAGAATTTCAACCTATCAGAAACTGTGTATTCCATGTGTACTACAATACATTATTTCTGATAGGTTGAAATTCTTATTCTCTGTTCTTTGTTCCCTGTTTCTTTTATTGTATGGAGCCCCTAAACGTCGAATGAACTGCGGCGAGCAGTGAGAGGAGTAGCGGGAGGCGGAGTCTCTCGGAAATCGACCGAGAAGTGCAAAATTTGCACTTCTCCTCTCTGTTTCCATATTCGTGATAAGTTTGATCACGAAGGTTACTGACCATTGTCGCCCTTATTTCCCTCGCGACATCTATGTGATAATGACTCTTGATCGCTCTAATAATTTCACTCTCGTTTATTGGAGAAAATTAGCAGCTTCGCCTGGCGAGCTCCAATGTTATTCGCCATCATGATTCCCTTTTCCGGTCTGAATCCGCCAGTATAGATTCATTGCCTAAATCTCGCCTACTCCAGGAACATTGCTCTGACTTCCTTGTAGGTTTCTGGTTCGTTGAGTTCAAACCAGGTCGCAGCATTGTCCCTCATCGTTCGCCTGAAATAATAAAGTCTATCGCGTTCCTCGACTTCCTCGTACTCGGCGATCTATTCGAACCATTGAACAAAGCGCATCAGGTTCTGGTCCCTTCTATCTTGGAATGATAAATCCTCAAAAGGATTTTTAAGTCAGTTTCCCTTTGGAAGTTTTATTCTTGGTGACTGCTCCGTCTCTCGCGTTACTCTCTCCTCTCGTTTGCGTCGCGATGTATTTTACCACACCTTTGCCTACTTTTAAATTTTATTTCGTTGACTGCCGTATAGTTGGCTGCGTTCTTTTTACGATTTCACTTTGGATCCAAAAAATGTTTTAATTTTTACTCACATTTATTAAAGTATATATATTTTTATAATTTGTGTATATTTTTGTACTTTTAACTTACTACTTTGTATTTAATTGCGACTATTTTATAATGATATGCATGTTTTATGGCTTTTTATATTTTATTGTATTTCAATTATTATCAAGTTACATTTTATGTCTTATATATTATTGTAATTCAATTATCATTATTAAGTTACAAAATATCACTAAAAAAAAGATGTACAAAAATATGTTTTATTAACAGAATTTATATTCGTATTACGATTTATATTGTCAATTAAGAATTGTAACTAACTTCTGCAGACAACAAATATCTCTTTTAAATAATTTAATGATGCACCACCTCCGGCAGCATGGATATTTAAGACACATGAATTATCGATTAAAAGACACATTATAAAATCATTTTTTAAATATTTTTATACGCTACTTATTGTAATATTTTAGAACCGTTAATTCACAATTCAAATTCAAATTTTATTTTAATATTAATTATATCGGAATATCCTTATTATGTGATCGGTTGGTAGGTTTTGATGCATGTTGCGAAATGGACATAGAGTGCATACTCCGACAACATGGGGCAAATGCGTCGGTCATGGCATTACGTTTGGGATGAAAAGATTGCTGCACCTTTATCTTGATGTGGGGGTTCTGTGTAGGTCTTCTTGTGTAGGAGGTTCCTTCTACGATTTAGGTTCGTGTGAGGGTGAGCGATGTTTTGATAGAGGGAAGTTGTGAGGGTTTGTGGTGTGGATCTCGAAGAAAGACGGAAATCGAATTCCCTATCAAATTTTTATACAGTCTGATTACTTAGATCCGCTTATCAACACGATTACCTCTTTTAATTATTCTATTATATAAAAAGGCAAAATTAATTTATTGACGCGGCCATTTGTAAATATTTTTTTGACGAAACTGATGTGGATTTACGGAGGGAAGGAATGAGTAGCTCTTACACTGTTAGAAATGTAGGAACAAGCTTTCTTTACATGTAAATGAAGCTCGTGGTTATGAATGAAATTAAAAGTAGTGAATGATTTAATTATTGAAAATTAAGTTATAATAGTTACTTAAATGAACGTGTACATTAAATTTCATAAATTTTCATGAAAAATACATTAAATTTCATGTACATATACATAAATACTTTTTAGTTATAAATACATAAAATTTAATGTAATGTCATGAAATTAAGTTCAAATTATATAACTTAAAAGTATATTAAATTTCATGAAATTTGAAACAGTACGAGTACAGCCTTTTTGAAGAGAAGGCAGGAAAGGAGGACTAAACAATAGTAATGTCAAATTTTGATTTGCGCTACTACACTTTTTCCCAAATACTCATACTATAGTGCCTTAGTTTTTCATAGTTTCGTTCCAAAATTTGGCTCTTGCATTAATGTTCACTTACAATTTTAATATAATGTTATTTGAATGAAAACATTGTAAATATTAATAGATAAAACGCTTTACATGCATGTGTTTATACGCGTGACTGAAAAAAATTTGAAAATCTAAAATAGTTCTTTTCCCGGATTTAATCTCTAGATCTTGGTACCGACTGCACCAAGTTTATTCAGACTGATTGGAAGATCGCGCTGGTACTACATATATTGTATATCTAATAAAAGTATTGTTAGAGTTTTTATTATGATTTTAATTTTTGAATAATCTTAATCGAAAGCTTGTCGAACTCCGGAAAAAGCTAGTGATATTGTCGCGAATTTGTCAACAGCATGAACATATATACATATATATATATACATTAAAAAAAAGATTGGCTGCTGTAATAAATTAGATGGAAAAATATGGCGCAGCGTTTTTAATTGATTACAGTAGCCAATTTTTGGTTGCGTTAGCTTATCCGCAATGTCAGTATAGGATTTCGATAGGCTAACACAACTAAAAATTGACAATTAATTAAAAATATTATGCCATATTTAGTCAATCTTTGCTTTCATGTATGCAATGACGATCAAACAATCAGGTGGCCCGTTCATATTTATGCATGTAACATGAATGGAACGAGATGAAAAAATGAGAGTATTGAACGAAAGTTCGATTGTCGAGGGGATGGAATGAGTAGAGGATTATAATAACTTGCATTATTTATGATTGATTATGACAACAAGAAATTATCAGATTATTTTATTATGATAATATTGTTAGTTCTATTTACACTCACTTCGATATATTTGCTCGCAAATGTTCCTTTAGAATAAATTAACAACTTAAATTCAAAATCGAGATGCGTTTGGCTAATGAGCGCTTACTTGTCATCTTCTTTGATTACGATTCGTAGTCGAATGTGATTAATACTTTATTCTGATTCACGAATCGGCACAATGCGATTATGATTATATTCTGGAGATAAGTATCTTTATCGCTTTCTGAAGTGCGCGTGGAAGAGGGAGCCAACCAGATCAAAAGCCGCTTCTGTTAGTTGTGCTAACGATCAGGCCATCCTTCCTTGCTTCCCTCAAGATATACGGGACAGCATCCCTTTTTGACGAGACCTCGATCTCTCCTTCTGGACCGCAGATGACGTCCTTCCTTCGTGGCAGATAGGTCTCTACGATGCTGCTATCGCTTAATAAAAAAAATTAAATTCTTTCTAATATCTTGCTAAAATGTGTGTATAATTATAAATGTATATAACCTACTTTCGGCGTTACCCAGAATCAATAACGTGCGTGTGCATACATAGGAGATGGAGAACAAATATCTATCATATCCGCGTCATTATTTGAGTAACATCGAGCGCCGAGAGTGAGATACACACATGCACACATGCATGCACGCATTTACACGAAAAAAAAATTAATATTCGAAAACAAAGATTTATAAGTTGGGAGATAGAATAAGTTGAAGGAAAGGAACTGGGGGATTGCTTCTGCTTCTACTAATATTGCGCTCGGTTCGCGTGATCGCGGTTTAATATATATAGGACTACGTTTGGGGGTGAATTAATCTGATAAATTAGGATTTTTTTATTACCCTCTGAAGGATATAAACATTCAAGACTTCTTGATAATTATTGAAGGGGTGGTTATGAAATTGACTCCGCTTGTCGTGTAAGTCTTGATCGCTTATTGGAGAATCGTCATCTCCTTTATTTTAATATTTTTTAGATGGATGAGATACATGTTCAGATATATGTCGAGATACAAGTTTGCAATGTAGCGAGACATTGGGTAAGTGTTGATATGTATTGATTTCTATAGTGAGTGGGAGGAGGGTTGGTGCCGGGTTGCATGGTGTGTGTATGTGTGTGTCCATGTCCATGTTGTAGCCTATATGAAACAGAATACTCACGTTTCAATCTTTTTTTGACTGTTGAAAATGTCTGAAAAATCGTGTGAATCTACGTTATTTTCGTGCAAGCGACTTTTGATGGTATTAAGCGAGATATGTAGACTCTTTCGGTTAGAATTTTACTTACATTTATATTTTATATATATATATATATATATATATATATATATATATCACTATTAATTGCGCGTATCAAGATAGTGCTACGCCATTACATTGTATTCTTCATGGTTTTTATATGCAGTATTCAACTTGCTCTTGTTTTAATAATTGATAAATTTGGATTTATTTTTCTGTAAAATTTTATTCATAATATATATGCTATATTTAACTAAAAATAAAATTTAGTTTTATATATATATATATATATATATATATATATATATATATATATATATACTTGCATGAAAATCCATATTATTGGTTATTATTGGTTATTTTTACATTTTGAAAACCGTTTTTTGAGAAACAACGGAAAAAGTGAATTCTAAATAAAATACGGTATTTATTATTCTGAATATAACATAAAATATTTTATATGTCATTCACATTTGTGTTACAATAATTTTTTAATTTTTTTAATTACTCATAAGCAATTTTAAGAGTGCAAATTTTGTTGGTGCAAAATTACAATAATGAATTCGTAGTAATTTAAACTTTATCGTTGCGCTCTGGTGTGTCCGACTCTTTCCAATGAAAAAAATAATTGGAAATCTCCCTCATATCAGAGCAAAATCCTCGGGTGAGTTCCACGAGTATCGCAATAACGAAATGGAGGATGTAACAAACATCTGAACTAATCCCATTTCCGAGAAGATTCTGGATACGATAGTATTTACTCTTACGCAGAATAAGATTGAGATTCGTTTGAAAGAGACGCAAGAACGCTTTATCCTCCTTCGAAATTATTGCACTAGATAGTCTTCTTTCTGGCAGGTCGTCAACATTTCCACGGATCGGAAATATAGGCATATAGGAGTCGGTGAAATTATTCATGCATGTTATCTCACGAAAATTATTAACTATTGTAAACCTGTTACTTTTATATGTAGATTATTTGTTACTTTTTTAACTGCATGAATAATTTTTTAGCGATATCCGCGCCTGATTCTTATATGCCTAGAAATTTTTGTTTTATTCAATTTAAAAAATAATGTTTACTTTTACTCAACGCAACTTTTTGATGCACACTGCAAAATAGATTAGTTCAAAGATTCAAACGGTATATTACCTACGGTAAGGTAGGCGCTACTGTGATTTTCTATAAAAATATCTACACTTAATAATAAATACCTACACTTTCTAGTTAAACTGTAAGGCATATTTTTAAATATTAAATTTCATTTAGATTAGGTCAGATATTATTTGTATTATTAAATACATATTTTATATCATATTATTGAATTTTACACTATACCAAAATGTAAAATTCAATTTCTCTTCTATCATTCCCCGTCAGACTCTTGCGATCTAACCTTATTCTGCATTAACAGTAAAAGAGTGTCCCCATAGGCAGATAGGCAACCCGATCTGTAGGTATCGGAAGCATCCTGTATATGATCGATACCCTTCGATTGTACTTCGAAACCTATGAGAATGGCTCTGGAAGTCTTTTGTATTTCTCTTTTTATTCCTCTAGCAGAAAACATCGCTAATAATGAAAGCCAACGTTTGGTAACTGAATATTGTACAAGAAGAAGATATAATATATTTCTAATTCTTAGAAGAGGATTAAGAATAAATTAAATCGAGATTAAGGAACAGACGCATGAATTGATTAATTGGATTAGTATATAGTACATATAGCACAAATAATGTTAAAGGTAGGCGTTATTTATAAACAGTAATGTTGATAATGTGATATATTATATACATAAAAACTCATATAAAATAAATTTTGTACTAAAATTATTATCGCAGGAAGAATGTTATTAGAAATTTTATCAAAGAGCTTAGTAAAAAATTTCATTAATGGTCAAGAAATAAAGAGAACTCTCTCTCTCTCTCTCTCTCTCTCTCTCCTCTCTCTCTCTCTCTCTATACATTGATAAATAGTTAAAAGGCAACCACCGGAATTAAATTGCTATATTTATTATTGCGACAGAATTATTTATTTATCATGTTATTTATTTATGAATTCAAATAGCTGTTCACTTGATTCTCATTTGTTTAGGATCCGTAGTTCCGTTCATAATCGTAGACTGATCCTCATTTCAGGCTAAGTTTGGACTAAAAATGTAACCTGATTTACTCAGATTGATTAAATTGTGATTTGAAAAGCGGTTTTCAAATAAAAGATTAATTCAAACCTAACTCAAATTGGATCCCAAGTTGAATCACGACCCTAATTGTCTCAAAGTTTACGTTCAAGTGTCTCTTTGATAAATTAGATTAATATCGCTTGCTGGTTTATTGAACTGGTGTATAATTAACGCGATTATTATATATAATCGTAAAAATAATCGTATCTCGTACTAAGATATACAATGGGAAAAGATATCGAATCTTGAAGTTTAAGATACGATTTTACATTTATTGCTATATTACATTATTACATTTAGTAAACTTTTTGTACAAATTAAAGCTTATTACAATGTAGTAAATGTTTTTTCAATGTAATAATTATTACATCTACCTTCTAATTACATTTAACTATCTTCTTTTTTGATTGAGTAAATATTTATTTATTATAAACAAATATTTACTCAATACATTTTTTTGCAAATATACAAACAAATTATTACAATTTAATTTTTCAATGTAGTAAATATTGTGAGAAAATTAAATATTCTGAAAATAAATAAAATATTATATATTATTTTAATTATATTGTAATTATTAATATTGTAATTATATATATGCATAAATTTTTTACAGTATTAAAAATTTTTATGCATAATTACAACATTTTATGCATAATAAAAATATTATTATGAATATTGGCGAGCAAGAGACACCGGGGTATCTCCCTCATATCAGTAACAAATGTGTGAGACAGTGAAAGAATACCGCGAAATCACGATCCAATTACGCTTTCTCTCTCAATCGTGCGCCTTGCGCTAAGGATAGAATATCGGAGCGCCCCCACTATTTTCTCCCTTCGTGCTCTTCGCCTCCTCCGCGTTTCCAGTAACACATACGTGTGTGCGCTTCGGCACGAGTACGTAACGCCGCGCGCCGCGCGCTGAGCATCAGAGGACATTATTCTTCCTGTCGGTCCTGTCGGTACGTGTATACGGTTTACGATCCTAAATATTCGACTTAATCTTTTCGCTACGACGCGCCGCGGCGGTGATATATAGTCTTTCACAAAATTCCGTATATTTATTCTGAATTTGCAAAATATAACTCTGTCTACATTTCGTTTATGTTCTGATATTACGTTTACGTCAATGTTATTCAATATTGCTTTATTTCACTTTGTCTCGATACGTTTTTATTTGAGTTGCCCGAAAGACTGTCTGTGCGCAACGTGTACAGTATCTTCTATAAAGTTGGGAACATCCTACGGACTGAACTATATCACTGGAAGAGTGAACATCTCCGCTGTGAAGTATAAAAAATTGTGGCACCAATTAATCAGCGCTATTTTAATTTGATCAATATAAGAATGAATCAGAAACTTTCAGGTGCTTATGTGCACTTACGTTTAGTGTTCTTTAGTGAGACGCATATGTCAGCAAGATCATCGTGTGGGATTATATTACTTTGAAAGATTACTTTGAAAGATTATAAAATCGCGTGACTGTAAAATGTGCGAAGCATCAATATGAAGTGCTGCGTACCTGGGTGTGAGCAGAGAAGTCAAAAAAGGGCATTTCATTTTATAGGTAAGAATTTTTGTATTAAATGTTTCAATTCCTGCACATGTGTTAACGATGTAGGATGAAAAGTATTATTAATATTATTTTATTAAATGTACTAATAAAATTGAAGTGACATTATTTTTGTTTACATACTATTCATATCCACATAGATTATTTCCATACATTGTCAGTATCGATACATTGATCGTAGCGCGTGCGTGAATGTTTCTGACGCGCTCAAATATCGTTCCAAAAAATGGCGGAAATACGTTGGACAATCATTTTACAGCATCGAAACACTCAAGATTGAATTTCGCTCTTTGGTCAATTGCTTATATGTATATTGTCATTTATTTTGCAATATTGTACTTGTATTCGTTGTATATACACAGGTCGTTTAATTGTAATTTAACAGTTTCTATAAAAGTAGTAAACTATTTGAATCGCAAGTTGATTTCAGACTTCGTAAAAATTGTAAAATAGTCCCGAAGAATCAGATTTCGTATGAATCACATTTTTACTAAAATTCCATTTATATTTTAATAGCATGTTATTAAATTTTTAATTGAAAAAAGACGAAATAAAAATACATACATATGATAATTATAGATAACTTACGTATGTATGTACTTTTATTTTGTCTTTTTTCAATTAAATAATTATTTACAAACTTGTCAAACGTAAGGTGTTCCCAAACTTATGGAGGGTACTGTACATTTCTTGCGCGGGCGGGCGGCATCTTCAAGATGCCTCCAAACCAATTTATACCTTTGCATACATTCGCTACCCAGGCAGAACAAGTCACGATAACGTCAAAATGACATTAAAATAAATCGGAAATGATTGAAAAATGACTTTTAATGATCATCTTGTCGTTTTGACATCATTCTGATATCATAATGATTTGTTGTTCTGCTTGGATAAATATTGATTTACAATATAAATATTGGTTTATGTTTAGATAATTATGTATATCATGCATGTGTATATTTGTTAATGTTAGCATACACTATTAAATCTATGAAGTCAAATTTAATCTAATGTGAGTCGCCACTGCTCCTACTCAATTATATCGTTATTTTTATATTAAAACAATAGTCATATTTGACAATATTCAGACAATATCTACAATGTCAATTTGATTATTGTTTTAATATAAAATAATGGTATATTTAGAAGGAGTGATGGCAATTTACATTAGGTTAAATTTGACACTGTAGATTTAATAATATACGTTGGTCATATCGTTTGGGGACGCCTTTATATAACGGGAATATTATATTTCAGAAAAGAACCATCGTAGCGAAAGAGGTTAATAGCCTTTTAATTAATAATGAAACAAACTGTTTTGTGTTTGACTTCGACTGCCAATAAAACACAATGGAACAAGCTCATTAATTTGAACATATATGATGCTCTGTGGCTTGCAAATTTCGGAGACATTGTAACAATACATATGTAAATTAATTAATCTGATTACATTTCATCAATTTAACTCAACACAAAGCAGTGTTAATGGAAGACTGGATGGCTGTTAATCTCTTTTGCTATGATGGTTTCCTTCTCCTGAAATGTTACCGCTATATAAAGGCGTCCTCAAACGATATACAGCTAACGTATATAGACAGTTACGCTCTTAAATTTGGAATTAAGAGACTCTGTTTGCTGCACTCTACGATTTAATACATCACATGAATTGAATAAGTGCTATCTGAGAAACCTTCTTTTGACGTTTGAAGGTTTGATTTCGGCTGCCGATGGAACACAATCAGTTTAATTAAATTATTTGTGTTTTTACTGTTATTACATCTCCGATCCGATATTTGCTTCGAAGTTACACAAAGAGGAAAAAATTAGCTGCAAGCGTTGATCCTGCGAGGTAAATGAAATTTGCAAATATTGAATTCACAAATTAAGAGATGCTCGGCAATAAATATTTATTTTTTTTCATGCTCACTACAAAAATTATAATCCCGCTCTGATATTTGTACGTATTTCGTTAGATCAATTTGATCGAGACGAGTTATGTTACGTACAAGTTAACACTTGACGCCTTTGGCAGCTTTGGCTTTGATGTGAATCTTATCTTATAATCTGTATACTTTACATGTGGCATACAAATTTTTTTTACATCTGAATAGAACGGAACGATATAAGAATTGGGTCACTGTAAGGTCCCAAAAAATAGGAACTCCTATTATATATTTCCTTATATATTCGTCTAAACTGCAGTTCGAACGATACATCTTTTAGGTCGTAATCCGATTCATGCTGATAACGCTCATGAGCATCATTTATTTTCGTTTAAATATTTGTCAAACAACAAGGATGAAATGATTTTTAAGCATTGTGAGCGTGAATCGGACCGCGGCCTTATTGTCATTGTGATTAACTTCTTCACAGAGATTTGAAAGTAAAAGGATTGTAAATTTATTATGTCAATGCTCTCAGGAGCGTCGACTATAGCAAATGGTGATGTGGAGTATTCCATACTTGAAATGTTTCTATGTGTGGTATTCCAAACTTGGAAATTCGAAGAATATATAAATTATTTTTTGATGAAATAATAATTTATTATTTAATATTTTATTAAAAATGAAAGTTAATTAAACTATATGTGAAAAATCGCATGTTTACAACTCGATCGGCCGTTGTCTTTTTCACGATTGCCGGTATTTCACTAGTGTTCAGATGTAGCATTTCGATACGAAAGTAATATATTGATCGCATTATATAAAACCGATTGTGATAGGACCAAATTAAAATTACATCGAACGATGTTTTTAATATAGTGAAGGCCAAGAAAATAGAAATCTGTAATTGAAAAAATGTTAATTTTCTTAAAAGAAGATATAGCCGTGATAGAAATTGTGTTAGAATATACAAAAATTCCTGCTTACAACCCCGGCAACATTCTTTATTTTCGGAAAGATCTTTTTCAACTCTCAGAAGATTAAAAACATATCTACGTTCTATAACGTTTTCAATTTTATTGAATTATATGGTTGTTCTGCATATTCATTCAGACATCGTACAAAATCTTAATTTAGAAGCTGTAATCGATAAATTCATAAGCAGAAACAAAATTCGTTCCATATTCGCGTTACATGATTAGACGTAATATATAAAATATATATAATATATACAATAAATATATATATGTGATATATTTAATAAATAAATATACCTATATATGTATATTCTGTTCATTTCATAATAAATATAATCATAATGAATATATATATATATATATATTAGGTGTTGGAATTAATTCGTAGCGTTTTACAAGTGATGGGAAGTACTTTCATTAATGTATTTTTTAATGCTCATGTGAAATAAATAACATTCTTTCATTAAAAACGCTACGAATTAATTCCAACACCTAATATAATATATTATATATTGTATATTAATTTCTTTGAGTTACTTTTATACAAACATTTTTATAACAGTATTTCATATAAGTATAATATATTATATTTATTTTTATATTTATATGAAATATAAAAAAATCCTGAGAAATCGAGCAAATGAGAGTGTAACGCAGTTGTTGGAGTCTGATTAAATAATACTGTTAATCAGTGCAGTAATTGATAGCGTGTATTTCCATAAAATATATGAAATATATATACCGGACTGAGTATGTGTATATAATTGAAGTGTTGCAAAAATGAAAGTAATGTTTAAACGTAATCATGTTGCATATGCGCATCTCGGATCTGAGTGAAATGACCTTTTTTTGGTCGCTTCTGTACCATTGAAGGCTCCAGTTCGCTCCTGTTCTCCCTCCTCCCCTTCGCCAGCTCGTTCGTTACTCTATACTTGGCAAAATTCTGAGGCGACATTCCTGGATGCTCTACTCATGCTTTTATATTTAAGTATATCCTATATTTAGATTTTAAAGATTTGGAATATTCGTTAATTAATTAATGTCCCGACGTGAAATATCAATTAATAATTTTTAAAGATAAAGGAGCATAAAAGCCAACGCACGGTGACAATGCAATAATATTATTTCAATTTATATATATAATGATAAACATTTCAGTCATATATCTGGTAATATCACAATCAAAACCAATATCAACTGCTACTTACAATATTATCGTTAATTCATCGTCTACAAAATATTTATATTCATACAAATGTCCGTTTAATTAAAAAGATCAATTAATAATTTATTATTGGGACGGTTTGGCGCGTCTTACAGGTTTGTTCGTATCGCATGCATTAAACATAAGAGGCAAATAATAAGAATACGCGAAATAATATTTCATGCAGAGATTTAAAATTACGAAAATGCTGTAACGAGAGGAGTCTGCTACAAGGGCACGATCAATAAAGCTTTGTCATATTGCGCACGCTCTATACGTTTCTACGTTCTACTATAGCTCTTATTCACTCAAACGCATTCGTTAGATGCGATGCGACAAAAATATTCTTCGTGCCTATGGGATCAGCTTCTCGCTTTCGCGTTCGGTCGTCCGTAACTTTTCCAAATAATATCCGCACACAAAATATTATTCCGCGTATTCTTGTTTTGCCGCCATTGTATTTATAGTTATGTTCCTTTACAATTTTAAATATTCGATTAAATAACGTGGATAATAGTTTGTCATTGTAAACGTTTAAATGTCGATGAGATAAAATCTCTCTGTCTCATAATTACTTTTACTTCCTTTAACTTTAATTGAGTCGAACGATGTAAATAGATAGCAAAAAGAAATTAAATTCAAAAGGCTAATGCAGGATGCCTATATTTTCTGTTTCCACGAATGATACGTCGCGATGAGCAGTGGGAACAGACAAGGTATCCGTGTATTAATAACAGCTATATCCGTGACATTAAGTCTATGTACGCTGCATCTGTATATGTGTAATGTACTACGTTCGGTTTTGCGCTCCTTGTACCGAGCTTTGTGACAATATAATCCTTGTCAAAATACCTAAAGCGAAAGAATCCCGCTCTAATACATAGTTTACTGTATCCCTTGCGCGTACGTCATAATCTTACGGATGATTCTATGTGAAGTTACGGCTTATGACCCTATTGTAGAACAGTAAGCTTCAGGATTACCGCACAAACATTGTCGTAACAAACATTGTCGGCTTATGTCGTCTTATATTATCCGTAATGGATTTTTAACAATAAGTTATCTATACTTTAAATTTTAAAGTATTATTAAGCCATAAGAAATTGAACAATTATAATCAGTTATTCTTCTCAGATTCAACTGTGATTGGTCAATTTCTTACGACTTAAGACTTAAAGCTTAGATTATGACTTATTGTAGAAGACCTATAAGACATAACGTATGTTTGGCACAAAGAAAAACATAGCACACATGTTCATTATCATTTTTTAAGCTATGTTCTTTTCTGTGCTTTAATTACATTATGTTTTATGGATGATACATAAGATGACATAAACTATTATATTACGGTAATGTTTGTGGCCCATAGCACAAATATTACCGTAACGCTTTATGCCATTATACGTCAGAGCCATGCATACTGTTATTTCACATATAGTTCATCCGTAAATGTATGTAATATACGCGCAAGCGTCATATCAATTTCTGAATAAACGAAATTTTCTTGTTTTATTCTGGCGGGGATTATTTGTCATAAAGCCCGGTTAACCGAGCGCAGCTCACGTAACAAACGCAGCGTACATAGACGTAATGTATACAGATATAGCGTTACACAAACACCTTGCCTATCGCGTGGCTTGTTGCGACGCGTTACTCGCAAACAGAAAATATAGGCATCCTGCATTAACCTTTTGAATTTAATTTCTTTTTGCTATCGACTATTTACATTGTTCGACTCAATAAAAGTTGAAAGAGAGATAAAAGAGATATAAGACTATATAAGACGTTTCGCAATGTTTGTGGGGTAATCCTTACTTACCGCTATTATGTTTACGGCTATGTTCTTTTACAATTGTAATTTATCAGTTAAATAACGCGGATAGCAATTTATTATTGTAACCGTTTAAATGTCGAAGTAATGTATAACAGTAATGTCACTGCGCATAGTTGAACGCCGAACCACGGACCGTGTTCCTCGATTGATAGTTATTGATTAGTTAAAACATTCTCTCTCTCTCTCTCTCTCTCTCTCTCTCTCTCTCTCTCTCTTTCTCTCCTTCTCCCTCTCCCTCTCTCCCTCTCTCCCTCCCTCTCTTATATTTCCATCTTTTTCAATTTCAATCGAATCGAATGATATCCTAAACGTCAGTAAACAAAAGAAATTTGAACTCAAAAGACCCATCTGTTTTCCGCGTTTCCGCGAATGACATTTTGTGAAAAGCCGTGCGCCCAGACAAAATGTCTGTGTACGCTACATTTGTGTACGTGCTGCGTTCGGTTTCCCAATACCCGATGATATAATCCCTGCAAGCGTAAAACGAGAGAATTTCGTTTGTCGACAAATTGATAACCTAACACCGCTTGCGCGTATATGACATTTGACAGATTATTTGGGTACAAAAGTCGCTGCCTCCAAGCATTTTTGCACACAAATAAAAATTTCGAAGCCAAAGTGATGTTTACCATACGTGCTATGAATGATGCTGTAGGTAATCTGTAACAGACAGGGCCTTCTCAAATAAATTAATGTAAAAAGTTCAATAGCAATAAGTCTAATTGACATCTATCGAATGATTATTAAATGTTTATTAAATGTCTATACGAGGCTGTCCCAGATAGCTCACAATATTATTTATAAAATATTTGCAAAATGTTTTTTATATTCAGCATAAATATTATACAAAATATTTAGTCTATGTTTTCAAAAAGAGCTTACATTGAATATGTATAAAATATTTATGAAATGTTTCAAAAAATAAATAATAAATAGCTACGAATATTTATCATAAATATGTGCTGTCCGGTATAGCACATACATGTATACAATAATGTTTTATTAAAATGTGTAAATTACAAAGAGTTACAAAATTTATTTTACAAAGTATAATCCCAGGATCAATGATAATATTTTTGTTTTAAACTTTCGGACGAAAAAACAATCTATTTATAATGTAAACATTTAGCATTTTAATATGGCTTTTACACACAAAGAGCTGCAATGCTTGCTGCATCGCGGAATTAACGCGGCAAACAATCACTTTACCCTTTCTTCAATAAAGCGACGATTAATTGATAATACTCGACAAGCGTTTCCATATGCAGGAACCTATATTATTATAACATCCATATTAAACAGAAACAATATCAAGTTTTGATGATCAATTTTATAATCAATTTTAGATTGCCGGGGCTGCTATTCTGTAACACGTTAATGATAAATATAATAACGACAAAGATAATAACGACGTTGCGTACCATAAAATATCTGTGCATCGTTACTGTCTTAACGAGTTACAGAATAGCTCATAGGGATGCTATAATTTATTCGATATTAATTTTAAAATCATCAGGAAGTGTCGATCCATTATTATGTACTATACATGTTGATAGCGTTATCTTCAGAATAGAATTTCGGAGATATAACATGAAGAGATATTTCCGGTGACGATCGTTTTTTTATGTAAAGTCGCAATCATAATTCGATGTAAAAAAATAAAGATAATGATTGCGTTTAATAGAGAAAACATTTTTATGCAGCTGTTGTAAAATTCTTCATAATATGATTAGTTTATACATTTATATAGATCAGAATTTGAGAAAGTTGCATATTTCGGCTGATTCTTGATTTTCTGTCCCTTTATTTCACTAACCCGCGTGCTTAAATGCATTTAAATTGATTAAATGCCGATAGGTATTTAGTCTGCGCATGGAATAACAAGCAGCATTTAATTTGCACGAGGGTTGGAGATGAGCAGCATGTAAACTGCGCGTTGCTTGGTGAGGTAAGCGATGTATAACTGCGTACGAGTTAATGAGAGAAACCAAGCCGTCACTTGTATAATAGTTGTAAAGCTGTTTTCTCCGTTGAATGCAGCCAGAGCTTACAACAGATAAACGCCAAAAATCTATTTTTAATTTTTAGAAAAATTTTTTTCTAATAAAATTGCAATCATTTGATCTCCGCGACCAATTACGTCAGCACTGATATTCACGTTTTGCTTCTATATATATATGTATGTACTACACAATAAAAAATATTGATATTTGTATTGAAAACGCTTCGCTCACATTCTTATTAACAGTCTGCGTTGAATTTTTTAACATATTCGAATATTAATTTAATATATGATTATGTTATTTAGGTATAATATAACTTCTCTATTCCTTCCTATTTACGAGAGGCGGACGAACATGCTGAGCGAGGACTTCCACCTCATAGATAATACAGATCGATAGACCGAGGCGGCATTGTCATGTACCAAACAAGGATTTCGTGCATGCAAAAGGAAGGAAACACATTCCGAGTGTTCGTTCTCTTTCTGACAGAAAAAAATGGGAGAAATGTTAGTGGAGGCATAATCACATATATTGCATGATACGCCTTCCATGTTCTTCTATAGAGAGAGAAAGGTGGGAGGGAGAAAGGGGGAGAGAGAGGAAGGGAGAGAGAAGAAGGGAGGGAGAGGGGGGCAGCGAATATTCAGAATATTCAGATTGTGTTACCTCCTTCTTCTCTGACTGTCACGTGCCGCATATGTTCGGTCTATTTATATTATGTCTATAATGATCCATCACTTCCTCCCTTTTTTACGTGGCATACGACTTTTGTCAAGCAAGATCCACCCATCTCCCAAGGCATTAGCGACTTTTTGCACGAATCGAGATCCACTTCTGCGTTTCGTAAGTAGGGAGGAGGGGCTTCTTTTTCTTTTTTAGGACGCACGACTTTTGACGCGAAGCGAGATTCACTCCATCTTCTCCTCCTTGCTAACGGGGCGCACGGCTTTTGGCACCCGAAGCGTTCACGACTTTTTACGAGAGCGAGATCCATCCTCCTGCTTACAGGAGTCTTAATGCCGATGGAGTCTTAATGCCGAGTGTGGCTGCGTGCGGATTGGTAAAGAACGAGAAACCAACGAGAAAATTGTTTCTGCGCACTGGACGCGAAAACGCAATATCCATTTCAAATTTTCATAAGAAAAACAAGCTTTCTTATAATCTCTTATGACGCAACGTAATCAACGAGCCATAAGACCCTGCTTAAAAAATCAAGAAATTTCAAGAAATTCAAGACAAGAAATACAATGCCAAGAAATGGTCAAGACAAGAAAAACGAAATTTCTTATCTTGAAAATCAAAACAAGAAATGCACTTTAAGATAAGAAATCTTGTCTTGATGAACTCACTACTCGATACGCTAAGGTCATGTTATCTTTTTCTTAATAACTAATTAAGAAAAGGCCCATGCACAGAAACTTGCAACAATATTGTAGAAATATTGCAATATTGTAGATTGTAGGTATTAAGAATTATAATATATGTATAATATATATTACAGCGCAAGATTTTACAAAATAGCTATTAAGAATTATAATATATATATATAATATATATAATATAATATTAATATAATATATATATATAAAACGTTTATCCGTTTATATTTACTTTTAAAAAAACGTTTACTTGTAAGTTAATATTCACACGTATAATTAACATATCCGTTTATTAGAAATGTTTCTCCGAATATACGTGTTTTAAGGCTTTCAGGGCTTGAAATAAAAAAGTTATGTAATCTAATTTTCATTTTTTAAAAATGTGAAGTTGGTATCCTAAACTTTCAAATCACGTATTTTTGCATTTAATCGTCAGAATTCTTTTCAAAACCTATCAGGAATTCTAGAACTCTTTAGGGAAGAGCTAGAACTCTATTAATTAAATCGAAATTTTGACAATGTGCCAGCTTCACAGAGAGGTGTTCATAGTAAGTTATATGTATACATAAACTATATTATGTATATGTTGTATAGAAAAGCCAACCAACACTTTTTGGTTACAAATTAGATGTCATTTGTATAGATACTTATTTTATCATAATGCGCGAAATATACAATATAGTATGTGCGAAATATACAAATCTGTAGGTTGAAATGAAAGAATATTGTATATTGAACAAAATATTATCCTTAAAAATAACTCAAATGTTCGGATATGAAAAATAAAAAAAACAGCAAATTTTTCTGATAAACAAGTACAAGATAGGCACAGCAAATTAAAGCGCCTTCAACATTATATCTTTTTTAAAAATTAAAATTTTGTTATTGTTTCGTGAAAATTGTTATTATACGAATATCGCTAAATGGTAAAGGACTTTCATGTTTATTTCGATCCCATCTACCTTCTTGTGGGCGGTTGGAGAAATCTCGTGGGACACCCTGTATAAACATTAATTTAATTAAAAGAGATTTCTATAGTTAAATAAAAATATTTTTTACTTACAGTGGAAAGTAATTTTTTTTAATGTAGAAAAATAATTTTTGCAGATTTAAGAAATGATTTAGTTAATTTTTACTTATTTTTGAAAAAAAGAAATTTTTATTTGATCACACTTTTTTTACACATTTAAATAAATTAATTCCCTTCAATTAAAAAACCAATTATTTTTATTTGTGTTATTTTAAATCAATGAAATCTTTTTTAGAATTCGAAAACTCATAAATAGAAATCACTTTTTGTATTTAAACAAATTTTTATGAAAGCAAGCAATATCTGAAGATTTCCAGAAGTCTCCTTTTAAAAGGAACCGGAATGTTTTTCATTTGATAACATGCGAATCGAAAATATTGCAAATAAAAGTAAAAAGAATGGTATCTATTTTACTGAACGCATAATTTTTCAGCTTGCGTATATTCAATAAAGTAAGCAATAACTGACGACTTTCAATATTAAAATCAAGAACATTAAAGAGTAGATTATGAAAGTCAGACGCGATAAAAAGTGCGCAAAAATAATTAAGCTTTTTGTACAACCCTTTTTATCCCATAGTTTACTCTTTATTCTTGATTTTAATATTGGGAGTCGTCAGTTATTGCTTATACTTTATTGATTATACGCAAGTTAAAAAATTATGCTCAGTACAATAGATATCATTCTTTTTATCTTTATTTGCAATATTTTCGGTTCGCATGTTGTCAAATGAAAAACATTTCAGTTCTTCATAAAAGGAGACTTCACGACATGATACCAATCGATTTCAACTTGTAGCGATAGGTTTTCACGTTGAGTGTTACTGATAAAAGGACAATAGTCATTACTCAAACGTTTACAAGAAAATCAAAATTGGAAATTTTTAGTGCTCAATAAGCCAAAATTCGGGAAATCATTTGATCGAAGTGCTTGTGCGGCGCAGTGATAGCGCGTTCAACTAGTAATGTCGAGATTGCAGGTTCAAATCCCGAACTTTTTTGACATTTTTTTTTCTTTTGTAAAATACAATTATTACACAAAATAAATGTATATCAATAGATTAATATATTTTGTATATTTATTGTACATTACAAATGCATTTTTCCATTTGCATTTTCTGTTCAGGAAATTCGTTTAACAGGTAATTATATATACAACACGAATAAATGTGAAATGTATTTTATTAGTTTACTGAACGCTATGTTTATGAATGCTATGCCGTGTATATAGAATATGGATTGCTACTATCTTCACTTATGTCTGCAGTGAGACAAAATCAATGCAGAAACTTCCATAACTTCTTTACGTAATGAAAGAAGTTTCTACATTGATTTTGTCTTACATAGCAATTTGTATTCTACCATATATACGCGGCATAGCATTCATAAACTTAATAAAATACCCTGCCTCAATGACCTTGACTTTGACATATGTTGTCAAGATTATGACCTTGAGTGACCTCTAACAAGTTTTAGCCGTCGCTCGTCCTTCATTAAAAAGTTATAAATAAAAAAAGTTGAAAAAAGTAACGTTTTATTAACGGCTATATATAACATTTAGAAACTATTCTAAACTATATTCGCCTACTGCATTTCATCTCTCGCATTGTTTAGTGGCGCGCGACTTTCCACGCACAAGTTCACTGCTTTAGCAAAAAATTTAGATAAATATGTAGTTTAAGTAAGGGTTAAGGTTATTATTTATTATACACTCACAGGTAGTTAATAACCTATCGACCGGTCAGATACGTTATCCGCTGAAACGAAAATTTTTGCACTGTAAAAGTCTAGCGAAAAATCAATAGACCTATAAATAGACACAGCATATTTCTATGATAGAAGGATAGAGATTCACTGATCGACGGTTTTAGCGGAGAAAGCAGCTTTGCAACTGTTGCGGAATTTTTTGCTGATCGTCAAGCAGTTTACGCTTTTCCAACATGTTAACTAAGCGGCTACCATTTTTTCCAGCAGATTAAAAGTACGCTTAGTATGTGCAACGTGTTGTGCTGCATAACCTGTGTTATTATTGTAGATGATAAAAAATGAATTTTATATCTAGTTTTCTTATGATCACACTTTATCGAATATATAATAGATAAACGAAAGAAGAAAACTGAGTTGTTACAAATGTAAGGCGTCTGAATACTGTTTAGTTCAATTCGAAGATTACTACTACATATGACTTATAGTATAAAAGTTCGTTCAGTAGACTACATAAAGCTGGTAGCTCAGTCCAAAGCGCTTATTAAGCTGCTTTCTCCGCTGAATATAGCCGTTATTTTATATCTCTCCGTTTTATCGGCTTTATTTTTATCTAGGATAGGGCTTGGCACGATTTGCACTTCTCGGCCGATTTTCGATTTGGCTCCATCTTCCGTTACTCTTTTCACTTCACCACCCCGTGCACAGTTCAAATGCCGCTCATTAAGAGTGTATAACATTCGTCATCAGACAGGTCCCTTCACTTTAGGCGCTCACTATAGACGCTCGCTGTAAATTTCAGACTATCTTTTTTTTTGTTCATTACATAAGATAGAATGAAGCAACGCATATAAGATTGAGCTCTGATAGGCATGCTGCGTCTATTTATAGGTTTACTGTTTTTCCGCTAACAGAAAAACGTTAAATAAATTTAGTTATGTTATGCATATAATAGAAATAAAGCCGACAGAACGATGAAATATAAATAATCGTGAATCTCTATCCTTCTCTTACGCGCGCAGTATATTTACAATAATGGAAAGATAGAGATCCACCGTTGCTTTTGCTCTCACTCATTCTCATTGTTATGTTAGCTTTACTTCTATCATAGGCATAACATAATTAAAAAATTTATTATTACGTTATTTAACGTTTTCCTGCCAGCGGAAAAGCAACAGATAAATAGACGTAGTATATCCCTAGATAGAAATGAAGCCGGAGAGCTAAAAAATTATTGATCGGTTAATCTCTGTCCTTCTCTTACACGCGCATATTCAGATTAATGGAGAAGAGTAGAGATTCACAATAATGGAGAAGAGTAGGGATTCACTGCTATCTTGAGTGATTCTTGCTATCACTCACGCTTACTGTTCCGTCAGCTTCGCTTTTATTTGACATTACCATGAGGGGGATGCTGAGTTATTATTGCTAAGAGCACAGATTACCAGAGGAGAATCCTTGTATAGTTATTTGTCCTCAGGGGAATCGATTATGTATCTTTTTTCCTAGGGCGAAAATGTGAAAAGTAAAAATTTTTTATATGTGTTTAATCTTTATTTGATCTGTGAAATAAAATGCCCAAACTTATAATAACGTTATGAACGCAAGGAAGGATACAGGTTTTCCAAAACAGGAAT
The DNA here is from genome assembly GCF_024713525.1 of Acromyrmex echinatior. NCBI lineage: Eukaryota > Metazoa > Arthropoda > Insecta > Hymenoptera > Formicidae > Acromyrmex > Acromyrmex echinatior. The sequence continues at coordinate 8,489,722 of NC_141864.1, read as the reverse complement.
ACGTTATATAATTCACATTCTATTCATATGGATAATATTTACAGGCTTGTTGGTTATGAAAGATAAAGAGATATATAACCTTATCATTATATGACGCATAGACTAATATGTGTAGCAATGTAATTAGCGAATAGCATCCTCATTGAGGTACTTGGAGGGAGGATAACTATACCTAATATATGTTATCCGAGGTGCCACGAATGCCTTGAGCATGTTGCGTCGAACATGTGCTGGTAAGGCACGGATCTTGGATACGCAAGAAGTTACCTTACTGTGGCCACATAATGGTTGCATTCGCTACAGCACAATGTATAAAAGTAAGCTAACAATGCACAACAAGAAACACGAGAGAGAACTAACGCATGTATGCAGACAGAGAAAGAAGAAGGAAGTGCTTGCAACTGGGCTTGCGCCGCCCAGTTACCGCGCATTGCTACCAACTCCCTTCGAGCAGGGAAAGATTTTAAGCGGTAACTTTGAACAATATGTATATGTGTATATGTACATGTATCATACATAAAATTTTTCACTTTTCACGTTTTCGCTCTAGAGCAAAAGTTATTGTGCATGATCGATACCCTGAACTGTATCCTAAGGAATCCCCGGAATTTATCCTCGGAATTTATCCCCGGGGGATTAATAGGTAAAACTATATTATAGGACTCAGTATACGGGAAAATCGCTAAATAGTTGACAAAATTATCAAATCGAGAATCGCAAAATTCAGTTATCCTTTTACTTATGCTCCGTTTTGCTCTACCGAGCTAGACGGGATGGTTGCGTTCTGCTTACCCCAAACTCCACCCCAAGCTCACCCCGACAAACCGGCAATGCTTAGCAACAGCGCTGCAACGTTGCCAATTACTTAACCGTTTTGAACGGTCTGTTTCAGTCAAAGCGACAGCTTTTTAATTATTAAAAAAGTACAAAGGTTTGTTATTTTATAGCCATTGAAACATATTGACAGCATCACTGGTTTTATGACTATCATGCGATTCATCGTGTAAGTGATTTAAAAAAACTGCGACAAAAAATAAGTGATATATAGCGTGGAATAATTCATAAATCTACAATAAATCACAATTAACAATCAATGATTAGATAATAATCAGTTTTCAATTGTTCAGTAAGTTGTGGATTAGTTATGAGCCGATATTCATAATTATACTTTTGTTATGCACAAAATGTTGTAATTATATACAAAAATTGTTTACAGTATTACAAATTTTTGTGCATAATTACAATATTTTGTGCATAACAAAAGTATTATTATAAATATTGGCGAGTGAGAGACACCGGGGTATCTTATTCATACTAGTAACAAATGTGTGAGACAGTAAAAGAACACCGTGAACCGTCCAAGTACACTTTCTCTCTCAATCGTGTGCCTTGCGCTAAGAACAGAATATTAGAGCGCCCCCTCCCCCTCTCTCTACTTTCACCTCCTTCGCGTTTCCAATAACACGTAGTACATATGTCATGCCGTTGACAAATTCGCAATGAAACTTACCATTAGCTTTTTCTGGAGTTTTAACGTCAACAAACGATTAAGATTACCCAGAAACTAAAACCACAATTAAAAATCTAACAACACTTTTGTTATATAATATCAGCGCGATCTTTCGATTGCGATCAGTCCGAATAAAACTGTTGTAGTGATCTATGCCGAGATCTGGAGATTAAGTTCGGGAAAGAGAGGGACCATTTGAGATTTTCAGATTTTTTTCAGTCACATATATAAAAGCATATATGTAAAACATTTTGTCCATTACGTTTTGCTTTTCACAATGCCTTTATTCAAATAACGTTATAGTAAAATTATCAATATAAATGAACGTTAATGCACATACATGTCCAATAATTATCGATGTACGCAAGACAGACAGAGATAGAGTGAGCAAGAAAAAGGGGTGTGGGAGGGAGGGAGAGGGAGAGAAAGCGAGCGAGTGAAGCTGGAAAACGCAGAATAAATTGGATAACAACGAACGATACTGGATGACGTTAAACGATGCTAGACGACGTCTAGATGCTCGCTGTCGAAGAAGTCAGTATCTACGTGTTCATCGTCAGGGAACCGAGTACCTCGGTGTTATCTAAATGTTTGCCGATAAGGAACCAAGCGTCTACGTGCTTTCCTCCGAGGAAGCGAGAGTCTAGATATCGGCGAGGGGGGTGTCAAAATTGTTGCTTTTAGAAGTTGCAAATAATTTGCCAATTTCTCCGAGGAAGTGGGTGTTCCGGAAGGGTCTCTCGACCATCACCGACACGGCCTATAGGAATTACCGTCGAAAAAGTCGGTATCCAACTCTTTGTAAGATAAAATCAATAGGTACGGCCAATATAGGCTGAGTGTACGTACATCGATCGTTATGTTTCCCTGGTACTTGCGTTATTCCGGACCATGACTTCTTCAAATCTGCTAAACATCGTGAAAATAAGTAAATAAATAACTAAATCTTATTGTTTAGAAAATAGTTCTTCAGTGTATTCTTATATGTCAATATGTTAATAAATTTAAAATCTTATAAAGGCAATTTTAAATCACTTTATTTTGCATTTTAACATTTCTGACGAAAAAGAAGAAAATATGTATGTAGGCTATATTGATTACATCCAATATGATATTTAATGCTACTTTTTCTTAGCAAAATAAGGTATTAATACTACGTACTAATAATAAAATATGTAAATTATAATAATAAAATAATAATAATCAATACATAGCAAAAGTATCTTTTTATTAAAATTAATAGTGATATTGAGTATAAAAATTTATGATTTTATAAATTATTTAAAACTTAAAATTTGTTCCAACGATAATAAAATATCTAAGAGTCAACACACAAGAAGATGTGTACATACATCGATTGTAATGTTTCCCTGATACTAAAAGTGACTAAAATGGTCAACTGGATTATAGTGAAGAAAAAACTTGGCGAAAAAACTTTTTGATTAAGAAGAATGTAATATTTGATACTATTTTTATGCACTTGGTATATATATTTTTTCTTTTGTAACTAACATAACCTTGAATAAACGTCATCATATATATATGTCGTGCCGCTAACAAATTCGTGACGATGCTTACCATTAGCTTTTTCCGGAGCTTTGGCATCGACAAATTTTTTATTAAGATTACTCAGAAATTAAAACTGCAATAAAAAATTTGACAACATTTTTATTATATAATGCCAATGGGATCTTAAGATTGCGACCAATACGAATAAAATTAATGTAATCGGTAGCGAAATCTGGAAAGTCCCAAAAAGGAACCAGTTCAGATTTTTAGATTTTTTTCAGTCATGCACATACGTGTGTAATAATTATCGATGTACGAGAAATAGATAAATAGAGAATAGAGATAAAATGTGTGTGTGTGTGTGTGTGTGTGTGTGTGTGTGAGAGAGAGAGAGAGAGAGGAGGGAGGAGGCTATAAATATTTATTTATTATTAAGTTGACAGCTACTTACAAGAAATGTTAATTTTTTTTATACTTACGAGATACGTTAATTTTATTATTCATAAGAAAACCTTATGCAAGTCCGTATATGATGGGAGACGGCATAGATCGCGTTAATATCCCATGAACAGTCACGTGATCTGTCTTTTCGAGATCTATTTCTTGATTGTTCGAAAAGATTTCAATTTACAGGCTGTAAATCAATGTTATTTTCCATTTCTTTTGACTGCCTATGCAGCCTGCAATGACTATTTTACAACGCGTAATTGTTTTCTTGTGTTATATATTGCAGCTTTATTGAATACTGCAGGTAGCGACGATGCTGTTCATCGTTTATGTTATGTTTAATCATATACATAATTGTTTTTTGCATCGCCAAACATTTTACTTATATCTTTATTTAAGTTTAGTTTACTTTTATTTCTAATTTAATTGACAAAGTACATATTTTATATTTTTGTATTTATCAAAGTGCAGCTATAAAGATTTGATAATCTTAATTTTTTATTTATATTGTTATTTTTATTTATTGTACCTTCTATTATTTTCGATGATTTTTATTATTGTATCTTTAATTATTTTCGTTTTTACGATATGTTATACCTACACTCATCCGTAAAAAAACCGGGTGACTAAATTTTTGCACAAAAATTTAATATTTGATTATAACAAATTATAAACTAATTATTATAGTAATATTTGTCGACAGGAAAATTGAAGTATGAGTTTCAAATATTAATCTTTTTTTATTAAAATTGTTTTAATCCAATTAATTCATGTTTTCGAGTATTAACTTCTTCTTTGTGTAAATGCGTGCATGTATGAATGTGCGTGTCTCGCTCTTGACGTGTAGCGTTACCTAGCAACGACGCGGATTTGCTCCCAGCTTTAATGGTGCGCACGCACGTTATCGATTTTAGTAACGCTATGAAAGTAGGTCATACGCATATACACCCATATACTTACAAGAAATTAGAAAAATAGTTAAAATTAAAATTTTTTTTATCAAGCAACGTGGTAGTGTCGCGATGCCAAGTGCATAAAAATATGAAATGTGCCGTTTGATTGCTTTAATGATTGTGATTGTCATTGTGTATATGCATATGTTTGTGCCGCTGATAAATTCGCGACGATACTAACTTTTTTCGGAATTTCAATATTGATAAACTTTCAATTACGATTACTTAGAAATTAAAACTGCAATCAAAAATTCGACAACACTTTTGTTTATATAACGCCAACGGGCATTCTTCACGAATGCGACTAATCTGAATAAAATTGATGTAGTCTGTACCGCGAGATTTGGAGATTGAGTCCTGAAAAAGGACTATTTCAGATTTATTCAGATTTTTTCATGTATATAAACGTATACATATGTAAAGTGTCTTGTCTAACTGCTTTCACAATACCTTCATTCAAATATACGTAAGATTATATTAAAATTAATAAAGTAAGTGAATATTGATGCACATACATGAGTAATAATTATGGATGTATGAGAGACAGCAATAAAGATAGAGTGAGAGAGAGAAAGAGAGGGTAGAGGAGGAGTTGTTTTATAGGAAAGGTATGTAGTTGCATATTATAAATTGTATAATTTCTAAAAAGTAATCTATGTATTTTCACCAATTGATAGTCTCATTATTCTGTGCATACAAGTGTTAAGGTATAGTTATCAAAACGTGATTAAAAAATTACTTTGCACATATAACACTGCCGGAGTTCTCATATTTGAAATAACGCTATCTTTTATTCTTCATAATATGTCTAAGAAGTAAGCTATTGAAATAAAAAAATGCATTTTATAGAGGATGAACAGTATATTTATTATTTCTAATCGGAATTTCGAGATAACGTTAATCTTATATTTTTTATAAAAAAATATCGAACATTGCTAAAAAAGCCATTTTTTACATATTAAACTTTAATTATCTTGGAAATTTGATGTGCTAAAATCTTTTTGCTTACAGCATCGTTTTTAGCATCCAAAAATTTGTAAGAGACACGTAGTCCGGCTCAAAGTAATTTTTTGCTGTAAACTACCCTAGCAGCACAATTCATCGCTCGATACAACGTTCAATATTCCCAATGTATGTCATTGTTTAACCAACGTTTCATTAATGAATTATGCTGCTAGAGTAATGTTACTTATGCTATTTTTATACTTTATTTCTCTTAATTTAATCTAAAAACTTCTTATTTCAATTTAATATTATATATTGAACTTTAGATTTTTTAAAGCCTTACACGGTCTAACTTAAATGCTTGATTCTTGCGTGAATTTATACTACGTATGTAGTCCCGAGAAACGCGCGCCGAAATGATTTTTCGATCTTTAAAAACGTAAACTCTACTAAATTACCGCAGTATTATCACGAGTTAAATTGACTAGCAATTTACTGAATATTTGATGCAATTCGCATCTTGGAAACGTTTTTAATAATGTTGATTAACATCATTATCACATATACGGTTCTATAATATGTTATATTATTTAGTTTTTTGTCTTGATACAATTTTTATTTTGGTTAATGTTTTCTGCAATAAAAAATATTACGTATTATATAGTTATACGTAATCAATTGTACGATGGCCAGTTTAGGTATGATACGAGAATATGTAAAATAGATTACATAAACTAATGTCTATAATTTGCAAATCGTATTTGAAAAAAAGATAACTATGCGAATATAAGATGCTTGTTAGTCTCGTTATTCATTTTTTTTGTTTTTTTTTCCATCATTATAGAGCGTTACGTATTATCTGTATTGCATCAGCAATTGAAAGAATATGAATATCTTGAATATACTATAAACATATGCATCTTGGATTGTGTACGTACGCATCAACTCTTTATGCATGTTGTTTCTCTCAAAAAGAATAAATAATCTGATATTTTCTAAGATTTCTGAATGTTTATCCAAACAATAAAATATGTACAATTGCAGAGTATTACAGTACAAGCAATATTATTCATTTAGAAAATATTTTAAACCTGCTGTTTCGTTTTTTGCCTTATTTATGATTCTCGTCGAAGCTCGTAGACTATTTTGCATATTCGAATAAATTGCTAATACAACGACTTTCAAATGATAATCTTTGGCATTAATTTTGATGTCTTTCTTCACTAACATGTGGTCTTTTAAGATTTGTTTTTGATATAACTTTTGCCAAATTTATAAAGGCTTGAAGATATTATTCCTTAATTTTAATTATTGTAATTATCATTTGAAGTTTATTTTTATATATCTTTAATATAGAATTTTGAATAACATTAATGGAAATCTATTGACAGTTATTTTCTTTTACTTTTATATACTGAAAAAAAGTACTAAATTTTAATAAATATTTATTTATATTTATTTATATTTATTTATTTATTTGATACAAAAATCATTAATTTGATTTAACTATTTTTTTTATTTAAAAAATATTTAATTTGCCTTAAGTAAATGTTAAATTACACAAGTTGTATATATGCGTATGTATTTTTATATGCGCATATATTTTAACCAAGAAAAAAAGAAATTTTGCAATTCATTCGACGCACTTTATTGATGCATTGCACATACAGCATGTTAAAATAAATCGCGATGTGATTTAATTACAGTCGAGATGTAAACTGAAACAAAGAAAGACAATTTTTTCTAGTTAAAAAACAATTTTACTGTACAGGAATAATGTTTAATAAAACACTCATTGCGATCACGACAATTAGTAATGTGATGTATGCGGTTTGATCTAAAATACCGAAAAATTATCCAGGTAATTAAAATTTAAATAAAATTTTATCAAGTCTTACTACTATAAATGCATCTTTAAACTAGAAAAGTCTTATTTTTATAAGTTTTTATATGTAAACTGATAAGTGAGATTATATAACTAATGTTTTTTTTTCTCATAGGAGAAACACGCATTCAATTCAGTGAACACATGCTGAAGACAAGATTTTTATATCTTTACTTACAAAAGAAGATCAGATTTTTTATTTATCCTTTTATAACAAATGTATAGCAGTGTATAGAATGCATTGATGCATTTATAGAGCCAATATTTTACGAATGGTTAATAATTTTAATTTAAGATTACGTGCACGTGTTATAAAACATATTATAAAAATCGCTTTAATTTGTTATTAACATTTGTTCACACGTCTTGTATAAAAAATTATCACTCATTAATTATTTTGCTACTGACTACATGATTGCTAAATTTGAAGGGTAATGTTAAATAATCAAAATCTATTGATTGAATGATAATCTTTATTCTAATATTTCTGAAATCAGTTACTCATAATTTATTGTCGCTATGGCGACACAATAAGGCGGCCTTGCCTTTGGTTGCTAGACGGTTGCTAGATAATCAAGGCCTCAGGTTTTCTATTAAATCCGAGTTTTCTTTGCATGTTCGGTTCTGCGGTAGTTCATTAATACTTCGATCTCGGACGGAGAACAACACGCCTCTGCAGCAAATCACCAAGTATCAGAGTTTAGACGGCACCGTCGAATTTTGTAATTGATTCTGTAACCGAACAATGTGGAAATGGTGCCAGTTCTATTGCATTTTGCTACATACATCTGTATTGGCGATGGAAAGGAAAACTGCCCTCGACTCGCCCTTTAACATCATGTTGCTCCGTTCCTTGCGAAATTGGAGTTTTGATGCTTTCGGTATGTTCAATTAGTGATATGAATGATACAAAATTCTTTGAAAATTCTATTCTTATATTTTCCTCGCAAATTGCACTAGAAACACACTTAAGGCAAGAGCACATGACAGACAAGTGTTAGCTGATGATTGTATCGTTTTATGGAAAACAATTAAAATTGTGTTGTACTCATATATGCGATTACACACTAAGAATTTTTCATAAAGGGCACAATAATCGGCCTTTTTCTACCGTATGCTTTTATTCTTATTATCATCTTATTATAGAACTGTCAATGCTGAAATCTTTTTCTAAAGACAATAGACAAGTGCGGTCGACTGTTGTGTCGATTATAAAAACAATTAAAACTGTGTCATACTCACGGTTACGTACATATGCATTATCAGGGATTTTTATTAATAACACTTTGTTTATGTGTCCTAAATAATTTTTCAATTCTTATTTTAATATAAGATTACAATCATGGACGTTCATTTCAAATTCATTATTATGTTAAAGCCAAAAATTTTATTTAAAAATCTTAATGTATAGAGAAGACAGTGTAGTTGTGGAATTGTTGGAAGGCGAAGAATTATAAAATCTATTGATATTGTATATAATTTGCGCTGCATTTTTACGTTTCTAAAGCGAAAGTGACTTTTTCACAGTTTGAGAATGTTATAACATACTGATCATTAATGTTTATATCAAATAAATATATGTTTACATTTAGTAAATATTTATTCAAAACTATTCAAATAAATATTTATTAAAATTTAGTATTTTTTTTCAGTGCAAAAAGAGTTTTCATGCGTGCATATGCGCGTGCGCAAAAAAAAAACTAAATTGTGTGTGAAAAAATACTAAATGTGTGTATGTGTGTTGCGTTAATTTATTTGTTACCATTAAATGTTTAACTATAAGTAATTAATTGCACGTATATATATATATATTGCTATACGTTTCATCATACGTTTTTTTAGTTAACCTTTTTCGTGCAAGAATTAAGTTTTGCAGAAGTTACCCCCTAAAACGCGTGATTTACTTCGATGACGTAATCGTTTTCGATCAGAGATGATTGTAAATCTAAGGGAAGTCTTTTCGAGAAGAAAGGTGACATAATTTCGGCTGGGGGAACGTGAACTAAATCCTAGAAAACTATTTATTTTTTGCTATGCGGAATATATAAACCAGTCCTCTATTTTAGTAGCAATTTTTTTCTGCTTATTAACATATGCAGAGGACTGGCCTATTTCGCATAGCAAAAAATAAAAACAAAGATTTTTGGGATTTAATTTACATTATTGTTTGAGATCGGTAATTCGGAAAAAAAGTAAGAACTCTTTCGATCGACCGACAGTAATTGTTATTGAACGCACGCAAGGTGAGCTCGTGATTTCATCTCGAGCTTGACCTTAATCCTCGTCAAAGTCAGGGATTCGTCGTCCTTTGGTCTTTTTAAAACAATTCGGTACACGCAAACAGGCACCGGCAACGGACAATCGAAAGTTCTAGAACAATTCACGCGAGCGCCGCGCTCCGACGAATACGTCACGCGCTGTCACCAATCCCACGTACGGATTTTCTGTCGCGCATGACTGTTACGTTGAACGTCGTTAGAAAAGAATCCAAAGCGTCAATCAATTTTGTACAACTAATGCCACGCAATAATTACGATTGTGGCAAAATTTTATTGGATTTTTTCCAAGAAGAAAGCCCAGGCCGAAAGCAATAAATGCTTCGATCTCGCCGTTCCTCCTTCTTAGAGTTTTTATAGTCTCGCTACTATATCGTTTCGTAAAACCGCCGTGCTAACCGCTTAGTGAAAACCGCTATAAGACAGATCTTTTCGAGAAGTGCCGAGAAAATCGCCGAGATTTTCCATCACCGCGATTCCAAATACAATTTGGAAAAGGTGACCGCATTTAATATTCTGTTAATCTAATATTTAATTAATTATATTTTCTGAATTTGTAACTGTGCATATTAAAGAAAATTCTTTTGTTAAATTACAAAGAAACTCTTAGTTCTCCGCAACTCTTAAAGTTCTCCGCAACTCTTAGTTCTCCGCAACTCCTAGTTCTCCGCAACTCTTAATTCTCCGCAACTCTTAGTTTTCCGCCGCTCTCAGTTTTCCGCCGTTCTAAGTTAACGCATCGCTATTAGTGCACCGCCAAGGAGACACTCCGCCGCTAGAAAACCGCCGAATGTGATTCGCAAGAAATATTGTTAGACAAACGCCGCATCACTTTAAAAATTTCACATCAGCGCTCTCGCTCTGATTCGCTCTCGAACAACATTATAAATTTGTGAACAGATTATCTTACCTAAGCCTGTTTATAAACTCACTGAGGAATAAATTTGGGAGAAAAAATGTCAGAAGGCTTTTGAAACATAGAAGCGAACATTGATATATCTCCAAATTCTCTCTTTTCTCAGAGGAGAAGGGAAGTTCATCGGACGAGTTTTCAAAATGTTGCATGTGCGACACTCTGAACTGTAAAAGGCGGCGTCCATGATATTTACGCATTCCGGAATCTCTGATATAACAGAATACGTGTAAGAACACAAGACTATTAATACGCACACAAAGAAATCAAAGACAATCAAAGTAACGGCGATCAACGTTAGAGAAGGAAACGAGTTCGTTCGCACGTGTTAACAGTTTTCAGCCAAGATCAAATTTAGGCGCGGACCGTCTCTGGGAAATTGCTTGTCAATTTGTTTCGCTCGTTATATAATTTAGCGCGCAGAGATTCGCTGTAGCATGGGCATATCAATGTAATTTCCCATCAACAAAGCCTTGACAAATTTTCGAACATACTAAGAGCACTAAATATTGTTAAATACATGAAAATAATAACGATGAAATTATGTTCGCGAGCGTTGCGACCGTCGAGTGGAACGCACTTTAATTGAATCTTAGCTGATATTATTTCATACTTATCTTGTTAATTTCTAAAATTACTACAACGCAATTATGCTTGAAAACGTTTATCTTATTCAGAATAAGATAAACGTACGAAGAGAATATATGTACTAGTCACTATACAGAATATTCCATTTCTCTCGAGCAACATTTCTAAACAGATTATTTATTATAATTACTTGATTATTTAATTATTTGATCTTTCCTTAGCAAAAATACTAAAGACTTAAGAATTTTCTAATTATAGAAGCGAAAGAAGAAGAAAGTCTTCTTCTAAAATTAAATTTTGGAAGACTAAAATAAATTCTAAAATTATTTTATTCTTAATTAATTTTATGTGGAAATTTCATTAATATAATTATAATGTAAATAAAATTGATATTAAAAATTTTCAAAAATAATTTCAGAAATGATAAGAAAGTCTTTGTGATAAAATAATGCATAAGAAGTAATAGAAGAATATTCAATATATTTTTACAATTTGTGTTTTGAAATTTTTGTTTTTTCAATATTTACAAATACATTATGAACTTTTCTTAATGTATAAAGCACTTAATTATGCATATAATTGATGTAAATCGATAGTGTATAATAATAACAATTAATAATAAGGTAAGTCTGACTTAAAAGAATAATATACATTTTTTCTGTTATACATGCAAAATATTTTGACTGATACATAATATAATAAACGTCTAAGAAACGGCGAGGAATTATGCGTAAGCTATCTCAAGTTTTTATATAGATACGATAATCAAAGATACAACATGGGAGATTATACGAATGATATAAATATTTATGTTTCCACAACATGTCATTAGCATTAAAGATGAATAATGCGTACTTAATTATCTAAATTTTTACGAATAATTAATATGTTCTAAATAATTAAATTATTACCATTTAATCTCTAAACATATTTATTTATAATTATAGATTATATTTATAATTTATACATAAATTTATATTATATTAAAGATATATTCTGGAAATTTTGCGAAGCTGCGATGTTATGCTGCGATAATTTTCTAAGGACAAAAAATTCTCATAATGATTGATAAGATTGTAATGGTACAATTTCTATTTACGCTTTTGATTTTTTATCTTGAGTTTTTTCTCATGAAAGTTGCTTCTGCTGTATAATCAAACAATGTTATCTATTATTATTATTAGCATAACCTGTTTTGCTAACTTCGATCAAAATAATAATAACGTACGTCATTGTGACGTAGTCTAAAGGAAGCAGTTTTTTCCGATAAACGCGATAAGCGAATGTAACTCGCGTCTTCGCGGTACTTCTTCCTATTTTGTTTAGCTGCTGTTTTGCATAATTCATCATTTTGTCCGATAATTCGATGCACGTACCGTACTGCATTTAGGATCTTATTATTCTGTACTTCATTATTATTTAACTATGATATATCTTCATTTCTTTTGCTAAATTCAATACGTATAATTGAAAATGTTAAATTACATAATTGTGTCATAAATTCTATCCTAAAATAAATGAATAAATAAATAATTCCATAAATAAAAGATAAATTTATAAAAAAGATAGACTTACTTTCTTCAAATCTATTTTTAAGCATAGAATTTATGGCACAATTATATAAAAATCTAAAAATCCAATCGAAAAATAGATTTAATAAATAGATTTATTAAATAAATAGATTTAATTTATTAAATAAATTAAATCTATTTTTCGATTGGCTTAATTTAATAAAGTACAGAATAATATGAAATGTATACTTTGTTGATCAATTACAATACAAGAATAATCATAACTATCAAAAATATTTACCTTTTTTATTACAAATTTCTTCAGATAAATTCAATTTGTAAAGATAGACATAATATTTTATTAGTTATGATTATTTTTATACATTGTAACAGGCTAAAATGATTACACATTTTATTTTACAAATTTATTTTTACAAAATAGATCCATTTTTTTAAAAACAAAAATGTATTAGGTGTTGGAATTAATTCGTAGCGTTTTACAAGTGATGGGAAGTACTTTCATTAATGTATTTTTTAATGCTCATGTGAAATAAATAACATTCTTTCATTAAAAAACGCTACGAATTAATTCCAACACCTAATATAAATTATACATTTTATACTGCTTTGTCAGTTTATTTGTTTTGGTAAATACTTTTAATTTATTGCTAAAAGACCTCACTTTTTTTTTATTTATCGCATGATTCGTGTAGTTGTAAATCAGTATAACTTAAAATGTCAAGTTATATTAGGTGTACAAATAAGTTTCCGCCATTTTTAATAAAAAATTAAGCATTTATTGTGAAAGGAACGATACATAATGTTTTATTGATGTAAGTCAAAATGTAAGTGCAAGTTCTTTTTGCGTTTGGCACGAATCTTCATTCAATAATGTTTCCAATTCCGCGTCTTCGTACACTTTCGGCCTTCCGCTACGTTCTTTGTCTTCGACGTCAAATTCACCGTTCTTAAATTTTTGAAACCATTCACGACAACTTCTCTCACTTAAGGCAGCCTCACCATATGCTTCTACAAGCAATCGATGAGCCTCAGCTGCAGATTTCTTCAAATTAAAGAAGTAAATCAAAAGTTCCCGCAAATGACGCTTATTCGGCTCAAAACTCGGCATTTTCGCACAAAAAAAATATATAATGCTGATACAAAATCGCTAGTATTTCAAGGTTATGTTGTTGACAGATGTCCAACCTTACGATATAATGTTTTACATCGGACAATTTTAACCATAGCTTGCTAGTGGCGTCTTTTGTCAAACGGCGGAAACTTATTTGTACACCTAATATAATATCATAAATTATGTCTTAAACAAAATGAATTTAGGAAATAAATTATTTTTACTTATTTGTAAAAGTTTAAATTTTTACATAATTGTGCCATAAATTCTATGTTTAAAAATGGATTTATAAAGTAAGTCTTTTTTACACATTTATCTTTTATTCATGTAATTATTTATTCATTTATTTTAGGATAGAATTTATGACACAATTATGTAATTTAACATTCTTAATTATACGTCGAATTTAGCAAGAGAAATGAAGATATCATAAAATAAATCCATTTTTAGAGATAATTTATATTTGTGTTTTTACTTTTTCTTTGTAAATTGTAACATCCGATTTGTTAATCTTGTAGGTAGAACAGGAATGGAGGAAAAATATTTGCAAATAGCAAGAAGAGCAAACAAAGTGCAAAAAAGTATTCCCAACTATGTTCCATTTCCTTGTAATGTGACAGGTAGGTTCTTGAGAATTTATTTTTCATTTTTTTTATCAATATTTATTCATTTCCATAATTATTTTGGCTGTTCACAGGTTAGTACGAATATATATTTTTATAAAAAATATTGTCATTAAAAGTTATGCGACTTTATATACCAGTAACATCTTTAATAACAAATAAATAAGGCATTTTACTTGTAGTTCAATATTTTTAAATGTTCATTTAACTTAATTACAATACAATTTTTCTTTTAGCAAAATTAATTGTTACGCAACATTTTATATATATAATAAATAATAAAAATCTTAAACAATTTTAATAATTTAAAATTTTATTACAGAATAAGGTTTATTTAACTAAAAAATGTGTGTGATTTTATTTCAATTATTATTACCATATAAAATTACTGCATGTCAGTTCAAGGTTTCATTGAAGAATAATCGATTCCAAGTTGCGTAGTTAGTCAAATTATTATTAAAATAATAATATAACTAGAATATAAAACAATGTGTACTTGAAAGGAATCTGTCTGACTGACGATAAATTTTAGATAGTCGATCGCCAGAAGTGCCAGAATCGGTGCATAAATTAAGACCAGGTGATATTGATGTCATTGCTGCGATGGGTGATTCTCTTATAGCTGGAGCTGGAATTTTTGCAAATAATGTGTTTCAAGTCGCCATAGAAAACAGAGGAGTTACTGCGACTGGTGGAGGCCAAGGCACATGGAGAGAATATTTAACTCTTCCCAACATAATTAAGGTAAACTGAAATTAAATTCTATGATTTTTTTAGCAAAATGCAACATGATCAACGTGTAAGATGTAATAGATAAAAAATGAAAATTGGTGATAATTAAACGTGACAGTTAAATCATAATCAAATGTAATCGAAATATTTAAAATCATTTATGTGATTTACTTGTTTTAATTACATGATTTCGTCATGCAACTTTGTGACGTGTTTTTTTTTTAGTAAGGATAAATGCGCCATTGAAAAATTAAATACTTTTGTTATCATATACACGTATTTATAAATATATAGATATATATTTCAGTTTTTGCATATACATATACATATTTCGTAAGTTTTTGATTACTTAAAATTTATTATCGATTATTCCTAGTATTATTCCTAGTATTATAAGTACAATGTTATGTATGCGTTATATTTAGAAAACCTATTATAAAATCTGGTCACGAATGATTTTGTCAAGCTTTTACAAAAAAGAGAAAGGTATATACACTTTCTCTTTGTAAATGTGTGTGTGTGTGTGTGTGTGTGTGTATGTGTGTGTGTGTGCGTGCGTGCGTGCGTGCGTGCGTGCATGCGTACGTGCGTGCATGCGTACGTGCGTGCATGTGTGTGTCATCTCGCTTCATAATCCTAGTTGAAGTTGTAAAGTAATAGTATAAGTTAACGTGAGATAATGTACAGAGAAAAATATATGTATTTTTCTATTTTATAAATTTTTTATAAAATTGTTTCTGACCAGACTTTATTATAGTGTTTAGTTAAATTATTTTTTAATAGCATTTTTTATTTGATCACAGAACTCCGAGTCAGTTATTTTTCATTTCTTACGAATAAAATATGAGTAACTTAAAAAATCGCCGATAAAATTAAGAGTTTAGTCTCTTCGTTTTATAATTAGTTTGTCTCTTTGTGAATTCTTTCTTAATAAACGATAATTAAAAAGAACTTTTAATCTTCGAAATAATTAAAGCTAAACTATATATCAGGGCTAATTAAATTTTATTAATGAGAGTCAGTTATTAAGATGAAAGTTATTAATTAAAATCGATTAGATGTAGATGAGATGATATTCCTTCTATTTTTCAATTGAACGTTTCAACTCTCTTCTCCTCAGCGTATATAAATAAAGCTGGTATTATATGAAAATGCATATTTTTTATTATTAATATGAATACAAAACGGCTTGCATATCTACACGAATAACGTAAAAACAAAGCGTTAAAGTCTACTTTTATTTTGCATATTTTGCATATATGTATCTTTTTGAGCATATTTCTTGAAAAAATTGCATATTTATATTTTGTCAATTATATTATTGATTATTGATAATATTATACATATGTACGTCAAGTTTGATACTTTCTATTTGATATTTCCATTGAATGATTTCACTTGTACTATATAATGCGAGTACTAAACCGCTGAAGTACTTGTGAATCTAAAGTAGACCATACACGATTGAACATACTCGGCAAGTATCAGTTGGCAGCTAGCTCGGCGGATATGCGCAACGCATGACTTCCTTGAACTCATCTGTTTTCCGAGCGTGTCCTGATATGTTCGACCGTGTTTGACCTCCCTACAAGATGATGCGCAGTGTAACTAGTCAGTTGAAACGGATTAATTGCACTGATAACTTATTATATTTTTGAAAATATTTCTTTCTGTGCTTTTCATTTAATAAACATATATATTGCATATTTTTGCATATTTTTTACCAAATTTTATAATATATGCATATATTTTTGTTTTTACGTGCATATAATTATCAACTTTAGATATAAATATAGATCTAAATATAAGATATAAATCTAAGATGTAATTAAGAAAACCAATATAATCAAAAAGCTAAAATGTATATCAAGATTTTTTTTTTTTAAATTATGTGCATGATACATTGTTATCAATTTTGAGATGTCGGTGTCAATAAAACAATGACAAGGCAATCGACATTTTCTTCGCAACACACAATTCAATATCTTTGGCTTTACTATAATATTTAAAGAAACGTGACAAACACAGAAGGAATTGTTGCAAAAGGATTTTAGCACAACATTAACATATTTTTGTTTCACATTGGACTACCTCTTTACGGACTTTCGTCTATGATTGTATTTAATCTTCACGAGACGCTCGTATCTCGTATTTTAGAGATTTTATATTAAGCGTGTAAATTGCAATTTGCTGCTTCTTAACTTTTGAACAGTGGATTACCAGCACAGCCGTCGATTATTCCTGACTAATAGCAAATTGTTTTATGTATGCTACAAGTGGCTTTTTCATTTCAAAATCATGTATTGCAGTCTTAAACAAAAAATATTAAGCGTATTCTTTCCTTATTTTAGTAAATGTCTTACAGAAGATTTTTTTTCTTTTATTTTGTTAACTTATTAACTGATTAACATTATTTAACGTTTTAGTTAAAAAATTTTGGTTTATGACAGTTGATGTCAATCATCCTTTTCTTTTTAATGATTAAGAACCCTTTAAACTTATATAATGTTGGTAATTAATAGGAAACAATACAGATAAATGAGTTTCACGACTATAATAAAAAAAATATAGATGCCTAATATTTTTGGTCAAAATTATATAGCATCCTAAAATATATTCTTTTCTGAAAGCTTATATTGTACTGTTATGTAATCTTTTTTATATAATAAAAAGAAAATAGATTTTTTTTACCAGAACATTAAACAATTTGCTGAGCGAAAGTTAGGACGTAATTTAGGACGTAATATTAATTAATGGGATCATTATCATAATCATCATTAAGCAATATTTATAATTATGATTTCTTTACGAGCTCTTTAATTTTTTTCCTTACTTTAATAAATGTCTTATCAAAATTTTCTTTCCTTTTCAATTTATTTTATTTTAAATAATTTTATAGAGTACTAATAAATAAGAGAGTACTAATAACTTAAATAATTTTAGAGAGTTTATAATTAAAATCACGTTTTTTTATTTTTAAGATTTTGTAATTTGGCTGAATGATAATTAAAAAAGTTATATAATATATATGAACCGCCTGGACAAATATTGATTTAGATAACAAAAATTATATTCTGAGAGAGGAATAACTTTAAAGATTGATAATTATAAATAGAAATTAAATCCATAAGAATATATAATATATATATATATGTATAAATTGTGTAAAGCGAATCTTGATGCTTAATAGTATTCATATCCAATTTTTTGCAAAAACATCTAAAGCAGGCTTGTCCAAAATTCTGTTCGTGAATTGAAACGCTTTCTATCTCTCCGCCGTCGGTAGAGCGAGACGGCACGCGGAGAGGAAATGTTTCGGCTGACGAGTCAAGTTTTGGACAGGCCTGATTTAAAGACTGAAATATGTGTGTGCGTGTGCAAATTAATCACCCATAAATTTTTAATACATTAGGAATTCAACCCCAATTTGATAGGATTTGCATTGGGAGACTCTTTGACCACTGACAAAGCATCACAATTGAATATTGCTGAATCCGGTGCTGAATCTGCGGATATGATATACATGGCAGAGATGCTGATCAAGAAGATAAAAAACGATCCGCGAATAAATGTGCAGAAACATTGGAAGGTATATTGCGCTAGACAAATTCAATTTGTTACAAACATCGAAAAAAATTTAATACAGCATGTGCTATTACTACGTTTCGTTGTTTGTAATTATTCAATTAAAACTGAACGTTACAGTTTTAAACTAACTTTTTCTATGGCAAAAAAACTGAATGGAGCATTTCATATTTTGAGCGTTTGTTTGTCATATTTTGTTAAGGTAGTTATACCCCAATTATACGAGTCAATAACAGACTCAAACATGTTTCTAAATTTCAAGCAAATATATCGCTATGTAAAATCTAAAAATAATAAAACGAAGTATTTTCTAACTTACAATATTAAATCATAATAAAATTAATTAATTTAAAAAAAGGAAACTTCACGTAGTAAATAAGAGAAATTAGATTGTTGGCAACAATCGCGCCACAATCTAATTTTTGCGCGCGGACGATCAATATAGGCACAATATATCTGTCGAGATATTTTATACGAAAAAAATATCCAGACAATTACGTTAAAAAAGAAAATATATCGAAAATACAGTTTTAACAAAAAAAGTGTAAAGCGGCTCTCGCAAAAAAATGACAAGAAAGACAACTTCCTTGTCGGTCCTTGAAAATGCGACGTTACTATATCTAACGGATATCATCAGTTCTCGAGAAAATGTATAAAATCAAGATTTTTATTACTCAAACTTTAATATTATGCGATAAATATTTGCGGTATTGTTACACAAGTTTCCTCACGAATTTAATTATTTGAGACACGTTTTTCATTAATCTTTTGAATGTGATTTCGAGACTATATGAAAATTCGTGTCACATCACAGACAAAAATAGTTACAATGATAGATATAGAAAAATCTGCGATATTTTGATTGGTTATATATCAGAAAAATGGGACAGTAATTCGAGCTCATCTTTTACAGGTATTAATATCTAAATTATTTGAAATGAAATTTCAAGACATTCTTGGATGCATTTTGGGGTATAACTATCTTAATTCGCTACATTTACAATAAAATATCTTATTTTTTTGTAAAAAATTCTATATTCTTATTAGAGTTCGAAAAGGAACCGAATAACATAACATTCAGGTATCCGCCCGTGGACCCGTTACCAGTGCACACAGATGGACCGGTTCCGCGGATAAAAGTTATCGCTCAAAAAGTTTTTCTCGGAAATTAAGAGAAATAGAAAAAAAGTTTTACACAAAAGTTGAAGGTTTTCTTGAGAGAAAAAAGATAGAAACAATGGATAGGAAGCAAAGGAACTATCAAGATCAGGTCAAGATCGACATTTTGAATTTTTTAAATGAGAACCCCAATTTTTTCATTGTATATTTTTGTAAATGAAATCGAGTCATTTTCAAAACACTATAATAAAATACTTTTTCATATATATATCTCGCTTGAAATTACAGTACCGTCGGTATTAGCATTATTGTAGGTGTCCAATATATCATTATGTATTACGTCGACAATAAGAAAAGTTACTCAATTTTAAGTTATTGATGAATCTTATAATAGAAGAAATTTAGTACATAATGGCACATTCAATATAAGATTGTCTCTAGTGTACATGATTTAAGAGCCATGAATTCTCCATTAATTTGATTTATTTACACAACGAATCTGCATCGGATTGATAAAGGCATGTTGGAGTCGAATAACATGAAGCGCAGGATATCATAAAATAGATAGACGGATTACTAAGAAGTTAAACATAAAATAGTGGAGACAGTAATAAGCATTTTAT
The DNA here is from genome assembly GCF_024713525.1 of Acromyrmex echinatior. Lineage (NCBI taxonomy): Eukaryota > Metazoa > Arthropoda > Insecta > Hymenoptera > Formicidae > Acromyrmex > Acromyrmex echinatior. Next base: position 8,469,371 of record NC_141864.1, on the reverse strand, counting down.
TGTTCTTTGAATTTGAAGATTATACTGTATGTAATTATATTAAGTTTTAATTTGTTCACTGAAGAGGACTATATTGAAGGTTGAAACGTAAGACATATTAGACTATATTCTGTAAAAGAATTTTGTAATATACGATTTGGCGTAAACTAATTAGCCAAGTTCGAATAGCTCCGAATTTGTATTTAATTTGAACAATATATAGTATTTCGTAATTGTTTATAGTCCAACTCATAAAAAATAGAGATCTTTAAAAGAATGACTGTTATCCGTCTTTAAAATAAAGAAAAATTATTAACATATCTTCATTCAAAACGTTTGTAGAGAGATTTTCCTTTTGTTTGTAGTTGAATATTTTAAAAATTACAACATAATTTAAACTAATTAACTACAAATGAAATGAGAATTACTGACAATAATAAAGTAATTAAAATTATATAAAATCATGTAAAATTATTTTGATTTGCAGTTGATTTCGCTAATGATTGGAGCCAATGACTTTTGTAATGAAATGTGTTGGATTTCATCACCTTGGTCAATTCTCGAAAATCATAAGGTCGATCTACTTCAGGTTTTACGGATATTAAGAGATAATTTGCCGCGGACTTTTGTAGCGTTGATTCCGCCGCCACATTTAAAGAACTTGGTCGATACTCGTAAAAGAAGACCATCATTCCAATGTTTTGTTACAACAGACATTGAGTGTTCCTGCTTGTTTGGTCTCGCATTTCAACGTTATAAATCAATATATTATGATATTATGCGACAGTAAGTGATTAATATAAAACAAAAAATAATCTAAATTATATATTATTTATGAAATGTTAGAAATAATTACTTTTTAAAGTAATTTTAATTCATTCAATCTTTAGTCATATATATATATATATATATAAAGTAAGAATGTAACCGGATACAGCTGATGCAGGATATCAGATATTTTCCAGATATAAAAAATGTATTAGTGATAATAAGAATTTTCAAAGCATTTACACTATGATGCACATAATTTCAATATATTATAAAATTTCGTCCGAATATGTATATACATTACCAGAAATCAGATATTAGCTGGATATCCAGTTGGCATCTTTAATTATCAGATATAATATTAAATTAGAAATATCATATTTAGCAATGTTATAATATTATAAATTAATATTGTTATTAATATATTATTATTGTCACTATAATTGATAGCAAAATGGGAATTGATTAAAAATTCGGAAATATGTATATTTTAGATGGCAGATATTAGAAATGGAAATCGCTGATTATCCAGAATTCCAAAGAAACGACTTTGTAGTTGTAGCCCAACCTATCTTATTGAACATAACTGTACCACTTGCTTCCGATGGATATTCTGATATGACATATTTGAGTAGTGATTGTTTTCACATTAGTCAAAAAACCAATGCTCGTTGTAAGTTTACTCAGAATTCTCTAAAAAGTGTTTCGCTAATAATTAAGTGAATAATAAAAAAAAGCTATTAAATATTAAATATTAATAATCAAATTAATAATTAGGAGATTAATCTTTTATATTTAAAATGTTTTGCATAAAATGTGTTTTATTTCTCAGTTTGATATTTCTAAACATAATGAAACAATAATATGAGAAAGTGTAACAATATTATCTAGTAGAATGTTATTCTAATATTAACCAGTTTGACCAGTTTGATCACCACGTAGTAGTTTAGATTGCCAAATTGTAACAGTCGCATTAGCATTAAATTAGCTTACGTTTTTAAATAGTATAAAAAGAATTTGGTATAAACGTTCAAATATGTTTCATGAAATTAAACTAACTCTAAACTAATGTTAAAATAAAATTAGAATATTTTTAATTATTCAAGACTAATTAAAAAAATTATTTAGAAAATCTTTTCTATTTTTGCAGTTGCAAACGGTTTATGGAACAACTTGTTAGAAACAGTGGGTGCTAAATCGACGACATGGAGCGACCTTTTTCATAAATTTTACTGTCCAACGCTGGAGAGACCCTATTTAGCTACAGCATTAAATTCAAAACAATAATTTATTACTACTACAACTACCTCTGCGTTTAAAACAAGAAATATTGACACTTAACGAAAGAGAAAGTGTCGATATTAGGTCATCAATCATAGTTGCGATCCCATGATTTTTAAATAGAGTCGCAGTATCATTTAAGCGTAAACAAAATGTCATGATGCATTTATTAATCCTTTATAGAACAGAAATAGAATAGATAGAAAATTATTTCTTTGCCAATTTTATTCTATGATACTATAAAGGATTAAATAATATTAATTTGTCAAATACTTTATCATTTGCCATCTTCTCTGCAGATTGAATATGTAATTTAATTTAATAGTACTTGATATATTCTTAGGATATTATATTGTGCAATAAACGTGTGAATGATGTATTTAATGTTATTTCCAAAAAATAGTTCGATAAAAGAGAACTTTTTAATAAATACTTAAAAAAATTCATCTCTCTCTACGTATGCGATACGAAATTTTAAATGGGTTTGAAAAGCGCGTAAAGTCTTATCGTAATATTGGCTGTAGCCTCTTACTCACTCTTACTCACGTACCTCTATCGCATAGGAATTCGAAAGAATGCAGGGGAACCGTAAATATGGTCATCGTACAAGTGGGGAGTACATCGATGGACACAAGAACTCTTTCTTCAACATGCTTCATTCATGTTTAGTAATGTCATCCGGTAGTATCGGTGAAGAATATCGGCCTCTTTTCTAATTTACATCTACAAACTGCCAAGTTTTTTACTTTGGAAGCAGTGCAATTTATTAAATTGATTTGGTGCTTAGATAATTATATAACAGTTTGCTGTTTTTTGTGTAAAAAAACATGGACAGTTTCTACGTAAAAAGGAGAAAAATGTTGATAATAGAATTAAAGAAAGCATCGTGCCAAGAAAAGGTCAGTTTTAAATGCTAGACTTACGTTCTGTGAAGAAAAATACAACTAAGATGGAAGATAAGGAGAGTTACATTTGATTGAACTCTTAATCGTGTAACGATGCGAAATAATAAATCATCGGAAAACAAGGTATATTTATGTACGTATGTACTTACATATATGTATATCTGTATATTTATATAATATATCCATCGCGTAAATTATAGTAATGTAATTAGTTGAATTTACACAAAATAGATTTATTAAAAGTATTTAATTAATATTAATAGAAAGTTATTAATTATTACTTATTCGCGGGAAGGTAAGGAAAGATATTTTTAATGTATATGCACGTTTTTTGACATACATAGTAAAATGTTTACTGTGCATCCATGTAGCCGTGTACACAATTCAATATTTTTATGATGTTGCTTCTATTCTTTTTCATGGAACGAAAAATTACATTTTCTAAAGGTGTGAAGAATGAAAATGCCCAGGAGGCTAATAAGTGAACTTAAACATCAGCGAAAGTATGCCTTTCTTAAAGAAAATTCCGATGTAAAACAACACTTTCAAAGTCTTTGTTGACACTTTTGATTTTTTTGTGAAATTATGTGAAAACATTGTTCATTGTTCATTTCTATTTGTATTTTCGAGTGATCGTTTTCTTTTTTTGCAAGAGGACAGTCATCGACATAGTATAATGTAGTTAATGATGTGAGTTAGAATGTGACACAATTTAAAAAGGAATGTGAATTTAATACGTTTTCAATCGAATGATAGGCTTACGTAGGACTAAATTTCGGGCCAAAACACCGGAAGACGTTCACTTTCTCTAAATCATAGATAATGAAGTTAACGGAGCTAGAAAGAAATTAACTACTAAGAATTACAATTATATTGCGAAAGAAAATTATACTTTCTTTTATTCTTTTTTATTTTATTTAATTAAATTGTATTTTCTGAATTTCGTGCTTCAATTTGATGCTTTTTTTTTACATCTTTGAACGATCTTGATAATGCTGAATGACATATTATTAGAGTCCGACCGAAACTTTTTCCGAAACTGAAAACGAACATTCAGTTTCGACTGAAACCATATAGCTCTTCTTCATAAATATTAATTTTGTTAATATGGGGCTTATTTTAATAATTACACATTTAATATGTGTAATTCTATTAAGAGAATTACACATATTAGATTTATTATAGTTTAATTCTATTTATTTTAATATGTGTAATTATTGTTTCAATAAATTATGATGTTTATGAAGAAAAAGTAATTATATTCTTACATTTTATTCATACATTTATATTCATACAAATTAATACAACCGAAATTTAGGTTTTCGATTTCGAAATTTAATTATTTCAATAAATTATGAAGAAAAAGTATGTTATATATGAGCATGTTTATACATCTGATCTTTATAGAAATCCTTATTTCTTAATTTTGGTTTCGATTTCGATTGACATGTCGCTAAGTGTTCAGTTATAGCAAATTCGGTCAGATTCTATATGTATATTATCTCGCACGGAATGCAAGAGATTTTTCGCATCTTAAAACAATTTTAATAATCCTGAATGACATATTATAATATGTAAAATCTCTTGCATTCTTATTATTTTAATAATGCTGAATGACATAATATGTAAAATCTCTTGTATTTCATGCGAGATAATAATATGTCATTTAGCATTAAGATCGTTCTAAGATGCGAAAAAGTATCAAATTATTAAATTGCTATAGTTAATTTAACTTGTGATATTACTGCGGTTATAATTTAGTAGAATTTGCGTTTCAAGACCGAAAAATTATTTCAGTGCGCATTTTACGTAGTATATAAATTCACACAGAATCAAATACTAAGACCCCTTTAAGATATTGATTTCTATGTATTTAGTCTTTTAAAACGTGCCGAAATAATTTTTCGGTCTTGAAATGTAAACTCTGCTAAACTATAAGTAATATCACGAGTTAAATTGACTAACAATATAACAATTTGATGCTTTAATCTAAACCTTATTATCAATATGTATAAGAAAAAATTCATAATCTCTATTTTTCTGGATTTATAACAAAATTAAGAAATTTTAATAAAGTTTTTTTACATTTTAGTATTTAATTAGCATTTTCAGTACTCAAAAATATAATTAGAAATATATAATTAAACACAGTTTTACTGTAAATTGTTATTTAGAAACAATGTAAGCAAAACGGCTGCACTTTACCTTAAATTTAAAAAAAAACTTGCAGAATATAAATTTTTTGCTTTTATATCTAGTCAAGATTAGTCGAAGGATTATATAAGATTAACTAAACAGTTCTTTACGATTCAATAGGTAATCGCCGTTAAATAATCAAAAATCCGGTAGTGGCTTTATCGATATGACTCGTTGTATGTATGGGTAATTAACGGTTTTTATGTGTACGTCAAAGTTTGCAGTTCTCTTCAGTCGAAGACGCGGAAGATCTATTAGAGACGCGTTGTAGAATTGAAGGAAGCGCGCCGATGACAAGCGGAAGTCTCGTTTGACCAAGTCAAAGGCCGAACAAAATCTTTCAACATGGAATCATAGTCATTTCAAGTGCAGAAAAGTCCGAAGAAAATTGAACGTGGACTTTCTTTGGTAGACTATCTTTAAAAAACGCTTGCCACATTTTTAAACTATGAGAGTCGAAATATTTTGTTTACTTTTCATCATCACTAACATCCTTCCGGGCAAATGCGATCTCTTCATGGATTTTTTGCGCAACGTATTTCAGGGAGGAAGGGTAAGTTATTATTGAAACTGCGGAATTAAAATATTGGTTGAATTTTTCACATTAATTGAAAGGAGAATGGATGAGAGAGAAAAACATATCAATTTTTGTTCTCAATTAAAAAATAAAATGTGTAGGTTTTTAAAACCATTTTTGAGCTGCAAAACAAGCTTAAAAAAAATAAATCAATCAATATTCTACAAACATGAAGGGAATATAAAATATAAAATAAATAAATAAAGCGAGTAAATAAGCATAGATTTTTGCTATAAAAATAAATATAATATGATCGTTTTTAATATTTTAATTCTCAAAAATCTTATAAATATATTATTATACCTGCACGCACGTGTTAGGTAGGGATAATAATTATGTAACTTTTTCCTTAGGAAACAGAAACGGGAAAATTTTTTGTATGTATATGTATAATATATATATATATATATATATATATATATATATATATATATACGTGTACATAAAAATACATACATAAAAATCTTCATTTTTCATGTTCCCGGTTTAAAGAAAAAGTTATATAATTGGTACCCCAAGCGGATTGGCTCAAGTATCTGGCTATTAAAAGTTTGAAGAGCACGTCTTTGACGTTTAGACGTTTTGGCGTTTTCGAACATTACATTCTGTAATATAAGTTTGTTCATATTAAACGAATTTTCTTCTTTTGTAAAACTCTTTTGTATCTCTTTATTCTCGAGTGAGATTGTTGAGCGGAAGTCTGAATTCGTTCTCCGAGCATAACAATATGACATTTCGTTGTGATAAAGTTGAAGTAGAGAAGGAAATAAATGTACAAAAAAAAAGGAGAATCAAATACACATTTTGCACGTTATCTTCCCTTCTAATTCTAGACTCTAATGGTGCGTCTCGGAGAAATGCTATTAGCGCTACTTTTATCGATCTATTTTCGTTGTTATTAAACGTAAAACAAGGATAGAATGATACAATAGCGCTAATAGTGTCTCCCTGAACGCATTTTTGGTGCATTCAGACTAGAAGCATCAAGCGAGCAGCAAATGATTAAAGATTTATGAGTCTGAAGTTTAGATGTCCACGAATAAGCTCCATGGATGCGTTCAGACTGTAATAGAAACATTAAGCGTCAAGCAGCGAGCAGTAAAATCAATCAGCGAGGCAGTGCCCGTATTAGAGACGCTACTGTTCATATCGCTTCGCTGATTGATTTTTCTGCTCGCTACTTGGAGCTTGATGCTTCTATTATAGTCTGAATCCATGGAACTTATCCGTGGACATCTAAACTTCAGACTTATAAATCTTTAATTCTTAAATGCTATTGGGGATCCAAAAGACTTCAAGGCTCCTTTTTCAATCGTATATATATTTTATAATCCCGCTGTTAATCGAACTTCTGACTCCATCCAGCATTAGTTTAGATTTCCAATTGAAAAGTTCGCGGCAAATCGGTATGATTAATGGGCGTTATAATATCCTGTCCATTAATAAATAAATCCTAGTCTATTAATGACAATTTAATACGATTATAATTAACCTCTTTCCATTCCACTCATATTGACATCAGCGTTATCCGATGTGCACCGCGGAAAGGTTGCGCAGTCGGATTTTGCATTTCATTTGATTCTAAAAGGATTCAAATTCTGCATATTATAAGCTTCGAAATTATTTGTCTCTTCGGCTCCCAGGCCGAGCGCGCGTTCGTTCGATCGATCATGTCGTCCCTTCGTGGTACACATCGACTAATGCTGATGTTGATGATGTGGGATTAACTATGTTTATATTGCTCTATTTACGCCGAAATTATATAATAACATCGATGTGATTATAAATCGAACCGGGTACAAATCGTTATATCATATATCAATTTTATATGTGTATATATATATATATATATATATATATATATATAATCGGATTATATTATTAAAAAATGTACACATTTTACTTTCTGGTTGGGAATAAAATCGATGACTTTTATCCATTCTCTATAGTAATGCACTAAGACAATATTTAAAAAAAAAGGGGGGGGGGAAACCGTTAGTGGGGATATAACTCATATACATATAGGGTTAGTCTGAATTTACAATAAGTTTTTAAGTCTTAAGTCATAAGAAATGGATGAATCATAGTCTTATTCTCCTTGTACTTGACTGTAATTGATTAATTTTTTAACGGCTTAAAATACCTATTATATTGCTTATTCGATATTTTCGATATTCTTGAGCAGAGAATATTGATCTTAGAAAGGCAATATTGTCTCGTATCTAAATTTATTAAATTAATATCTATTGTCTTGATATCGTCTTGATTTAAAAGTAAGACGAAACGAGAATCTTGAAGTCTTGAATATTACACACATCACTACCGTTGTCCTACTTTCTTCTTCCTTTCAAGTCATTTTTTAAAATTAATTATAACACGCATTTTTATATTGATAAAATAATTTTGTTTATAGAACTGGAAAATGTATTTAAAAACTTGTATATAACTACTATTATACTAAAATTTACTTTAATTAAAAATAGGATTCTTTCTCTTATTCGATATTCCACTTATAATAAAATAATTTTATATTATGCAAAAAGGGAAAGACTTTATACAAAAACTTCATAAAAAAACGTTAAAGTTATTCGAAATGTATAAATATGTGAATGTAAATATACTTGTATATAGCACAGTTATGAAAGAAAAGAAATTTATTTCCAATAAATGTTAATTTTTGTGTAAACGGAAGTGAGAGCAGTGCAATTGTTCATAAATTGTTCTTGCAATTGTTCATAAATTCTGTCTAGCTGACGAGCAAAGGTATTTTATCACAAAAAGATTACCGAAAATATTTTAGCATGCAAGAGGCCACCGTACGCATCCGTATTATACGAGAAATCGTACGTGATTTGCAAAGCAAATATTGATTGGACGCACTCAGTGCGTTCTGATGTATGCACAGCTTGATGTGAAATTGTGTGTTTAATATGAACAATCTTACGATAGTATAAGCATGCTAAATTATACAATATATACATATATGTCGTTATGCGATGCAGTGGAATGTAAACAAAGAAGAAAGCAAGAGTGATACGTATCGAATGTTAAATGCGTTAATCAACATCGGCTTAAATGTCAGAAGAAATTGCAAAAGAATGAGTTAAACTACCAAATTTTCAATACATTTTATTGTTAGGAAAAATGTGTATTATACTTTGAAGTATATGCTTTTTATATTTTTCCATTTTATCAAATAGAACCAATATTCAATGGTTTTTATGCAATGTACGAATATGGCTACTCAAATCCGTTAAAAATCATGCTTTGTAATTTTCGTTTCATACACACACACACACACACACACACACACACAGATTGGTAGAATATTATTTTCACGTGCAAATATAACGCGATTATTCATATGAAATAAAATACTCTCCCCGCAATTTCGCAGAAATATTTACAATCGTCTGAAAATTATTATATATTTTGCAACATGATATTGAAATTCGAGTACTGTAATATCTGTGCAAATTATTAAAAAAGATTGTTAATTAAAAATCAATACTGAAGAGGCAACTCAACGTTACGTGAGCCCAGTAGGACATAATTAAAAAAAAAAAAAATTAATTGATGAGAAAGGTCGGAATATTTTGTTTTATCGGTTTTGTGACTCACACTTCTGTCACATAACGGATGTATTTTTTAAAAACATATTTGAATTATGAATTATACGCGATGTTACATTCTCTACAGTATTTTCTAAACTTCGAACCTATATTTCGAAATAAAAAAGATGGGAAGTAAATGTCATTCTCCTTTCCTTCATTTAAATTCAATACGTAACAGATATTCGAAATTCATAGTGTAGTAAAATTAAACACTTACATTTTAATGTTAAAAATATTAGTTAATAAATTATTTTAAAATATAAGTTAACTAAAACGTATTATAATGATATCGTAAAAAAATATTATATATAATAATAGAAAATGATTGATGTTTTAAAAGCTTGACAAACAAGCCGTATTCGACTGTAGATTAGCATAAAAAGAATGTATTAAACCGCTGCACGCTGTTATTGCGACAGATTATGAATACATATATAAGTCAGGCTTTCAATCGCGACGCGATGTGATGCAGTTCCGTATAGAACTAATAGTATACAGTGCTTACACAGCTTAGTGTTAACAAGCGCTTAAACGTACAAACATCGTTCTGCATATATAATTGGCTTGAACATATAATCCCTTTGATAACACTGTTGTGGTTGTGATTCCTTGAGGAGAAGTAGAAATTAATGAGAACAGCGTAAATACCTGTCGAATGCAAAATGCGCTAATCTACATCGATTGAAATGTTCTGTCAGAAATATTGCAGACAAAAGACTTATATTGTCTCGAGAATGCATTCTTAATACTAAGATAATGCATTATATATATATATATATATATATATATATATATATATATTTATATATATGTGTATATTTGCAAAGAATTAAATTACGATAATCAAATGGTAAATTGTGTTTGTAAATTGCGCAAATTTAAATTACCAAAACAAGCATCTAATGATGAATATCATTTTAATGAAGAATTTCACATAATTGTCTATTGTGGTTAGAGTGGCATTAAAATAGCTGCATCTTTATTGAAGGAGAAATTATAAACTATAACGTTTACCTGTGCATTTTATAAAAAAGTACGATTAATTATAAAAACGGATACGGATATACAGATTAGCGTCCTATCATTTCATTTTTTACACAAGTGTTTAAATATTGTTACGGGTCTAAAAGTATATAAGCGCGGATACGTGGAAACGTGAGCTCGATCGGTCCCGGACGTAACAATACTTTTTACACTCTATTCCGAAATATTCTGCATTGTCAGTGTTATTATGCCCCAGCAAATATTGGTTTTAATTTGATTTAACCTTCCGCCGGCGGACGCAGAGTCTCGCGTTCAACTGCAAAAAATGAATAAATGAATATTTGTTTCTATGATAAATATGTGTTTTTATTTCTCCTTCTACATATTTGAAATAATTTACTATATATTACATAAAAAACTGCTTTCCAAATGTTTTAAAACAATTTCATTCTTGGGTTGCTTTTGAGTCCGCCGTGCGTGCGAGTATCCGCTGTCCGAAGGAATAATAAATTAATAAAGATATATTTAAATACGATAAAATTATATGAACACTTTTGCGTGAAATATAATATAAACACAGAAGTGTGAATTATTCAAATCACATAATTTTTTTTAGGATAAAATTGATAAAGTGGGAATTTCATATCCGGCACAGTACGGCGGCGTACGAAAGCAATCGATAATTCCTGATGATGTCCCATTTCCTTGCAACGTGCATCTTGGCAGGTACAGTTATGTGTAATTAAAATTAACAAAAAAATTTTGAAAGTGTAATGCTTTAAAATTAATAATTCTTTATATGTCTCTCTCTCTCTCTCTCTCTCTCTCTCTCTCTTCTCTTTCTTTTTATCGATAATTACGATATTCTATAAAATATATGAACATACTTCTATTTACGATGAGATGACGTTTCAAGACTTAGTCGTAAATAAATCTCATCAGCCGAGTGTTAGACATAGGACTGCGTTAATAAAAAGATTTTTTTTTTATATTGATGTATTAACGCAGTTCTATATTTAAAACTCGGTTGGTGAGATGGTGAGGTGATGAGGTGGTGAGATGATGAAGTGGTGAGGTGGTGAGGTAGTGAGGTGGTGAGGTGATGAGGTGATGAGGTGGTGAGGTGGTGAGGTAGTGAGGTGTCGAATCGTTTCCACCACTCCGCCTTCTCGGTTGATGTATCCGATCACTTCCTCTTCGCCGTATCGTTTCGTTCTATCAAAACAGCGGAGAGATGGAAGCAAATCATCCAAGACGGCGTGGCGGCAGAGAGGTGGAAGCGTTTCTACTCCCAAGCTTTGGCCAGGCCTGTGTAAAGTGTAAATGGCATAAACACAATAACTATATTTGATCGACAATTATAAATTAATGCTAGCTTTTTATATCGAATCTTTTTTTTATGCAGGTATACATTGTTTTTTTTATCTTTTCTTATTAAATCAATCTGCAATGATAAAAACGAGTATTAATTTACTTTTTCATAAAACTATGTAAATATTTATATCTGGAATGTAGGCTAATATATATAATATAAATATTATTATTTAAAAAGAAAGAAAAATAATATAACTATTTACGCCAGTACCAGAATTTACATTTTGGCCGATTATCGGTTTTTAGGCGCATGGGTTGGTGAAGATAAGGGATAGGAATTAAGCTGAAAATCTATACTAACCATTATGGATATAAGTAATTATAAAGTTCTATGAAAAAGAAAATTAAAAACTCGCGTTTATATCATCACAGATTGATTTAACAAAAAAAAAAGAAAAAATGCCGAATATACGTGCTATTTGCACAAAAAAAAGATTCGATATAAAAAGCTAGCGCCCATTTGCAGTTGTCAATCAAATAGATATTGTACTACTACTAGTTATTATTGTAAACGTTATTGTACCATTTTGCCTTTACACAGGCCTGTCGAAAGCTCGCGAATCACTACGCTTTCATCCCTTTGCCGGCGGCTGGATCAAAACGCATTTACCAATATGTCGTGCCTCGCCTCGCTGCACCGAAACGACAAAGAGAAATGGAAGGGTTTTGCGGGTTCATTAACTGCGATGGGTGACGGCGAATTAAGCGTTTTGGCTAACCAGAATTCCGAACAGGATTGCATCAGAACAAAAAAATACATTAGAACAAAAAAAACCTTTAAAAAAAGGAAAAAAGCATGAAATAGGAGCTTCTTGGGGAGGGGAAGGGGGAAACTGTTGCATTAGATTAAAACTTAAGTGGTAGATATTATTATTATTAATGAACAAAAAGAAAAGTCACGTAAACTTCTGTTTCATGTATTAAGATCCCTGTCAATACCAGACAATGTGCATCGATTAAGACCGGGTGACATCGATATAATAGGTGGTCTCGGTGATTCTTTAGTAGCTGGAAGTGGCGCATTGGAAGAATTTGCTGTAGGAACCTTTATCGAGGCACGCGGAGTCAGTTGGTGTGTCGGTGGTCAAGGGGATTGGAGACAATTCTTCACTCTTCCAAATGTTTTAAAAGTATATAATATCAGAAGGTTGTTTTACATTGCATCTCATCGTGTATCGTTTCATCAAGCTATACTCAGAAAAAACATGATAGTTATTATACATATAATTATCATTTAATATTATAGTCCGATCAAAAAACTTTTACCAAAATTGAATCTAAATACTCGGCCACATATCAATTTCAACCGAAACCGAAACCAAAATTAAAAAATAGGAATTCTATAAAAGCCATATGTATAGACATGTCCATATATCATATATTTTTTCTTCATAAATATCATAATTTATATTGAAATAATAATTAAATTTCGGACGAAATCGTAAACTGAAATTTCGATTGTGTATCAATTTTGGCCAAAGAATATACCTGTAAGTACTTCTGCAAAAAAAAAACATCATAATTTATTTATTGAAACAATAATTACACATATTAAAATGAATAATACTTATGAAGAAGAGCAATATGGTTTCAATCGAAACTGACACGTAACGAGTATTTGTTTTCAGTTTCGGTAAAAGTTTCGGTCGGATTCTATTTAATATATACATATAATATACATATATTTATACATATAATATGCATATATTTTTGCATCATTAATAATTATCATTTATCAGTATCATATACTTATATCATATATTTATATTTACCATTTTTATAGTTACTAACATTATGCATGACATAATCTTCGAGATTATTTAAGGAAAACGCCGGAAAAAAGCATAATGTTAGTAACTATAAAAATGGTAAATATAAATATAAGTATCATATACTTATAAATAAAAATATAATAATGCCACAATAAATAGAGCGCGATCACAGTCCGGATGAAAAAGTTAATATGTACTGACAGAAATGAAAATTATAATCCACAATGCCCTTTTCTAAATGTAATATTATTACTAAACGTAATATTATTAATATGTTTTTATCACGTTTCTTACTTTACATACGGCATTTCGCATATTTCATTCGCAATAAAAATTTTTATTATACTTTGTTTCGCATTGTAGGTATTTAATCCGAAATTAACTGGATATTCTACCGGTACAGGGGAATTTATTTCAACCGCGGCGAAATTAAATATTGCTTTTCCGGTCGCTGCAACAGAAGACGCGTTGCAGCAAGCGAAAATCCTGGTGCAGAGAATTAAAAATGATTCAAAAATAAATGTAAAGAAACATTGGAAGGTAATAATAATCTGATAATCTTTTTACCGTGACGTATACTTATCAATGAAGAGAAACTTAAAGAAAAACGTCGTTTGATTTTAAATATTTGTATTTTCTTTATCAGCTTATTACGATTTTATTTGGAGCTAATGACATTTGTTCGGCGCAATGTTACGATCCGCAAAAATTCTCGCCGATGCGTTACATCCTACATTTAAGAAGAACACTCGATTTTTTAAAAATCGCATTACCCCGCACGCTAGTCAATTTGGTTCCAGCCATAGGTAATAAATTAATTAATAATCAATAATAATAATAATATTTAATTATAATAATTTTGTAAACACAAACAAAGAAAAATATATATTAATATATATTAATATTGCAACATTACTAAATGTTCTAACAGGTTAATGTGTTTTACAAATTATACATGAAAGAATAATTTTGCAAAGGATCTTTTTTTGCATAATTTTTTAGGGTACAGTTTTTTATCAAATTTTCAGATAATTGCACCGAAATTGGAATCGATAAAGCAAAAGGGTTTGTGTGCAGTTATATTACAATCGAGCCTGCCTATATGGGCTTATAGAGGTAGGCTCGATTGTAATATAACTGTACATTCTCATTTTCATTCCATTCTTACCCATGTATACCCATCTCACCCTTCTCCATTTTAACCCAGCGTCCATTTCCATTTCATTATTTCTACCCCACCTACATTTAGATCAATATTACATGTGCCTCTTTGATGTCGTACGAATTTTTTAAACGTAAATGATTGCAAAATAGATAGGATATTTTTGTCTTACAGTTAATCAACAGACTTGAAAATTTGTACGACATCAAAAAAGGACGCGTGTAATATTAGCCTTAAGCTCTAAATACAATGAGAGGCAATAGCGATAGCGAGTGATAGAAACAGAGGAATCCAATATACGGGAATGCATATGTCAATACACACAAAGGAACACGGAATAAGGCAATAACGATAAATTTCCGACGAATTGAAATTCAGTCGCCTTATAGCTTATCAATCGGTGTCCAGACTTTTCATTCTGTTTATATGTGCAATAATCTTGAAACGAATGGAAGAATATACTGCAATCTATGTACGAAATTAGATTGGTTGGCATTTTTTATTTCTTTCGCGGCATTGTGCAAGGCATTGTGGGAGGCGATAATTATATATCGTTTATTTCTATAACATTTATATTGTTATTTTTATCGCTCACATTGTGTTTAAGGCAAAGACATAGAAAATGAATTGCTCGATTGTATCTAAGTAATATGGTCGATAAAAATGAGAAAGAGGGATCGTGGAAAACGGCCAATCTTTATCTCTTTCCGTTCAACGATATAACGAGAGAATGAAAGAGAGATTGGCCGTCTTTCACGATCTCTCTCTCTCTTTCTCTCTCTCTCTCTCTCTCTCATTTTTGTCGATCATATTATTTAGATACGATCGAGTAGTCCATTCTCTGGTTCAGGGCGTTTCCTATCATCCCCATTCTATCACTACTTCCCCTTCATACCTACTCCTACCTGTAATTTGCTTCCCCATTTTATACCCGCCAAGGTAGGATGGGACGATGATAGGATAGGTGAGAGTGGAACGAAATGAGAATGACACGTAACTTGTTATTTTAGTCTATTGATTTTATTTTGACGATTCAAAGCGAGCTTGATTCCCGGGGATTCCCGGGTTGTCATTATGAAAACAATTTTTTTCAGAATATCGACACATAATAAAATTTTAAATTTCATCGAAACTCGTAAAATTACATTATATGCATATATCCAGAAAAACTTCCGTCGTAATTTTACGAGTTTCGGTGAAATTGTTTAAAATTTTGGTATGTATCACCATTTTGAACAAAAGGATCAATCACATGTTATTCCTATTTTAACAATGGCCACTTTTTTATCAATTAGATGAAAAAGTGGCCATTGTTAAAATAGGAATAACATGTGCGAAAGTATACTTTATGAGGTACTCATCAAAAGTACTCTCAATGACATCAACCTTCTAAAACCGCTAGTTTTTACACTGTCAGCTCAAGGACTGCTTGAAATCATTTTATTTTAGAAAATCATAGAAGTACGTTTTCTTGCTCTCTCTCTCTCTCTCTCTCTCTCTCTCTCTCTCTCTCTCTCTCTCGCTCTGTCATATTGAAGGTGCCTATATATATGTAAAATAAAAGTAATATGGAAGGCTCATGAGGAGAGGAAAGTGAATAATTCTTTTCGGCGAAAATGAAGTGTGATAGAATTGAAAAAGATAAGTATTATATATATATATATATAGTATAACATCAGTTTTTTATATATTAGGTGTTGGAATTAATTCGTAGCGTTTTTTAATGAAAGAATGTTATTTATTTCACATGAGCATTAAAAAATACATTAATGAAAGTACTTCCCATCACTTGTAAAACGCTACGAATTAATTCCAACACCTAATATATAGCGTGGGTTTTAATAGAGATGTGTATGTATGAGGGGAGTACGAGAAAAGTATATCAAAGAGAAAAAAGCTCGAGTTTGGGAGCTTGAGCAGGCATATGCAGTGCGGAGTGCGCACTATCCATTCTTGCTAGACTATATCCACCAATCCTCACATGTCCATGCAGCAGCGGTAGCGAGTTGGGAGCTATTGCCAGCGAACCGCTCTTTCATTTTCCCCACTACTGCATTATTAAACAAGGATAAAGCGAAAAGTGCCCTCTCACTCTTCAATGTTCTCCCGCCCGATTTCAATGGGCGCGCAATCTATCTTATAAGTCTTATGATCAAACCTAACTATATAGACTGAAACTGCATATATACACATACTCAAGCTTTAGGTAAAATATGTATTGCCCTTTGTTCACTTTTCTCTCCTCACAAATCTTCCGTATTATTTTTTTTTACATATATGTAGGCATCTTTAATATGACAGAGAGAGAGAGAGAGAGAGAGAGAGAGAGAGAGAGAGGGAGGGAGAGCAAGGAAGCGTACTTTTATGATTTTTTAAAATAAAGTGATTTCAAGCAATCTTTATGAGCTGGTATTGTAAAAATTAGCGGTTTTAGAAGGTTGATGTCATTGAGACTTTTAATCAGTATCTCATAAAATATTTTTGCACATGTTATTCTTATTTTAATGATGGTCACTTTTTCTGATTAGTGCCTGGTCCTTTCTTTATGATAATTACAACTCGGGGAATCAAGCCTGCTAGGCATCGTCAAAATAAAAATCAATACACCAAAGTAATAGGTTGCACGTCATTCTATTCTCTGAATATATAACGGATTCTCGGAGACCTCGGAATTTTACTCGTCATCTTCGTCTTCGCTCATGACTCGATCCGGTACATGCAGAATCAATACAGTACGAGCATAACATTTTATTATTTTAAAATCCGTACGAAAAGAACGACTTTGTTAAAAAAATCTTATAATACCGGATCAAGTCGCGAGCAAAGAGAAAGATGATGAGCAAAATTCCGAGGTGTTCGAGGATCCGTTATACATTCAGAGAATAGTTGCAGAATTGTTGTCGAGGAATTCTGGCTGATTGTGAGCCGTGCGTGAACGGTTTCTTACTCCGTTTCATATTTTCCTGATCATTTGTACATTAGTCGGTTCTATATTTTCCTGATTTTATGTTATATCAAAGAGAAAATATTTTTTTAAATTAAAATTTTATTATTTTTATATGTCAGGTATGCACGAGCGCAGTGCGGCGCGAATATGTGTTTGTCAGATCGCAAGCTTGACCGCCGCTGATATAACGTAAATTTATTAAAAATGTCATAAATCAAATTTTGAGCTTCAAAACTTTATTAGCGGGTGTATGTGTTCGTTAAATCACGAGTTCGATTGTCGCTAGTGTAACGTTTACAAGTAAAAAATATTCGTAAAAAATATTAGGTAACTCATTAACCATTATTGAATATTTTAACTTTAAATAAATTTAAAGTTTTATTTAAAGTTTTAAATAATGGATAATAAGGTGCTTAATATTTTTTACAAAGGCTTGTAAACGTTATACTAGCGACGGTCGAACTCGTGATTTGACGAACACATACAGCCACTAATAAAGTTTTGAAGCTCAAAATTTGATTTATGGCATTTTTAATAAATTATTCTTTGTTTCAAGAACACTTTAAACTAAACTTATTATAATATCAGTAACCAATATATTAATGCAGATAAAATAATTTTAAATGAATGAAAAAATATAGGTGCTTACATATTTTACCAAAGTTATATATTAATTGGTAATATTACTTTTGACTCTTTCGTGGGTATTTTTTCGAAAAAAGCTACGTTGCATTTGCGGGTCATCTTTGTGTCCTGGATACGTCGATAAATATCAGACACAGAGACAATCCGTAAAATACACACTGCGTAGCTTCTTTAATTAATAATATATCCATCATATGTATATATACATAATATATATAATAATATATAATATTCATATAATATATTCATTACATACTAAATTTTTATCTAATCGTATTTATTATTATTTTGCGACAGATGTTACGGTATCAATTAGAGTAATGAAAAGTACCATGTGTAATATATTGCACCCTTTTTATTGCGCCTGCATGCATCAGGGTAGTCGACCAGAAATTGAAGCGTCGAAAATGTCACGGCTGTATCAGCAGGCAGCTGAAGCTTTAGTATACTCAGGAAGGTATACGATGTTTGATACGCAATTAAATGTGTCTCGTTTAATTAATAAAATTAATTTTGAATTTTTTATCAGAATTTATCATATCTTATCCATGAGAAGTTTTTCCTATTATTTTTGATATTAGTTTTTTAAATTACAATACGTTATATTCATATTTATTTATGTTCCTAAAATATATAGCTAAAAAATTTTAATAAAGATACCGTTATTTCGTTTTACAGATATGATAACTCCCCGAATTTCACGGTGGTGTTACAGCCATTCATTAAATTATTTAACGCACCTAATGCAGATCCTAAGCGTGCTCCACCAATCGACTCCAGTCTGGTCACATATGATTGTTTTCACTTTAGTCAGAAAGGACATGCACTCGGTAAGGCACGATTACTATTCTCATTTAAATGAACGATGTTATTTGATCGAAATAAAAATTAAAATGGACGTTACATAATGTGCGCTAATATAATAGCATTATCTGCTATTTATTATATTTTCAATAAACGCTGTAGCAGATAATGTGTAACATTAATACATACACATTAATATATAAACGATACATATATACACACGCACGCACACACAAATTTTTTCGCCTAGCAGAGAGCAATTGTAATATCACAACGTTCTTTCCAATATGAACAGACGTATACCTGATGTGGCATTTTCGATTGAAGTGCGTCCATTAAACTGAAAAGGACGTCGTAATGAAAGCGATTGCACCCTCGCCCTCGCCAAGCGAGAGATGGTACCTTGTGCGTGCGTATGTGAATGTGTGTGTGTGTGTGTGTGTGTGTGTGTGTGTATATGGTACGTACATACGTACGTATGTATGTATGTATGTATGTATGTATGTATGTATGTATGTATGTATGTATGTATGTATGTATGTATGTATGTATGTATGTATGTATGTATGTATGTATGTATGTATGTATGTATGTATGTATGTATGTATGGCGTGCGTACAAGAAAAAAGAGATAATTTGCATTATAAATAAAATCGAAAATTAGAATTGATAACATTCTATTTCTTTTTATATACTAAAATTCATTTACTTTATCAAGAAAAATTATTATAATTTTATAAATTGTAATTTAGATAATTTATCATTAAAATTGTCTTAATAATTTACATAATATATTTTAAATTATTTTTAATTCCATATAAATTATCGGGATAAAGCGTCTATTATTATTAATACTCCTTAATACTCCTTCCGAAGCGGTTAATGGAGCGAAAAACAAATCATGAAATCAGTTATTGTTGCAGAATTATTAATTGATATTATTATTACGATAGTCGAATATTAAGTGTAATCTTGATTGCATAATCTGTTAGTCGATGCAAACGCAGTGATGTAACAAATTGGCTAAACAAAATGATAATTATTGTGATAGTAGTAATTAATGGACAGTGGTGATAATAAGATGAGACAGTATTGACAGGTTTTATTAATATTATTGTTCAATCGCAGATTTAAAAATGAAACATCATTAGCGATCTAATATGATTAATTGTAATTTTGAATTTGACTATTTCGCGATAAGAGCTTCTACAGATAAGCAACTTTGTAACGCCACAATTGAAAGCGTCGACCCGTGCATACGAAGCTATTTTCTGACTAACGCATTCGCTCCTCTGTCATGCCACGAATTCAGCCATTTGAACGCATCCATAATGTTTCTTGTCACGCCGCGAATTGACCCACATGAATATATTCGCGACACTTTTTTGTAGCGCTCGAAAATAGCTCCGTATGAACGGCTTTCAATTGTGGCATTATAAAGTCGTCTGTAAGAGTCCTTATAACTACCACACACATTTCGCAGCATTAAATTCTTTGGGATTATTTATACTCTTTGCTTTTACTCTTTTCAACATCCGAATATCAAACGACGTGATAGCATCGTAACGCCAAGCATAAAAATATGAAACGAGCGACTCGATGTTTGATGCGTGAACATCATTTAAATATTAATCTTTTTTCAATTACTTTCTTATTCAAAGTTTATTGAAATAAATTTTTTATTATTAAAATTTTTTAAATTCAATTTATTAACTTTTGCTTTTGAATGTAACGTTTTTTTTCGTGTAAATGCGTGCGTGTATGCATGTGCGTGAGTATATGTATGTACGTGTCTCGTTCTCGACGCTTGGCATTGCCAAGGTAAACGCAGAAGCATGGCGGAAGCGTCATCCACCATGGGAGGTGGTAGATATCTGCTCTTACTCCATTTGCGTGTGCACACATACAATATCGATTCTGGTATACGCCGAAAATATATGTCATGTGCATACATTGTGCACACATGCAGGCACCTAATAATTTACACTACAAGAATTTGGAATTAAAATTCAAATTTTCTTTTTTGATCAAGCTTTTTGAGCGGTAGCGCCACGATGTCAAGTACATAAAAATATGAAACAGATCACTTGACTGTTTGATACGTTAACGTTATTGCGTAAATATGTTCGTACCGCTAATAAAGCGACGATACTTACCACTAGCTTTTTTTGGAGCTTTGGCATCGACAAATTTTCGATTAAGATTACTCAGAAACTAAAACTGCAATAAAAATTCTGACACTTTTATTATACAGAAATAGAGTGCGTGAGAGAGGGGGGGGGGAGGGAGGGAGGGAGGGAGGGAGGGAGGGAGGGAGGGAGAAAGAGAGAACGATGTTGGAGGATGCTAAACAATATCGGATGATGACGAACGACGCCAACCGACGTCCAATAGATGTTCGCCATCGAGGAAGTCGATGTCTATATTTATTCGCCGTCAGAGAACCGAGTGTCTAGGTACTGTCTAATGCCCAATTTCTTCATTTAATTAGATAAGCTGCAGATATTCTTATCCAGGAAATATCTCCATTGTAATCTGGGAGATATCTCTTGGATAAAGTTATCTAGAAGTGAAGAAATTGAGCATAAGTGTTTGTCGATGAGGAACCAAGCGTCCAAGTGTTTTCCTCCGAGGAAGAGAGAATTCAGGTCAACAAGAGGGATGTCAAGCTGTCGCTCTTAGAAATTGCGAATAACTCGCCAATTCCTTTGAGGAAGTGGGTGTCAAGTTTTTATAATATATCAAGAGATATTAGATATTAGAACAAAATGCAAATCACTCTTATCATCTTCACCCTCACTCCTTCTACCCCCTCACTCCATCCCTCATCCATCCCCACACATATACGTTCGCGCGCAATTTTATATGAAAAACTGGCATAAAAATCAAAGCAAATTTTTTATAATCATATATTTTTCTTATAATCATCTATTTTAGATTCTACTAGATTTTTACGACTTCTCTCAGTGTATCATGAAATGTGTGAGTTCCCATATCTCTCACCTGCGAAGTATTTGATTATCACGACCCGGATGTTTGTTTCCGCGTGTGAAGTACCATGTGCAAAAAAAAATTGGGTGCTTGCTGAAATGTGCTAACAACATAGGATAGAAAATTCTATTTCCTCTTTTCTTTGTTTGTGTATTCCAAACATAAGAGGCAAAGAAATTCATGAAAATCAATTCCAAAGAATGAAATGTCGATCACGTCCACATTGTTACATACATAACATAGAAATCGATTAAATCCTGAAATACTCAATACATTTTATTGTACTATTAGATAAAATATGTATTTTATAATTCAAAATATTTGTATTTCACTTTTATACTCGAATCAGTGTACAACGACTTTAATATGCACCAGTGCGTAGTTCTTTCAATTGAATTCGCCAATAAACATATCATTGATATACATACACACACACACACACACACACACACACACACACACAAAAGAAATTAAAAAGATTTATTTTGATTTTTATGCACCTTTTTTTTATAAAAATACGCGCGCATGGGGTAGAGGAAGTGAGGATAAGAATGGTAAGAGTAGTCCGCATATTGTTATCTAATCTCTTGATATATTACAGCAACTTAATTTTAAGGCATCAATAAAATAAAACTTTAAACGGCTATAACAAAAAAACTAACATTTTCAAGCTTTGTACCTATGGACATTTTTAATCAGTGAGTCAGGAACTATAACATACTTAAATTTTAGCCAATTTCACCGAGGGTTTTATGATTTTTTTGCGGGATTCTTTAGCAAGTTGAGATCAGACGTTTGAAAGTGATATAACTAACCCTCAGCTGAAACATTGAGTTACATACATCGAGCTATATATATAATACTGCTAAGTCTTTACTCGTAAGGGTGGAATGGATTAAAGTAGAGGGTAGCAGTTTTATACTAAGGGTAGTAGTTTCCCACTGAATTCTTCACCACAGTTGGTTCCGAGAATTAAATCGAAATTTTTCACGGTCATTTTTTATTTATTAGATTGTTGAATTCCACATAACGAAAATATATTTTTTGAAAATAATTGAAATAATGATTTTTCTTTTCAAATGTTCGATTACGTTTGAAATCCCGCTATAAAAATCTCCTTAACAGTTTTTTCTTCGAAATTACGAATTTTTGAAAAAAAATCCTTAATTTTTTGTTAATTAAAATCTTTTCTTTTTTTTTCTAAATAAAAATATTGCAAATATTTTTAGTTTCTCAATTTTCACACCTATTTATTCTTCTTTATGATCTTTTGACGTACCGATTGAAAAAAAATTATTCAAATTCTATGCATTACAATGTAAAGATATACGCGATTGAAAATATTGAGATAACACCCACGTGCTTCAAAATCTCGATTCAAATATAGTGCATTACCTTACAAGTAAATATACAATTAAGGAGCATATAGCTATAACTCAAGATGTTCTAAGAGATAAAATAATGTATTTTGAATTAATACGTTAAAACATAAAATTTGTAGATGTTTTGATTTGAGACGTTAAGATTTGATCGTCATCAGTACAATAGCTCATCGATGTTACAATTAAATTAACTATGGTTATCTTCTACGTATATCTCTCTTTACATCGATATTACGATCTCGTCCAATGAAAGTTAATATTTAATTATCTATATAATATAATCGTCTTGGCAGAATTGTTAAAATGCTTTACAAATAATACAAATAATCGTGTAAAAGAAGCGAAAAAAAAAGAAAACAAAAACAATGAGTTAGAAAAAAGAGAAGGAGCGAAGATGAAATGAAAAGTGGCAGCAAAGAAGAATGAAAGAGAATGATGATGAGCGAAGAAGAATAAGAGGACATATCGAGATGTGAGATCTAACTCATTTCCGGCTGTCGCATATCTCTTACAGTTATAGATGACAAAAGAGTTTATTTTAAACGCTCAAGCTTTCAGATGCCCTGATATTAGCAAGGAATTTCACAAGAAGGTTCCAGCGTAATGAAAAGAACGTTGATAAGTATAAGAAATTCTACAGGAAGGAATTGCTAGAACGGAGGGATATGCCCGGATGCGAGGTTTGACATAAGAGTGGAGATAGGGAACGATATAAGATGAAATGTTAGAGTGAATGAAGCAACAATGAGAAAGCCCTTTTGTTATCAGCAGTGAGAGTGGACATACAATATTTCGAAAACGTGTCGAAATCTGAAAAAATGGGACAATGTCCCGAAATGTCAAATTACCGAAATTTAAGACGTGCAATAATGTCGCGAAACGTCAAGTTACCGAAATTTAAATCTTGCGACAATATCCCGAAATATCAAACTATGTCTTAGCGCCGAGACACTACGTGTCTCTAGATTATTGAAATTTAAGAAAACAATACATCTCGAAAAGTTATAATTTCAAAAATTAGAACATAAGCAATATCGGAAAACAAATTTTTTGAGATATAAATTTTTTGAAATACTACTCGAGAGTGCAATAGAAGGACGAGACATGATTGTTCTTGTACAGATTAAATATGAAGCGTAAGCAGGCATTCATTAGTCGTTTAAACTTAAGCCTCTGTTGGCTTATGAATGTAAGGAGAAAATGAGAAAAGACGCAAGAAAGTGAAGATAAGAGAGGAAAAGACGAGAGAGCACGAAAGAGAAAAAGAGGAAGGAAGGGGGCAAATAATTTTTACTTTTTATTTTTATATGTTATTAACTTAATATTTAATAAATACAAATTATTATTGTTATTATTATTATTGTTATTATATCTTTTTATTTGCAGAAAATTTTTTAAATTTATATTCTTTCAAAAATTTCTCAAAAATTTACAAAAAGCAGTAAAATACCTAAAAACTTTTTTAAAAAAGAAAAAAATATATGCCAAATGCATAAAAAGTTTTTTCTTCATTATAATTCAGTTGACTATTTTAGCCACTTTCAGTTTTGGAAAACATTACAATCGATGTATGTACACACGACCCTCTTATATTGACTTTTAGGTATTTTATAATATTATCATTTGAACAAATTTTCAGTTTTAAATAATGTGTAAAATTAAAAAATTTACACATTCAATATCACTACTTTAACTTTAATAATAAGGTACAACTGTGTATTAATTATTATTATTTTATGATTGTAATTTATACAATTTATTATCAGAGCTTTATTATTAGTACGTAGTATCAATACCTTGTTCCGTTAAGAAAAAGTAGCATATTGGATAATAATACAGCCTACATACATATTTCCTTTCTTTCGTCAGAAACGTAAAAATGAAAAATAAAGTGATTTAATATTACCTTTATAAGATTATAAATGTATTAACATATTGACTTGTAAGAATACACTAAAGAACTATTTTCTAAAATTGATTAGCTATTATTTAATTATTTTCACGATGTTTAACAAATTTGAATTAGAAGTCATGGTCCGGAATAACGTAAATACCAGGGAAACATAACGATCGATGTATACTCACAAGTATGCCTATATTGGCTATATTGATTTTATTTTACAAAGAATTTCTTCTTTTTGATTATAAATAAAACGACAGAAAGGTAAACTGCAATGTCGTGAAATATAAATATAGAGTTGTAATAAAAATTAACTGAAATTAATGGTATAAGCAATTTTGTGTGTCTTGCGTGATAAGATACTTGGCTAATTGCATTTATTTCGTATTCATTTTTTTTAAAAGGAATATAATATAATATTTGACCTTTTTTATGCACTTGACATATATATATTTTTTTAAATATATTTATTTCGTTTTAAGCGCAAATTTTTTGAGAAACTGAACAAATGTAACGAAGGAAAAAGCGGTTTTCATGAAATATTTAAAAAGTTAGATCTAAAAATAATTTTTTTAGGTCGTCAAAGTAATTACATATAAGACTCTTAAACTAAGATAACTGGACCTTATATAGTCTAATTTATCTTCGCTTTATGGAATTACATAGTTAATTTTAATAAATAATACTAGTAAGTCGCGCTGACTCGATTGCAATTTATTACTCAATTTATTCATTTCGTTATTTCAGTAAAACAAAATATTGAAATGTAATATTTCATAAGTGTGTAATTACTTTTTATAATTACTAAGAGATGATTATATTAATTTCAGTTTATTTTTATTACAACTCTGTATTTATTACGTTACAACATTGTATTAGTTTATCTTTCTATTCTTTTATTTATAATCAAGAAAAAGAAACTCTTTGTAAGATAGAATTATATTCAATATAGCCAATCTAGGCATACTGATCATGAGTGTACGTACATTGATTATTATGTTTCCCTGATACTTGCGTTATTCCAGATCATGACTTTTAATTTAAATTTGTTAAACATCGTTGAAATAAATAAATTATGTGACTCTTAATTATATATCCATAAATATACATGTATACCTAATTAAGAGTCGCAAAGGTTTAATATTAAAATAATAAAAATTGGCATATATGTATAAAAGTTTTATCGAATACATGATTTAGTCAAATAGGACAATCAACAATAAATTTAATGATAATAAATATAGTTGAGTATCAAAGATTGTTTACAATGATCTGTTATAATTATATGATCTGATAATAATTAATATTGAAGGATATTAATATCAAAGAATCTTTCTTAATATCGCAATAACAATCAATACAATAAAAATTGATAAGTCATCTAACCTACATCTAGTGTTCGGCTCTCATACGCATTGTAATTTTTTGATTTATTCTTTGAAGCCTATCAATTTTTTTTGTCGTTATTTTATACTAAAAGAAAATTAAACAGTTTAAATTGTGTTAAATTTGACGCTATATAATATTAAATTTAACCTAATTTAAACTATTTAATTTCATTATTTTGTATAAAATAATGATATTTTGAATAGGAGTAGTGAGGCGACTCAAATTAGATTAAATTTGACACTATAAATTTAACAGTGCGTACGACTTCTGTAATACATCTGTTTCTAATGATATATATATATATATATATATATATATATATATATATGTACAAAAATTAATTCGTTAATAATCTTAATAATCTTTATTCATTGAGATTTAAATAGCTAAATATAAATAAATCATTTAAACAACGCCGCGGGCAATAAAATAATCATTAATCCCGTGTAGATGACATATGTTGTAAACACGAGCGCGTATTCATTACCGGGCGTGGTAAGAGATATCATGCCTCTTAGATGGTGTCAACAAGAGTCATGGTGAGAGAACGTCACATCCATCATATTATCATTTTACACAAAAAATAATGGAATGAATGACGCGCAAAATATTCTCGTTTTTTTTGCGTAATAACTTCGCTTCTATTTTATTTTCAGGCGCTAATCTCTTGTGGAATAACATGTTGGAGCCGGTCGGAAATAAAACAGAAAAGGGATTGCCTGAGATACTAGAGAAAATAAACTGCCCTACGGAAAATGCACCCTATATCTTCACAAATATTAATTCGCGGCGTTTCCGAACGACTGGCAGGCAAGATGGAATTCTGTCTAACAATAGTAAATAATTATTTACATTCTACATCATGTTACTTACATCTGTTACGAAACAAATTAAATTGCGAAAGTTTCAAAAGAACTTCATCACGGCAAACGCAGTGAGAGTATTAGGAAGTTCATACATTTGTTATTGATTATTTGCTTTAAAAACTTTCAGATAAAAATAATATAAATAACATAAATATAATAACAATATAGTTATAAATGTAAATTAAGAATTTCTATTTATACATATTTGCATGATTGATGTTCGACTAATTAGCATTTCATTGCGTTATTATAGATAATTTTAAATGCACTTTTCATTTTCTTTGCGTATTTTTCAAAAGAATATAATTGCAGGATTTAATGACATATGCATTTCGAGACATATTTATAAGCAAATAATATGATGTACAAAAAATTATTAACTAATCAAGTATTGAAAATAAAGTTAAAATTAAGAAAGATTTCGATAAAGAATACATTAACTTTTCCGGACAAGTTTATAAAATATGTTATATACAATATATGTATACATGTATATATTTTTACTGTATGTATTTTTGTACATAGCGTTTTTATACATGTGTTTAAACGCATTAAAAAAGATTTTCATAAATATATATGCTAAAATAAAAAATGATACAAAATTTATTTATATTGTGATTTTTTTTCGAATCCATACAGTGTAAGACATTCCTATAATAATACAGAAGTATTGCTGCAAGCTTCTGTATGGGAGGATCATTCATTTAATTTGCATTTTTTTTTGTGGAAAGCATAATTTTGGACGGAATACCTCATAAAACTAGTTTGTAAAGTTCACGTAGTCTAAACTTTAAACAGAATGCCTATTACAACAAGATCTAAAATCCAACATACATCTGCGAAATGTCCGATTAAGAAATGCTTGTGGAATTTCGAGCTATGTAAATATGTGTCACATCAGAAAGTACTAGAAGAAGATTTGTATATACTAGAAGAAGATTTGTATATATGTTCAGGGAATTTTTTCGGTTGAACATTTTTTTCACTGTGACAAATATATCGCAAAGAATTAGACGAACAAGATATTTAGAATTTAATTAATAGCGTTTCAGAATAATTGTAAATAATTTTAAATAAATATTTTTGCAATTAAAAAGTTAAAGAAATTCCTTCATAGAAAAGATAATATATCGTTCTTATTTCTGAAAGAAAAATTGTTTAACTTTTCAATTAGTATACAATAAGGGCTTTTCGAGCCTAGCAAGGTAACATATACTATAATTCAATTGTTTTATTAATCTTCATATAAACAATATTTCAAACGGTTCGATCATTTCTCAACGGTCCCCTTCAGTGAATTACAAGTTACAAAATTTACATAATTATTACCGTGTATAAATTACATATTCCATAAGCCTACGGAAAAGTAGCCTAGTGAACTTAATTATATAATGTTCTTGATGGCCATGAATTTAACATAAATTATTTTAATACGATCCTTATTTGACAAAATTTATTATATTTTCGGTGGAAGCGAATTATAGCTGGATGACCGTGTACGCACCGGCAGAAGATCTCATCATGAGTTTGTGCATCTATCGCACATGCAGAAATGTAAAAAAAAATCGAAGTTCGTGTTGAGAGCAACACTAAACTGCAAAAGTGTCTCACAAAAGTGGTCAAGAATATCATTAATTACAATGTTTTTAATTAAAAAATTTTGAAAAAATGTCCCATTGCGTATGTTTATAAAAGGATTACCGTTGGAAAGAGGTGGATCAGTAGATTACAAAAAATGAAGGTATCATCTTTGAAGTGGTCACAACCCTCTGACAACCAGGATAAAAAGGGTGAGTTTTGTTCATTAAATGCACCTATTGCGTATAGTTCAATCAATTTTTGCACTAAATTGTAGCTTAATGTTTACTTTTTACCCTTATTTGATTTTCCAACTCATATATAGAGTCACAGTACCATGCAGAATTTCGGAGCGCCCTCACTACTTTCTCCCTTCGCGTTCCTCGCCTCCTCCGCGTTTCCAGAAACACGTACGTGTGCGCTTCGGTACGAGTGTGTAGCGCCGCGCGCCAAATGCCAGGGGATATCATTTTAGTATGAGATCCCGCTCCGGCCGGCGAAAACGAGGACGCAGCAACTGACGGTCGAACGTATATGCGCGCGATTGTGTTACTATGGACAAACTCGCGCGTACACGTTCAATCAAATAGTGTCCCCTGGCGTTCGGCGCGCGGCGATGCACACTCGTACCGAAGCACGCACGTACGTGTTATTGGAAACACATAGAAGGCGAGGAGCGCGAAGGGAGAACCGTTCGCGCTCCTCGACTCCTGCGCGTTTCCAATAACACGTGTATATCGCCGCGTGCCGAACGCCAGGGGACAATCATTCTTCCTGCCGGTGCACACAATGACATTTACGCATCACGGAGTCAAGAGGTCCATTTCAAATTTTTATGTACTTGGCGTTGCGATACCGCGTTACTTAATTTTTTTTTATAAAAAAATATAAAATATTGTCAATAAAAGTTATTTTTACATACTAAATCTCAATTATCTTGGAAATTTGACGTGATAGAATTTTTTTTTTGTTTGCGACATTGTTTTCAGCGTTCAAAAATGTATAAGAGACCGATTCAAAAGAGGAATATTAAAAAAATTATTTGTATATTTTGCAAATTGGTGTAATTATTCAATAAATAACAAAATAGTTAAAAATATGTAAATATTAGAAATTTGATATTATATTATTATTATTATTGTATTCACATTAATATTTTTATATTTTATAAAATTAATTAAATACATTCAATCAATAAACAATTAAATCATCTCCCTGAAATATCGCTAAGTAAGGCTAATCGTTCCACAACTAATTAAACAATTGAAAATTGATTATTATCTAATCATTAATTGTTAATTGTGATTTATTGTAGATTTATGAATTGTTCCACGCTATGTATCACTTATTTTCTGTCGCATTTTTTTATGTATAAATCACTTACACGACGATCATATTTATCTCTCGATATTTTCAAAGTATCATCGAAAATTCATTAAACTTTCGGAGCTACTTTTATCCGTTTCTACCAATGTAGATTAATTCTAATTTTGGTTCAACTTATTCTTCGTCTTTTTCAAGTTCTAAAGATTAGAAAAAAGAAGAATAAATTAAACCGAGATTAAAGTTAATCTACGTTGATAGAAATGGACCTTTACTTATTTACATTTTCTTATCTTGTGCCAAATGTCGACTCTGCAGGCATCGAGATAATATAATACGAGATAATATAGTACGCCGCCAGCTAACTAACACGTCCTTCAATTTATTTAAATTTAAATAAATTTTAATTAACTTGGAACATTTGTATGACCGAAACAAAGTTAGAAAATATACTTTTTACTCACACGACAACCGTTATATACATACTTTTTTATGCGCTTTGAAAAGAAATTATTGCTAAAAAAACAATAAATCAAATATATCAAATATATATAAATTATACCAAACTATAAATCTTCTTATGGAGATATCGATAATCTTCTTACAGAAATGATAAAATCTCAAGATTTCGTAAGCTCCTGAAAGCTCTTTAAAAATATATTTAGAACATAAAATGATTTACGAGTGATTTTATCATTATAATGCAACACGCCGCTTGAGAAAGCAAAAGAGATATTCAAGGTTATAGCTGTTGCATGATCTTTGAAGAACTTGACCCTGGTTACGAGATATCGCCGATAACTAAGCTCAACTGTCTACGTCTGGTGCGTGATTTCATTACGAAATTGTTGATCATTCACCTGCTTCAAGTCGGGTACTTTTAATGCTTAGAATCTTTCTACTATTCGATTACCTTTCTGTGGTTCGATTAATTTATTATTACAGTTTAAGTTTTAAGAGTATTTCCCGGACACATGTTCTTATTGCATAATTCATATTTATAATTTTACTATATGAATCCAAATAATATATTATCTTATAGATTAAAGAATCATTTGCGTGAAAATGTGATTAGTTTTCTTATAGAGTAGAAGATAACACACGATAAGCTATAAACAAGAGCACGTAAAGCGATAGCACGCAGAAAGAACAGGATTTGTTGTATTACGCGTTATATAACCTCTCGAGACTTCTTAAAGTTCACAGAATTATCATCATTACACATAAAAAGAATAGAGAATAATAATAATAATTATTTTTTACCTGTAATAGATCAATAACGTTCAATCTATTATATAATTTCTTAGAATATAAGGCAATTCTAAGATCATGTTCTATGATAATCGAAAGTTTGTGTTTTGATTTATAAAAAAATATTTTTTTTATTTTCGCAATTTGAAATCAAGCTTATTTATAATTACTAATAATTATTGCTTATTTATAATTACTAATAAAAATTGAAAACTTTTCAAAGCAGGTTTTTATTAAAAGATATCAATTGCAAGGCATGAGATTTATAAAGTATCTTCTTTTAGTGTAAAGTATCTTTTTGTAGTGTAATAATATTATATATTATTTAAAAAATATATGCGAAACAATATGTAAATCTCGAGAGTCGTGCTTTGATTTTTCATAAATCCATGTCATGTGTCTGTAATGAAATCGTTATCACCGGCGAAAATATTAAATTAAACCGGGAATGTGTTTGTGCCAGATTGCATCATAAGTGGCGTGCATTGCAGCAAGGCGTTAATATAAATGGTAATCACGACCCTATCTTCGTCCGGAAAAAATACTCCTGTGGCCAGGGTCGGACTGAGAAATTATGATGCCCGGGGCAAGGAATCAAAAATTGCCCTTCTCCCCATTCTATAGCTTTGTTCTTTGCACTACCCGGGATCACGACGAAGACGTGGTAAACTGGAAAAACGTATTTGTTTTTTTTTGTTTTTTTTATATCTTTCTTTTTTTGTACATTTTAGTTTTTTTTATAATTGTTTTTATATTTTTTAAAATTAAGAAGAGTCTTTAAGATATTTTAATTTATAAAAAAATCTGAATGTGCATCGTGTTGGATTATATTTTGATTTGTTCATCGACGTTATGACACTCCCCCGAAGACGATGCCCGGGGCAACCATTTCGTTCCCTCTACCCTTACATCGGCTCTGTCTGTGGTGATTAATAGATGAAATCTCTTCGCGCGCACATGTAAGAAAAATAAGAGAAACAGATCGACACGAATGGCAAAAATATGTCGCCTTTCCCGGTAATCTGTTTACAAACATTGTACTGTTCTTATTTCATTTTATACTTTAATTATATTTTGCACCGAGAAATCTGTTGTTATTTCATTCGGAATAGATGCGCCTTCGTTAAAACGATTGGTTTTAATCCAATTAGTAGATTAATCCAATATCTTAATTAGACGCTATATATTAGAGCTCGGCAAGATTTGCACTTCTCGGCTGATTTTTGACTTGACTTCGCCTTCTGCTATTTTATTATATGCAATATAACATTGAGAACATTTACATTTATTAACTTTTATGCGAGAGAAAATATAGCATAAAATGCATCATTTGTGATTTAACGCTAAACTAAATAAAATAAAAATTAAACAAAAAACGTCGTAAAATGAATAAAAAAAATCTTGTGGAATATTTACATGGATTACAGTAGATGGCTAGATTGAAATCTGTTGATAATTATTCAAAGCCGGCCAGTCCGGACCTCTTATTGTTTTCCCCTGCTCCAAGCGCCGCGTATCATGAAAATCAATCGCTACGTTGTCAGTTTTATAATGATCCAGAGTTTTACAGTATTAAATTGCGCGGTGGTATCGCATATAACAAAGAAATATGATATAACATATTAGGTGTTGGAATTAATTCGTAGCGTTTTACAAGTGATGGGAAGTACTTTCATTAATGTATTTTTTAATGCTCATGTGAAATAAATAACATTCTTTCATTAAAAAACGCTACGAATTAATTCCAACACCTAATAATATTAATATAAAGAAAATCTTGCGGAATATTTACACGGATTTGAGGATATTCAGAAAAAATATTGACAAATGTTTAATTGTAACAATTTAAAAATTAAAAAGAATTATATGATTCGATTGTACTACAAATTCATATAAAAAATATTACAAATTCACATAAAATCTGGTTATTAAAATTTCTTCTAAAATATACAATAATTCTTGTATCTTTAGACTAGAGAGCCTGTAATCAGAGTGGCGCCATACGAGAAATGACGTCATATTTTAGCGAAATTCTGCGAGAAAGAAAGAGATATACGGTCTCAGTCTGTCCAATAGATTGTCTGTCAATTTTAGGGTTAGGTGCAACAGCATTGAATGACATAGATACGTAAAGGTACATTGATAAAAATAAAATTATCGAAATTATTTTAGAAATATGGGTGGATGTACAATACCATTTTGTAACAATTCATTAAAAAAAGGATATGTTATGAAAATAATTCCGAAAGACACAGAACGCCGAATGAATTGGTTAAAGAATATAAATGGCAAATATAAAAATTGGATACCGTCAAAAAATTCATCTGTATGTGAGGTAAAGTAATTTATTCTTTATAAATAACGTATTTAAAATATTAAAATAAAAATATAACATAAAATATACACAGATTAATTATAATATCTGAAAATACGGTAGTGTCTTGGCACTAAGTATATGTATAGTCATCACATTGGTTACGAATTTAATTCTTTCTCTTTTTGTCGTAATCTTTTCAATTATATTGGGTCATCTAAAAAATATCCGCGGTTTTTGTCACTAGATGGTGTTGATGTAAATTTCTTTATATGAATGAAAGAAACTTTAGAAGAAACATCGCTTAATTACGAAATTTGTGTTTATAATAAAGCTGTCAATAATTAATTAAAGCTCGTCAGCCCGGAGTTTGGATCTTCGCTGCTTTTTCCTGCTCCAAGCGTCGCATGCTACGAAAATAAATTGCTATGTTGATAGGTTATAATGGCTTAAAATACTAAATCGCGTAATCATCATATAACAAAGAAATATAATATAATATTGTTACGCCTTTGTCATGCCGACACCCTCCAATGAAAAATGACAATGGAATCGACATTGAATCAATGTCGATTCGACATTAAAATCATCGAATTGACGACGAATCGACGTTGATTCGACATCGATTCCATTATCATTTATCTCTCCGTGCCGTGCTGGTTCCGAGCGAATCAAGTAAAACATAAACAGCGCGTTGCTAAAATGGGCTGCAATTCAGCTGTTTGGAGAGTTTGACAGATTTGGCGATTGATTGAGATGTCACTTCGCTCGGACGTGCTCCGAAAAAAATATAGTAATATTGTTATCCTCGCCGACACTCATGTCGTGCCGTCATCAAACGAGTCGAGTGACCATGATCGAGCACGTCGCTAAAATGGGCAGCTCAGCTGTTGGGAGAGTTTGAAAGATTTGGTGGATTGAGACGTCACTTCGCTCGGACACTTCGCTGTATTTTCACCGTAGTGCACGAACGCTTTGTTTGTTCAAATTGTTACAATAAAATGTTTCGTTTTTTTTTCTAACCAACGTATATGTCTTTTTATTTTCGCGGTTCGAAAGAGTGTGTTCGCTCAGATTGGCGATTCGGTTGCGCAAGCGGGAACGCTTCGCGAGCGTAACAATATACTATTGTATAATATATGTAAATATATTAGGTGTTGGAATTAATTCGTAGCGTTTTTTAATGAAAGAATGTTATTTATTTCACATGAGCATTAAAAAATACATTAATGAAAGTACTTCCCATCACTTGTAAAACGCTACGAATTAATTCCAACACCTAATAAAAAAAAATCTTATGGAATATTTACATAGATTTGTGGATGTCCAGAAAAAAATATTGACGAATGTTTAATTACAACGTGCCACAAAAATTAATTGCTACGTTGTTACGTTGTAACGATTTAGGGTTTCTAACTCGCGCGGCATTATTATATATAACAAAGAAATAAGATATAATGGAATAAATATAAAAAAAAAATCTTGCGGATCATTTACATTGATTTGCGGATGAAAAATATTGACGAATGTTTAATTATAACATGCAATTTAAAAATTAAAAAGAATTATATGATCTGATTCTTGCACTATAAATTCGTGTAAAAATCCGGTTATTACAATTTCTTATAAAATATAATTTTTGTATGTTTACAGACATTGTATGCGTAGTTTACATAAATTTCCTTAAAACAATGTGATTAAAAAGGCATACACCACGAGTCGGTATATACCTTTTTAATCACATTGTTTTAAGTTTAACCACGTTCTATTGTAAATTTCCTTATATGAATAAAAGAAACTTTAAAGAAACATCGTTCAATTACAAACATAATTGAACGATGTTTCTTCTAAAGTTTTTTTTTATTCATGTAAGGAAATTTACGTTCCCATTTATGCAAGCTACGCATACAATGTAAAGATACAAGAATTAGATTTTATAAGAAATTTTAATAATCGGATTTTTATAATGCAAGATTCGGATCATATAATTCTTTTTAAATTGCAAGTTACAATTAAACATTTGTCAATACTTTTTCTGAACGTCCGCAAATCCATGTAAATGTTCCTCAAATATAAAGAAAATATAAAGATTTTCTTTATATTTATAATATATTATATTACATTATATCTTATTTTTTTGTGTGGGCGCGCGCGCGTGTATGTGTGTGTGTGTGTATGTGTGTGTGTATATGCGATGATTGGGCGCGATTTATTACTTCATACCGTTACAACATGACAACGTAGCAAATTATTGATTTTTGTGGCACACGGCACGCGACGCTTGAAGTGGAGAAAGCAGCAAAATCCTCCGGACTCCAGACTGGTGGGCTGTAATTAACGACAGTTAAATTGTAACATGCAATTTAAAAATTAAAAAGAATTATATAATCCGATTTTTGCACTATAAATTCGTGTAAAAATCCAGTTATTAAAATTTCTTCTAAAATATAATTCTTGTATCTTTACAAACATTATAACCATAGCTTGCATAAATGGAAAAGTAAATTTCTTTACATGAATGAAAGAAACTTTAGAAGGAACATCCTTCAATTACGTTTATGTAGAAATTTATGTTTATGTAGAGTACTATAATTTAGTTTACACCGAGCACTTGATGTGTGTATTAAGTCCATATCCATACCAAATCACTTGATACGCTTAATATAAACGCGGATTATTTTAGTCAGATACTTTTGAATCACAAATATCAGATCAAGCCGGTCGCATATCAAATGGTATCAAAGAATCTCAGCGTGTAAACGCTTGATTCATTTTGGATCGTATATTAAAATTTACTACTGCTTTTAACTTCAGGTTAAAGTTAAAATTAGAAGTTTTATATTTTGAAAAAAGCAATAAAAACATTATGTCATCTAACCTGATCCGTTCTCAAGCAGATCGGTATAAATAAGCGTATATTTAATCCGCATCAGTTTAATATGCATACTAATTGATTTAATAGTGTAAAAGGGGTTTATGTACAATAATATGTATCATAATGTATAATAATATATTAGGTGTTGGAATTAATTCGTAGCGTTTTACAAGTGATGGGAAGTACTTTCATTAATGTATTTTTTAATGCTCATGTGAAATAAATAACATTCTTTCATTAAAAAACGCTACGAATTAATTCCAACACCTAATATAATATATAATATATAATAAATAATTGAAGCCCGAATCTGCTTTTCTTCGTTCTAAACGCCGCGCACCACGAAAATTAATTGCTATGTTGTAAACAGCTTATGTTTGTATCAGACGAATTGAAGATTACGATTAACGGTTTACGATTGCCTGATTCTACTTCAACCAATTATGATATAGCAAATCCATCGTAATAGGCTTAAATAGAACCAGACAACTGTCAATCGTCAACTCAGTCTGATACTCTCCTTAGAACGCACCTAGGCTAATATATGCACGTTTCGACGCTTTGCAGCTGGGTTCCCCTATTCTCAGGGTTCTTCTCTTATCTCATTATCTCGTGCGCAATCTAAATCCTAATCCGCCAGCTTTGATCTAGAGTACTAAAAGGGCATCATTGAATATAACAAAGGAATAAGATATAATATAATACAATATGATATGTTATCTTAATGCTCGTATCATTTCATCAAAGTGTAACCATCTACTAATTAGCCCGTCATGTAAAGCCTATTAAGCACGTGTCGTATACGAAGGGAAGAGGAAACATGAAAGGACTGCTAAATAATTAGATCATTACGCAGCATGTAATAAGAGCTCTTCACTTGGAGTAGTATCGTCTATGTTGGGATTCGTGTATGACACATTCGAATTGCATATTCCTTCTTCGTCTTATTAGAATAAACTTCTCATAGACGCTCTCGCATTAATATGAGTATTGACATGCGAGATCATCAATATGGAAAACTTAAGCCGGCGACATGATGTTTTTTTTTTGCTAGATTGCTAGATAAATTAAATTCTTGCCACCATATTAGTTGTGGTGCTGACAATGCCATTATCGTATCCAGCCAATTCAGAAATGATAATGGAATCGAATAATCCAGCTAGCAATCCAGCAGGAAAATGAGCATCGTGTACCGTCGGTTTTATTCAAAACATGCATTCAAGAGATTTATTCGAAGATGAGAAAGAAATACACAATTTTGCGGTGCTACTTCTACAGCGCGCGGAATTTGGAATGGAGAAAAGTAGCAGCACGAAATCCGGATATCGTATATGATAAAACAAATTGGATGTTGAATTCCGATTGGAAATATTGTTTTATATACAAAACACAATAGGAATTTCTGATTTAAGGGAATCCTAATGTAAAGCCTGAACTTTCCGACGAAGTTACCAAAGGTTCCTGTTCTTTCAGTGCATCGACATATATATTTATGTACTACAACACCAATATCTCACGCAATCTATACACGCAGTTTCACGTTCGTGTCAGTTTTCGTATAACAAATTCGTCATGATAAAGTATCTAAAACTCAATTTCTTCTTCTAGATAACTTCATCCAAAAGATATCTCCCAAAATATAATCGAGATATCTCCTGGATAGGATTATCCGCAATTTATCTGAAAGTGAAGAAATTGGGTATAAATCTATTAGGTGTTGGAATTAATTCGTAGCGTTTTACAAGTGATGGGAAGTACTTTCATTAATGTATTTTTTAATGCTCATGTGAAATAAATAACATTCTTTCATTAAAAAACGCTACGAATTAATTCCAACACCTAATAATTCTAAAAAGTTGACGTTATTTGTTCGTGCAAATTACGTGTTTGTGAATTTCGTAAATATAGGTTGGAAAACTTTCGTATCAAACAAATATTGTCACGATTTGACGTCTTAAGACGCCGCATATTACAAGAAATGATAAAAAAATATATCAATTTCGAAATTTTTGGTCGTTTTCGGCATAAATTCCACCTCACAGATGTATTAATGTATATGCTTTAAAATGCTCCTGGAAAAGGATTTTCGAATCTGTGAAAGAGAAAGAAAGTATTTGTTATACAAAATTATATGATTAGTTGGTAATACAGACTTTAGGAGCCTCTTAATTATTCCAAGCGAAATTTATTTAGAATAATTCCAATATACATATTTTGGACTCTAATAATAATATTAGCTGTTGTGATGTAATAGTAGTAATTAAAGCAATCTTTATAATAGAAATTTATTGCTATTCTCAAATGACATGAAATTATGTCATTTTACTAAGTGCAAACTTGTCAATATTACGTAACTATAGGAATGTTTACAATTATAATTCAAACAGAGCAGAGTTATTGACATTTATCGATATTACATTCAGAAATTTTCCAGAACATTAATCATGTTTTAATAAGGCTTTGCACAATAATAAATTTCTTCTTAAATTTATAAATTAATAAATTAATAATTAATAATTTAAATAACAAAACTATTTGAAATCTAAAGTAAAAATATTTAATATTTTTTAAATTTAATTTACATAATTTTATAATTTAAAGGTTTAAATTACAATATAAAGCTCCACAGATAAACTCAATAATGATAATGTAAGGAAACGCCTATGTGAGCCGACACAAGATATTCAAGTGTAATAATACATATATTAAAAATTTCATTACAAATGGTTCAACCTTCTAGTATTGGGTCCTCTTCAATGTAAAAATGTTAACCATCCATAGAGATATAAAATGATGTTTACTCGCCAAGTCGTCAAATCGTTAAATTGTCAATAATTGAAAACTTCTGTCATCTGTTATATTTTGTCAGATATACAAACTGATCACGTTAAATGTATTGTACTTCAACTAAACTTAAAACTTAAAACTAAACTTAAAACTAGATTGATAATGCTCTGTTACGATGTGAATACAAAGAGATGTTAGTATCGAGTAGTAAAGCTCGATAATCAGTATCTTTAATCTGGTTTTAATTGAAATACATTTAACATAATTTAGTCAGTTTGTATATCCGATTATTACACAATATTTTGTGTTGGCTCACATAAGCATTGCCTTACATTATTATTATTGAGTTTATAATTTAATTATTATATTTTATAATTTTATACGTTTAAAATTTCAAATTGTAAGATAACTTTAAAATTGATTACGTCGTAATAATTGTATTATAATTTCAGATTTAGAAATATATAAATATATAAATTTATATATATTAAATTTATTATGTCAAGAAAAAGTTAAAGGTTATTATTAAAAAAGTATAATAACGTGATAGCATCGCGATGCCAAGTACATTGTCTATGCATGTGTTTGTCTGGCTCTCAGTGCTCTCCCAATGACGCGGACGAGATAAGTCTGCTCCCCTCTTCTATACGCATATACATGTACGTTATCAATTTTAAATAATGCCGAAAGTAGAGTAGGTCATACACATATATATCTACACGCACATATTTGTAAGAAATTAGAAAGAATTAAAATTTATTTTTTCTTTTTTATCAAGTAACGCGATAGCAACGTCAAATGCGTAAAAATATGAAATGGACCGCTTGATTGTGATGTATGAACGTCATTGCGTGTGTGTGTATATATATATATATATATATATATATATATATATATATATATATATATATATATTCTCAATATAGATATATAGACAGATATATAGACGATTATAGACATATATAGACGATTTTTTTTTGCTAAAATTTTGTCCGAAGCTTAATTATATATATATATATTCTCAAAAATAGAGCACCAGTTTCACAACTCTTAACTGAGGTTCAATTTATTCCTCATCTCTTTCTAATGCTAGAATTAAAAGAGATGAAAAATAAGTTGAACTTTGGAAGAATTAACCGTGAGTTGTAAAATTAGACTTAAATAAAAAATCCGAAAATACTAAATAAACTCCAAAATATTATAAAATTTAATTATAAAAAGTTCATAATTCTTATGTGTGTGTGTTGATATTTTCAATTTACATCCAAAAGATGTGATTTTTAGGTTAATCTGATTAGGTTAATCGCAAATACAAATTAGCAAACTTCATACCTTTTCCATTACTTAATTTACGTTGCATTATTTTTACTTTAGTAGGATCGATTTCGACAAGTTATAACCTTAACCTTTTTCAATTTTCAATATTTTAATAAAATTTTTAGTAACACATCGGCTATTATACCATTATAATTGGCGGTATTATGAACAAGATATCCAACCTGCAAAGGTAAACTGCAGGTTCATTTACACAGTACTGCGAACAGGTTGTACGGGACTTCTGAGATAGTTGCGCAGATGACATAAATCCCTACGAATGATAAACGAATGACAAACTGCAATCGCTTTCGCAGATAGAATAAACGAATGCACCCATAAAAAAGGGAGAGAAAGAGGGATTGGAGAGAGAAGGGAAAGAACGAAACTCTAAAATCGTTGAGTCCCAGCGAACGAATAAAAGCGAGCGCTTACTTGAAATAGGGCGCTCGATATTCATAGTCGATTCTTACATTTAAGACTGTCTTAAGTATAGTCTTAAGATGTCATAAGTCAATCCGAGGATTGTATTAGCATCTTAAGACATTATTTAAGACAGTTTTAAAATAAAAACAGACTATAAATACCGCCCCATGTTTCGCGTTTTACAGTTGACAGCTTTTGCTTTTTATGCAACATTGGCCTAGGGGTTAAACCGGATCAGAATGTAAGAACCAACCAATTACAGTCGTATTCCTTACAGTATCCTTATGTACTCCGTTACAGTCGAACGACAGCGGAATGCTTGAGTTGGGAAATGATTATACAATAAGTATAAGTTGGTTGGTTCTTAGGGACTCCGCACAATAAAAGAAACAAGGAACAGAGAACAGAAAATAAGAATTTCAACCTATCAGAAATCATGTATTGTAGAATACATAGTTTCTGATAGGTTGGAATTCTTATTCTCTGTTCTCTGTTCCCTGTTCCTTTTATTGTGCGCAACCCTTTACACTCTGATCCGGTTTAAACCCTCGGTGGAAACTTGGCCATTGGCAACATTCACAGAAAGAGACAGCGGAGATTTAGAGAGGAACGCTTGCTTCTTGAGCATGTGAACACATCATGTTATCCCTTCCATCGTGGTCGACGTTTCGTAGTGTAATGTGGATCGGAAAAGAAAAAAATATACTGTACGAGCCCGAGAACGATTAACGTGTCAGAATCCATCGATCGCATCATTTGCTTTGATAAGACTGGAACATTAACCGAAGACGGTTTGAATATGTGAGGCGAGTGTATTAGATGACAAGTTTAGATATGTGGGGTAAGTGTATCAAATGGCAAGTTTCAATTATCTGTCAAGGACATTGCTAAGGACATCTTACTGTTTAAATCTTACTGTTAGTAAATCTTACTGTTTTGATTTTAATAATACAAATAACATCTCTATTTGTTCTTTTTGTAGGTTCTCCAAATTTCGCAGCTGTTGTACAAGAATATACATCCGAAGGATATCGAGTGATCGCTCTCGCGCACAAATCTCTGAATTGTCTTCCGTACGCCAAGGTGCAACGCATAAATCGTGAAGCTGCCGAGATTGACTTGACATTCTTGGCGCTTATAATTATGGAGAGATTTCGCCGGTGCTCGCCGAATTGAATACCGTGTACATTAAAAAACGGTGATGGTGACGACAATACATTGATCGCACTCTCAGAGACTGCGACATCGTAAAGCCAGTTACGCCTGTGATCCATCAAATGGAAACCACAGATTTACTTCACAAAGAGCGATAGTCAACCATCACCAATCTTACTAAATAGTCAGCCGGCAAAATATTCGATTTGAACAATGTAATTAATTTAATTTGAAAATTGTCGAGAGCGGTTCCTTCGGTAATACTAAGTTGGAAGATAATATCAATTATTTATCAGATGAGTAAGTATCTGTGTTTTTATTAAGCACTGTGTGATAAGATCTATTAAAAACATTGGATAATGTAAATCTATTGATTTATTTGAATTACAGTGTGCAATATTTCAAGAACAAGTACGCGTTTGCGTTAACAGAAAAAAAAGTGGGGATTAATAAAGCAGTATTATCCAGAACTGATACTTAACGTGGTGTTCCGCGATGTCATTTTTGCGAGAATGTCGCCGGATCAGAAGCAGCAGTTGGTTCAAAAACTGTAGTCTTAACTTATGATATTACATTGGTAAGTGTGAACAAAAAACATTTAAAAAATATTTAATTGCATTTACATTTAAATGGAGAATTAAGTATGAATAGAAGTGTTTGAGCTATTGTAATTGGCCAATTTACTTACTGCTATGTCTTACTGTCTTAAGTTTTTTTGTGTTCCTGATTTGAATCACAGTTAACATTTTTTTAAGCGTATTATAATTTAAATGAATTTTTTAATAACTTTTTTTATAAATATTGTATTTCGCTTTTTACGCGCGCGGTGATCACATTTAAATTGCTTCGCATTTAAATTATTATCTAAGAAATTAACTTAAAATAATAAAATATAAAAATAATGTTTTTAATCCTCCCAAAGAAACCTTTACAATAATATAATAAAAGAAAACGATATTAGAACAAGAAGGGATTAAGGAATTGCATCATAAATATTTGCAAAAAATAGCTTCTAAGAAATAGAAATTTTTTGAAATTATTTCTTGGCTTACATCAGTTAGAAAGTATCAATACTCTAGTTTGCCCGATTAAGGCTCGATTGTTC
Organism: Acromyrmex echinatior; assembly: GCF_024713525.1. NCBI lineage: Eukaryota > Metazoa > Arthropoda > Insecta > Hymenoptera > Formicidae > Acromyrmex > Acromyrmex echinatior. The sequence continues at coordinate 8,425,707 of NC_141864.1, read as the reverse complement.
CATCTTTTGGTAAATTTTACCTGTTGAATAAGTAGCAAGATTACCAATCACATGCGCGGATTGTTTATCTAACGAGTAAAATTTATCAAAAAGTGGAACAATCGATCCTTAATCAGACGAACGTACTGTGTTGTTAACTATATGTAATAAATCAATATGTGTATGTAGACGGTAGTAAGCGTAAAAAACACAGGTAAAAAATACAGTTAATTCAAAAAAAGAAAGTTCTAGTTGTTTCTAATGTATTATAATTTAATGCAAAAAAATGCAGAATGAGAAATTTTAAACAAAAAGTCGCAGATTTTTAAAGTTTATGGAATTTATATTGTGTGTGACGCATATGCGTAACAAAGAAAACCAGCAACTGTGTTATGAATCCTGACTTTGAATTCGCGCAGCGGTATTGCAAAGAGATAAAATTTAATTTCTATTATAATTTTGATCAATTGTCAAAAAATATTGTAGTTTATAAGATCGTGTGCAATGATTGTGACGTCACATACATAGGACAGCAATTAAAAACAATAAAAATAAATAAAGGACAAACGGGCAATTGAGAATTGATATAGTGGTCGGTGCGTAATTCGCTTCGAAAAAGCTTTATCTTACATGAATAAAATAAAAATTGTACTTGTTTCGGCTAGTCTTCTAACCTTCTTCAGCAAAAAGACGATGAATTCGATGATAATTGATTTGACGTCGATTTGATGCTTTCGATAAATCTACATCGATGTCGCTATGTCTTACTGCTTTAAGTTTTTTTGTGTTTCTGGCTTGAATCACAGTCAATATTTTTTTAAGCGTATTAAAACTTAAATGGATTTTTTAATAAATTTGTTTATAAATATTATTGTATTTCGCTCTTGACGCGCGCGGTGATCACATTTAAACTATTACCTCATTTAAATTATTATCTGAAAAATTAACTTAAAATAATAAAATATAAAAATAATGTTTTAAAATTGCTTGTCAATTTAATTCACAATTACTAGAGTTTTAATTGCGTTTACAGTCCGGAAAAACAATTCGATGCGCAGTTCGAAAAGATTACAATATGGTATATATGTAAGTACATATATAGTGTATATTAGTAATTTAAGATTGAAATTTTTGAAATATTTAAAGCAATGAAGAGCCAGCTTCGACCGTAATAGGCATTTTAAATTTTTAGTAATGATTGTGTTTCTCACATATGTGGTCTAAAATAAAGATTCTTAATATTGTTTTTGTACAATTTTTATTTTATTTATGTAAGATAAAGCTTTTCCGAAGCGAATTACGCACCGATCATTGTGTCAATTCTCAATTGCCCGTTTGTCCTTTATTTATTTTTATTGTTTTTAATTGTCTGCCAGTCTTCATTGTACGGCGAACACAATATTTTGAACACGATCTCGTTGTTGAGGCTCCGCAATTATTTTCTCCGCTCAAACAAAAGGGGCATCTCTCACTTATCGATTTTACACATTCGAATTTTATTATTTTTCTTTTGTCTGTCTCGCGTACATTGATAATTGGGATGAGAGGATGGACGGAATAAAGATACAATTCTACTTAGGCTCTTTTTCCGGAGATTAGCTTTTTTATATAATATTGATTGTAATAGAGAAGTACTATAATAACATATAATTTCTTAAACACATTACATAAATTCATTTGTTACTGTACCCATTTATGTATAATAAAAATGTAACAAGTTATTTTAATTTTTATTAAGATCAAGATTTTTTAATTAGGCCTTTATTCCGCCCATCCCCTCAATTATTACACATGTATGTACACTAATGTGCACTTACATTGCTAATTTTAATATAATGTTATTTGAATGGCATTGTGAAAGTAACTTAATAGACAAAACGTTTTACATTGTATGCATTTATACGTGTGACTGATAAAAAAATTTGTTCGTTACTTGATAAAAAAATTTGAATTTTAATTACTTTAAAATTTCTTGTAAATATACGTGCACATATAATCTACTTTTGGCAGGACCACGACATAGACTTTTGCATATCGCATAAGAGAATCAATCAATCAAAGTTCTTCTTTTCCGTGAAGGAAAGTGGGGGGATTCAAATTGGTTGATTCTCTTATGCGTATTGTGTTATGCTTTATATAAAGGTTTGTATTGCTGTCCACAATCAATAACGTGCACACATGGAAGATGAGAGCAGGTATGTATATATTCTAGGTATTGCCAAGGTAACGTCTGCGCTGCGCGCCGAGAGCAAGTCGTTTTGTTTCACGTCTAAATCGCTTTCGATTAAATAATACCATAGTATACATAATATCGTGATATGTAACTGATAAATTTACATAGAAATTCAATGATATCGGATGTCATGCTATTGAAATTGGATGAAAGGTAGGAAAAAGCTGCGAGGCGTTTAATAGCAGTAAGATATTGGTGCAATTTATGTGACGCATACGCGTAACAATGAAAACCGGCAACACTGTGCTGTGAATCCTGACGTTGAAATTCGCGCAGCAGTATTGCAAAGAGATAAAATTTAATTTCTAATTTTGATCAATTGTCAAAAACAATTGTGGTTTATAAGATCATGTGCAACGATTGTGACGTAATGATGAATACGTGTATGATAAAAGAAAGGTAAAATTTTGCTAAAATTGATCAAAATTTGAACCGTCCAAAAACCTAATAAAACGAATTCCATAATGTTTCTTAATACATATGGAAGAGAGAAATAATATTTGTAATGCCGAGTGTTAGGAAAATTTATGATAACAATAAAACGTTATACAAATTGTGAACTACATACGTGAGATATTATGTTTCAATTTCCTTTATATGTCGTATGTACAATCAGATTCTCTTGTACATATTCTAATATCTATATAAATATATATATATATATATATATATTTAAATATATTTCAGAGGCTTCTAAAGATATCAACGATAGATCGACTCGATAGAAGCCAGTTGATTGCTTGCCGTCGTCCGCTTACAAATTCGAATTTTGTCGCGTTTTATTAAATGGGCTGTTAATTTTACGATTTCGATTTTAAAGTTTTAGAAATAGATTTTTTTAATGTTGTTCTTTCAAATAAAAAATAAAAATAATCGATTTATTTGACTGTCACACTAGAATCTTCTCTTAATATTAATATAGTGTGAATTTATAATGCTTATATCAACACCATCATAGTGTGGATTTAAAAACCATGACATTAATTCACATGTTGGTATTAACAGCAACATAGCAATTATAAAGATATCGCGTGATGTTAAATTTACAATATTTTTAAAAAAATATATATTACGTTACGTATTTGTAGTTACATTCACATCACAATAAATCAAAGTTTACTTGCTTGCGGTTTTTATGCTAATTCACGAAAACGATTACGCTGATTGATTTAATCAAGTCTCTAATTACCATATAGCACAGTAAACTATTATGCAACTGCCTCATGACATAGGTATTTTTTGTGCATTCTTAGTATTATTTCTACGCAGTAGTCTTTTATTTTTCATTGATCTAGGAAAAGAAACTTTGATCTTGAAAATCATTTGACAGAGTTGATACGATCCTTCCAACTATGTCTATTGAGAAATATCACACCGTCTTTTATTATAAATAAAGAATTCTACATTATGTTATGTGTGCACATCACACAAAAGTTAACTTTGAACTAATGTAGAAACGCAGGTCTATTAACCGGTAGGTCTATTTTTCTTTTATTGAACAGATTCATCTTTGCCCTAGCCAACCTAACGGTTAAAATATCCCAAATAGAGTTTTTATTTCTGAGGTTTTGGCCAGTTATTCGAGATTTTGGACCACTGTGTAGACTCTCGCAATCACTGCACAAATGTGTAAATTTCCAACAATGCATTATGTTTGTGCTATAAAGTTTTATCTCGTTCGAATCTTCAAATTATTGCGATAGATCTACTAACAGTCGAAGTACGGATCTCTTTGCATTTCGTGTCTCTTTATTTGATTCTTCTCGAGTCTATTGATTTTACGAGTAGAATAGGTGGCTAAAAAATGGGATTACTTTGTGTGTTTTTTTTTTATATAGTAAACATTAAAAAACCGAGAAATTTATATATGTGTACATTTTGTATGTGAAATTAGAATCAAAGTAGACTAAAACAAAACGCTGCTTCTATTTTTTCGTTTAGCTTAGTTTAACTTATCTATTCAATAATCAGGACTGGACTCGTTTCAATTATTAATAAATTAAAAGCACATAAATAAAAATAATACGTAACTGGAAAATAAAAGTTTATCTTAAAGAAGTTACAAGTTTCTAAAATTTTTATTTAGTTTAACAAAATATTTAATAGCAACTCCACCTCTTTTTTTGTCATCAATTTTAATGTATTTATGTTAAATAGATAAAAAAATAAAAAAATTTTTTTTTTTATTATTACGCTTTGATATATATCATTTACGCACGAATGTAAAAACATAAAATAAATAAGTCTAGACGTCGCTAATATGTAATTTAATGACTCGGCTGAATGAGGATGTTTCCGTCGATATTTAACCGAATGTTTGTAAGGCGTCAGAAACTAGAAACTGCGTCTTCATGTGTAAATTTTAGGTAATTCCCTAATGAATAATTACTCATCGATTTTTATCGCTGTGTGATTGACGTAAAATTTTACTTTTTGTAAAAATAAGAAAGAAAAACATATTTTTATTCTGTTGAATAGATCATTATTTATTAGACTTATTACAATCATATTGCTATTTTTATGATTTAATTATTCAATTTTTTTCTCGAGATTGCAAGTCATATTGTGCTGAAGGCACATTACCTTCAATATAATACGTATTATGAGAATGATTAAGATGAAAAAATCAGGGTTATTTTATTTATACATCTTTTTATGTGAAAATTCAATTATCCAATTTTCCTAAATTATTAATCTAAACTAATCTGATTTGCTTGAAAAATCAAAATTAAACTGAAATCAGAACAAATCTCAAATTTTAAGAGTTCACTGTTAGTTTTTTACATAATGATTTTTTTTTTACTTAAACAAAATATCGACAAACATCATTAATAAAAATGAAATTATGGTCCAATATATCATCATAATTTTTTACGCATTATCAATACGTCGAGTGCGTTACCTTTTCTCGATTAGAAAAATCCGTGACTTTTTGCCACAAGACGCGACGATGACATGAATGTGTTTATAACACATGAAAACTTTTAATTAAGTTACTCTTGTCTCTACATATTCTCACGCACTCATGCCGGTAAATGCAACTGCAGCAGGATCGTCGGTACGAGTACCTGCGCATTCGAATAATTCGCATAAAGAATGACGTCGATCAGTCAAGCTCGTTTGAAGGTCATCAGGCAGAGCTATATAAAGCCGACTGGTTGATACTCCGCGCATTCACTCACAGAGCGTGCAGTTAATTCATTTGAGCTTTGAATTAAAGTTTCAGTCAGCGACGACCATCTTATCTCTGGTCTCGTGACAATCTCGGCGACGATTCGTCACGTAACAAGTGTGCCAGTTGTGCAAGTGCTAACGGGCGACGATCACTGGAGTTTATCAGCTATAGAGCGAGTCATTTTGAGTATCAAAAAAAAAAGAGCAACACGAATTTGCGGCGAAGACGTATTCTGCACTTGAAGAACTCGAGAGGAAAATCAGCCATGTACACCAATCCGTTCAATCGCAAACACAGCACGATTCGTCAGATGCTGGATCGTCTACTGGATCCCACGAAGAAATCTATCCGGAGATCTGAGAGTGTCTGCAGCTCTAGCAGTAATGGCAGCTTGAAGAGTAATCATGGAACTTTCGGACGATGCTACAACTTGACGCATAGTCATCGAGATAATCTTCCATGGGGCAGGAAGTAATCTCTTTTTTTCAGTTGCTAAGAATGCAATCCTTGCATTATTTTTGCACAACTGACGATCTTCTATGCTCGATATTCAAGCCATGTTTTTTTTTTACTTAAATTATGCACATCCGCATTGTATTTTACTTGGTTGTGTATATTGCCAGCAGCTGAAGTTTTTCCGGTGAGGCGAACGATCAAAGAAAAAAACAGCACAGCCTGATCTCACTCATTGAATTTCACTCATGGAGTTGCTTCCGGTGACGATTCGCGACAACAACGCGGTCATTTAAAAAAAATGAGTCGGAAGATTATAATAATTAAGGATGAAACAACATATAAGTCGCATCAAGAATCTCGGAGAGACTCGAAGAACTCGAAGGTCACCGTCAAAATTCTCCGAGAAAATCGCAGGAATCCAAAGACGTTAATCATTATACGATCGCATCAATTATTGGAAAGAAGTGTTTCTGTGAATTATTAACACATTTTTTTATTGTGAAAAGAAACGACAGGAATAACTTTTTTTTCATCCAAAGCAATTGTTTTATTATTTACGTTAGCTTCGTATTATTATGTACTCATCAATATTATCATGTTCTCTTGTGCCATAATTAGTTAGAGCTCTAAGATTCGTCGAAATATTCACGGTTTTGAGGGATAAGTAAGAAGGAAAGTAGATATCTTTTCTCACTGGGCAATAACTATACCAATTTTAGATCACTAGTCAAAGCCAGTATTAGCTATCGACTGTTATGGGATCGACGTTTACAATATCACACATCAATGTGCATTTTCATATAATTTATTTTGATCATTTTATATTATAGTTTAAATAAATGCCAAATATTTTGTAAAATATCTTTGTTTAAAACTGATTTGATTCCCTTTTTCTTTATTTCCCTTATTACTGAATCATAGCGATGTAGAGATTGTTATTAGATTTTTCTATCTTGTTATTACATAATAATTATAATAATAATTATAAGTAATTGTTTAATTATGATATAATTGATTAATTATAATATTTGTTATAATACCATACGAATATCTCAATTTAATAAAAAATATAAAAGATATTAGCACACTAATGCCCATTTTTACCAACGTAGATTAACTTTAATCTCGATTCAACTTACTCTTTGTTTTTTTCTAATCTTTAGAATTAGAAAAAGACGAAGAATAAGTTGAACCGAGATTAAAGTTAATTTACGTTGATGAAAATGAGCATAAGACGCAGTTAGAGAATATCGTTATGATGTTTAATTTGCACATCATTATTATGATATTTAATCGAAGATATATAATTGATGGAAAGGCATTGATATTCATATATATTTGTATTATATAATACGTTTATATAATTTGTATAAACAAAGAAGCACCTCTTTGATTCTAGCAGGCATTGATAATGTATTTGTCTCTACATGGTGACAAAACGATCATATTTTTGACAGATTTAAACATGGTTTTTGCATGGACGTGCGCTTTATTGAAATTCGAGTAACAGCATTACGACTGCAAAGAATTAAAGTTTAATTTCTAATTTTGATTTTTTACTTGTTTGTAATTTTTTTATATAATGCTTGCGCTGAGACACTACGCGTGTCTCCAGATTTTTATAAGTAAATTACTTAAGAATGCTTCACTATTTGCACATTATAAAGTAATTTAAATGTATATATATCTGTAATAAGAATATTAAAGATGAGGATCTGTTTTAACGAAGATATTCTTCAATAAATGTGAAATATATTATATCGTAATAAAAATGAAAATAAAATTAACATAATGAACTTGAATATGATATTGTTATATGCCTGCGCAAAAGACATACCCTTGAGCAGGGATGAATCAAAGGCTTACAGAGCTTTCTTTGTTAACTAAATGGATTAAATTGACCAATTAACGATGTGCATTATCGAATCCCTCTCAGAAGAAATACTTTTCAGTCAAGTAATTAAAAGCTTTCCATTAGTTAATAGTTCAACAATTTATTTTACTAAAGCGCTATTTTACACAGCGTGCGTTTTACCTCTGTCACATCTCTCTATTGATTCGTTTCATCATATGCGGGGTCGGTCGCTCGCTTGTTACACACGCACGCACGCACGCACGCACGCACGCACGCACGCACGCACGCACGCACGCACGCACGCACGCACGCACGCACGCACGCACGCACGCACGCACGCACGCACGCACGCACGCACGCACGCACGCACGCACGCACGCACGCACGCACGCACGCACGCACGCACGCACGCACGCACGCACGCACGCACGCACGCACGCACGCACGCACGCACGCACGCACGCACGCACGCACGCACGCACGCACGCACGCACGCACGCACGCACGCACGCACGCACGCACGCACGCACGCACGCACGCACGCACGCACGCACGCACGCACGCACGCACGCACGCACGCACGCACGCACGCACGCACGCACGCACGCACGCACGCACGCACGCACGCACGCACGCACGCACGCACGCACGCACGCACGCACGCACGCACGCACGCACGCACGCACGCACGCACGCACGCACGCACGCACGCACGCACGCACGCACGCACGCACGCACGCACGCACGCACGCACGCACGCACGCACGCACGCACGCACGCACGCACGCACGCACGCACGCACGCACGCACGCACGCACGCACGCACGCACGCACGCACGCACGCACGCACGCACGCACGCACGCACGCACGCACGCACGCACGCACACTTCATTCAAATTCTTTCTTGCCAAACAATATAAATTTATATATTATAATAAAAATACATACCTCATATAATTTCCGAGGTAATACAAAACAACAATACATTTAATACAAAATAACATAACATTAATATTAGGTACGTTACTATCTATATATATATATATATATATACCGTACTTAATTATAACATCAATATTATGTTATTGTTCGTCACTCAACAATATAACTGCAATGTAAAGAAGCACGGCAGTAGGGAGTTTTTGCAGTACCGTTTATCCAGACACAGTGGACGCTAAGGTTAGATTATCTTCTTCTTAACAACTAATTAAGAAAAAGATAACTAGTGTCATTGCTTAGTCGCTTGTCTTAATGTCGAAACACTACCGTATCTCCAGATTAAACTGAACTTTTTTTTTCCTTCTACTGTGATCAATGACTATGGCCTTCTCATACATGTGCACATACATATATATTTAATAAAACAAAAACTAAAAAATTAAGATTCTATCTTCTATGGATATTTATTAAGAAACACAATAACATCGCTCGCGGTACTGTTGACTGGCAGTACTTAATTGAATAACGATAAAAATAAAATATATAAATGAAGTAAAGATCGTAAATAATATAGCTAAAACAGTAGGGAATAGATTTGCGAGCCAAAATGATGAATTTATTGTTGAAACGGTATAGGTTTGACAACCGTACTGGCTAAAACAATAGATCTGGCAACACTGCAAATCGATCGCTACGCATTTACAGTTTTATATATGTTCTTTTTTGGTAAAAAATGGACGATATATATCGTATCTAATTTTTATGCCAAATATTCAAAAATATAACATTTTCTAGAATCTGAAAATCTAGAAGTAGAAGCGATAACGAAATCGACAAAGCGGTAAAAGTTACAATAAATTTTTGATATGTATTTCACACTCACTAAGGAAATATAATCGGAAATAACTGTCTTTTATTATTAAAATCATTATTTAATATTAATGCAATTTTACAAATTAGTTTCGATGATACGAGATCATGGTGGATTATCGTTTTATGCATATTTAAAATCGCTGCATATCTTATGCATATTTAAAATGAGCAATTGCGGCTTTATATCGCTGACCTAATTAGTCGCCATGCAAATACTGTTAATAAACAGTATATTATTGTTAGATAAAAATCAGATTTTTTTTCAAATATGATATCTCTATAATTTAGGTCGTCAATTTTTAAACGTAATTTTAAAATCTAATACAACGCTTTTGATTTTGTCCTAATACTGCACATTTTATCCCAGAGATCTTTCTGGAAACGTTGAAACGTTCTTTTTATCTCAGATTTTATCTCAGAACATCTTTCAGGAACATCTTTCTTGGAGATCTGCGAATTGTAGAATTAGAACTCTTTGAGATTACCTTAACTCAACGAGCAATTAAATAAGTTAAATTAATAACATGAAATAAAAATAAATTTTTAATTCATTTTAGCTACTCACTATGGATTTTTAAATTAATATAAAATGTAAAAACATATAATGAAAGTTCTATATAGCAAAATATGTTATTGTAAAATAAAATATTTTTCTGTAAAACATTTTCATTTGGTTGAGAACAATTGTGAAATATCATGAAAATTTCTTTTGATGAAAATTAAAACCCGTAGCATGCGTATTTTATTTTTTTTATGATTCGTAAATAATTCCAAACTATAAAAACGGTAATAAAAGCTATGCTTTTTTATCGCATCTCATCCCTTCCATTTTTAGAAACGCAGATTACAGCAGACAAAAAACAACTTTGCGAATCGCTAAGAGGTCAATCGACGCATTAAATACTTATTGACCCTCGTAAGCTCGTTTATTGGTTTAATAGGTCGCATAGACAAGAATAAGTTTGAACGTGTCTTTACGCTCGAAGAGACTTTGAGATTGCTAAAGAAATATTTTATAAGTAATACTTTCGAAGAAAGTACAGACTCAATTATTTATCTATTAATAAAAATAACACATGTGCAGATTATTGTGAACATACAAGTTTAACATTAATTAAAATTTAAAAAAAATTTTAGAGTGTTTTTTGCATTAAAGTACTTCTTGATAAAGTCTATCGTATCTCACAAGATAGCGTTTACTTCCAAAGTTTTCATATTTTTTTGAAGCCAAACTATCGAACAATAAGTCGATGCACCAATTTTGATGGCCGTTTTAATTTTCTTTTATCGTATCTTTTTTCTGATTGCGTTAACGATGTAATTACAAATAACGACCGAATTAATCCAACGGAATTTTTTTTAGCGAGAGGGGTCGTCAAAAGTTTCGAGATTTAGATAAGACTAATCGATCTCTCATGCAAAAAACAGAAATGAGTATAAATCTCGACGCTCCTTCGCTGTTGTACAATTAATACTTGAAACCGATTGTTCTGTAGTTTTGAGACACATAATATTCAATACATAATACATACGTTTAATATTACAAAAAATTTTGCATTTTGTCCGATTAAATATTCTTACCTTGGAACACGTGAGCATTTCTAAAAAAATCTTACAATGTAATAATTACGAATATGAATTTTCTTATGAAAATATATTTAAATATACAAAAAATGCTATTAAATTATAAAGAAATACAGTATTATTTTAATATTATCACGCGTGTAATTCAATTTTTTAAATAAAATTAATAGCTTGCAGTAATTTAATTTTCTTTATTCTTTAAATATGAAAATATTAAAACAGTATGCAATAAAAGTTAGAAAGCTCTGTAAAGTCCCATGATAAATTTGTCGTATTGCGCTCGCGAGAGACACTCTTTGATTCGAGCGAGATTGAATTACCTCGGAAAAAAAATCGCAAAGCTTATGATAGGAGAAGGACAATGTGTTTTGAAATCAGATTTGACAGATTCGACTTTGAGTCAGCTTTCGGCATGGACGCGCGCTTCCCTGTATTCCTTCATTGAAAAAGTTGCAGAGTCTTTTGATAATGGCTATGTTCAAAATGTTTATTTTGCAATTGTTCGAAGTATTCTTCACATTGATTGGATTATACTTTTAGAGCAATCTCACAATTAACAGGCAATTAGAGATGGTTGCAAATTTTGTTGCATTCTGCTGAAGAAATAAGGTTTCTTTTCGCGACGTAATTCCTTCACCGCGCGCCACTCTCGCTCATTTTTGATACTCGCACGTACACATACACACACCCACACCCACGCACGCACTCGCACGCACACACATTCGTACGATTAGGGAAGCACACGTCCGTGCCGCGAAAGCTGATTCGAGTTTAACAAATCTAACTCCAAAACACACTCATCCTGTCAACTATTACGCGACTTTTTTTCTCGGAGCGGTTCAATCTTGTTTGAATCAAAAGCAGCGACATCTACAATGAGATTTTAAGACGTAAAACTTAAATTTTAAGCTTTATGCCAGAAGAAATTGACAAATCATAGCTAATTATTCTCCTTACATTCGACTGATTAGTCAATTTCTTACTGCTTAGAGTTTAAAGCTTAAGTTTTACGTTTTAAAATTTCATTGTAAACGTCGCTGATGATTTCTCGTAACAGTATTGATTTCCTCACTATTCATGAACACATATTCGCGCAGCCGCGATATAGGGAAGCCCGCGTATCTAAACCGCTCTGAGAAAAAAATCGCGAGTGTATTGTTCCGAGAAAAAAAGGTCGCGGATAATTAACAATAGGAGGACAATCGTGTTTTGGAATCAGATTTTACAGACTTGAATCAGGCACGGACGCGGTGCTTCCCTATATTCCTTTATTGAATAAAGTTTGCGGATTCTTTTTGATAACGGCTATATTCAAATGTTTATATGAATGTTTATTTTGCAGCTGTTCAAAATTTTCTTCGCGCTAATTGGATTGTATACTTTTAAGGTGCTTCTGCATAATTTGCAAATTGTAAAACGTAATTCGCAAACGCAAATGCAGAATGAAGATTTGCGTTTGTTTTTTCATTGCATGCAGTTTTGTCTGTGTGTCTTGCGTGCGGTGATCGTCATTCTGCGTTTGCGAACTACGTTTTGCGATTTGCGGGTTATGTAGAAACATCTTTAGATTTAGAGGAATAGTCTCTCACAATGAGCAGACAATCATAAAACGGTTGAAAATTTTTGTGTTCTGCTGAATGTAGCCAATATTCCTTTTTGCGAGCGCAACGTAATTCCCTTCATTGTGCACCGTTCTCGTTTTCCCTGGCTGCTCACATACAATATCGTGCAAATATGTGTGTGCAAATGAAAAAGGATCCATATTTACGCTTGAGGGAGATACTCTTTGATTCGAACAGTTGCGCGAGTGTGTGTGTATGTGCGTGTAAATGGTGAGGAATCCATTGTTGTTATGCTTGGGAGACACCCTTCGATTCAAACCGGATTGAACTGCCTCGTGAAAGTAGTTATGGATCGACTGACGAAGGGGGATGACCGTGTTTTGCAGGTAGAATAGAGCTCTTACGGCGTACTTCCCTGTCTGCCTATATTGAATCGTAGTTTCGCGAATGCTTTTCATAAAAAGTGTCCCTTTCAGTGAGCGCGTGATCCCTCCGGGACGAAACAAGGATGAACTCAGTTATTTCAAATGAGGTGAGGAGTTATAATAAATTGTATTTACTGATTATTGTTGTAATTTTTATCGTTGATATTATTTTTAACATTTTATTAGTATTTTTATTCTTTTATTATTTTATTACGTGTTTACTATCATTATTACTATTATTAATCATCGTTATCATGAAATATTAAGTATACTTGCCTGATATTCAGCATGTTATTAATCAGATATATGTATATTTACATATACATGTACATAATATAAAATGTAATTTAAAAACAAATTTTAATATATAATAAATTCTAGCTTTCGCGGTCGCATAGGTATAATAGCTATACTGTAAATGAATTTAATCCCGAATAATCCGATAATTTTTTTAATTCTCAATTCATATAAAACCGACTTTTTTCAATACACGAAATTTGTTTGTACTATTTGGAGCTTTCTGGAGAAGCGATCAGTCTCTCCATCCCCCTGCCGCTCTTGTATCCGCCACATCGTTCTCAAATATGAAATCCGCCGGACTGCTTTCGAACTTTCGCTTTCTATTAACACACACGCACATACATTCGGAGGCTGCGCGTGTGCGAATGGTGAGGGAAAGCGAAAGCTCGAGAATAGCCTGAAGCGGGCGGGCACACTTCATATTTTGAAGCATCTGCGGCGAATGTGTGTGTGTGTGTGTGTGTGTGTGTGTGTGTGTGTGTGTGTGTGTGTGTGTGTGTGTGTGTGTGTGTGTGTGTGTGTGTAAGTAACGTAGGAGAGTGAGAGTGATGCGCTGTAGGGAATTCCACAGTAATTGTGGGGGGAATCCTGTGTAATTTTAGTACAATGTTTTTGAAATCAATAATAAAATTTATGTGAAACCCTTATCTATAATCCGATAATTATCTACGCAATCACAAGAAATCATTGTGTAACATAAATAAAATTGTTTTATCAAATGACTTAACATGTAGCGAAGAAAATTTTTAACTATGAAATCGTATGAAACCGAACGAAATTATGTAATCTGTGTAAAACAATATTTTAGCTGTAGTGATTATTCCCTCGCTGCGTTCAATAAAACATAACAGTAACTGTTCTATAATTGTCTGAGATAGGACTATTTTGGAGTAAACGAAACGACGTATTTAAGATAAAGTTAACAAAAAAATTAATTTATCTCGCAAATATTACGGTTCTAAAATAGCTAATTGCTTACGTGCGTAAAAATAGTAAAAAAATAATAGAATAAACGAAATGGTGTTGGAAAGAAAAAAGTATTCCGAACTGTAATTGCAAAATACAGAAAAAGTTTATTTGTTGTAGCCACTTACAAAGAGTTTACGTTTAATATACTCCTACGTCAGTAGCTTCAACAAACTTTTTCTGTATTCTATAATTATAGGAATACAACTTTTCTCTTTCCAAAGTCATTTCGTTTATTCTATTATTTTTTTACTATTTTTACGGACATAAGCAATCAGCTATTTGCGAATCGTAACTATTTGCGAGATAAATTATTTTATTATTGATTTCCTCTTAAATACGTCGAAAATACTTATGTTTCTCATTGAAAATCTTTTACGGAGTAGAATGTAACAACATTTTACAACTTCAAGAATCGCGCGAGCGTGGACTAGGCATATATTTACGTTTCTACGATTGTTGACGCACGTGTATGACCTGAAACATCTTTTATCTCTCTCTTTCTCTCAACATACACTCAGCGCGCGCGCACGCGCGCTCACACACACACACACACACACACACACACACACACACATTGGTAAGTCAAGAACTTATATGATATGTGTCCATATCACGACTGGCCTTGAATTTTGATTTAACGACTTTCTAACGACACACGTGTCAATCCTCTTGTGAACTCGATGAGTAGATATCGCGTGAAATGTTATTTGCAATTTTTGTATTTGTGAAATAATCGAAAAAAAAATGTAAGTAATGATATTTAAGTAATTAATACATAGAGAATATATAATTTTTTGGCTCGAATATACAATACACTAAGATATTAAATTCTTATTAAGAATCTTAAAACGAGAAAGCAGAAAAATTCTCATAAATATAAGAAAACTAAAAAGACTTTCTTTCTTATAAGAAACTGAAAGTGAATCATTTCTTATTAATAATTGATTTTTATAAATATACACGCTAAATGTAATCAAATCTTATTTTCAATTCAATTTTGAACAAATTTTTAGCTTAGCAGAAATTTTTATTTTACATAATATGTATTCACAAAGATATTACATTACTTTAATTCTACACTTTAAAAGTATTAATTGCCATTAATAGAGAGAGGGGGGAGACAGAGAGTGAGGGGGAGAGAGAGAGACAGAGAGAGAGAGAGAGAGAGAGAGAGAGAGCGAGAGAGAGCGAGAGAGAGATTGATAAGGAAATTGCCGATATTGTATTATAAAAAAAAATCTTATACTACTATAATTGTAATTACATAGACTAATGATATTGTTGAACTGAATGTCGCGATAAAGTCGTAAGTGCGAATGTACTGCAAGTACTTATAACTGTCTAGTGGATGTTTTCCTACTGACACAAACGTTTGATGCTGTACGCGAGCAAGAAAATATCTGGCATATTAGAGGTTTTATGATTGATAACGGTCCTATTCCACATAGCAGATGTGTCCAAAATACATCATAGGAATATCTCAGAGATATATGTAGAATATGTTATATCTTTCAAATATTTTTGTGATGTATTTCGAACATTTTTCTGTATGTGATGAGTGTAATCAATGCTCGATAATATTGAGTTTCTTATTGAATGATTTTATTTATTATTAGTTGTCATTTATCGCGATATTTAATTAATGTAAATGTAAAACACATTGATTGTTTTTCTTAAAGCAAGTGACATTTCCTTTTTTTTTATTTTGTTTGATAAAACGAATTTGTACGATTAAAAATTAATTATTTTTGTAACGTAATCACAAAATGACGTAGTGGATTATTAGTAATGAAATGATCGAAATCCTACATGTATGACAATATTATTTTCTTGAAATATACTTATTACTCCAGGAAATCTTTTTTGCCGAAAAAAAATTATTTAATAGTCTCTCTTGCAATGTAGGAAATCTGATGACATTTGGTGCAAGGGATATTAAAAAATTTATAACTCGGGATATAACATTGTACAGTGTACTTATGGAATTCCCAAATCTATCTGTCACATCTTGATAGTTAGCTTTCATATCCAATGTACCAAAAAAAAAGTTATGATATATTGATAAAAGTTATGATGATTTCTCTGGAGAAACAGATTCATATCCGGTATGAGCTGTGATAACATACATAGATAAATATAGTGAAATATTATATTCATAAAATTATGTAACTAAAATATATGTATTTATAAATAATATTAATGCATGTGGAACTCATAATCATGGTATAATAAACCTTGTAATGCTAAAAAGATTGGAAATGCTGCAAAACAATTGATCAACTCATTGAACCTTGCGATATCTCAAGAAAATAGTCTCGCGAAATATCTTGAAAATCGCGGTGGAATAATGACCATGCGGAATATGTTCGCCTTGGCGTTCGCAAAATCCGTAAAATGACAGATGACGGTTGTTGAGAACACAAATATTGTCAACCCCGATTAAAGGCGATATGATAAATAGATTTTCCGACGATTTTTTAATCTTCATTTTAAAGCTCGCGCAACACGAGAAGCGCTGAAAGGAAAACTTCGACTAAACTCTGATCAGTCGATAATTAATTCAACAAAATTACTTATTGTAAAATTTCTTAATCTTTAATAGTCGTAATAATTTACGACTAATAACCTTCGAAGGCTTCGTCCTCGGTTTCGACTTCTTAAGCATTCCCTCGTGCTTTAATTACGCCTCTAATTGTTGTTTAAAGGAAATAATTTGTTGTTCCAAGTTGGGAGTGAGTTGCAGGGAGATTGCAGCGATGCGAATGCATTAATTACATAATCTCTATTGTTTTGTCTGGTACTGCTAATGTAACGATGTCTTCAATGACCTCCCACAGCTAAAACTGCCCAAATTTATCCGAGTAATTGTTTGATGAATAGAGAACGTTAGTAATGAGTCTCCACATATTTTGCCTGCTAGGTTACGCAGTTTTTGTAAGAAATTAGTGATTTTTACATTCCCCTATTTTCCTCGCAGCAGCCGACGTAGTTTGGACTCGCTTTATCAAATGACATCAAAATACAATTCTTCAATGTTTGATACTTTTGAATAGTTGGCGCCCTCTGCAATATCAGAGACGAATAAAATATCTTGGTCTAGTAAAAATATTACAATTGCAATAATAATATCAAAAAATTAATTATTGATAGATTCCTCTGCTAATCGTTATTATGTTCTACTTTGTGAAGGATTTGCGGCAAATCTAGTCATACCTGCTTTTTTCGGAAATAGGTGAACTTGCGCAGAATGTACTTATCAGCTCCAAGGAATTATCAATTTCATCTTTCTTGAGCTCATTTTCTACAAGCAATTCTTCTATTAAATTTTTATGCACTGTTTGTACATCACAATCAAATTGTTTCCTTTTTGTAACAGAAAAAATTCCAATAATAAATTTTCCAATATTTTCATAAATTGTAATAAATAAAAATACATTACAATTAGATATAAATACAATAAAAAGTTAGACATTCAGAATTACATTAAAACCACAACATTTTAACACATGTTAAAAAGTCAGGAAATGTATACATTTTTATAAATATACAACATTAAACAAAGTGTGCCCAGGACTATACATGCTATTGTACGGAAAGGTTGCAACACTTTTTTTTTCGATGTGTTTCGGAATGCAGCTTTTTCATCGAGCAATTAGTTCTTATTCATGGATCCACAAATAAGAAGCAATCGCTTGGTGAATAGGCTGCATTCTGAAACCCATCGAAAAAAAGTGTTGCAATCTTTCTGTGACCGGCAGTACAAATAGAAAGATATGATATCCTGTATTAATTAAGTTAGATCGTAAGTACTTAAATAATTTTAAATTATTTTATATACTACCTTTGTAATTTCTTAAACTGTGAGATGGATTGAATCTTCAGTCTTTAAATGTAAATTCGATTAATTTAGCCAACAGTAATATCGTTGATGAGCTTATGGTCGTACGTTGGAATATTTGCATATTGTTTGCTGCATAAAGTATTAAATTGTTCAGTGTTTGACTACATACGTTTAATTTTGATATTATGCTAATATCTACACTGGTGTTTATTAAATAGCATGTGTACCGGAACTGCGATTATGAGATGTTGTTGCTTGGAAGTAGCTTCCTTGTGTGCTTCCGGTCAAGATTGTTTAGTTTCCCATCTGTTGTGTATAGATTATCTCAGAATTTCGCAAAGCATAGTGTGGTTTACATCTGTAAGCTTCTTTATTAAAAATAGCGTAACAGTACCAATATATAGTATTTTATTTAGTGTTATATTTATGGAAATCAATCCTCGGAGACCTCGTCGGTTTCGGCTTCTTGAATATCCCCGGCGTGCTTTAATGGTTAGTACTTCTACTTGTTGTTTGAACGATTCAATTTACTGTTTTATAGGAGTGAGTTGCAGAAGGATATCATACTATGATATACATAATTCTAAAATATAAAAAAACATTATTAGTAAATATAAATTATAATTATATTTTATATGAATTACAATGTACATATACACAATAATGTATCCAAAATATAATTTTAATATTGCATATATCATTAATTCACTAACATGTTTATATGTCTTCACTAATATGTCAATAATATAATAATATTTTTTGTATCATTGTATGTGTACACATACATCATAATACACATAAAATGTAATTGTAATTCGTATTCATGAATATCTTTTTACAACGTTAGAATTAAATTTTATATATCATTATACATATTATATATTATAATATGAAATTTTAATTTTTTTTATTGCATAAAAATGGACATAGAGAATATCTGCATAATACAGTATAAAAATCTCCGACTAAACGGAATTAGAAATCCTTCTATAGGATTAAAGTAAACACAAGATTATTAAAAGGTGCTGTATTGGACTTTATACTAAAATCGAAAAAAGTTAGAAATTTTTACCTTTTTTTTTCGATTTTAATATAAAGTTACTGCAACCTGCTATTTTGTTCCAGCATCTCTTTAACTTGATATTTTATCCAATAAGTTTATGTGATCATGTCATATGGAAATCCTTTGAGTGAAACATCAAGTTAAGCTTAACCACAAATTAACCAGATAATTAACCAGGCCTAAAAGTGATCGATCATGAAAAATGAAGATAATTGATTTTTATTGTATCATATAAAGATAAAATACTTGATAGATGAAGTATGTATATGACTGTAATCAGTTTTAGCAAACATAGAAACAAATATCGTTTTATTTTATAAATATAAAATAAAAAATATACAATATATGCATATTATATATTTTTATATGTATTTTCTCATAATACATGTAAAAACTTGTTTCTTTTTTTAATAATGTTAAGTTAAACTTCATAAAATGAAGTTAATTATATATTTAGTGACATGTAATAATATTACTAAAAATAATGTTGTACAAATGTAAAAAGCATAAATCTCTATTATTTAATAGATCTTTATTATTTAATAATACGCTAACTCGAATAAGTATATAAAGAGAAGTGAATAAAGATAACTTTCTTTCAAAAATAAACTGTTTCTTATATACATGTAAGTAACATAAATCTCTATCTTTAAGGCATATAAACTTGAAAAAAATATACAATAAGTAAATAAAACTTTCTTTTTTTCCCAAAATTAATATTTGCAGGTAATCGCAGTAATCACGTGGAAATTATAATTTTTTATATTTTAATTTGATTCCTCGAAATAATCGGAATTGCTTGAATTTGACTTTGTTTCTTGTTGATATTTTTCTTCTTTCCTGAAATAAGCAAATATCAATAAGAGTAAATCTCTGTAGGGAAGTTTGATAATCCGCTACACGGAAAATCTAATTGTAGACTGAAGGTCTCGAACATTCGTGTCACCAGGGCCCGCTTCCCTACGCCAGAGGGATAGGGTGACAATCAATTAGCGCGATCGCGAGATCACGTACGGCTAATCGCCGAATATGGAAAACCGCGCCAATGGTTTCGGGATTTCCATTCGCGTCTCCTTCTTCCGCGAAAGGGCAAGACGAGAACGTTCGAGACGAACGTTCAATGTTCATCACGCAAAATAACAGTGTCTCACGAAATATGCCTACAGTTCGGCCATTCTGACTCTTTGATCGTGCCGGTCAAACGCACACACATCACATGTACAAAACTTATTACTAAACTTGTAACTAACAAAGTTAATATAAAAGAAATACGCATGTATTACAAACTATTGGTGAATGTAAAGTCGCATTTGATCTAGCGCTACTAGTGTATGGTCGTTGAGTCAATTGAAATCCTTCTACATCAGTGACATATCGATCATAGTCGAGGACAGCTTTTATCACATAGGGTCCTTTAAACGTGGGCAACAACTTTTTATTGATACCAGAGATGGTCTCTATGTTTCGAATTTCAACGTAGTCGCCAATTTTATATGGACGCGCGGCCTTTCTTCGCAAATTATAGCGCTGTTCATTTTTAGATTGTAATTCCTCGATACTTACAGACGCTCGATCTCGAATTTCTTTGAGGTCACGATCCACATCTGATTCGAACATTTTACGTAACATATCATTAGTTTTCCCTTTTTGAGTGACTCTAAACATTAGTTGCGAAGGAGTGTCACCCATAGCTCGATAGACAGTATTATTTAAAGAATAGTCATTCAGTTATAGACTATCGCTATGTTCAATCTATCGTATAAAATTATGGAGCACACAAGCTGCAGCAATTCATTTCATTTCCTAAATCAAAATCCGCAATATCCAAATATTTTAGCCTTCTAAACTTAGTTTTTAATCGGTCATAAGCTATTTCAGTAATAGATCTTATTGAACTTAATTTAACATTGTATGTTATTTGAGAAGGTAGCAAATACCCATTATCTCTGAATGGAACCATCATATTCTGCATCAGGGGATATGCAGAATCTCTCCTATTCAACATCATTTAGAATTAGAGGCATTTCTGTACATTTCTTATTCGATTGTATAATGGGCTATTTCTAAAGACTCTTGCGTCATGCATACGTCCTGGCATGTCAATATGACAATCAATGAATACTCCTTTGTGATTACAAACTGCTGTAAATATTTTTATAATTATTTTTTAGTAGATAATTTTTTAATATGTATATCTATTAAAAGAGAAAAAATTACTTTGTTTAATTTATAATCTCTCTTTACCTTGCAATATAATAGAATGGAATTCCTTTCTATTGTAATAATCATGTGCATTTTCTGGGGGTTGTTTACAAGGGATATAACATCCATCTATAGCACCTATTATTCCTGGAAATCCACGCAATCGGTTTTGAAATACCTAATATTTTAAAATTATAGTAAACATAATTTTATAATAACATAAACTTTCAGTAATTCAAGTCAAATATATAACAAATTTAACAATATATTAGGTGTTGGAATTAATTCGTAGCGTTTTACAAAGTATTTATAAGTTTTAAAAGTACTTTCATTAATGTATTTTTTAATGCTCATGTGAAATAAATAACATTCTTTCATTAAAAACGCTACGAATTAATTCCAACACCTAATACATTACAAGATACATTACAAGATATTGCTGTTGTATATTGCATTTGGTCACTGCACGTACTGAGGCATCAATTGTGCCCAAGCACTTATAACATTTTTAAATGTTGCGTGTCCTGTACTTTTGCCAAATTAAATTTATTATCAACAGCTAAAAAACTCTGATTTAGCCAGTACCCAAATCATAAACATTTTTTTTTCTACATTAACATTTGCAAATTCATAATCATTTATGAGAGGAGCAGTTACATGAAGCAGTTCCTGTAATTTCACGTAAAAAAATTCTATAGTGTATGATTAAAGGTGCGTTTCATTTCATGCATGATGCGCATAATGTATCGTTATTGTTCAACAAATATTAAAGAAAAATAAAATGATACATCATGCGTGAAACGGAAAGCATCCTAAGTAATAAATAAATAAATAAATAAATAAATGTGTATATATTCGTGTGTATACTACATACTTCAAAAGTGCATCGCGACATTCTTGAAGTGTTCAATAAATTATACATCAATATATTGAGAGATTATTAATTCATAATAATTTTCGTTTCACGGTCTTTTATTCCTTCTAACCTCCAAATCATCAAATAATTGGGGTTGATCCAAATCTTCCGCAATTATTTATTATATCGTTTATATTTAAGTCATCTATCGCTATTAAAATTATAGCTTCCATTATCCATAAATTATTCCGATAAATACACCGAAATACACTGGTCGCAACACTGTGATTATACACTGATACATATAAGGACTAAAGTGCGTTCAGCAGAAATTGCAAACTGCTGGCAGCACAGTACAAAGCGCTTCTTAAGCGCTGACTTTTGCTGAACGCAGCCTATCTTACAATAGTTGCAAAGCTGCTTTTTCTGCTGAACGCAATCATTTTAACGTGCATCTTTCACAGTGTTACCAACTATGAAATACAATGGGTATGTTCAGTATTACTAATTACATTAGGGTATGTTTCCAGATTTCCACTGAGCGCGTCACGTGTCGAAGGAGAGGGAGAGAGAGAGAGAAAGAGAGAGTGTTGTATATATAAACTTCTCTCTTTCTCTCTTTCATGTCGCGACACGTGACGCGCTCAGTGAAAAGTTGGAAACGTATTCATTCCGTATCATTCAGTTGAAAGTTTTTCATTATACCATATTTAAGTAAAGTATCAGAAAAATTTAAAAAAAAAAATTTTTAAAACTTTCACATATTCACAGCTTTAATATCGCTTATAAACCCATAAATAAAATGAATAGATTTATAAAAACTGGAAAAGATCCTTTGTGTAAAGAAGACTATCGTGCAGTGGTCTGTAAAATAAATTATTTAAATTGTGAATCTTCTTATGTTGGCCAAACTAAAAGGAAATTAAAAATTCGAATAAAAGAACATAAGGCTGACATAAGAAGATGCACCTCTGAAATATTAGTGGTGTCATGTCACCAGTTGAATGAGATGCATGAATTGGATTGGGATAACATAAGAATTTTAAATACAGAACAATCATTAATGAAAAGAAGAATTTCTGAAATAATATACATTAAAGATCAAATAAGTGGTATCAATAAGCAAAGTGACACTGAAGATTTGCCTGATGTTTATCTGCTTCTTCTTAAGAAAGATCTCTCTCACGCTTAAATAATTCTAGAACTTTCTAAACTTTTGACTTATATATATAAATAGTGCTAACATATATGATATGACAAATAATAACACACAATTGTCGCGACAAATTTCCATCTGTATGAAGGATGTACTTGAGATTCATCATTTTTTTGCTATAAAACAGGTAACGATTCTCATACATTTGGATTAGAAGATATTAATGATAGGTTAATTTGTCAAATTAGAATCTGGAAATTCTTGTTCTACATATTTCGTTTCATACGTTTTGATTTATAAACCACGTTCGTGTTTATGATGTATTCTAGTGAATTTGCTCACTTTTGTAATTTTCATCTTATTTCCAGATACGCAATCAATTCCCAGATTCGATTCAGATTCGAATCGGTTCGATTCGATTCAAAGTCGAAAAACTTTGATTCGCACATTTCTATTATACATATATTTATCTGTATTCCATCAAAATTAAAGCACTTACAATCCAAAGCTTTCTTCGCGCAATATTAGTAATATTATCGCACATATTCACTTATTATTATTTATTCATCAGTCACTTTAAATAATTTCTTGCAAAATATATTAACATTCACAAAAATTACACATGTATAATCATATTATATATACTATATATATATACAGCCCAGAAATATATATATATAAAAGTAATATATATATATATATATATATATATATAAAAGTAACATATATGTATATAAAAGTAAATATATATAATACATATAAAAGTATAACACTTGTGAAACTTATATGTAAAGATTACAACTGTTTTAGGTATATTAAGTGTAGAGATATATAGCAAGAGTCATGAAAGTATTCGCTCTATAAAATATTTATTTTTAAAGCTCGTGAAAAGGGATTTCATTTGAATGACAAATATTAGCCCGTTATGACTTAATTATTAGCATACACATTAGCTTATGCTTATTATTATTTTTATCATACAGATGCATCATAATTATTATAATAATCCCTATACGCTATTTCAGCCTCTGTGTATTTGCTTGTTATATTACGAGTCATCATAAGTTCCTTAAAAATTATTATATTATATAAAATTTTGTAATTATATATGAAAACAACGGACCCACGCCCAATGACATCGACTTTGACATATATTGTCATATCCTAGGTGATCCTCGAATGATTTTAGCCTGCGCTCATTATTTATTAAAAAATAATTAAACAAGTTTTATAAATAGAACACAAAATTTACTTCATCCTTCCTGTTTATAGTAATTAATGATTTTCCATGTGAAGCGAGATCCACCCCATCTCTTTCCTTGCCTAGGGGCGTGCGATTTTCAACGCAAACCGAGATCCATCTCACAATCGGATAAAGTGTCTGCGCGTAATGATTGTTAGTATGAGTGGAAAAATTCAGTCGTTTAAATATCGCGAATGGTTGCTTACCGATTTCTTTAACGCGCTTGCGTGGCGCTGATTAGACTAGTGTGACGCTGTTTAGGCCATAACGTGCTTATAGCCTTAGAACCAGGGTTGGTAGACTTTTTTTTTTAAGAATAAAACATATTATGTTTCTTCTCTCTCTATGTTTTAATGCTTCAAATATGCTTTAAACAGTACTATAAAAAAAAACATATTTAAAACATCAATTAAGCATGTTTTGTTAAAACACGTTTAAAACATGTTTTTTACCAACTCTGCCTTAGAACATACATACTGGAAGGGCTATACCGTATCTGACAAATGTAATAAAAGTGTCTCCAACAGTTTTTGTCTGAAAGTTTGCTGTGCGCTTGCGCGTGAGTTTTGAATGTACATGTGTATGTTCTAAGGCGAGAGCGGAGATAATACAACATTCTTAAACACTATATAATAGTAATCGATGCATACACAATACGGTGACAACATTCAGACAAGGACAGATTATCGACAATTACTTAATTCTTCCAGTATGTATGTTCTGAACGTAAGTAAAGTGTGCTAATTGTTTGCGATCATGTGTCTTCCATTATTCTTCTGCGTGTGGACCATTGAGCAAGCTGGTCATTGTACAGCGTGAGTTACGGTGTAAATATGTCATAAAGAAAATTAAAGGATGTAATCCATTTCATGTTACAAATGCTTTGAAGCATTCTTTGATTGGTCATTTCATAAATTCTTTCTTCTGATTGGTCAATGAAGATTACATTTTTTGTATTTGCAACGTGGATCACATCCACAGTATATTCTTGCACAAGCTGCCTCACTTATTTTACGCTAACGAAATCACATCGTGCGTAAATATAAGGCGAGAGGTACAGGTCTCTCAAACAAAAAGAAAATAGCGCTTCACATGCAAGAAAGTACAGGCCTTCAATATATCATTATATGTTCAATATATCAAAAGATTTCCTCAATTTATTAGTTGAAGATAGAGTTAAGACCGCGAAAAAGGTGCCCCCCTTTGTCTTAATTGTTTACGATCAACCACGCACCAAGCGAAAGCATGTAGCTCAATTATCTGTCGGAAATGCAGCAAGAAACATAATGCGTTGTTGCAAACAATTGTGTCGAATAATTCCGATCAGTCTGTGTTAAGCACGCAAATGTCGTGTCAGGTTACCTATCTTCCACTCTCAGTCGCCACGCACGTACGTCAGGTCATCGCTCTTTAAATTTTCTGTTATCTATCGCGGTTATCAATATATACGATTCTGAAAATCAGATTTATTTATATTAAGTATTACTTGACAGCTCTCAAATGAATTTCATAACGAAAGAGTTAGTCAATTGATTAAAAATTAAGGAGCGATCTCTTGATATTGCTGTAGGAGTCATGAATGGAGTGATTCACGCCAATAAGATAGTTAGTAGTATCTGCGTCAAATTGCGTTTTAATAATTTCTGTGAGAAAATGGATTGCGTTGTTTTTCCAAAAATGATGTAGCATACATTTTATATCCATTCAAAATGTGTCTGTTCCAA
Organism: Acromyrmex echinatior; assembly: GCF_024713525.1. NCBI lineage: Eukaryota > Metazoa > Arthropoda > Insecta > Hymenoptera > Formicidae > Acromyrmex > Acromyrmex echinatior. The sequence goes on along the minus strand of NC_141864.1, from coordinate 8,399,271 downwards.
AATACATAAAATCCGCTGACCCTAATTTTAACGTATTAGCTAGCGTTGACATTTCAATAGGAGCCAAGTTCTTTTGGAAGTTCATTTGTGCGAATCATATTAAACAATCAAAAATTCAGCCGACGCTGCAAAAGACACATTTTGGATGGATCATTTTTGGTATCACAGCAAGTGATATAACTAGTCTTTAAACTTAATTTTTATTTAATATCACTCGGTGAATTGAGGCATATGTTGAATTGATTTTGGGATTTTGAATAGTACTGCTAACCCATTCTTCCCTGAAGAGAAGGCCTGTGAAGAGTTATTCCTTCAAAGCGCAATAATGACAGGAGTTTTATTGTTAAGCTATCAATAAGGCAAGACAAATTAAACAGCTTGGGAGAATCCCGAAACATCGCTCTAACACGCTTCATATCATTGGAGAAGTGACTCATCACTCAATCTTGTATGTATACCGAATATGGGAAATTCCGAAATACATATATTTAGACCACATGAGAGAGATGAACATTCACACGATATCAGTACAATTACTCCATCCTTTTATCTCCCACACCATGCTGTATGAAATTAAACGAACTCCACTACGAAGTTCAGGGTAGTGTTCGATGACTCATGCAAAACTATGACCGGGCTATCTCTAAACCCATTAATAATGGGGCCTACAAGAAGATCTTTTTTCCATTTTGGCCAGATTTCAAATATTTAAAATTGCTCATACAGGCGATACAGCCAAAATGTTCGGCATGTTCTGGTCGATTCAATTCAAACATCATTGTAACGTATTTTCTGACGAGAATCCCATCGATAAGTCCATCAAGACCTTCAAATTGCTCACTTTTACCATGGCATTTCTTCAACACCATTTCTATCAATCAAAGCCCCAAGAAAATTAGCGGAGGACAATGCAGATTGGTATCCAAAAGCGTCATAAATAGCATTGCGAGTCTTCTTCCTTGTCTCCAGGACCAGCACTCCTCGATCAAATGAAGAAAATTTATCATATCCTCCGATACAGATTCCTTATCGGAGAAATCGACGCTACCTATTGCATGGGATTGTCAAGCCAATGTATTCAAATACTCGTCCATCAATCATCTGCTTCCTTTTGCTGCTCACCAAATGAAGTATTTTGTCGCGTATCTCTCTAATCTTTGATTTGCTGAGATTGGGTACAGTTACATTACTCGATCATGTAGAATCTTTGGCGATTCAAGTTCAATTGAAACGAATTGATTCCCTTGGAATTGAATATCAAATGGAAGCGTTTTGAAACAGAATTGTAGGAACTGAATAGCATAAGCATTCCTCGTCTTGTCACCGCTGCAGAACAACTGTTTGAAACTACATAGGTTCTCAAGCGCTAACGAAATCACATATGGAGCATGCATTTATTTATGCACCACTTCAACCAGCGGTGTCTATTGCACACGCCTACTCTGCTCTAAATTGAGAGTAGTACCATAGAGCTTGTTATTTTCACGCCTCGAGTTATATGTGTACATTGCTGCTAGCTCAACTTATCAGTAAAATTTTGAAATGTTTTATATGTCAAATAACTTATCTGGATTATCTATGGATGAATTCTACAATTGTATTATCGTGACTGCAGTCAATCATAGTCAACTTTTATGCCACACGATTGGAGAGATATAGGAATTAACATCGATCCATCAGTGGAATCACGTACGCAGTGAGGACAATCCTGCGGACCCGTTGTCACGGGATATCATGTCAAATTCTCCAATTCAATTAAATATCTGGTGATCAGAACCACTCCATGGCTGAAGCGACAAGGATAGCTGGCCTCAGAGAGCTCTTCCTTTATATCATCGATATGAAGAACATCTTGAAGGAAAACTCAAGGTTATTACCGCAGTAGCAGCTAATAGCACAGCCTGGCATATTTTATCGATATTTAAACTTCACCAGACTCATTCGGCATCTTACGCATGGGAGGTCATTTAAGGGAATCCTTACTTTATGCATCCAAACATTTCATACTGTTGTCTTGATCCCAATCTTATTAGTTATACTTTTATTTTTTAATTGTTTTGCTAGTTCTTGAATGCGCTATTTTTTGTTAATTGGTAACTTGTTTTGTTGAAAGGGGATGCTTTCAAAAGCGATGATATGTCTGCGCGTAATGTCTGGTAATATGAATGGAAAAATTTAGTCGTTCAAATATCACGCATGGCTGCATACCGATTTCTCTATCACGCTTGTGTGGCGTTGCTTAGACTAGCGTGGCGTTGCTTAGGCCAGCATGGCATGTTTACTGCAAAGCGCGTTGGTGTTGTTCGCGATCGCCATTGTTCGTCCGCGAACAATGAGGACCGATGAGCTGATCATTGTACAGCGTGAGTACCATGTAAATACGTCATAAGGAGAATTAAAGTATATTTCTGTACAAGCTGCACTTATTTTACGCTAACGAAATCACATCGTGCGTGGCTACAAGGCGAGAGGCACAAGTCTTTGACAAAAAGAAAATAGCGCTCCACATACCGTAAGAAGGCACAGACCTTCCATTAGCATAAGGATTGAATTAGGTTAGGTTAGGATTAAATCCGGAGGCTCCGCCCCTTCCCCGTCCACACGTAATTTTTCTACACGAAACTATTTGAAATAGAACAACAATTGTTGATCATGTTTCGCTTTAGGAGCAAAAGGGGGCGTGTGGACTCTGTGCATCCTTCTGTATTCCCCCCTCCCTTCCCTGATTTAATCCTAATCTAATCCACACCTTATCTGATTGTGAGATGAATCTCGGTTCGCGTGGAAAGTCGCATACTTCTTGGCAGGGAGAGGTGGGATGGAAATCGTACGCCCTGAGGCAGGGAGGAAGTTGGAGATACTATTATTTGTCATAGTTATAATTTAAAATATACAATTAAATACATATTAATGGTGTTTTTTTATTAATAACATTTGAACACACGAATAAGCGCGGGCTAAAATCTTCCAAAGATTACTCAGGGCAACGAATTACTTTGACAATATATAATCTTTACATATACATATATGTAAAGATCGATCATTGGAGTCTGTTGTTTTCAATATTTACTTAAAATTTTTAAAATTATTTATAGAAGCAATAACAAAATTTGAGAATTTTTAATCTGCGAATAATGAGTAAATTAAAAATCAAGGAACTCGATTTTATATTTTAACAAGATACCGCTAAAATAAACAAAAAGATAAATACTCTTCTTTTAAAAGTGAATGTTTTAAGATTGAGATTTTTTTTATATTAAATATGCTTTAAACAATATCAAAAATGTTTTGTTTTATTTCGTCATTTTTGATTTATTTTTTATTACCTTTTATTTCTAATTATAATACTTTTTCTATTTCATTCAGTGCTTCGTTTAGACTTCAGTCAGAAGAAAATTAGAAAAATCTTTTTTTCTATTTTGCTAATAATTTCGCTGTATTTTTACTCTCTTAGAGTGAGATTTCACTCCAAAAAAGAGAGATTATTATAAAATTTAAATATAAACAAGTAACACAAAATTGACTTCAGGCCATTTTGGCAAGTATAAAAAAAAGTCTTTGTTCCATATTCACTATGTTTGTGTCATACCTGCCATATTCTCTGAGCCAGTGTCTCAAAAATGTAATTAGTTTGATATTTTCTTGCTAATCCACATCCTTTAAGACTTCACATTTGGAAGTCGCCTTTCCGTTTTTTATTCCTTCCTTTTGTAATTATTCAATAAAGCACATACTTTTGGTATATTCTGGCATATAACTACATTTCTAAATATACGTTTGTTATTTCCGTGATATACTTTATAATAATTTCATATAAAGTGATTTTCACCAAAATTAATGGTCAACCTTGTGCTTTGCAATATTCCTCAACATTTGATAATTTCTTTATTCCATACTGTACTGGTAGCTCATCAAGTGTCATTTTTCTCATGTCTTTTTTTATTTCTTCCAAGATATTTAGGTTTAGCTTTTATTCTTGTTTCTTTTGTAGTTCTCTTCGTATGAATACATCGTCTTTTATTCTTTCAAGAACATCCCTTGTTTATTACTTTTCGATAAAACGGAAATGTATCGATACGACATTCATTTTCAATGTCAAAACGGATCACGTGATCAAAATTGTCGCTCGATATGTCGTAATCACGTGACCTATTTTGACACTGAAAATGAGCGTCATAGCGAGTTCTCGGAGAAATGTATAGTTCAGTATCAATCAGCTTCCAGTTTTTACAGAAAATCAAAAAATTGATTGACTACACATTTCTCGATCCGAGAACTCGGACCGATTTCTAGCATCATGAACATTGGCTTTATTAATTGTCACGACAAACATTTCAACTGACAATGAGTGTTTGCAACGCATTGTAGAATGCCCTTATGAATTAGAAAAAGATGAAGAACAAATTAAACCGAGAAAGTTAATTTAATTGGTGGAATTGGATATTAATTATTTAAGAGACTTGCTTTTTCTTCAGCTTCTAACACATCATTTAGGATTTTCATTTGTAATTTATAATCCTTGTAGGGTAACCTTCTTAAAACATCATCTGGATTAAAAAACTTCAATATCATCAGCAGGTGATGGTATTACTTAAAATTTTCATCAAATCTCTTCTAAATTTTGCATCACCTGATTGTGTTTTTCCGCCCTAAAACAAAAAATTATTTATTTACGATATAATATGCATGATAATATATAATTCGAATGTTGAAAACAATACAATTGTATTATGATCATATAAATGATTATTCATTCTATTTTTCATTCTATTATCATTTATTCTATTATTATTTATTGTTAATAAATGTGTTATTTGAGGCATAACAACTTACAATTTTCATGTGAAGAGATACTACTTGTATGAGAGACACTTCTTCCTATTCCAAAAGTAGATTCAAAGTAGATTTTTTTGTATTGTCCTCTTCGAACTTGGCTATCTACAAAACTGCTCTCATTATGTTCTCTTGGTTCTTGCATTATGGAGTAGCCGTCGGTGTCTAGGTTATCATTCATCAGTTCAGATTCTTTTGAAACATTACTTACAGAATCGTACAATTTTTAAAAACATAATCATTTCAAAAGTTGTATAAAATATGCATTATTGATGGGATATTAACTTACTCTCCTGAAATTATGGAATCATTTAAAAGTTGCATTTGATCAAAAAAGCGAAAATCATCTTTTTTTTATCTGAAGTTGATGCTGCTGAACCACTTGATGTGTCATTTTCTTTCTCCCTTTCATGTAACAATCACGGAGATTTCTCCAGCGCTTTTTAATATTTTCTACATCAAAGTTATTTACAATAGATTAATGAATAAATATTTTGGAGGAATTTTTTATAGAAACTCATTGAAATGTCTTGCACACTTAAATGATAAAGAAAACCACCTTCAGTTTAACATCATAGGTTTATGGTTTATCGATACAACACATACTCATTTAAATAGTATATACAAGAAGTTACAAAACATCTTGATGAATCTCATAAAAATAATGTTTTAAATTCAGTAACAAAACTATTTTTATTTAAATAAATTGTAACTATTGTAAATAATATAAAAATTGTGATCACATAAAATATTTACCTTCCAATTTCTTGTATATTTCCAATACACTTCTTTCACAGATAAGGGACCTCTTTCTTTAGTAAGGATTGTATGATTTCATAAACATGGTTTGGTTCATATACCTTCTATCAATATCTCATCTTATATATTCTACAGTTTGTCCTCTTTATTCTTATTTTTTTTTAACAGATGTTTTTTCTGTTGAACTACCTTGTTTATTATTTTCCACTAAAGCTGTATTGGTACAGTGATAATTATTTATCATGCATTTTTAATATATCTAAATTATATGAAGAATTATAAATTCCATTAATATAATACCATTAATTCAAAATATGGTCATGATACTGGCTTAGGTTTGGCTTTAGCAGCACTACCACTTGGAACACATTTATTTTGATCATTTAATTTTTGGACATAAGTGTCTTGTAGATTACGCCATTTAGAGCTTGCTGTATCTGGATATAAATCTTTAAAAAAACTAAAATAAAACAATAGTAAGATTTAGGAACAGGATCGTTTATTTTAATAAATTAACTAAATACATAAACCCATTACGGTCAAAGTTAAATGAATTTGAATGAATATCTCAATATCAAATAAATTTTATCTTAGAAATATGATTGCACACCAATTGCTGTCGGACTTACAACATAATCAATCTAAGATACTAATAATCTCTCCAAGGTAATTTGAAATCTATAAAAAACTTATTACAAAAAATATTACCTCAGTCGGGAATCGAACTCGGATTTCTCGTTTGCCTGACAAGTATCCTCACAAATCAACATGCAATCATATTTCTAACATAAATTTATTTAATACATATTGAGATATTAATTCAAACATTTAACTTTAACCATAATGAGCTTTGTTTAAATAGTTCAAAAAATCAAAGTTTTACACATTATAAAAAATTTTTTCATAAAAAATTTGAAACTTACTTAATTTTTCAATTTCCGCACGAGATTATTGATGGTCCTCGATTTTCACATGGAAGACTACAATTTCACAATAGTGATCGTTGAAATACTTCGTTAATTAATTCTTCAATGTTTTGAACTTCAGAATGAAGTACTATATCGAAGAAAAATGCATGAGTGACCCTTTGCACAGCTCGAAGAGCAGTGTCTCTTCCAACATTGAATCTCAAACAGATCTTAAGAAAGAAATTTATTTAAAAATGTAAAATGCAAATACTTTATTGTGAATAATTATTTATTGCATTATTTTGTGTTGAATGTTTCCTTACCTGGAGGAGTCCATCGTTGCTATTTTCCAAATAGCAATTAATTGATGATGTGATGGTATCATAAGAGATCTCTTTATTTGTCTTAAATATGGCCTGAGCATGTATAAAAGAAATTCAAATTCACCTTCGACATTCTATAAAGAAATATTATTGTTAATATCAACAACTTATGTAAGACGAAGAAGCATGTGTGGATAATTGGAAGTGAAAAATCATGTATATTCACTAACCTAAAATGACTTTTGAAATCGTAATCCATGTAGCGGACCACAACATCGACATAATTCGGAATTCGCAGACGAAATGTACGCTTTTTCCTTTTACGTAACACTAATTCCCATTCATCATCAGAACTCGATGAGTCTTCAGATTCATATTTTATACAGCGCAGTACGATTACCTTAATGTTACCATCCATGTGATAGAGACTGTTCACCCATAAAATCCGTTCCACTAAAGATTTCATCCGCAGCGCCCATAAGCTAGTGGAACGGCAAATACTGCGATTGTAGTCGTGGTCGTCGTAGACTTTAAGTGGAACGCACTCAAAGTATGTCCGCAACCAAAGTATTCAAGCCGTTAGGATCGTTTGCTGCTATTGGATAATCTAGAAGAATACACCAATAGCATCGAGCGCTTATAAATCCGCTCCGCAACAATTGAATCTGCTGATATGAATGACTATTAGCGAATTCGGCAGACCGCATTAGTGCGCACTGAGTGCGAACTTTTTCCGTGCTACGCATTCGATGCTTTTTTTTAATTATTAGAATCGCTGTATATTAAAATTATTAATAAACTTAATGTTAAAAAACTGTAAAAAGTTAACCTAAAATTATATGTGTATTACTTTCATACTTTCCATCCTTTCCATTCTACTCACCATTTTAGCGTTCAATCATCTTTGCACGGTTTACTTCTCCTCAATACCAAGGGCAAAAAGTGTTACCCAAAGTGTAACTGCACTGCTAATACGAACAGCGGTTATGACATCATGGCTCGGTTGTTCCACCTTTTAGTAAATTTTACCTGTTGGGTAGCAAGATTATCACATGCACGGATTGTCAGATTTATCTAATAGGTAAAATTTATCAAAAGATGGAACAGTCAGCCCCATGTCCGGCAATAAAAATGAGTTATAGCGTTTTCGGCCCGACCGAGTTTGCATCAACTTGGGTTGGAAAATGCTTCGCTATTGGTTGATGTTACTCTACCAATAGGAGAGCACGAAACATCATTACTTCAACCCTTTGGTCAGTCTTAAGAAAATCGATACAATCGTACAAGTTGGCTGTTGGCTAACTTTACCAATTCACCGATAAGACTTACCGACAACCGATTCGTCGATTTGTAGAATCGACATTGTAATGGATAAATTACACGTTTTTAATATATTATAAATTGCATATTTAATTTAAGTTTTTTATATTTTTGTTTAAGTATTGCACAGACTGTGGCGAATTGTTGGAGGAAGATCACTTATGTACATAACTGAAGACGATTCAAAATTTATTATGTGGAACTCTTGAAAGACGTGTAAATTTTTTCTTACATAGAGCCTCAGATTCAAGGATAATACTACATCGTTACTGTTAGGAAAATAAAAACTGAACATAACAAACGTGGTGGAAGAATTACATGGTGTGTTCACAAACCGTGCCTACTTTTGCTCCGCGTCGTCTCACAGTGCGCAGTCTACCAACTGTGAAATGCGAAACATGGGGCGTTATTCATAGTCTGTTTTTATTTTAAAACAATCTTAAATATAATGTCTTAAGAAGTTAATACAATCCTCGGATTGGCTTACGACATCTTAAGATTGACTTAAGACATTTTAAGATTAACTTAAGATAGTCTTAAATGTAGGAATCGACTATGAATACCGACCTGTTTCGCGTTACGAAGTTGATACTGAATCTTTTCTTGCACAAGAAGTACAGTATCAATTTTATAATATTGCGCATCCATGGGAATGGTTCACCTGTATATTTACATCATGGGCAGGACATAAATCATATTTTATTTTACTGTAGATAGTGCATTGGCAAGTCCCACAAATTACGTGCCTATCTCAAAAAACATTTTTCTACATATATTCACACTATAATAAAAAATCCCCTATCTAACTTATGTCGCCTCATTTGCGTCTATTTAAAATCCTTAAACCTCAAGATATAGTCTTTGGTCCGTATTCAAAACGCTCTTTTATCGATAAAAACGCGTTATCTTTGAAATTCTATAATATGCGTAACGTAAATTATAGCATGTTAGCTAACAGTTGTAAGCGCGTTTTGAATACGGGCCTCTATGTATTGCACTTCCTAGCTCTCTACGATATTAGGGATGGTGGAATTGTAATCTCTCTAGTCCTCTCTAAGTGACGTATCCGCCTGGTTGCTCAGGATCGAACACACGGTTTCCTCCTGAGGCTGGCTGGATTCGTCGTCATTTTTATGGCGAGCGCCATATTAATTGGAAGAAGAAAACCTTCTTTTCAACTGAACTTTTGCTCCCCAGTTCATCTTTCTTCCCGTTTTCTTCAGATGGAAAGAAGAAGAAGAAAAATGAATTGGTGTAAATGTATGGATATGTATGGATATGCAATGTATGGATATGTATGGATATGCAATGTATGGATATGTATCCGACAACATGTCGGATACATTGTCTAGTGACCATTTTCCTGTGATAGCTCGTATAGATGCAAATATCAGGTTGGAATTGCAGTTTAAATATAAAATCAAGCTTAACGCAGCAAACAAGGGTCTTTAGATATAAGCTATCGGTGAAGAATGAACCTGCCTTTCTGAATTCCGAGAATAGCACTTTAGACCAATACAAACGTCTAGCACTTAATATCACCAAGACTTTACACTCTTTGTTCTCACCAGATTCACGCATACCAAGATCAAGACCTGTCGTGGATAAGCGCATTTCTCTATCTTGGTGGTCGGAAGAATGCTAAACAACCGTGGATGCACACACATGTATTGACAAGCCTAGTTGCTCTTATTAACTACATATAAGGAGGCTTCATAAATAACACTAGCACCATATGCGTATTCCTGGAGATTGATGGACAATATTTTCCTTTGATAATATTATCCTCTCCATACTAATGGACGATCTCCTACGCTTTAGATTTTTAGCCAAAACATGGAAACTTATAAGCAATATTATCTCCAAGCGACAAGTTTCATTTCTATGCAACGGTAAGCTTTATGAATTATGTGGCGCTTATAGGCACATCTCAGGGATTTTTACATCGATAACAAGTAGAAAATTATAGAAATAAAAAATCGAAAATAAACAAGATCTTCAGCGCCCGTCTTGTTCATAATTCAATTCATGCAAATATTAGGTGTTGGAATTAATTCGTAGCGTTTTACAAAGTATTTATAAGTTTTAAAAGTACTTTCATTAATGTATTTTTTAATGCTCATGTGAAATAAATAACATTCTTTCATTAAAAAACGCTACGAATTAATTCCAACACCTAATAATTCAATAAACATTTTAATTATAAACTATTTTTCGCAAATTAAAGAAATGTTATATATATTCAAATTATTATTTTAGTATTGATATATTTCATATTCAATATGTGCATATATAAATATTTTTTTATAAGATAAAGAAAAATTTTGAATACTTTTTAATATTAAATTTTTTATCCTTATCTTTTTTTATTGTAGTAATAAAATTTGAAATTTATTACAGTAATATTAGCAGTTATTGTTCGACATAATATTATTGTCTTTGATTATACGTAATTCTCATGAAAATAGAAATTTAAATATTAGGTGTTGGAATTAATTCGTAGCGTTTTTTTAATGAAAGAATGTTATTTATTTCACATGAGCATTAAAAAATACATTAATGAAAGTACTTTTAAAACTTATACTTTGTAAAACGCTACGAATTAATTCCAACACCTAATATTATATTTTTTACTTAATAAAAATTTTTAGAAATAATGCACAATTCATTTGCGGATTAGGGACTTTATTACTAAATAGATTTAAAAGCGAGTTATACGTTATACGAAATTGGGACTTATTCCTTGTAACATATTTTGAAATTATATCTATGTCTATGTGTTAATATGCTTTCCTAGAATGAATTAGAATGAATTATACTATAATTAATATTAATTTTATTAAAATGATTAAAATTTCATTAAATCATAATTAATGTTAATTGTCATTGATATCTACGTAGTATATATAAAATGGAGATTTTCATTTTATGTTCAAAACGATAGGATTTTTCTTTCGTTCTTTATCAACTTTTTTTTACCAGAGATGTAAAAGTGAAATGCAGATATTTCGAATTATAAAATACATGTTTTAACAATAAAATGTATAATTTTTTTATAATTTATAATACGCGTTTTAATAGATCAAAAATATTATGGAAAATCGTTGATATAGGTTTTCTAAAGAGACATCTTTTTATTTTTCGAAAAAAACTTACAGTTGTACTTTATTAATATTGATAAAAATATGATTTATTCAGATAATTAGAAGTAAAAACTCATAATTCATATATTATTTGTGACTTATTTCTATACAAAATCAGTTAAAAATGAATTCTACAAAGCGAAAATAAAATTTTTACGATTCTCTTTTGCAAATTGTATAATTTGAATAATAGTGGTATTATTGATAACGTTATATAATATTGTTTTTACATGTTTGTAGTTTCCTAAATCAATTTATATTTTTGTTTTTTATTTCTTTTATATAACATATAGATTAATATAAAAGTGCAGCGTAAACTGACACACCTGTCTGTACAAGACCATAAGTTAACTTAGTCTCTATAGTGTTAAATAGTCCTATCGGAGTTAAAGACAATTGACGATTTATGAGAAAATCTTAAAAAAAAAAAAGAAATTGTTGCATATATTTGTATCTTATAGAACAGTATAAAGTATGCATATAAATGAATGAAAACTATTTTATATAGAAGTGAAAAGATTCTCGAAAATCTTATTCATTCACTTGTAAATATTCAATTGCAAATGATTCCTGTGATAGGAAAAGAATAAAAAAAATGTAGCATTATTATATGTTAATTTTAAGACTCATTTTTTATCAGATGTTCATTTTTTCTAAACATGGAATCACGATGCTCGATTTCTTGAATGATGAGCATGTAAGGAAATAAGCTATGAAGCTAATTCATAATAAATATAAAAATTATGTATATACAGCATACAGAGCTCAATGAACGAATTCTATTAGGTGTTGGAATTAATTCGTAGCGTTTTACAAAGTATTTATAAGTTTTAAAAGTACTTTCATTAATGTATTTTTTAATGCTCATGTGAAATAAATAACATTCTTTCATTAAAAACACTACGAATTAATTCCAACACCTAATAGCATACATCATGACTGTATACATGTTATCATTCAAGAAATCGAGCATCGTGTGATTCCATCTTTACGAAAAAGTTAATTATTGCAAAATTGTAAAAAGTATTATAAAAACTTTATACTATGTGATAAGATAATATTTTATTAACATTACAATTATTATCAGTTGAATTTTAATATGTAAATGATATAATAAAAAACTTTCTATATACAAGAAAAATATAATAATATTATGTGATTATTCCCCACTTTCAAAAAATAAAATTTACAGAGTACAAAAAGTACAAGTAACAGATCTATCAGCTTAAGGGCCACTTTAAGAAAGCTGAGATTAATTTAATCGACGGTTAGTCGATTAAATTAATCTATTGGAATTGGTCAATCTCATCTGTTGTTGATGAATGTGATTAGTTATTCCAATGGATTAATCATCGATTAAGTTTGTTAAAGTGGCCCTAAAGGCCTAAGAGTGCGGTTACATGGAGAGAAATAGTGGAATGGAAAAAAAACGGAAAAGACAAATGGGGTGGAAGTTAATCAATCAGAACAATTCCGTTACGTTATTTCGTAGCTGGGTTTTACATGATGAGAAATATTAGGTGTTGGAATTAATTCGTAGCGTTTTACAAGTGATGGGAAGTACTTTCATTAATGTATTTTTTAATGCTCATGTGAAATAAATAACATTCTTTCATTAAAAACGCTACGAATTAATTCCAACACCTAATATATTTACGGAAATGGAACGGAACAGAATAATGCCATCGATCTGTTTGTATTCATTATAATATATCTACAAAATATTTCGTATTTTACGATGGTGTGTATTATTCATAGTATCTCATCGATGGTATGGATGTGTGGTCTGTAGTGTTGTGTGACGATTACGGCAATTGATGCAATTAAGTCCAAATCAGTTTTCATATTTTCAGTATGTTAATAAATAATTTAATTCTTTCAAGGTTATCGCGACAACAAAGAATATATAATTAAAAGGGTTAAATTATTTAATAATACTGAAAATAAGTGAATTAATTTGCTACGTTTGTGTCAAGATGTGTCAAGATGTGTCAAGCAATTGAAAGCACGCATTCATGTAAGACTCTTAATACAGTTTGCACATATCTATCATTATATATACTTGATTGTGTCTCAAGGGGCGGTAACAAAATACTTGGACGACTTGTTATTCGTCCACGATGGTCTACGAGTTCTAGGAGCGACTCCCACCCAGTGATACCAGATCCGGCTCATTTATGGCATGGAAGGGATACGGCGGCATCGTGAAACACATAAAAGCATGAACTCATGTTCGTGTATGGTCGCGATTCGGTCAGCTTCGAACGGTAGAAAAGAACGGTATTTCTCGCTGGACGATTATTTCAAGCGACCGAAAATGCTTCCTCGGCTGCAATTTTAAAATAATTTTTTAACGATTGCTTGAAAAGCGAATATGTATTTTTCCTATAGTCGTTGATTTATTTCAACGTAACACGCGAATAATTTCAAAAATTATATTAATCGAAAACCACGCCAGTTTCTTGCGAATCAGGTTTATAAATGGTATATAACATCTATAGAAAATCATAAACAATTAATATCTCATAAACTATCGTTTTTGATGTGATTTATATTATTTAGGGTTAATGGAAGGGACACATGATTACAATTTATTAAAAGTTACTTATTATGCAGATTGCTCCTTATCGATGCATGTCGAGGAAGCATTTTCGATCACTTGAAATAAGAGCACAGTGAGAAAAATCGCTTTCTTCTGCCGAATCGCGACTGTACACGGACATGAGCTCATACTTTTATGTGCCGCCGCTTGCCGTCATACACAAAAAGATACTCCCTCCACATGCCGTAAAATTCCACAAATGACTCCTATCTGGCATGATAGGAGGACTCCCACCACGCGCCACCCCACCAAGCCGACGGCTCCGACGGTTCCGGAGCTCCGCTTCGCAGTTTAGTCGAGTTGCGTCATTTGAAGGGGAAGCTTGAAGTGAGTAGAATAACTTGTGTCAACTTGTGTCACTCATTGGCCGACTCATTGGCCGCGTTTAGTAGACTCAATTATTGTGGAGCAGATTCGTGAGCGCTCACTACTATTGGATGATCTAAAATATTCTAAAAGATTATATCAATAGCAGCGAGCACTCACGGTTCCGCTCCGCAACAACTCAATTTGCTGAACACGATCATTGTGATGAGTGCGGGTGCGATTGCTTCTTTTCCCTTCTATTACATGGAGCGTGTGCCGCTTATCCCGCTCCATGTAATAGAAGGAAATAGAAGCAAGCGGCATTGTTTGCGCAGTTCCTGTAGTTACCTAGTTAGATTCTGTATTGTGTATCGCATACCGCGCTACATGTAATTGAGTGTAGTTTTCATCACGTGAGGGTGTGTTTCATCATCCTCTACAATCACATCACTAGTGACATCACTCATTGACGTCGGACATCTATCTGCATCCGTTACAAAATTTCGTGAGTTAAAATGAAAATTTTATAAAATAAAACAAGTAACCAAACTCTTGAGAATGTCAAAAAAACATGAACAAATAAGGACTAATGAGAGTTTTTACACGGTTGTTAGTGCGAAAATAAAAATCATTCTTGTCGAAAAACTGTAATATAATTAGTATAATTAGACGCATAAACGTTTCGATTTATTTCCGAGCCATCATTAGTACATCTGAACGTACGTTGTAAAATTCATTACATACGCCACTTCATGGCGTGATGGTAGAGTAGCAACTCAATCTCCTTATTCTATTGGCAATGGTTAATAATTCCAATGTCAACGAATAACAAATAAAAATCTATGAAGATTTAGATACCTCTAAATAATGATTATCCGAATGATTTTATTTTTAACATAATTAATGAGCGCTTATGATTTTTATTAAGTAACAAAACCTTAAAGCCAAACACGAATTATACTTTCGCTGAAGATGTTGTTAAGTCATGGTTTACAGTTCCATTTGTTTCGGAGATCTCGTACAAATTCAAAGACTAATTAAAGCTCTTGATGTTGACCTTGCATTTTTTAGTCTGAACAAGTTCAATTCTTTTATTAAAACATATGTGGGAAAAAGTTCGTGGCGTTTTTCCCCACATGAGATGACATTAAATACTCAGCACTCGATAACTACTAATCGCATCGACAACACTTGTGCGTTTAAAAAGTGACATTTCAACCTTTGTTTTGAGCCGAAAAAGATTGAAATCGGTGAAGTGGATCAAAAGTTATTTTATTTTGAAAATGGAAATAAATAAGAAAAAAATTCGCTACATTTTGCAGTATTACTACAATAAAGGCAAGAACGCTGCACAGGCTTGTGAAAAAATTTGTGCTATTTACGGTGAAGATACTCTATCAAAATCAACAGCTTGGAATAGTTCGCTCATTTTCATACTTCGAAATTTCGATGTGAAAGATGAACGTCGCTCCGGTTGGAGTCAATCACTGAAAAGTCCGAAAATCATGGAACAAGTCGAGCGTGATAAGCATGTGAGCACTGTGGAGATTGCCAGGGAACTAGGCATCGACCACAAAACAGTTTTAAATCATTTACACAAAGCTGGATACAAAAAGAAGCTCGATGTTTGGGTTCCTCACGAATTCAGTGTTAAGAACATGATGACCGAATTAACATTTGCGATACGCTACTGAAACGGAATGAAATTGAGCCATTTCTGAAGAGAATGATAACTGGTGATGAAAAATAGATCACGTACAATCAAACTCGCAAAAGATCGTGGATAAAGGAAAAAGAGAAGACATAAACAATCGCAAAACCTGGATTGACGACGAAGGTGATATTGTATGTGTGGTGGGATTGGAAGGGAATTGTTCACTATGAGCTGTTATCGCCCGATCAAACAATTAATTCTACTGTGAACAACTGGAAGAGATTACAACAAGCAATTGAAAGGAAGCGGCCAGAATTAATCAATAGGAGGGGTGTCCTTCTATCACGACAATGCTCGACCACACACATCTTTGATAACTCGGCAAAAATTGTGAGAGCTTGGCTGAGAAGTCTTAATGCATCCATCGTATAGTCCTGATATAGCATCTTCAGACTATCATTTGTTTAGGTCTCTGCAGAACTCTCTTAATGGCTTCAAAAGAGGCCTGTGAAAATCACTTGAAGCAATTTTTCGACTAGAACGCACAGAAATTCTATCGCGATGAGATTATGGCTCTGCCCCAAAAATGGCAAAATATTATTGAAAATAATGCAGCATATTTGGTTTAAATAAATTGATTTTAATATTCTAAGAAAAACACTTGAATTTTACTAAAAAAGCGCCACGAACTTTTTCCCACACCCAATATAAAGACCCTTTATAAAGCAAAAAAGTAAATGTAGTTTACGAGATATTGCAAGGATTGCGATGGATTTCTGTCGGGCAGATAGGGAGGACTTTAAAAACAAGAATCTCGGAACATTGTAATGACAGCCAAAGGAGTAATCATTCTGTTATTACTGAACACAGAATGGATTTAAATCATAATTTTGATTTGGGAAGGTACAGAAATTGATCAGGAACGGTTTTTATACAAACGACGTATCTTGGAAATGCTACATATTCAATTGCAAAAAAACAGCCTTAACTTGCAATCTGACATCGAATTTTTACATCATTCATACATCTTGATTCTTAATAATTTACATTGATTTCAACTGCACGCCGTTTCCACTTTTATTATTTTTATGTAACAGTGTGAAGTAATACGAATATAAATGAAGATGCATAAATTTTTACAAAATTTTTTTCTTTATTTATGCTTAGTTATTTTACATATTGTCTTATTTGTTACATGAGTTATGACTGTCGTTTTGTTAACATGTCATTCTCATTACCTTTGACTCATGTAAGCTAAATTAAATTTTATGTACATATATTAATTTAAATATTAAGCATTGTTCTGCATTTATTAGTAATATATTGTAATGCTTTCATTGATTATTGCATAGTGTATATTATTGTATAGTGTGTAGGAAACACATAATGATTTTATAAATGTAAATTTCTGACATTGAAAAGGATCCGAACTAAAATCGAAACGTTTTTTGGAGTTTGTATGAGAGATTAAATAAAAAAATATATATTTCACACCGAGATCCAGTACAAGTGGCTACAAAGGCATTAATTCATTAATCGATTTATCTCAAAGGAGCCTTAATTCAAAGTAACTCTACTTATACTATTTATGTTTTAAACAATTTTATTTTATATCATTATTTTATAAAAGTAGTGTTATTATTAGATTGGTGCACATGAAATGTCGGATTTTCTTTACATATGAACGTTTGTCTCCCTGTTTTCGTTATGCTTTTGTTTTTGGCATAACCTCGTTTATAGTCGTATTGTCCATTGCCAGAGTCACATTTCAACAAAGAAGATTTTCTCAAAAGTGTTCCATTTTGTTATTTGTTTTGAATTTCGTAAGGATATGAATTCAACCGATATTCATGTAATTTTTTTATATGAGTATAAACTTGGTAAACTTGGTAAAATGCTGCAAAAGCTGCACGCAATATAAACCAGGCATTTGGGGAGAATACTGTTAACGATCGAAAAGTGCAGCGTTGGTTTGAAAAATTTCGGTCTAGTGATTTTTCCCTACAAAATGAAAACCGCGTGGAAGACCCAAAACGTCTGTGAAAAATGATGCTCTGAAAGCATTGGTGGAAACGAATCCAACTGTATCTACAAGGGAACTTGCTACCAGAATGAAAGTTGACCATACAACAATATTGCGACACCTTTCTGAAATTGGTAAGGTGAAAAAAATGGATAAATGAGTACCGCGAACTAACCGAGCGAAATAAGCTGGATTGATTGAACGTATGCTCATTATTACTAACCCAATTTCATTGAGAGCCATTTTTCGATCGGATTATTACTTGTGATGAAAAATGGGTTCTTTACGACAATAGGAAAAGGCTCGGTGGCTTGATAGGATATGAGGCTTGTGCTCATACTCCAAGACCATCATTTCATCCACGGAAAATTTTAATAACAGTTTGGTGGAATGTGACTGGAGTAATTCATTACTCATTCCTTCTAACTGGGGAGACAATTACAATCGAAAAGTACTGCCAGTACATTGATGAAATGCATGAAAAATTGAAAATTATATGCCCATCACTTGTTAATCGACATGGCCCAATAATTCTCCATGACAACGCTCGGCCGCATACGTCGTACAAAACAATTGCGAAATTAAATGAATTAAAATATGAAATTTTACAGCATCCAGCTTATTCACTGGATCTTTCGCCAACCGGATCTTTCATTTTTTTAAACATTTAGAACAATTTTTACGGGCTAAACAATATGAAAATGAAGACAGAAAATGAAGACTGAAAAATTCCATATCAGAGTTTATTGATTCTAAAGATCAAAATTTCTTTAAGACAGGCATCTATGCATTAAAATCGTTGGGAAAAGTATATTGAAACAAATGGAGCATATTTTGATTAAATAAACAGCTTTTCAAAAAAGATATGTTTTATATATTCACTTAAAAATCCGACATTTCATATGCACCAACCTAATACTTTCTTATGTTTGATTGTAAATTAATTTGTTATGTTTGAAATTAACATTTTTATTTTTTAGTAAATCTCTTAATTTTTATCTTATTTTTAATTTCATAGCTACATCTAATCAAACTTTTAATTTTATAAGAAAATAGACATAAAATTTTAATATTATATTTTATTATAAACATATTTTACTAGTTTATGACGATTGTTCAATTATTTATCCAATTATTATAACTCCTAAATAATAAATTTGTGATGGGGTACTCAGTGCCACGCGCGCTTATTAATGTTTAATCAGGAGACGCGGTTAAGGATTAATAAAATACATATAAAACTTGTGTTACATACTACTATTAGGTCCGTTTATACCAATGTAGATTAACTTTAATTTCGGTTCTACTGACTCTTCATCTTTTTCTTATTTTTGAAACTAGAAAAAGGTTAAGAGTTAAACGAGTCGCCATCATGATACACAAAAGCCCATCAAGCGATCGAAAATCCTCGGCCGCTCGATGTGTATCGATAAGGAACAATACGTAATAGTATGTAATTTTTAATAAATTGTATATCCCTTCATCAAATTGTATACCCCTTCCTAATTTTAAATAGCATAAATCAAGTCAAAACGCGATAGTTTACGAGATATTAATTGTTTACAATTTTCTATGAATGTTGTATACCATGTTTATAAACCTGATTCGCAAAAAATTGGCGTGGTTTTGATCGATATAATTTTTGAAATTATTCGTGTATGTATGTTGAAATAAACCAACGACTATAGAAAAAATACATATTTGCTTTTCAAGAGATTGATAAAACATTATTTTAAAAGTGCTTGAAATAAGCGCCCAGGGAGAAATACCGCTCCCTTCTACCGCCAAATCGCAACCACACACGGACATGGGTTCATACCTTTGTGTGTATCACGACGGTGATTCGCCGCCGTTTGCCGTCTTACCCTCTCCATATGCCATAAAATGCCGTAAATGATCCGGATATCGATCTGACATGGTGGGGGACTTTGCCACGCCCTATCCCACCAAGCCGACGGCTCCGGAGCTTCGCAGGTTCCGCTACGCAGTTTAGTCGAGATGTGTCATTCGAAGGGAAAACTTGAAGCGAGTAGTATAAATTGTGTCGACTTGTGTCACTCATTGGCTGCGTTTAGCAGACTCATTTGTTGCGGAGCAGATCCGTAAGCGCTCATTACTATTGGATGATCTAAAATATTTTAAATTATATATTAATAGCAATGAGCGCTCACGGATCAGCTCCGCAACAGCTGAATCTGTTAAACGCGATCATTGATAAGTGCGGGTGCGATTGCTTCTTTTCTCTTCTATTACATGGAGCGCGTGTCGCTTATGGTGCTCCATATAATAGAAGCGTGGTACGCGGTACGCGATACACGATACAGAAACTAATTAGGTAATCACAGGAACCGCGCAAACCGTGCCGCTTGCTTCTATTCCCTTCTATTACATGGAGCGCGGTAAGTGGCATGCTCCATGTAATAGAAGGGAAAAGAAGGAAACGACACGGTTTACGCGGTTCTTGTGGTTACTTAGTGTCTGTATCGCGTATCGCGTACCGCGCTACATGTAATCGCACCCTGATTGTAAGTTTCATCAAGTGAGTGTATGTTTCATCATCCTCTATAATTACCAGTGACATCACTCATTAATATCGGATATCATGACAAATTTGATGAGTTAATAAAAATTTTATAAAATAAAAAAGTAACTAAACTCTCGAGAATGTTAAGAAATATAAACAAAGGGCTAATGAGAGTTTTTTGCGCGACTGTTAATACGAAAATAAAAATCGTTTATTGTCGAAAAACTGTATAATTAGGTACGCATAAACATTTTGGCCTATTTCCGGGCCATCATCAGTATATCTGAACGTACATTGTAAAATTCTCACTTCTTCATAGGGAGACGGTAGAGTGGCAACTCAATCTCCTTATTCTAGTGGTAATGGTTGACAATTCCAATGTCAACGAATAACAGATAAAAATCTTTGCAGATGTAGATACTTTTAAGTAATGACTATCCCAATGATTTTATTTTTAACATAATTAATGAGCGCCTAAGATCTTTATTGAGTAATAAAACTTTAATATAATATTAAAAAAATTAATAATATAATGTAGTGCTATGAACCACTCAAGTTATTATGTGAATGAATATATTTATATCAACAATACTCAATTGTAAATTGTAACTTTTCGTGCGGTTCATTACACAATCTCAATATGAATTCTAACCTTTTGTGCATCGAATTGAAAGTGTCTAAAATGCAATTTAATTGTGATTGTGGAGTTACAAGAATAATGTCATCCACGTATCTGTAATATAAAGGCAATTGCAATGACAACATCTCCAAAACCTGTTTTTCTAAATCTTGCAAAACTATTTCTGCTATAATAGGAGATAATGCCATAATCCCATCGGCGTGCTATAAATCTGTTTGTAGAACGAACTGGTTAAAACAAAAAATTTCTTTTTGTTAATTATAGTTGTATAAGGAACATGAAGTGTGTATACATCTTTTTTATATTGAATTCATGGTATCAACCTATTGTAAATTTGAGGAAAAGTTGAAGGTATAATAGATCTCATGCGATTATTATGCTACTTTTGAGTTTAATTAATATCAACAGTATTCGGATTTGAAGCTGCTTATATTTACGTCGTTTCCTGCAGTAATTCTTCTTGCCAATGCGAGCACACATGCGTTGTTTATACATTATATTTTAATATGTGAACATCTTGCGTTATCGGTAACTTTTTTAAAATTATTATTAACATTGAAAATGACCTAATAGGGTCGAAACGTCACGTCTGTTACAAAATTTTAGATTGTTGATATAAATATATTTACTCAAATAATAATTTGAGTATTCATAGCCCTATATTATATTATTAATTTATTTAATTAGTTGAACCGTTATTCTTTGTTGAATTATAATATTAAAATTTTGTGTCCACTTTTTTATAAAATTTGATGAGATATAGATGTACGAACAGGAAGAATTAATTCGAGGATTATTGTTTATATCTTCCAAAACATTGTCTTCAATAAGCGTTCGCCTATGAATACGATCACAATTTCAATGAAATGGTGCAAAAGATCCAGTTCTAAAAGGCTTCGCTCCACCCGTTGAATCATTCTTCGATCTGACACCTGTCGATTAGTACATCGCTCTCCGTAGTAGCGAATAGCGGCGGATAAATTATCATTACAGGTTTCCAAAGCCCAGATCATATTGCCGCACTTCTTGTTTATATATCTATATCTCATCGTCGTGATATTTGAATGAAAACTGACATGATTCGACATTGTAGATTGTAGAGCGTTGTTTATAAACACTATATGTGATATACGTCATTTGACGAACCGTAGCTTAGCCGCAATAGCATACGTCGATTTTCTCGAAAACTAAGCAGAAAATCGAAAAATTTTATTCTGTGTATTTTTTTTATTTTTTCATAAGGAATCACGTCGTGCCCGCTTTTACATATTATTCAGCCGGACTCTGTACATATATTATACATATATTATTAGTAATATTTTTAGTTTTGATTAATAATTACTTAGATAAACATTAATTAAATATTTTTCCTTGTGATTACTGATTAATCAATTAATTGAAAAATTTTCGAATTTGATTAATGATTATCTAAGTAATTGTTAATTAAAGTTAAAAATATTACTAATTACTTACTATAATATTATATATATTATGTATATTACAGTATGTATATTAATATATATATATTATATATATATAATAATAATAATATATGTAATATTATTAATAATGCCAATTCCTGCTTTAGATTAAAGTTAGCTTTAAGTTATGTTAAAAATAATTATAATTACTATTAATTTTTATAATTACTATTTTTGTCAATGAATTAATGCCTTTGTAAGCCATGCACTGAATCTCGGTGTGAAGTATTTCCTTTATTTAATCTCTCATATAAACTCCAAACGTTTCGATCTTAGTTCGGATGCTTTTCAATGTCAGAAATTTACATTCGCGAAATCTTTGTGTTTTCTGATTCATTATACAATAATAAATGAAAGCATTACAATATATTATTAATAAACGCAGAATATTGCTTAATATTTAAATTAATATATGTAATTGGAATGATTTTCATTTGCAAACAAAAAAATAGTTTAACAAACAATATCTAGTGCTATGGTTTTATGCTCCTCTTTTTGTATGTTTTGATTTATAAACCACGTTTGTTATAATTATTTATATTTATTTTATATCATTACTTTATAAAAGTAGTGTTATTATTTTTTTGTTTGATTGCAAAATAATATGTCTTTATTTTTTAGCAAATCTCTTAATTTTTATCTCATTTTTAATTTTATAGGTATATCTAATCAAACTTTTAATTTTATAACAAAGTAGATACAAAATTATAATATTATATTTTATTATAAATATATTTTACTAGTTTTTGTGACGATTGTTCAATTATTTATCCAATTATTATAATTCCTAAATAATAAATTTGTGTTGGGGCGCTTATTGTTGCGCGCGTCTACTAACGTTTGACCGGGAGGCGCGCCCAGTTAAGGATTAATAAAATATATGTAAACTTGTGATACACACTACTATTAGGCCCGTTTCTACCAATATAGATTAACTTTAATCCTGATTCAACTGACTCTTCATTTTTTTCTTATTGTTAAAACTAGAAAAAGGTGAAAAATTGAATCGAAATTAAACTTATCTCATCATAAATTTATTATTTAGGAATTATAGTAATTGGATAAATAATTGATCAATCATTATAAAAGCAAATGAAATATATTTATAATAAAATTTATATTAAAATTTAATTATAATATTAAAATTTTGTGTCTACTTGCTTATAAATTTAAAAGTTTGGTTAGATGCAACTAGAAAATTAAAAATAAGATAAGAACAAAATAAAAATTAAGAAATTTGGTAAAAAATAAAGACATACTAATTGATAAAAATGGATATTAGAATGATAAACGGTCTGACTTATCAACGTTGAGTCGAGTGATAAACGATTTGACTTATCGACGTTGAGTCGATCAGGCCACTACTGACACGCGTGCATTGTTCAGTGCAATGCATTAATTTGCTGGGTCATAGTAGTGGCCTGACTTATCGACGTTGAGTCTATCGCTAATGCTCGTTTCTACAAATGCAGTTTAACTTTAGTTTTAGTTCAATTAATTCTTCAATTTTTCCTAGTTTTAAGAATAAGAAGAAAACACGGACGAGATTTAAAGATTCTATTAAAGACCGTCAACTTTGCGAAAATCGATATAAAAAGGACTCGAGGGCCCGGAGATAATTAAAGAACGCCGACATTATTGAAAATTGATATAAATTTGCTATTATTAACATAAATATTTGGCTCATGCATTATTAAATTCATGATTTTTTTATTATATGTGTTCTATAAATAAATATGCATATTTGTAAAATTATAATATCCTATATATTAGGTGTAGTAAAAAGAAATTCATTATTTTTCCAATAGATGGCTTTAGTAATCTGTATCTCGTCTACGCGTGATACAGATTACTAAAGCCATCTATTGGAAAAATAATGGATTTCTTTTTACTACACCTAATATTACAGAAAAATTATAATCTTTTCTCTGCAATTATTATCTTTTGTTAATAATCCATCTCTGACGATAACACTGAAATCACAATTTTAAAGAAAAATAGAGTATTATTGAGTTCTAAATTCATAAATACATCTACTAAATTAATAATCATAAGTTAATTCAATATTATCAGTTTTTAATTCTTAATCACTTCATTATTCTTAAGAACGCGAATTCCCATAAGGATATCGATCTTTAATATCTCGTCGGTGAAAAAGATGAAGAATCAATTAAATCGAGATTAAAGTTAATCTACATTGAAACGAGCCTAATAGTAGTATCACATGTTTTACATACATATATACATATTTTATTAATCTTTAAGGGGATAAAGCAAATGCCGAACTCCGACGAGAAAACGCTCTCTAATAAACTGTCGGTGCTACCGACATTTTTATTCCGTTTTCTACATTATCTCTAGCTCAAACTCAAATTGTGTACGTGCAACATAGGACTGCGTTCAGAAATTTTATCCGGATGCATCCAGAGATCATTTTAACCTTATTAACGTTCAGTAAACAACGAGGATAAAATAATAAATCCTGAATTATTGAATGCATTCTAGAGTCACTTTTCGCTGCATCCAATACAACTCAACATCGAGTAGTATAAATAAGACTGCTACTCTATACCACTACAGGTAAAAGACCGAATGTCTTCTCTTAAATTTCTTTTTGTTCTATTAATGATACAGGATCGTAACTTGCGCATGTCAGTAGCAATCTAACCTATCGATAACGAGTTGATAAGTTAGACCACTACTAACATGCGTGCACGGTACGCATTAATTCGTCATAGTAGCGACCTGACTTATCGATGCTGAATCTATCACTTTAATGCCCGTTTCTACCAATTAATATGTCTTTATTTTTTAGCAAATTTTCGTCAGGATGTAAAACATGTATTATAAAAATAAAGATAAAACTATCGAAAAATTAATAATTTATGAGATGTTTTATACATATTGATACACTTTGACATGAAATACTAAATACCTTGTAAACAATGTAAACATTATAGTTTTTATAATCATATAATAATACTTTTATGCATAGAATTTTTTATTTATTATATACATATATGGAAATTTTTTTTGCTGCTTTTTTTTCGCTTCTAGAATATATTTAGATTCCGTGATAGGTGTATGCCTGTTATGCGACTATGCACGAGTTCTGGAAGCATGCATTCCAAATAAAAGCATGTTAGCCGAAGTAGCATTTGATTTTTCCAAAAAACATCGTCTCTATCAATACGCATCATTTTTAAGCTTTTTGGCATATGACAAAGCATATAACAAAAATGCAATAATCTCTCTGTGCTATGTTCAATTGCCATTGGATTTGATAAAAATATCGATGAGTCAAATTCATTTTATCTGAATTTCTTTTATCAAAGATGTTTTTCAAGGAAGGTAAATGCATAGCTTCTTCTGCTGTTCTTCTTTAGCTGATAGAGGATATTTTATCTCCACTAGACCATTTTCGTCTATAAGTCCATCAGGAGAAGCATCCAGTTACGGATATTCATAATCAATGAATAATGTTGTCGATCTCATACTGTGACATACGATTCTAAATTTAGACGCTGTCAACCTTTGTTGTCTTAGTGATTCGGAATCACTTTGATCTATCGTATCCCAATCTGCTTCCAGTTGTTTCTATCTTCAGACAATTTCTCTAAATAATTTTGCTGAGTTGTTTCATTACATCATCTAGAAAATCTGGCTGTTGCGATTGCGGACATAACAATCTGTTCCTGATTCTCGTTTGCATTTCTTATGTTTTCCATTTGTTTGTCGATATTCTCTGGCTCTAGCAACCTTTATTTGCGGGCGCTTCTCTAGTTTCTTGACAGTGGCAGAAACAATTTTATTCATGCCTTCATGTATCTATAATATGTAAGAGTATTGTAGAATGTTTCTGCGTATTGTAGAATGGTTCCCGCAATTCTAGCATTGTAAGAGCCGCGTTTGTGTCAAAATTAATACGCCAATTTCTTTGCAGATTATCGAATTAAACGATTCTGCAAGATTATTTGTTACATTTAATAACAAACTATTGGAGTGAGCGGCTAAATTTGTAACAGTAGCCTCTATTTTCGGATAGAGATCGTGCAGTTTTAGAAATGATACGTAGTTTTTCTTCATTACACAGTCATCTTCACATTTATGACCACATTCCTTACATCGTTTATGCTCACCAAAAATGTGACTAGGGATATTCAATATATCTTTTCGTAATTCTCTAGTATAATTTTCTAGTGTAACATGGCGTCTCAGCTGTGACAACATTTACTTGGACGATTATTATTGGGCGAAAAAAATCGCAGATAAGATAAGACAGCGTTGGTACATGTGCATTAAGATTTCCGCGGGTAATGAAAAGTGCGTCGAACTACTGATTATTGATCATATATGGCTGATAATATATGGATGTTTTATGATCGCGGTAAGAATCTTGCGCTAAAACTGTTTCGATAGATGCGATGATCAATGCTTTGAGTATGAACAGCACTTTTTCAAACAAACAATGATAACGTGTTAAAACGTTATTACGTATTATGATATTCTAGATATATCGTAGTGGTACAACGCGTATCAACGAGCAAGTGCTCCATGGAAGAATGACATGATCTAAAGACTGTAAAAAAAAAACATGGAAAATCATGAGCGAGTGGAACGCGAACTGCTGGAGCAATGCGGCTAGGTCGCTACTCTGGTAGAGAGTTTCGTGTGGCTGCAACTGCGACAATCCGTGGTGGCGAGGATCGCGCGACTTGCAAGTGCAAAGACAATTAGAGCGACATTTCGTGCATGTTGGTGGCGGATACGCGAATGGCGAATACTCGAGTCGCGACGAAAGATCTCTTATTTGGCGAAAGATCGACGCCGTGTTTGAAAGTCGTACATTGACGGCCGTTGTGGTTAACTCGGATTAAGCCGCGACGGTTTTTGGAAAACGCGAGAGAAATAATGCTTGAGATGCTATAGAAAGACACGGTAGTGTAAAAGTGAATATCGCGTTCAACAGTGAGTTTACGACGAACAACAAACGTGACATTAAGAATATAAATACTAAGAACATTGAGATATACCGATACACTGATTTGCGCGAGTGGTACGTCATCGAGCCCACGTTGACGTCACTCGATGAGTTCCAGGAACGCGACTGCGGGTGGACATTGTCACGTATATTGAATTTGATTTATCAATGTGAACAAACTAAATCCCAGGATGCCATATCGAAATGCTGCGACAAATAGTGACGAAACGAGCAGTGATCAATGTGCGTACGACGGACAGTACGTACTTCGCGTGGTCGTCGCTCTATACTAGACTGAAAGAAATGCGGATCGAGAATTATCGTATCCGCATTACAGGACAGTATTGAATCTTGCGGGTATAAAATTTCCAGTAACTTTAAAAGACATTTCTAAATTTGAACGTTTAAACGTGGTGTCAATCAACGTGTACGGTATCATAAACGAGTCTGTGGCTTACTAGTAATAAGAAGGAGAAATACGTCACATGCTGTACATGCAAGATCCACGCGACGACGATGGGCATTTTGCGTGGATAAAAAATCTATCCTGTTTCGTGAGATCGCAAATTACTAGGGACAAGAAGAAGAAATTTTTTTGCAATCGGTACACATGAAAAAATTATAATTTTTCGTCTTACTAATAAATTAATGGTAATAGTTATAATTTTTTATTTCTTTTTCGCAGGAAAATGAACGACTGCGCTATCCGACTGCCGAGCGTGGACAAGTGGCTCGAATTTGGGAACCACTGCAATAAGGAACGCGTCTCATTCATCGTCTACGCTGATTTGGAGTGCGTTCTACGGAAGACGAAATCCATCAGGGAAGATGCATGGTCGTACACATATCAACAGCACGAGGCATTAATAGGATACTACGTGCGATGTTCGTATGACATTATCGTCACATCGGGTCACATCTGTCGCGATTATTTATTGAAGTATCTGTTTGTGAATATTTTATAAAGATTCTCACGTAATGTAAAGTATTACAAATTATGCAAAAAAAAGAAAGACAACTTCAATGACAGAAATATTACTTTATCTCCGTACAATTCCGTATTGAAACTTTGAAACGAATCCACGCGATAAAAGAGCAGCATTATATAACGATAAAGAGTGACTGAATTCACCGAAACTGTGAAATCCGTGAATTTCATAGTGATTTATCTTCACTTGGCAAAAATTTATTTGAATAGATAATACGTGAAATTGTACTTTTTACTTTCTTTTTTTATCTTTTCGTTTCGCGCTAAATTATTTTTGTTATTTAATCTCACAGTCGTTTATCTAATATATTTCTATTAATTAATTGATAATCCTAGCGAGAAACTTATTTGATGTAGTATGATTCTGTCATGCCGGCACCGCGTGACACGTGTGTCGCTTGAGCTAATCGAAGCAAGCCGTGAGGCGCGTGCCGTGAGGCGCGTGCCGTGAGGCGCGTGCCGTGTGCCGATGTATTGCGATGAAATTCCAGGCAGAGTAACTCCATGCGGAGTTAAGAAATTGTTCCCATATGTGGGGGGGACTGTCATGTCATTGTCATCCTTCACAAGGTTTAAGAAAAACTAATCTGATCGAAATGCCTGTAATCTCTCAGAATATGAATAAGTTATCGCGTACCAATCACGGCCTGCGACGCGCCAGCAATACCTGACACTCTATAATAACATAAATCTATACCTTCGTCCTTATGATGATTATATTAAGACATTTTATATATTTTATACCTTGTATATCCCTACACATATACCAACGTAGATTTATAAGTATTATGTGAACCTTTTATCATTTTTCTTATTTTTATATTATTAGACTAATCGCATCTTTAAATCAACGTAATTGCGTTAATATTATTATATTCTTAGTATGATACGGATATGCGGGATTAAAAAAAACTAAAAAAAAATTTTATTTTTTATTTTTAACTTTTATAAAAAAAAACAACAATATAATATATAATAAATAAAATAAATAAAAAAAAATATAATATAAAAAAAGGGATAGAAATGTATTGTATATATATTAATAATTTCCGATTAATCGTCAGCTTATTGACGTTGCTACTTTTTGAAGATAATACAAAAGTTTTTATTATATTTAAAAATTGAAGTTGACAAATCTACTGTTGTTTTGGAAGATGAACAAAACTTTTTGATGGATGAATCAAATGCGATTCAAAATTAACTAAATTGATAATTTATTATAATCTTCTAGGTTAAATAAAAATTCGTTTGATTCATACATTTAATTAAAAATGAATATTATTTTTCTCTAAAGAAATGATTAAATATTACATCATTGTATAACATCAACTGTTCGACGTGTTTCCTTCAACTAAATAAAACTGATAAAATATTGTATATTTTTAACCGAACGATTGAATTAGATAGAATATTTTTTGAAACAATCATAAATTTGTCAACTTCAATTTTTAAATATAACAAAAACTTTTGCATTTTTGTTACTTTTAAAAATTAAAAATTGACGAAATCTATTGTTTGTTTTAACAAAATTGTTTTGTCATATCTAACTTCATCGTTTGGTTGAAAATACACAATATTTATCAATTCTCTCGGCATTGTTTAATCAATTCGATACTTCGAATTTAAATAAATATATTACGGAAAGTAACTAAATGCGATGCAAAATTAAATAAATTCTATTAGTATTTCTATCAAAATAAGTTAGTTGAGTCAGTTTAGTCATTTCAACTTAGATAGTTGACATAATAAACTATATATTTGCAATTAAATAATGATTGAATGAATGATTGGATAAATCAACCATAAAAATTTTGTTTGTATAACCAATTTTTTTTCAGTGTATAAATAGAGAAACATCATCCAAATGTATAAAAATTATGATCATGAATAAAATTATGAAAATGAGACGATTAATATAATTATAATTGATAGATTGAAGAACAAAAGACTCTTGATTTCAATAAACAATAAATATAATGAAGGACATAAGAGTTTAAATTATACATTTTACGTTAAAAAAAAATAGAGTATATTACATAATAAAAATCATTATATTGTAATCCATTAAAATTATTATAATATAAAATTATTAGTTATTATTGTTTCGGTCTTTCGATTAGGTCCTCCTCATATGTAATGATTGTAATCAATTATAATATAATTATAATATAATAATTTTTATTATGTAATACACTTTATTTTTCTCAACATAAAATTTGTAATTTAGACTCTTACATATTTTTTATTATATTTAATATTTAATATAAATTAGAGAGAGAGAGAGAGAGAGAGAGAGAGAGAGAGAGGGAGAAAGAGAGAGAGAGAGAGAGAGGGAGAGAGAGAGAGAGAGAGGGAGAGAGAGAGAGAGAGAGAGAGAGAGAGAGAGAGAGAGAGAGGATGACGCCAATATCATTTTATAATATAGAAATTAAAACGTTTATATGTTATACAATTAAAAAATTATTATTATGCAATTAAAAAATAATTTTTCATTTGTCTGTTTTGAATAATCTCATTCGGTATTTTTCCTACAATTGTTTTTTAAAAACTTTTAAAAGTATAATTTCAATAATTATACAAAAATGTATTTGGCTTAATATATTTACTAATAGCTGTTATTTATTTCAGAAAAAAAATTACGAAAAGGGGAAAAAAAGCAGAATTCGATTATGGAATTTCCAACATTCTGTTCTCGCGCGAGGCCACGTCGAGTTCTTCTGGATCACGTTTATAAATGCACTATATACTGCTCACGGAAAATCGTAAACAATTAATAAAACAATTAATAAAAATTGGGAACAATTAAAATTGGAACATAAAACGTCTTTAAGATCTTTTTAAAACGCCAACATAAATTTTTAAGACATTTTATCCCCCCCCCCCCCAGTTTTGGACATGTATCCAAATTTGTGCTCTCTAGGATATAAGTTAGAGACAACGAAAAATATTTATTTAATTATTGTAATACGAGGGTGGTTCGATAAGTCTGGTAAATCTTTTTGGGATGGTGCTACAATCCATTTGATGATATGACACCTGTTTGAAAAGTATCACTCTTCAAACCCTTTCAGGTCAAATTTCAGCCAGAATTAACGCATTATTAACGTATGGTAATTGTTAACAAAACATTTAAAGTGGGTAAGAAATTTAATAGTTGCCGCATACAAAAATGAAAACAAAAAAAAACAATTTCCGCGAAAATTACAGAATTAAGCTTCAATGAGTTCTATTCTAAAACCCGGAGAATAGAGATATGGATACGAATAAATTCGATAGTCAAGAGATTCCACCTATTTTATTCATCTTAATATGTGTAATTATACACAAAATTCATTTAGCTCTCAATCATAGTTTATTGTGTCTCAATCGTCGTCGCCACAGTTTTAATACTATGACAGTCCGCTATATTCTTGATTTTACAATCAACGCATGCGCAGAACAAAACTGAACCCTTCGTTTGCTCGTACTGTCGCTACTGTATGTAGTTACACTGTGCTCGAGATTTATACACACGCTCGCTTTTAATTAATTTATATCTCCGAACAAGCTTCGGGTGTTGGCCTTCCGCGTTCGCGTTTTTAATCATGTTACTCGTTTTCGCGTTACTCTCGCTACACCGTGCTATATCAATTTCGATTGCCTATCGCTTTTCCAATAGGGAGGCATTACGCCTTTTGCGATTTGAACTACGAACTACATATGCTCGCGGCGCTCGGAACTTTGTAATGCGTGAGTTAAATTCAATTGTCGCATCTCTACGTTTTTCTGTCACGTTTCATCCTTCAATAATCAGTTACCATCACTCAACATTACCATATGTACTAATATTACTATATATACTATATATATATATATATATATATATATATATATATATATATACTAATAATTTTCTTTTATTTCAGATTCCCGCTACGTGGAGGTTCCCCTGTTCCTCATTTCATATTCATCCATTTCATTTCGTGTCATTTATCCAGATACTAGGTAAGTACTCATTCACACCGCACACATATCATTCACTCTTATTTCTACTGCACGCGATCGCAAAGGACCCGCAACGACCGCATCTGACCGCAAATGCGGCATCTTCACCGCAAAAAATTCGTCAATGTCTTTGCATCTACTTAATTCATATTTTTCTATCGTTATTCTTTGTTGCTAACTCTTTTTCGATTGCTATTTATTTCATCGCAAAATTTTGCATTCGTCCGCATACGCGAAATTGTCTATTTGTACGTTCTTTATACGGTATATTGTAGGAAAGGTGCGGTAAAACTTTAGACACAACATATATATTAAACAAAGAAAACTCTATTCGTTGATTCATGCGGATCCGATTCAAAACTGTACGTTTAATCGTTTATATCTAAAAATAGGTTACTAAACGAGAATGATGCGGTAAATGTACTCTACATAATACAACACCCAGGGAGATTAAACCATCTTTATTCTTATATATATGTATATGGAAGTTTTCTGATCCCGTTCTCGATATCTCATCGCAGTTTTAATGCAAAATAATATATTCTAAATATTTCCATTAGTTAGGATAACAATACTTGGTTGAAATAAACTTTACGTATATTTATATAGATATTGTTTAAAATTTATTGTTTTGTTTTCTTTTGGATAAAGATATATATATATCTTTATCCAAAAGAAAACAAAACAATAAATTTTGTCCGCACTAATGAAATATTATTCTAATAATACTATTCTAATACTATTCTACTATGAAATATTGTTCTGAATACTATTTGAAATTAATGTTTATAATTATGTTTTCGATCGTTCCGGATCAGCACTTGTATCGATTATGATACTTGTTATTTGTCTGCGTGTAACTGAAGAGTGAATAACTGTTACATTTTATTCTTTTCATTTGACGAAAAAATTATTTGATCAATCTTGTTATTTCATCTAATTATCAACAAAATTAATATTATATTCTACTGATTGTATGTATACACACAAGTTACATCAATTCGATGAATATTAATCTGCTTTCTTCTTTTTTGTCGGTTCTTTTTTCAAAAAATAATTTCACATATATCTGTGACGTTCTCATTCTTATTACAGCTTCACTTTATAAGAATTCTTGTTTCCTTCTGACCTGTAAAGAATGAAGCTAAGGAACCTCATTGTGATGTTGAATGGTTGGTCCCATGATTGATGCACTACTTGTACTAAATTAGAATTATATTGATATCGTTGAGAATGACTTGAAATAAGTCGAAACGCGTATGGATTTTATACCAACTTTTTATATTGTTATATTTTATATTGTTTACATTAAAAATGAACATATAAACATTTTCATTATTATACTTGCGCAACGATTACCGCGCTGATTCTTATTTTTTCTTACATTTTAATATAGTATTAGCATTTTAGTATATTTTATATTTCAAAGAAATGTCAATAAAATTTTAAAGAAATATCAGAGTAATTTCAGTTTAGTTTTAACGATTTTTCTGTATGTTAGTTGAATTTCAGTAAATTTTCAGTAATTTCGCTGAAATATTCCAAAATGTGGAATTATTTCAGCGAAATTTTTTCATCAGAGATTTTATAATATTGTAGCGTATATAATTATATGGAATGTTTTTTATAATATATGTAAAAATCTCTAAAAACTCTGTATGGACGAAACAAAATACAAAGTTGCTCTTACAAAAATATTTTGAAAAGAAAGATATGTTTCATGATCCAAAAATAAAAAAGAAATCATTGAAATGAGATAGTGAATGATTTTAAAGTAAAAAACTACAACGTACTGAAGACATATTGGATCGAAAAATGCGAAACTTAAAACAATCGTACAGAAATTTGATAATAACAAAAAAACAGGATGTTGATAAGTTGGGAATGATATGAGATTATGGAAGATATATTTAAGGAGGACACAATAAATATAAATATAACATTTTTTTTTCGTCTGTGGAATATCCCGACAAAGGAACGAATGCTAAACACATCTCTCTCTCTCTCTCTCTCTCTCTCTCTCTCAATTCTTCTATTCCGTCGATCTCAATATGTGAAGTGGTACAAACTCTCAATTCAACATGTTCAAATATACATGTTGAAATAACAGAAGATTAAAATTAAAGGAACATTAACCTTTACTTGTTAGGTATATCTATAAAAATTCATATATATTCCTTAAAAAAATAAATTATAAATAAATAAATAATTAAATTATAAAATAAATAATAAATAAATAAATACGTAAATAAATTATAAATAAATATATTCCTTAAATAATTTTATTATATTTTTATTTTATTTACTTAATAAAATATACTAATATACGAATATACTAATCAGATTGTGATGTTTTTTTCTCTTATAGTACATTTTCTGAAACTAAAATAAATAAACGTTAAAAGGTATTAAAAAGCAGAAAGCTACAAGATCTAAAGCATTATATTATGCGAAAGAAAGAGTTTGAGTCTAATGAAAAGAAATTAGATACACTAGAATTAGATACACTAGAAAGTATAAAGCAAACATTGGAGAATTTTTCTAACGTTCAGAAAGAGAGAAATGAAATATTTAAAAATATACTTCTATCTTTAATGGGAAAAATTAATTCACCATTAAAGGAAGATCTTTCAGCCAATAAATAAAATATGAATTCTTGTAATATAAATCTAAACTTCAATTTCTATTATGATTGAAAAAGTATCAATGGGGGGGGGGGGAGGGGAGTTTATTTATTATTTTTTATTTTAATAGATACAGCAAATATTAATAATTTTGATATGTATGAAAACTAATGCGTTCGATATAATACATAATATATTTTAACATAATACATAATACTCTAATAATATGATACTTTAATATGTTTAACTTTAATGTAATTAAAATATTTGTATTTAAAATAATACATGTGTAATGCAAAATACTAATAAATTCGTTTAAATAATTACAATTCTTCTACAATACGACTACGTTTTTCGATAGCATCATGATTTTCTTCATCCATTACAATATCATTATGCTGTTCTTCCATATTTGCATCAATTTCATAATTTTCATCTTTTGGAAACACTTTGTCACCAATGAATTATAAAATTGTAACAAGCTCCGGCAATCATCTTATTAACTAACTCAAAATCGGAAACATCTAAATATTTCAATCTTCTGAACTTTGCTTTTATTAGTTCAAAAACTGCTTCGATAATAAATCGTATTGAACTTAGTTTTATGTATATAAAATCTGAGAACGAGTTAAGTGTCCATTATCTTTAAACAGCGTCATTAAATTACACATCAGGGGGATGCTGTATCTCCAATTAAATGTCGATTATCTTGAATTAAGAGCGCTTCTGCATTTGTTATGTGTTGATATAATGGACTGTTTCTATAAACTCTAGTATATGTCCTGACATATCAATGCAACAATTTATAAATAATTCTTTATGATCACAAACTCCTAAAATATTTTATAACTTAATACGTATAATATATTTAATTAAATGTGCATTTAATTAAAATATTTATTATATAGAACATTAGAAGTAATTATTATATAGGATATCATTTCACCCATGTGCAAAAAGCCTATTGAAATAAGAATTGTTTTAAGTATGGAATTTGTAAAGCTTATCCTGCAATATAATAGAATGAAATCATTTTCTATTATAATAATCATTAGCATTTCCTACAGGCTGCTTACACGGAATATGAGTAGGGAAGCACACGGACATGGGCTCGTGCTTGTGTGTGTTACAGCGCCGCACCACGATAAATGGCCGAACTTATAAGCATGGAAAAGTGATGTTTTGACGACGAAATTTATGTTGCGTGCTATTTTATTATTATTTGCTTAATAGTGAAAATGTGACTCGTTTCGTACTATCAAAGTCGTAATTATTGATGAAAACTAAAGTTATCTTGAAATTTTATATGTAAAAGCGTATATTTTACTCGTTTCAACCGCTGTCGGACCGTGTGTTTCTGCCCGAATATAGGCTCATTTTACGTGCCTTTTACGACCATTTACTAACTGTCAAGGGAGGAAAGGACAGTTTTCAATGATTTTTACAATGTTTTAAAGTGATCTCGTCATTTCGTTTCATCCAAATTGTTTTTATTTAAAAAATGACACGCAACATAAATTAATCTCATTCTTCGCTTCTGACGTCACGATTCCAACATGATCCCCGCGACCTAGTCAGGAGCTTTAACGTCTACTATTACAGTTATGTCAGAAAAAAACCCGGAAAAAATTATTTTATATGTAATTATATAAAATTATATATTTATTTATATAAACTGATTATATATAAACTTACATATAAAATTATATATAATTATATAGAATTATATATAAAATATGTCTATTTATATACAAATATACAAAATCATATATAATTTTATATAAATTATATATGTAAAATATTTTTTCTCGGAAATCTATGAAAAAAAGGAACAAATCAGCTTGATCATGCTAACTAGTTACATTTTTTACTTATAAACGTGGTATTAACAATGCATTCGAAAGCTAGCACATAAAAGGCTCTAATTAAATTAAATAATCATTTAGAAAGAGAACAGGAGCTAGAACTTAGAGTTGCTGCTGTACCCCATTAAATGACTCAAAATGAAGGCATTTTTCTGAAATCGAAATTAATAGCAACGATCATTACCGGTTTTAATAAAGAATACATATTCTAGAACAATCTAGAATAATGTTAACATATGAAACGCGAGATATGATTGGGCTATTCCATCATTGCGAAAAGACACCCCGTAAGAGTATATAAACGAGAACTTTTCGCGGGCATCGCATTTTAGTAAACTTTACCAGTGAAAAATATAAAAAAGCCCATCAGAGCACATTGGCTGTTCGGATGCACAAAAAACTTTTTATTTTCGTGTGAATGTAAGAAAACGAATAAAATAGACGTTTTAACCCTTCAATTGATCCTTATCAATAAATGAAATATAAGTCTAAATTACATGAGTAACGCAAAATTCAAGATGATGAATCCCGACAATTTAGCTTGTTCTTTTTTATCCAAATGCCAATTTGCCGTGTAATGAATGACCAATTGATTAACATGAATATTAAATTAAACAATAATAATATAAAAACTTATATAAAATAAAAACGGTGTCGTATACATTGCATCGATAGATAAAATTACATCGTTCATCAAATTGTCAGATTTGCTATGTAATTATTAAAAAAAAAAACGCATTTTAGTAAGAGCATTTTGTTAGTTTGGTAGAAGCATTTTGTAATTTAGTCATTTTGTAAGCATTTAGCTGGTATCCGAAAGAACATTTCGCTAGTCGAAAAGTAAGTCACACTGTAATCGGAACTCTTTGTGCAACTTTGTAATCGATGTTTTGTTAAATCTAAATTTTTGAACGCTAAATTCATTTTTTACTCGCTTATTGAACTCGTCAGTTATCTCGCGTTGAGTTTTGTGAAAGTAGTGCGTCAATTGTACAATGATAATAGTTTATTAAAAAGCAGTGATCAATTTATCTCAAAGTTTTTTCTTTTTTTTCTTTTCTTCTTTCTTTCTTGTATTAGCATCATTGTTTCGAGCTATCGCGAAGTGAATTAGTGTGGTGTGTCGTCTATGCCGTCCACTAGATGTACAGTGCGTGGGAGTGCACCGCGTTAGATTTAGGGACATATAATCTAAGTTGCGGTACTCCGATTCTCACTTCTCGAGCGATGCCCTTTTGAGCATCTGAGATATTCCTTCCTATATCTATCCCATGCTATTGCACCGGCCCGTGAGCACTGACCAGCGTCTTCGGATCTTCCTGCCCAAGATCATCACGGGCTCGCCTTCGAGCACACGGCCGCCTTCCAAGCGGGGAGCAAGCGCTCCTACAGAGCACTCCACATTTCAACCTTGCATCGTTCCTTCTCCGTTGCTCATCCTCCACAAATGCGTTCCTGCAAAAAAAGGAACCAAGGTGTTTTGCTTCATTTTTCCATCCTCAGTGCGAATAGTACAGGACAATAAAACTGATCATCAGGCCGAGGCTCATTCATCGGTACCTGTGCACTCTTTTTCACATGCACGGAATTGTTTCTAAATATCACGGCAAATACAAGAGAAGAAAATGTTCGCAGGATAATATGGGCCGTACTAGGAGGACCGGCCGAGAAGAGGTTCTTCAGTCCCTTGTAAGGGAATACCATCGTGTCGGGGTGTTCGACCCGCGGGTCTTCATCGACCCTCGGTGGACACAAGAATCACCAAAATATCATCCGGTCCCCGGAAATCATCCGGATCCGCCGCCGTCGCGTCCCACCGCCCGAGTCTTTCCGCGGATCATTCGGATGGAGGCTGTGACACGAAAAGTAGTGCCGCCCCCGTCGAGGTGCTAATCAAAATGTTTATTTTTTTATTTTTTTATTTTCTTTTTCATAATAAAAGGCCGCTAAACTATACATTCTCGCTGCCTTTTTCCTTTACAATACTTTTCTTCCCTTTTTTATTATTCAAGCATTTCTGTTCACGTAGAGGCAAGGAGTAAACCGCTAATCAACATTCTGTACACCAATGTCTAGTAATACCTAATTCTTAGACATTACTGCCAAAACTTTACATAATATTCAGTAATGCCCGCTAATGCCCAGTAATGCCCATAATTCTCAGTAATATTCAGTAATGCCCTAGTAATGTCCGCTAATGCCCAAATAATGCTTAACAATGTTTCTATTAATAAAAAAATAGAAAATTTAATCAATTTAATATAAAAAACATAGTTTAGGCATTATTTAGTTTGTATCGTATTACAGTTTTATATTTGTGTATATTTTGTCACTGTTGGAAAAAAATGTGTCGAATTTAATATAAATTACATGTATCAAACGGTCAAATTTTTAGATTAATTTAACACAAGATGAATATATATATATATATATATATATATATATTAGATATGAGGAATAAACCACTGAGAGAATTACGGAGCATTATTGTTGAATCTTTATGTAATGCCCCAGTAGTGTTGTATATGTTGTATGAATGTGACAGATTTCTTAATCTCAAAAATACCCCATCCAGATATTTAATTCGAGTGATAAAGTAATTTCCCAGTAATGCCCCAAATTTGTATAAATACTTGATTGCTAATGTATAAGAAATATATAGTATATAATATATATAGTATTATAATTGAATAATTAATATATATAGTATATAATATATAATATATAATATATATAATATATAATATAATATATATAGTGTTATAATTGAATAATTAATATTCAACAGTTTTAATTTAAAGAATGACAATGATGTTAATTAATGGCTGGTAAGACAATAATACCTAGTAATGCTTGCTGCTCGGTAATTCCTATTGATTCTTAAGTAATGTCTCAAATAATTCCCTCAGCGATTTATCTTTCTGTTAGATGGTTACATAAGTAGTATGTAAAATTTTATGGTATTATGTAACTCCACATTTTATTAAACTAACTCTCGAATATGTTAAAAAATTCAACACATAATGATAACAAGGACTTGAGTGGATTGTATTTTCAACACAAATATAAAACGGTTTTTACTGTGCACACGTAGGTGCACAATACAGATAATTTAAAAATAATGATAT
The DNA here is from genome assembly GCF_024713525.1 of Acromyrmex echinatior. Lineage (NCBI taxonomy): Eukaryota > Metazoa > Arthropoda > Insecta > Hymenoptera > Formicidae > Acromyrmex > Acromyrmex echinatior. Next base: position 8,359,185 of record NC_141864.1, on the reverse strand, counting down.
GTAATGCATTTTTATATATTTAGTAATTGTGTATTTATGTATATTTATGTTTTATAATAAAAACACGAGTTACATAACATCAAAAAGTTATGTAACATAACTTATATAACATAATATTTAAACTTATTACACATATATAACACACACACACACACACATAATATAAAGCGACAAACAAATACATTTATTATGTAATTGAAGTTATATGAATAGATGCATGGTCATGAAGGAATCAAAAGCTGATTGCTTGACACGACCGAAACAAAGAAACTAATGAACACATCTGTCTGAAATTTTAACAGTAATCCTGTAAAGGATCAAACATTTTTAAAATGATAGCAGTTTGATATTTGTGGGATCATTTCTATATTAGATCGAAAACTTTTCGAACTTATATCCTCGTATAAATCAACATATAATAATAACTGTGTATTAGAGTCTACTAATAAAAATAGTATGTTTCATTAAAAAAACATAGATGAGACCTTGCATCAGACCTTGATCAGACCCTGCAGACGCCACCCTAGGTCAAACTGAAGATCAGTAGATAGCTTCTTTGAAACCTTACAACTTTTGTCTGAAGCGTTTCTTCCAAAAATGTTATGTAAGGGTCTTATAGCACAAGGATGGCCGTAATGAATAGTCATAGGTCAACACATTATATTTTAGCGTATTATGCCAATACAAGTACAATTCACATTCCTTCACGATTAGTTATAGTTACCTTTTTGTTCAGTTCATAAATCTAGGGTCTTTTTGGACACACTATATAATATATATGTTATACATATATATGTGCTATACATATATATAACATACATTACATAGTCAATAGTCATATGCATAATTTTCATATGACACTGTACGTTTATGAAATGTATATAAGTATATCATATTCAAAGTGTTTTAGTAAATGTATACACTTATAGGTCAATGTATACATTAACTAACAGCAAGTTACAATAAGTATATTTTTACTAAATGAACACTCTGACTGTGACATAGATATATCTTCGAATGCAAAATATATTTGAAATATATATATATATATATATATATATATATATATATATATATATACACGTGTAATGTAATAGCACTTTTTCCTTTGTTCGCAATGCCATTTTAACTTAAGATGTAACATGTATTGTCAGTACATAAATACATTGCACATATGTAGCTATTCCATCTTTATTATATTTAATGTACCTTTTACAATAATAAGCCATAAATCAGCCATAAATTAGAAGTCAGACACTAAAAATTGACGACTGTGATTGATCAATTTTTAGCTAACTTCTGATTTATGACTAATAACTTATTATAGAAGGCCTATAAGTCTGTCTTAAGTACAATCTTAAGATGTAATAAGTCAATCCGAGGACTGTATTAGCATTTTAAGATATTATTTAAGACAGTTTTAAAAACGGATTATGAATATCGTCCCATCGAAATGATAGGATCGAATGTCAAAGGGACCTGCCCACCGAAATGGCGGAACCGAACCAAAAAAACTGAAACAAAAAATCCAAAGTGTTGTAAATTATAATGTACTCCCTATCGTTTAGCCGAAGATTTTATTGATAATATTTTTAGTTTCCAAAATACAATAACATATATAATATGTGTCAAACAAAAAAATTGTCAAAAATTCAAACATATTTATTTCCATCAATTTAAAAAAAAAGCTCGGTCAGACGATAAAGAGTACATTATAATTTATGAAACTATTTAGATTTTTTGTTTGAGAAGAACCAAAATGATAGAATCGTATACAACTTTTGCCATTACCTCCAACGCGTTTTTGCACGAAATGAAAGAATTTATAAGAAAAAACGGGGTCGGACCGGTGAACTGAGACCCAAGTAGTACATAGCGCTTATAAAGTTAACAAAGCGCTAAAAAAGGTTGTACGCGCTTTTTTAACACTTTGCAAGCGCTATTGTGCTATTTGAGGATAATAGCACGATATTATTAGCAGGCATATTAAATGTTGAAGTTGACGTACTCAAGTAGGAAATCTGTCAAAGTGATAAAGTGTAGTAACGCAAAAATGCGTCGAATGAGCCTAATTTCATCGAAATCAGAGATGAAGGCCGCATTCTGAATAATTACCGAGAAATTTTCAGTTGTATTTTTATTAAAAATAATCCTATATTTTACTATTTATGTTATAAGATTGATATTTTAACTTTATTGTATCTAATAACAGAAAATAATTTAAATCGGACTTTCAAATTTTTAAATAATAAATAATAAAATTAAGGCTAATAAGAGTCAGCGCGGAAATAGGATTAATTTATATAAAATAAGTAGGAGGAATAGGCGGATTCTAACGTGTTTCTCTGAGGGGGGAACGGGGGGTACTCGTACGCGCGGGAGGTCAACGCGGGGAAGATCTCCGATTAACAGTATCGCTGTTTATGTAAACAGTGACAATTGGGGTTCTATATTTACGTAAACATAGGATCTCAATCGATAAATTACATAAATATGATACACGTGATGACGTTTCGCTATGCCACAGCCGCCGCCGCCGCCGTCCGCCACAGCGCGCCACCGCCACCATCGACCGGGTCAATCCACCACACCAGCATGTGAGTTCACATACATTTACCGCATATATTTACCATTTCTCTTCCTCTCATGTGTCATCATCTTTCCCACAGCAATGGCTTCCGTTGTATTTTCTTTTTCTCACGCAAAGATATTTTATCATACATTTTTTTTTATTTAATGATTTAAAGGAAGCGAATGTTAATACGAGGATGTACCATCAAGTGCGATGATGCTGTCGATACGCGTAATTTAATAGCGCGAAGATAAGAAGGAAGCGACTAGATGTACAAGTAATATAATTTACATATATTTCTTTCGCATTACATAAAATTTTTTATTTTGAAAAAATATGTTTATTTTAATTTTTATTATAAAATAAAATAAAGTAAAATTAAATTAAATTAAAATAAATAAATAAATAAATATTTTTAAAAATGTGATGTTGAAGTGCCATTGTTTCTGTTATACAAAAAGCATTATATTAACATGCAATATATAAGATAAACTTTTCTTATATATTGCATATTAATGTAAAGCTTTCTGTATAACAGTTCACATATGACATAAATTTATGATACAATTCCAAATCTCCAGTTCCGGATCTAGTGCATACTGCCGGAGACCAAATAATTCCTCCAAATGGAAACTTGCGACTTCTTCCCACATATCAACAAGCGATTCTCTGAATTATCGCCTATCCAGATGAATCCATTGTCGCGTTATGTAGAATTGATATGTGGAAGGAAGTTGCAAGTTTCCATTTGGAAGAATTATTTGGCCGTCAGATCCGGAGTTGGAGATTTAGAATTGTAAGTATCCGGAGGCGTTGCGAAGCACTGAATAGGTACGCTCTAGTGTAGGGCGCAAAATTTTAATAGGCAGCGCTTTTTACTCTTGTAAATATAAAGCTCTACTTTATTTGATATTTTAAATGAATTAGCTAAAAGTGATTTTCTGGAAATCTTTTTAAATAGCGTTAGCAATAGCATTACAGATCTTATTAACTGTCAATGTCTGTGGCACTGCAGAGGCATTTTTTTCAAAATTAAAAATAATAAAGAACTATCTAAAAAATACAATGATGCGGTTATGCAATTTAGCTATGATATCAATTGAAAAAGAATTGGTGAACAGTTTTAATTATGTAATCAATGATAGAACTTGACATCTTAACAATTGAAGACGTAATCAGAATATTTTTAAAAAATAAAGCCAGAAAATATAACAGTATGTCATATTAAATGTCAAATATATTATTACAAAAGAAAATATTAAATTTGTTGCATTCATATTCCTGTATTATGCAAATTGATGGAAATTCCTTTTTTTTTTATTCGTTGCCATTAGCGGATTGGTGCGTCAAAAACAACGATGGAAAATTTTGAGCGTAAGGCGCCTAAGTAAGTATCATATATTTATATTATGTGAATTTCTTTTATACATTGCATGCTAATGTAATGCTTTTTGTTTTACAGAAATGAAGGCGATATATCTCCAAATCATTTCAATATCATATTATTTATTTCATTTTTTTTTGTTTTAATTTCTATAGTTTTTTTTATATATTTTTTATTTATTTTTATTTTATAATAAGTGAAATGAAGCATTTTATCCTACATCGTTTTACGATAAGTTTTTCCTGTTATCTATAAAAATGTAAGAAAAATAAATAAATGATTCGTTTAACTAATACATTTTTTTACATTACCATTATTACAATAAAATTAATTTAAGAGTATCTTAAATGTATCTAAAGATACTTTCGAAGTATCTGATATTTAAAAACGAAAAGATAAAGAATATAAACCATGAATGCCAGGAATCGTTAGCGATTGATTATATTTGATTACACAACATTATAATCTAATTTCACATAATTAAGTACATAAACGTTTCGGTCTTACATTAGGCCATCTTCAGTAATAACATAATAATTACAAATATTTACTCCAAAAAATTCGTCTACGTGTATAGTTTTATGACATGTCTACTTGTAACGTAAAACCGCTCGTTATTTAATAATTTATTTTTAAAATTAGCACGTAATTGATGTTAGTCCGAACAGATTAAAATTATCCAAAGATAATTGTCTTTTTATTACAATAATTCAGATAGTCCAAATGTTCCTATTTAGTTGTTGCATTGCGCAAAATTTCCAGATTCTGTAGTTACAATATTAGTAGTAGTTACAATATTCTTTGGTTAATTAAATGTTTTCTGATCGTGTTTCGAGTTGTAAATATAAAAAAATTTTTTTAGTACCTGTTATAGTTAACTATGTGGAACAATATCGAGATTCTCTGACCGTATTATCACAGCATCAGATCGATTGTGGTCACAAAATTAATTGGGATAACGTTCAGGTGTTAAACATAGAATCATGCTTTCATAAAAGAATGACATCAGAAATGATATTTATTAAAAAATAAATCGAAGGTCTGAACTTGCAGAGTGATGCGGAAAAATTACAAACGATTTAATAAAGTTCATAATTCAAATCAGTCGTTTATATTTTTTCGTGTGCTTTTATCGGCTTACGTATAAAACATACTGTTCTTATATACTGTTTATATATATATATGGGATATATATAAATTTTAATTCTTTAACAAAATAATATTATATATATATATATATATATATATATATATATATATATTATATATATAAACAGCTGGCACGTCAAGTGTTAGTTGCTGCCAGGATCAATAACTGCAATAATGACTTTCCCCAAAATCTCCTCATGGTCTTATACGTCTTCTTATCATTCTGCGAGCATACTGCGTTACATTTCGCCGAAGTATCTTTATTTCCTGGAGTCAAATCTTTGAGACAATTTGCTGCGATGTGTCCGAATTCATTGCACTTGTCCTTTCGTCTTGTTTGGATAGTCCTTGCCTAAACGCTTGTGTCACTATAATTAAAACATCTTGTTATGTTCACCGGCGTTTGATTTGCAATCTTCTTCTTAGTGGCCATATTCAATTATTGCTTCAGTTTACCTCAATTAATTTTCTGCATCTCATATTACAGGAAACGTTGTCGCAGATCCTTAATTGTCGTCACACTGTAGAAGATAGATTTATAAGATTCTTCGTCGTTCACTCCATCAATTATATATTGAATCTTGGCTTCCAATTCGATATTCGCATAACTCGCCAATTCTAATACTCGGTAAATATACTCTTGGTATGATTCATTCGATTTCTTTTTGACAGCGCTCCTTATGCACTTGCCTGCTGTTCATCGTTTTGGCAAACTCTTCTATTAAAGCACTCTTCAAATTCCTTCATGTTAGTAAGTGACACTCGGAATTTGCAAATAGTTTTGCAGATCCGCGCAATTCCCTTTTAGCATATATCACCTTTTGTGCATCCATTCACTTGCACATGTCTGCCGTTTCTTCGAATGATACCAACCATCGTTGCATATTTTGAGCGCTATCGCCGCTAAACGTTCCTAATGACTCCTCAACATCTTTGAAGGTTAGACTCCTGTACGCACCTCACGTTCATGACTTACTTTGAAGGTCACTCGATCATCGTGGGAGATCGCCAGCGTGATCGCGCGTTGTCACCGCCATTGATCTTCCATCGATCGTCTTATTCGCCATCTCGTATGCACTATCGATTTCGTCCGCATCATTTGCGTCTGCCTCTAATGCAGCGCGTAATCTTTCGCGTAAAGTAGCTTTAAGACTGGATGTTGGTAGCCCTAAATTAGATAGCTGCTTCTGTAGTTCTACTTTCGACATCGCTACGTTTAATTCTCCTTTCGCGTTGTCCTCGCCATTATCGCCCTTCGTCCTTTTTCGTAACATCGCCGTTGAGATCTAGCTGCTCAAGTCCTCGTGTTATCTTCTCTGATTGCTCCTTCGTTCGTCATGATGTCTGTGATCGCTTTGCCCGACAAATATCTTCCTAGTCGCCGTACACGTTACTGTAGGAGACGTTTCCTGTGTGACGTTTACCGTGGCCTCGTTCCCGTTTTTACGATCTCTTATTTCTTCGACTCGATTCGTCATCCCGCGTCATAAATTGTTCTTTCGCACTGCTCGATTTTCGATTTGAGTCGCGATCTCAAATGAGCTCCCAAATGTAGGATCGCGTACACGAACTTGAGTCACCCACGCACGAAAGATAAAAAAAATCACTCGCCGTTCTTTACATCTCTGTGTCTTAATGCTACTCGCGCGCCACAAGCACTGCTCTCAGCACCATCGATGCACTGGTCGATGCACGGATCTATCGATACAAGAATCGATATCGACAGAATCAAGATGATCCTGCATTCCCACATATGTATGTCTCTATATATTATATTTTATATATATATGTATATATATATATATATATATATATATATATATATATTTTGTAATAGACAATATATATTAAAGATATCTAAATGATCTCTCTTAAAATGTCTTTTAAGACATTTCTAAAAGATATCTATTAGACATATGTAAATATCCATTACAAATATTTAAAAAAATTTTTTAATATATCTTTAAGATGTCTAATAGATATCTTTTAAAAGTTCTACAAAGATATCTTTAATAAAATCTTTTTAGACATTTTTTTAGACATCTTTTAGATATCTTCTGTAAATATCTTGAAGATATTTTTAAAGAGGGATATCTATAAGATATCGTTTTCTGGATATCCATTTGCTTGCAGCAACACTTGACATCAATACCACTCACTACAAATTTCGTTGAAATTGATTGATATTACGACGTAAAGTCTCCTTAAATCGTACTTTCCTTAAGACATTGTTCCGAAAAGTTAGTGTTTAAAAAATTCGGTAAATTTCTTCTCAGTGTATAAATATTACACAATATAATATTATACAAATCAAAGCATAACAAATATTTTGTAAAGAACGAAATATATATAATAATAAAATTAAAAATGGATATTAACACTTTTGCAGCCGACTACCAATGCTTTAAGTATCCTCGAAAGCATGTACATGATTTTTGTTTAACGTTAACCATAGCTCTTGTAACTTATCCAGACGCGCTTGTGCTTACTGTTCTGTTATGTTTCGATTGGACGTAAAGAAATTGTTCAATTTTATTACCTGATTCTTGATTTGGGCATGTATGGCTTTCAGCCTCTTCAAATCCGCCATATTGAGGTTAGATTGCATTTTACAATGCTCGTTGCTTAACCGTTACGATTGCTATCTCCAATTGCTTTTTCCACTCGCAGCTTCACATTGGGCGCCAAATGTTTGGGAGAACTGAGTGTTCTCGAAAATAAATGCGAGGATTATGAAAACCAAATACTAATTTATTGATCACGAGTGACAATGTTGTGTTATACAAAAGAAAGATGTGTGTGCGTGTGTGTGCGTGTGCGTGCGTGCGTGCGTGCGTGCGTGCGTGCGTGCGTGCGTGCGTGCGTGCGTGCGTGCGTGCGTGCGTGCGTGCGTGCGTGCGTGCGTGCGTGCGTGCGTGCGTGCGTGCGTGCGTGCGTGCGTGCGTGCGTGCGTGCGTGCGTGCGTGCGTGCGTGTGTGTGTGTGTGTGTGTGTGTGTGTGTGTGTGTGTGTGTGTGTGTGTGTGTGTGTGTCAAATAATTATTATAGAAAATAATGGTAAAACTAATGGTTCCATCCCTGGATTATATTTTATATTTGATTACGTATACATAAAACTTATTCGAATTTTCTAACATTCTGAGATTGACTAATTATAACTTCTAATTATCCAGCTTCTAAAAAAATGGAACGGCTATCATTATCAGACTTGAAACAATGGATGTTATTAAAATTGATTAAAAGTGAATGTAAACAATCATTAAAAACATGATAACTAACATATTTTTTGTCGATTTTTTTAGATGCCATCTACTCAAATAAGTACTTTCCCACCCCCAACAACGTTGAATTTTATGAAGCCCTGGAAAAAGCTCTGAGGAGTCTTAAAACTAGAAAATGTGACGTTACAACAGAAAACGACGACAAGAAATTAAAGAATCTTTTTTATTATTTGTATTAAAGAAAGAGTTAAGAATTTCTTTTTTCTTTCAATATGGAAAGAAAAAGATAAACTCTGAACTAATGCAGTCAGTTTAGCTAGAAAAAAAACACTCAAATATGATCTATAAGAAACTGTAGAATTCCTAGAGAATAACCCAGAAGACAACGCAGAGTATAATCCGGAGGATAACTCAGAGAACAACCCAGAGAATAATCCAGAGGATAATCCAGAGGATAATCCAGAAGAAATCGAAGACGGCAACGAACTGGAAAAAATCCAGCGTGGAGGAAATTAAAGAAACTGAGATTGACGAAATGAAGGACATTCAGCTGTGGTAAAAACATTTTTTAGAAATCTTGTTAATTTTAAGAATTTATATAATCTCTACATTTAAGAGGAATTCTGAAAAATATAAAAAATCAAATTTTTCAATATTTCTTAGAAAATTAACAAATCTCAGAATATTTTTCATTTATTCATTATGGGAAATTTTTACAAAATTTATTTACGCGATAAAAATATTAAATATAATATAAACGCATACATACATACTCTACATTACTCAGAATATTTATATGAGGAATTGTAATGCGTTCCTTTTAAGGGTATATTTCTGAAGAAGCCACGATTTATTAGTTTTTGTTTTGTTTTTCATTGTATTTACTTTAGCAATACAAATTATCGCAATATGTTATAGAGGAGAATGTCCTGAGTGATTTCTTGCAAAAATTGAATGGAGGCATTGATATAGAAGATATAGTAAATTAAAGTTTTATAATAAAGCCGCAGTATACGACTTTACACGCGAAGCGAGATGTTTATTTTAAATTTATTTTATTTTAAATTTTGAAAATATTATAGATTCGTAATTAGCGACTCCGAAAATCCCCAAGTACACATGGGGTTCACAGCTTTCGAAAAAGTGAATCTTTAATTATGGAGAGGGGGAGAGGGTGCTTCCCTGTTGAGTAGAAGTCTGCGAGACTTGTCCTCCTGAAGAAGCCGGGGAAGAATTAGCTCCTCCATCATATAGGCCCATCTGTCTTCTCAATGAGTCTGGCAAGCTCTTAGAGAGAGGGTGCTGGTGGGCGGATTTATGTGATTTCTGGATTCCGCCAGGAGCATTTCGAACTACCAATATGACTTTATAGAGTCTACCGTTATACATGTGGATGCCATTTGGCGGCTCAGAGAATGGGTGGAGGACGGTGTGCGGGATGGGGGTGTGGTACTGACTGTGTCTCTTGACATCGCCAATGCCTTCAACTCCCTTCCATGGCTAGTCATCAGAGACATACTGAGAACGAAAGTGTTACGGAGTGCCTTCGATATTCTGAAAACAACTATTTGTCGGATAGGAGCCTGGTGTATGTCGATCGCGAGAATAGACTAATACGTGTCCTGTGGGTTCGACTCTATGGAATGTTAGCTACGACTCGATACTTAGTCTTACTCTCCCTATAGGATATAACACATTATGTTTCGCAGATGATACCCTTTTGGTCACATATGGGTTCTCCTTTAGGAAGGCACTCGTGCGTACGGAGCTGGGAGTGATGACCTTTCTTGTAAGGGCGATTGAGAAGTTGGGTCTGAGAGTCCCTGTCAATAAGATGGAGGTTGTGGCCTTCATGGCTGAAGAGCCATGCCTCACACATCTCTTCAGGTAGGGAGGGAAGCCGTGGTTCCTGTGGGGTCTACCATGAAGTATCTGGGACTTGTTTTGGACTCGCGGTGGATTTTCCGGAAATACTTTCGTCTTCTACCAAAAGCGTACAGGATGGCCATAGCTTTAGAATTACTGCAAATATCGGCGGATCCGGCGTCGGTTCTATGGTCATGTACGATGCTCTAGTATGGACCCAAGTGGCGGTAAAAAATAGAATGATCTGCCGGGATGTGATAAAGTTGCAGCAGCAATTTGCATTACGCATTATTTGTGCCTATCGTACTGTTTCGCACGAGACGGCGGCCATACTTGTGAGACTAGTACCGTTTAGATATGTTGCGTGTTACTGTTGTACATATTTACGACAACGGGAAATTTTGAGACGAGATAGCGTGGTCGCTCCTCGCGCTCAGGCCATCCTTCATGACGTAGAGCAATGTGTTATTATGGCACGAATATCTTTTGGGATTTCCCCTGGACGCGCCCGGAGTTGTGGTGTGAGATGCAATAGTCTTTAGACGCGTGGCTAGAGAGAGGATATGTCCTTTCATTCAGGGTGATGTAAGTCCTGGTCGTGGCTGCTTTCAGGCATATCTCTATGAGATAGATAGGACGAGTTTTCTTGTATGTTTATATTGTGGTGCTTTTTTGGACACGGCGTACCCTCCTCTTTTGCCCTTCGTGGGCGGAGAAGAGGTGTATGCTGTTTGGGGAAATGGGCTTGGACCCAATTATGGATAGGACGTATTTGGCGATAGTAAGAGCCATTATGCTCTCTCTTCGGAATTAAACGGTCTTCGCGTTCTTCTGCGAGGCAGTAATGACTCGCAAGGAAGCAAATGAACAATCCCAGGGTGAAGATTGCCACTTGGTTCTCTGGCAGACTCTTTCGGTACCTGCCGCACCCATTTAATGAACACGTGTGTACATGCTTGTATACATCTTTATGTATTGTATGTATGTGCGTTGTAAGTTTTTGACTCCGACGAGGATGGGCCCTGATGGAAGCATGGGAAGTACTTTGAGTAGAAGTCCGATGTCCCTGTTTTCTCCGTGGATCAAGTATGGATGGGTTAATTTGAATGATTTATTATTATTTGGGATGAATTAATTTGAATGATTTATTATTATTTGGGATGAATTATTTATTATTGTGTGGTGTCCGAGTTAGATGGAGGGAGTTAGATTCCATGATCCTTGGAAAGTACCATGATGTAGTACCTGTCGTTGATTCCGTGGCGTCCTCAGTAGGCTCGGACGGCAGTTGTCTTAAGAAGAGTTTTTTAGCAGATAGCGATGTGATCTGTACCGCCTCTTGGGATGGAGCGGCTGCATCGAATCCTATTTACCCATGTTCGGGACATGAGTGTCTTCCTAGCTATCCAGGGACGACTTTTGGATCGTTGCCGGTTGACTAGGCTTGAGAAGATTTTTCTTCTCTTAAAACAAAAAACACACCAATAACTGAAGCAAAAGTTGAATTAAAAGAGAACATACAAAAATCATTGTTGGATAGCGCTTTTTATTATAGTGGATTGGAAGTAACAAAAGAAACATATCTTGATTATTAGGAATCTTATAAATTACAATACATAGTTTCGAAATAATTGAAGATAACGATAAAGCATAGAGTGAAGATTTAAATTCTTATCCTCAATGTTTAAATGATGACGCAGACTTTGACAGTTCTTACAAAAGACGAGACGGTTGAGCAAGTATTAGCGGAATTGGGATATTAATGAAGAAAATAAAAACAAAAAAACCGTCCTTTAAAACCAGTGCAAAATAGATTTAGAAGAATATATTGAGGATATAGATTACACGATAATTACATTATCGTGTAATCTATATCCTTAATAACATACTCATATACAATCAACAATATCGTGTAATAGAAATTTGTCATCATCTTTATTTATTGTACTAAAGGAAGTTAATATGATTTATTTAGACTAAGAATACAAGAAACTTGTTTAAACCAATAAATGTTATCGTAAAAGCATCAAAATCTAAAATGACATCAGATAATTAAATTAATTTTCTTTTATTACAGATTTTCATATTACAGATTTTTACTGTTACCTGTGTTACTGTGTATAATTGAAAAGTAATATAAATTTGTATAAACGAAATAATATAAAAAATTTGCAATCTCTGATACATCAATTGTCCTTATATTTTATATTTCATTTAAGAATCTAATAACAGTCATAAAAAAGTTATTAAATTAATTATATTTTTTATATTTCTTATAGATTATTTTAAAATGTGGTTAGAAGAAACTTATTTTTCAAACATTGATTTTAATAGCGTTCTTCTTATCGATTTATGGACTGGACATTGTTCCATCATTTCAAATTTAACATCTCCAGAAAAATATATTACTACTATGATTATACCGAAAGGTCGCATTAATTGCACTTCTGTGAATATATTATCTTGACACTATTTACATTATAAATTAAAATATAAAAATAATAGACAAGGTGTCCCAGAACAAACCTTTGTCCTTAAAATGACGTATTTGTATATATCACATCTCTTTTCATAATTAATGGATATTTTTCCAACTTAGGAACATGTCGCCGCCGCCGCCGCCGCCGCCGACGCCGTCGCCGCTCGGCTTCGTCGTCTTTGCCCGGCGTCGCCTGGCGACATCATCATTGTCATCGTCGTAAGTTGAAAAAATATGATTAGCTGCGTGAAAAAGAATAGTGTTTCATTAAGACAAGATTTCTTGTCTTAAAGAGCATTTCTTGTCTTAAAGAGCATTTCTTGTCTTAAAGAGCATTTCTTGTCTTAAAAAGCATTTCTTGTCTTATCTTGATTTTCAAGATAAGAAATTTTGTTTTTCTTGTCTTGAATTTAAGAATCTTGAATTTCTTGAAATTTCTTGATTTTTTTAAGCAAGACCCTTGTGGCTCGTTGAGTACATCGCATCGTAAGAGATAATAAGAAAACATAAGTACAAATTGAATATTGAGTCGTCTCGTAGTTTACTATGTTTAAATTCATGGTTTAAAAATGTGCCTATACTGTCTATTATGAACAAATCTATTAATAAAAATTAAAAATATTTTTCAAATTATCATTTTTGATATTATGAGGTTACTGCCAAATGTAACTATTTCAGATTATTAGATTCCTGAGATTAGATATAATTATTATAATTACTACATATTTTATTTAATCATTCCTGATTTAATTGATACTATTAGTAGAAATACGTAAATATTTATACATAATATACTTTTGCAAGTAATCTCAAGCAATATTGATTTTATACATATTCCTTTACAAAAATGTAAAAGTTAATATCTGGTACAACAAGGACGTATCAGTGAATATAATTTAATTTGGTTAGATCAGGGACTTCACTTTTTCATTAATCGATTTACACTCTGCTCATATTTTGCTATTTAGTGAAAATGTATGAATATAGATTACTATAACCTGTTATATAACCTGTTATTAATATCAATAAATACAAAAATGTTGAAACCTAACATATTCAAAACTTTTCAAATTAGAAATAAAATAATAAAGTATTAAAAATAAAAACTGTCACGGAAATTCAAGAAATTTCAAGAAATTTCATTTATTGTCAAGAAATCTTGGTCTTAATAACAATTTTTTGTCTTATCTTGAAATCAATTTCTAATTTCTTGTTTTGGTTTTGTCTTGATTCAAGACAAAATCAAGACAAGATTTCTTAAATTTCTTGATCTTGATAAAAAAAAAAATTGATTGATTGATTGATTGATTTATCGATCTCTTTTCTAGATTATTTAATCAATATTTTTTCAACTTAGTATGCGACCGCCGCCGTCGCCACTGCTGCCGCCACCACCACCGCCGCCGCCCGGCGTCGTTGTCTTCGCCCGGCATCGCCTAGTGTCATTATCGTTGTCATCGTCGTAAGTTGGAAAAGTTTGGTTAGCTAGTAGAAAAATTTTGATTGATTGATTGATTGATCAATCAATCGATCTCTTTTCTAACTTAGTTAACTATGTTTTTTTAACTTAGGATACCATCGCCGCCGCCGCCGTCGCCGCCTGGCGTCGTTGTTTTCGCCCGGCGTCGCCTGACGTCATCGTCGTCATCACATTGTAAGTTAGTAAAGTATGTAAAGTGGTTAGCTACATGTAAAAGAAAATTGATTGATTGATTGATCAATCAATCGATCTTTTTTCTAACTTAGTTGACTTTTCTTTTTTTAATTTAGTTAACTATGTTTTTTAGGATACCGCCGCCGCCCGGCGTCATCTGGTGTCAATCATTTGACGATGGGTCTCTCTGTTGATTTTACTGTGTGCACAATTACCGCATCTTGGCGGATCCTCTTCTTAGTACAATCTTTCATCTCATGTTCACTAGATCAATGGCCATATAAAGGCATAACTCTGCAGTCCTTAGCCATATGACCCATACACACACACATACACAAAAACAAGACATCTATAATACTGTAATATGCATATATAATCTGCAAATTTACACGCAATATATCGTAGATATATTCGATCATTCTTTATTAAAATTTTTCGGATTATAAGCGATATCTCCAAGACACAGCTTGTAACCCTCCCATTACTCTTCGGCATATACATATATGTATATGGCCTTCAAATTAGAGTCCGCAACTGCCTTGAGATTTTGAGCAAGAATTTTGGTTGATTTCGTCTAGTTCTCATTTCGGCGGATCATGTACAATAATCCGAGAATTTACTTTAATGTTCTCCAATACCTTAAGCCAATGTTCGCTAATTCCGTATAATACTTCAATTTTGCCAGATCGGATTTGTTTGCCTCAATTCTGATACCCTTGTATGGAGCATATGCAATTTTATTGACCTTGACGGAACATTACGCTGGCCTAAGTACGTCAAGTACAATCTTCTTGATGTCATATGATGATCGCATGTAAATCTATCCGCATGATTCTTTTCAGGTACTACAAAGAAGTTAGTGAAGGTAGGCACTTCTAAGATCGAACCTCGAGATACCTTTGATGAGAGCGATTTTATAGATACATACGATGACATCTTTAATTTAAATTAAAGAATTATTGTTATCGTTAACTTGATTGGGCCACGTTTATCATGCTCAACTACAGCTTCTTGAACAATATTTTTAATATTATCTACGTTCGCTTGATCTCTCATCTAATAAAGGACTATAGACACTTCTAGGAAAGCATCCCTACAGGCACGTAACGTAGTATCCATCTGACCCCTTCTCTCAACTGTCATCTTGTTAGAATCTTCTTAGATCTTATTAGAATGATCTTACTAGACAGCTCACATTGCCTATCAATTGACACTCTAAGTGCATTTATTCTAGAGATGTTAATTGATTCAAATAAAATTCTTTCCGCCAAAATATTAGATGAATTAGGTTGCTTGCCCAAGCCTCGGTCTCGCAAAATCACTTCCGCTGCTGCCCTCCATCGGTAATGCAGGAGTCATCCGCTCAATTCGGCTAGGTTCCACAAGCTCAGTTACGCATGCGCAATCAGATAGCAAAGCAAGCAGGCATTCCCCAGAAACCATCAGCAATTAGCAGAAAAACAGAGCAGGAAAATTTCATACCAGAGCCATAAGATTACAGTAATCGAAGACTTGCATACAGAATGTTAAGCAGACACTGCTCTCGACAATCTCGACCGCAGTCCAAAAAGACGCCTGTACAGGGCAGCAACCAGCAGAAAAATAATCTTAAAGACGGAGCGATAAATAAAACGTGTCATGCAAACACATAGAGAGAGATTATTTTACCCGTCTGCATTCGTGATCTTGTAGAGATCTTTGTAAATCAAATAAAATCTTCGAGCAAATTCCGAGGAAGAGTGGCACGCTCCCTCGTTCCTGGCGCCCAATATTCGATATTATAATAAGTGTAAAAATAATTGGAATTTGTCTGATTATATTATGTGTGTGTGCGCACGCGCGCGCGTGTGTGTGTATGTGTGTGTGTGTGTATTGTCGATTCCGAATAGAGAATTGCAATTATGGAAGAAAATCGGAAAGAATTATGATAACGAACATGCGACGAAGTTTGCACCATGCTCGTGAGTGCGGTTGCAAAATTTGGCCCGGCGTCGTCGTCGTCGTCGTCGTCTGGCATTGTTGTCGTTATGCGTTGTCATTGTGTTGTCACCCGGTGACGTCGTCATTATCGTCGTCGCCCAACATCACCCTGCATGCCAGAGTTTTTTGACGTGTTAATGCGTGTACACTTGAAATTATAGTATAAGCTCGCGTAGAGAGCCGCTATATTGTAAATCCCAGTCCAAGATGTGGGTCAACGTCGATATGAGATGCTATTACTCAGTCCGAGATAGTGCTGTCGGTCCTTTTTTTATGTCTCCTAATGTGGTATAAGCTTCCAAGGAAAAATTGAATCAAATTTATATTATACTCGTCAGCTATACAAATAGAAAAAAGACACAATAGTGGAATAGGCCTACTGGGGATACCACTGTAAAAAAAACGCGTTATTGCACACTACCTCCAGGGTAACGTGGAAAAATGTGCAGTAGGGGAGAGTGGTCTAACAGAGTCAATTGTAACACTGACTGTAATCACTTTATTTATTGACAAAAGGCTAACAACCAATTTTTCTCTTATCGTAATTATTCAAATAATTGAATACTTGATCAGTAGTTATTTTTACTTACAATATTTAAGACTTCACGATTATTATTTTTCTGTTTTTTTTTCATGTTGCTTAATGTTCATTAGCATAGTGTTGATGTAAATACCACCGTGATGTAAATAGTAACAAGTTGCGGTGGTACCTTTTATGGTAAATATTTTCTATAATAGATAGATATATTTGTATATATTAATATATATATATATATATATATATATATATATATATATAATAGATATATTTTTATACATTGATAGATAGATATATTAATTAGCGACTCCCCTCATCGTTACGCTCTTTTATAATTTACAATCGCACTACATAAAAAATCTACGTATTTGTTAACCTATATGTAACCTATGTTTCACTATAATAATTATTCTGATTACGACAACAACGCTCAAACACCATTTCATTTATTTCATAAACACCATGTTTAGAATAAAGGAAAAAATATATTTTCCATGATAAAAGAGATTTGGTGATGGACAGGCAGTGGCATTGTTTGGCAGTCAGTGTCACTGTTATCCGATAATATTGATAGTAGTGGCGGCCGTTTCGGCAGTGGCGGCCGCGGCTATTAATGCGGTTAAGTTAGCATCTAAGAATTAGTATTAATGTAAGTATTAATATAGTATTAATACAATATATGTATAATATATAGCTCTCTCCCTCCCCCCCCCCCCTCTCTCTCTCTCTCTCTCTCTCTGGGACTTCCGTTTCCCTTATTCTATTCCTTCCTTATTCCCTCTATCAACTTTGAAAGTCTATTTTCTTGTTTTCTGTAACTCTTCCTAAACTATTCCATCCAGGTCTCGAGACTATCAAATCTATTCTCTATTTCTTTTCTCCACTCCTCTGCACTTCAGTTTCAATCTTCCTGACCTTTCCGTTAGTCTACTTTTAAAAATCTCTTCTTCTGTTCCCTCGCTCTTCTTCAGTTCCCCTCTCTTTCTTTTTTACATCTCTTTCGCATCTCATGCTACCACGTCTCTTAATTTTTTTCCTCGCCTATCTCCATCTCCCTCCCTCATCTTCTTTATCCTCCACATTACCTATACTATCACGTCTCTCTTTCTCCCTTTCTTTCTCTCAAACAACTTCTTTATTCCTTTTCTCTCTTTTTTTTCCATTCTATCCAGACTCCTACACTTGTCCGCTTCTTAGCTCAGCGTCACCTATTTCCCCAGAATTACCTACCTCCGCGCATGGTGTTAGCTGTGCCTTCCGTGCGTCTTACTTGCTTCCCTACTTATGCTACCTTTTCCTATCCTAACTCAGCTGTCATCTAGTCCTAACTGTTCCTCTCCCTTTTGTCCTTTGTCTGTCCCTCCACTCACTCTCACTTTCTCTCACACTTACACATGCTCCCCCCAACTACTCCTTTATATCCCTGCAGATCATTCCAAGAAAAATTTAACTCACTCATCCGCGTGTCTCTAACTCTGCATCGGAAACGGAAGTCCATTTATTATGTTATACATCATCCCTAAAGAAGCCCCTAGTTTTCGCATATAATCAAAATTTTCTGTGATTTATAATAAACTGATTAGCTGCAAAAATCTTTTTCTTGTTATAATCAACATCACCCTCCCTTACTAGATGTTAAATGCCTATAACGGTCGAAGCTGGACCGTAGCTTTGACCGTTATAGTCTAACCTCTCCCAGTGTGACACCTTGACGTGGTAGGGAGGCTCACTGTGGATTGTGCCCCGCAGTCGGGGCCGTCAGCACTTGCTGGTGGAGGCAGCCGATCGGGGATGCTGATCCGCGGTGCTAAGTGCACACTGTACAAGCCTCTCGCTAAATAGAGAGACTTGTACATATCCAAGTAGAACAATAAGTCACGATAATGTAAAAATGATATTAAAATCATTCAAAAATGATTGAAAAATAACTTTTAATGATCATTTTGAAGTCATTTTGATATCATAACGATTTGTTGTTCTGCTTGGGTAAGGGTAATGATAATTTTCTTATACAGGGTGTCTGGAAATAATCATTACTAAATATTTCATAGGCAGGTAGAGTGGACTGAGTCAAAAAGCTCTGTACCATTTTGTAAATTTCCCCAATAGTTAATGAGATATTAATCCTTAAAGATAACCGAATATGTGCGCCCTCTCGGCCTACTACTGCGAAGTGTATACGCCTACCGATCGCTTGGCGCGCAGATAGTGGGGAGTGGGGATAGCCTGGCAAGCGCGTAGTCCGAGGCTCGCGGTGGGGGCACGTATACACTTCGCAGTAGTAGGCCAGCAGGGCGCGCGTATTCGGCTATTTTTAAGGATCTCATTAACTATTGGAGAAATTTAGAAAATGGTAGAGGACTTTTCGATTCGCATCGTTTTTCAAGCTTCGTTTTGCATGTAAAATCATTATGCAAGGAGGTTTGAAATAGTTTTCAACATTGTATGTAGCAGAGAAATAAGATATTAATTATTAAAACTTTTTTATTAATGACTTTTTGATGATTGCATCGCACAAGAGCAGCTTGTGGGGTGAGCGACTTAGGTAATTGCACGAAGCACTAGGGCATGAGGGCGCCGTTCGGTGGAGAAAAAAAATTACTGTTCAAAAATTGCTGCAGATCGCAATTTTTAAACAGTAATTTTTATTGTGCGCCGGTATTGGAGAATGAGTTTATGAGCGAAATAGATATTATTGAAGTAGTAAAATAACTTTTTAAGATTTTATAATTAATGTTTGCTTGGTTACCCCCCATTTTCTTCTATTCATGAGATTAATATTATATTTATCTATAGTCCTTTAGTTTTTGGGCTATAATTGAAAATGTACTGTTTAGCAGGAACATATATTAAAAGTACTAACTTCAAATGTAATTATTTTGAACATGCCTGGTTTTTTATGTCTAGTGGCATTGTTTTTTATTATCTGCAATTATAGATTGTCCTCTGATCGAATTGAATAATATTTATTATGATAGAAATTATTTGTAAATATATTACGAAAAAATAAAGTTCTCCATGTGAATCATTGGAATAATATATTTTGTTATATATAAAGGATGTCATAGAAATATAGCATCACCTGTGCAGGTAGAACTGAGTTGAAAGTTCTATCATTTTATAATTTCTCTATAAAGCTGATAGTATTTGAGTAAAAAATTATTGAAAATCAATATTTATCAATTTTTAATGATTAATATTTCGTTAACCATTGCGAAAATCATAAAATCGTAGAGGACTTTTCGACACTCAATTTAGCCTATTCTACCTGCACCTAAATCTGCTCTACTTGTTCAGGATGGGTGATGCCGTACTGTAATGACACTCTCTATATACAAGTATAACATACTCTTCTGTGGTGAAAGGCCTTTCTGTGATATAGATTCCTTTTGTAGGCCAGGCTTTTCGGTGAGTCCTTTTGTAGACTATACCCTTCTGTAGCACAGACTCTTTTGTAGTACGGGGTCCTTCTATGGTACAGAGCACTTCTGTAGATCGGTATGGTTAGCTAGTCAGAAAAAAGAGATTAATTGATTGATTAATCAATTAATCGATGTTTTTTTTAATTTGTTTTTAAATGTTAATCGATATTTTTTTGAACGCCGCCGCCGCCGCCATCATTTTTGTCCGACGTCGCCTGGCGTCAAAATCGTTATAAATTAGAAAAGTATGGTTAATAGGGAGGAGCGAAAAAAGTGAAAGTCGTCTGATCGGAACGTAAGAGATCTCCAAAGTTGTGTATTGACGTCAACAAGAAAAGGTTAAAATTTCAGTCCGATCGGATAATATCTTTTATCTCCGCAATACGGTTGAAGTTTTCGAATTTTGGTCAAAAAGAATTTTGGAATAAAAATATGAAAATTTTAATAATGGCTATTTTTACGATAAACATCATTTATATGCGCTATTTCATGATCTTTTATAAACAAAACATAAAAATTATTTTGTATCACCTCATGGGTTTTTACATAAAAGGTTTTTATAATAGAATCTGATATCACCTTCAGCCTCTTATACAAGGAGTGATATGCTCGTCATGTTTGGCCTGGAATATGCACACAGGCATTGAAGGACTTTTGCATCCGAAGATACATTTATATCACAATCAGAGTGTTCACTTAGTAAAAATATACACTTATATACTGTAGCTTGCTGTAGTAATGCATGTATACATTATCAATAAGTGTAAACATTTATTAAAATACTTTGAATGTGATATACACAGATGCACAGCGTCGTATGAAAATTATGCGTATGACTAATGGTACTATGTAATACATATCATATATATGTATAACACATATATATATGTATAACATATATTGTATTATCAGGTTTCCAAAAAAAGCGAGGATTCCGGATTTATTAGCGGAACATAAAGATAGCTAGAGCTGATGTGAAAATTGTGGAATAGTTTATTATATCAGTTGTAGTTATATCGGCGTACATAGTACGCTAAAATATACTGCGTTGACCTATAATTGTAATTCACGTTCTATGATTCAGTTATGGCTATCCTTGTGCTAAAGCCCTTATTCAAGAGAATACATTTTGGAAGAAACGTTTCAGACAAAAGTTGTAAAGTTTCAAAAAAGCTATTTAGTGATACTCAGTTTGACTTGAGTGACTTCTCCAAGGTCAGATCAAGGTCATATCCATTTTTTATAAATAAAACATACTATTTTTATTGTAGAATCTAATACAGAAATTATTATTTGTATGTTGACTTATACCAGGATATAAGTTCGAAAAGTTCTCGGCTTAATACAGAAATGATCTCAAACTGCTATAATTTTAGAAAAGTTTGATTCTTCAAACTTTAAAGTCAGGGTTACTGTTAAAATTTCAGATAGATGTGTTCATTAGTTTCTTTATTTCGATCATGTGAAGCAACCAACTTTTAATTCCATGACAATGCATCCACATTCTGCAATTACAGTCGCAAAATTCCATGAATTGGTTCCGCAAGCATCGTATTTCACCAAATCAAAACGCGCTTCTGGCAGTATATTAAAAATAGTCAGTCCATAATTAATATCTCTGGCAGTAAATTAAAAATAGTCAGCCCATGATGAACGCTTCTGACATTTATTTATAACTAGTCAAAGCACAATTTACATTGTGTTAAATAATGCACGTTGTGACATTTAACCGTATCACTTTTATGATAAATAAAAGTGATATTTTCACGAATGACATAAAGATGCTACTCTGACTTTATAGAATGCCTTCCAACATGAGCCACATGACACGATGTGACACAATCATGATATCATTATATCCTTGTTGTTCGCTAATGTTAAACAAGGATGTGATGAACACTTGTTAAACTGACAATGAGTTGCTTGTGTTGGAAGACATCCATAACCTTTCTGTTACCAAAGAGAGATAATTTTATATATTAATGACAATTTTACACATGTGCATGCATGCGTGCGTGCGTGCGTGCGCGAAATTATTATAATATTGTAATTACGACGTAATTACAGTATTATAATAATTGCTTACTATATTACTCCTTATTATATTATTATAGAATATACATATAATATTAATAATAAAAAATTTATATTAAAATAAAAATCATGTAGGAAAGAAAATATTTTAATGATATTTGCCGGGAGATATGCTCCCAGCATACTTTTTGTATCGCGATCCTCCTAGGGCACAGCATCATGTGGACTCGGCCGCCGAGTCTCGAGGTAATGGGGTTCGCCTCAGGAATCTGCCCGAAATGGACAACTAATTCCGAGCACTGTCTTATAATGATATTTTTATTGCGTAAATTTGTTATAAAAATGTTTAAAATCTTGTTAAATCTTACAAATAATGTTATCTCGAAATATTTATTTGTTTTAAGTATCAAAATAGAATATAAAAACATATCTATATGCAAAAAGTGTATTATACATAATTTAACTATTTTTTATTGCTAAATGTTTCATTTTTACTCCAGCCCATTCATTAAAATCCATGGCTGTGCTAGCTTCAGATTAAAGTTTGTACATATTTTAATTTCGTACTAAGGAATTTTATAATCGATTTTTTGTTATACTATTGAAAATGACCCGATCGGATACGAAACGTTTGTGTATGTATGATTTAACTATTTATATTAAAAATATTTGTTTTAGCCTTCTTTTGTATTCTTATTTTATTTTTATTGAGCTTTGACATATTATTTAAACTAATGTGAATACACAATAAGGAAGAATTAAAAATCTTCTTTTTCTATTCTAGGATGTTGCCAGGCATACAACGTAATGGAGAAAAGAAGGATAAAAAGTAAGTTTAGTAATAATGAATTCATAAACCACACTAGTGCGCATTGAGTGCGAATGCCATGCATTCGGCTTGTCGTTTAATCATTATCTTATAATGATACTTTTATTGTGTAAATTTGTTATAAAAATATTTAAAATCTTGTTAAATCTTACAAATAATGTCATCTCGAAATATTTATTTGTTTTAAGTATAAAAATAGAATATAAAAACATATCTATATGCAAAAAATATATTATACATAATTTAACCATTTTTTATTGCTAAACGTTTAATTTTTATTTCAGTCCATTCACTAAAATCCATGACTGTGCTAGCTTCAGACTGAAGTTTTAACTTGCGTGCTCTATGTCGCGCTTCAATTCTTATTATTTATGGCGAATTCACACATGTGCACTGACTCTGCTTTAGTACTGCCCTGATATGCTCAGAACTTTAGTGCTATGTCAAATTGCACTATCAGAAACGTCAATGCAACATTTCTTGAACTCGTTCAGTTCATTCGGTTGATTCGAATATAAATTCAGCACTCTGGGTCAGTTTTCATTTGCCGATTATGATAATCTTAACGCATTGAGACAAAAGTATCGTTATAAGGTGGTGATTAAACAGCACTCGTGTATATATTTAATCTGAACTGAGCATAACGTTGATTTCTTTCTATGAAATCTAATATTATTTACTATACCTGCTATAAAAGCCATAAGACAATTTTTATAATGTTACACTTTGAATGAATTTTTAAAAATACATACGTAATTAACCTCGCACATTTAATTAGTTACATCAACAAAATGTGTGGCGCTGTATCTAATAAATTAAATTCGATTGACATTTAAAAGAGATAAAAAAAATGCTAAAGAATCTTGTGATATGTTCCATTTAATAAAAATTACTATAATTATTTAAATATAAAAAAATGATCCGGAACTAGTGCTTGATTCACATCTAGTGCTTTTACTCTATTTGTTAATTAAGTTAGAAGATAATAATCTATTCGATCTTGATCTCCATTTTATAACTTAATATTTAGCTAAAGGAAATCAGATACAAACGAAATTGTATAATAGTATTTATTAATACAAAATATGTGACCTCAGTACAGATTTATCTTTTTAAAAAAAGATTAAAAAAGACGTTAAAAATATACGTGCTTCTTAAATAGAACCTAAGTGATTTATGTTATGTATCTTTTTATTATTCCAACTCAAGTAACATTAGTTCTAATTCTTCTGTATATATATTCTTATTAAAGATTCTTATTCTTATTTCTTATTTCTTATTAAAGAATGGCAGCTTTAATTTTCTGTCAAAAATTATTCTCAAAAAAGCTATTATAACAAATTAAAAATTAAAATCCAAATAATATAGTCATAATTAACCACGATACATATCAAAAGTAAAACCTAAATGATATTATCTTTGTCATTTTAATATGATATGTATTATTCGTACAAAAAATTTGATGTTATAACAATTGGCGCCAAGTTAAATTCCACAAAATTTTATATATCATTCATATAAAAGATTATCTTTTTAAAAAAGGCGCTAAGAATATATGTGCTTCTCGAATAGAACCTAAGTGGTTATGTTACATATCTTTTTATTATTCCAACTCAAGTAGTAGTAGTTTTAATTATTCTTCAAAAATATTTTTATTGAAGGTGCTCTTATTCCAATCCAAGTAATGGCAGCTTTAATTCTCTGTCAATAATTATTATTCCTTGAAAAAATTATTGTACATATCAAAAATTAAAACTTAAATGATAGTCTTAACTAACCTTAAATTCTATCAAATTAAAAAGTAAAACCCAAATGGTACTACCTTTTTTATTTACTTAATTCTAATTATATGTATCATTTGTATAAAATATTTGATATTAATAACTGGCACTAAGTTAAATTCTACAAAATTTTATGTATCCGTAATAAAGATTTGATATCAACAAAGGGCGCCAAGTTAAATTCTGTATTTAATTTGGCGTCAATTGTTGATATCAAATCTTTTTTATAAATGATACTAAATTAAATAAATAATACTAATTCTAATGACATGTATTATTCGTGTATAAAAGATTTGATATCAACAACTGACCAAGTTAAATCCCATACCAACCATACTAAATAAAATAAAGAATATAATTTAAATGATATTATCTTTAACTTTTGTGCAATAAAACTTAAATATATATCTTTGCATTCCTATTCAAGCATTTTTTTATTCTGATTCAAATAACATTAATTGTTTTTATGTGAAATTTTTATATCACAATTCATTCAAAGACATTTTCCTTTCCAACCAAACTGATAGTTACTTAATTCTCCTTCAAAACATTATTCAAAATATTATGACAAAATTGCATTACCTTGTCCATTCAAGTATGACCAAAAAAATTAAAAAAATAAACACTTGGCGCTGTTAGATGACATATACATAGTACTAAAAACATGAATATAATATTTAGAATAAAAAAATAAGAAACATTTCCATGAGGATAAAAGTATCCATCACGTAGATATATACATATATGTGATTAAGTTATACAGTCGTATAAGTTATGAAAGTTGTGCAAACTACTAGATTTAAATCTATAACAAATAAATTTGTACCTAAATTTGTAAGACATGCGTTACGAAAAAGAAAAAAGAAATAAACAGTAAATTAATTTTTATTTAATAAAAAAAATATTAAGATTAAATTCATTATTACATTAAAATTGTAATTGTCTTTTATTATTTATTTTTATTAACTATTATTAACATTTTTTAATTGTTTTTATAATTTTTTTCTTATTCGATCTAGCAGCGCCAAGTATTTACTTTTTAATTTTTTATGGTTACACTTGAATGGACAAGATAACGCAATTTTGTCTGAATAATGTTTTGAAAGAGAACTAAATAACTACTTTGAAAGGAAAATATTTTTGAATAAATTGCGATATAAAAGTTTCATATAAGTAACAGTTAAAGTCTTTATCGGAATAACACGATCCTTCAATAGGAATACAAAGATATATATTAGGTCATTTAAAAAGTATCCGCGGTTTTTTGTTCAATTTTTGAATGAAAAAACCGCGGATATTTTTTAAATGACTCAATATTTTAGGTTTCATTGTACAAAAAAAGTTAAAGATACATAATACTACTTGAATTATATTCTTTATTTAATTTGGTATGGTTGGTACGGAATTTAACTTGGCGCCGGTTGTTGGTATCAAATTTTTTATACGAAAGATACATATTATTATAATTAGTATTATCCATTTAATTTTTGGGATTTTTTATAGGATTTAACTTGGTGCTAATTGTTGATAGCAATTCAATTTTATACATACGATATATATTATTAGAGTTAAATAAATAATAAAAATAATACTTGGGTTTTGAATTACTTGGGTAATAGAAATAGTACCGCATATTTGGGTTTTACTTTTTATTTAGTATAATAAAGATAGTATCACTTGGGTTTTATGATTTGGTAAAATAGTCTTTTTTTACGGAGCATATACTCTTAGTGCTTTTGTTTATCTTTTTTAAAAAGATAAATTTGTACTGATATCACGCATTTTTTTTCTTTATATTAGGACACGGCAATTTATATATATAGTTTGTATACAGGGTAGGGCATTTTAATCGCCCTAAGCGAATATTTCAAAAACTAAGAAAGAGAAAAGTTTTATATGAAAATTAAGGTTTTCTTGAGGAAAATAAGATGGAAATAACAGATAGGGGGCACTACCAAGATCAGGTCAAGGTCAACATAAATTTTTTTAGTAGAACTACCCATTGTTTATTGCATATTCTTGTAGCACACCTCGAGAACTTTCCAAAATACTATAATAAAATATTTTTTCATGAAGTACTTTTCGAGTTATAAGGCTTGAAGGTTACAGTACCGCCGACATTACGCAAATCCGATTGACGGCTAAAACGTCTTAAATGTTGTTCAGGATTATGTTCTGAATAACATTCGTTAATATCAAGGTCACTGGAAATTGTTTCTCTTATTTTTATTTTTACATAAAAATGAATTTTCATTGCAAAAATAAAAATAAGAGAAACAATCTCTAATGTAAACAGTCTCCTTTGAATATTAACTAACGATACAATAATAACGATTAAAAATTTTTTCTTCACAAAAAAGAAGTGTTTTATGCTCTTTATTTTAACTATTTCATACTTTAATACCAGAAGGTCTGTGGCGCTGGCCTAGGTGGTTGTTGAAAGCTCTGCACAGTATAAGGGCTAGCAAAATGAGCTTGATGAGGGTGTGCGCTATAGACATGAGATTGTTGTAGACTTGTTGGAGGACTTGATAGATTGACTCTACTACCGCTAGCAGTTATTGCAAGATTCCATGATGGCGATGTAGCTCCTTGGTTAGTCTGTTGCGTTTGCTGTTGCTGTTGTTGTTGTTGTTGCTGCTGCTGCTGTTGAGGAGGTGAAACCGAGCTGATAGGGAGTTCCGACGAAGCCAATTGATCGGGAGCAGATGTCGAATTGCCTGAATTCGATCCCATCATGGTGACGAGAGAGTTCGCAGTCGGCGGTAGTTGTTGATTACTTGTTTGCTGATAGCTGGACGATACGGATAGATTGGGATAAGTAACTGTGGCCGGGAAGCTATAAGTCGAAGTCGATCCAACGGTCGATGATAGTCGTGTCGCTGGTTCCAATTGATGAGTCACTGATGCATGAGATGAATACAATTCGGAAACTGAAATAGAACGTAACAGATTTACATTTCGTTTTTGTATTACTTTTTATAATAAAAATGAGTAAATTAGTAAAGTAGTAAAATTAAAGTAGAAATAATATGTTTTTGTGTATGTCATCAATTAAGGTTAAGATATGTAAACATAATGTATACATACCTTGACCGGAAGAGAACGACGCATCTGGCAGACTTTGAGGATGCGGATGCTGATGCGGATGACCTGGCGGCACGGCAGCTCCTGCGTGAGGAGGCGGTGCCGGTGGATGAATAACATAGCTTGTCGGATAAGCTACAGAACTGACATATCCAGTAGACGTTGACGAAGAGATATGCTTTCGTAGTCTAGCTCTTCTATTACTAAACCATACTTGAATCCTAGCTTCTGACAATCTTGTTCTTTGAGCAAGTTCCTCCCTGACGTAGATATCAGGATATTGAGTTTTTTCAAATGCTCTTTCCAATTCATCCAACTGGTGAGCTGTGAAAGTCGTCCTGCTTCTGCGCTGTTTTCTTTTCAGTGTAATCCCTGGTTCGCTCTCGCAATCGGATCCGGAACTCGTTTTTCCTACAAAAAGACATTAAAATTGAAAAAACGATAAGATGTAATTTACAAAATAATGCTAAAATTTATAATCTGTCGCTATGTGTATTTCGGGATTGTCGTCGAGACCGTTCTTGGGGCTCAAGTTTACACGATGCGCGACTAATCGGACGACGACGCCCGACGTCAAGACGGGCCGCGTCTTGACTGCAAATTCGACACGGACTCTATTCCCGGCCCGTCGTCGTGCCTTTTTTTCATCCACCTTCGCCTACGGGTCATTCCGTTCTCTTTTTCTATCTCTTTCTCATTCTCTCTTGTTTGCTTTCTCTCTTTGTTGTGCTTCTTGAATTTACCGACACCTCTCTGCATGCGGATGGAAATAGTACAAGCGACGACGTGATCCAACAAACCTGAGTCCATAATCGTGCCACATCCACGTGCGATGAATGGTCAGAAATAACTTCGACGAAACGATTCCGCCAGGACTTCGGAAATAATCATTTCCTTCCAACGAAACGCCAAGAAGAAATGAATATTGTGGCTAATATTGTATGATTTGACAGGGAGAAATGGAAAGTTATTTTTTAAAAGCAACTAGTTATCGTTATTCATCGGGGATATCGTGGAATTTTTTTCAAGGCGGTTTTATATCAACTCAGGGATATATACCATACAGCAAACAGAATAAGGACAAAAAAGGGGGAGATTTTACTATTGTATTGGAAAAAATGTGACTGCACTAATTTTGTTGTTGTGACATTTACAACAATTTAACGTTAATGAATTCCATTTGAATATATTTATAGCTTTTAATATCTTCTCGTTTTAATATCTCATTTTGAAGAAAAAAAATGTTACGTTGTGTACATCATGTAACTTTATTTATTTTTTTAAAGACTTTTCTTTAAAGAAAAATAATACAGTTAAAAAATAGTACAAGCAAAATATTTGATTCTTTAATATTGTTATTGCATGCTCGAACTAACAGAAGTATTAAAAATTACTTATATGGTCTTATAACGAAAAGAAAAAAAAATTTTATGTAACAGCAAAACTACTCACACAAAGACAAAAGTAAGATTGTATGTTTTTTACAATTAAAAATGAAAGAGATGAATTCGATACATGTTATCAAGATGTACGCTAGCGGGACGTTCTCAAAATGAAATAGTTAATACAAAATTTCGGAGGGGGGGAAGTCCGAACTCCCAAATCCTCTCCTGAATACACCCATGCCATTACTCGTTAACCGAGTATTAGATCGTTGTGTGAAAACTCAACCAATTATAAGAAATAAAATTACTTTTTTGTTTTGAGCTATAGCTTTATACATAATATTTCAGAATAAATTTATACGTGTTACATATTTTATGTCATTCTATAAACGATGCATCAATTAAATTTTCGGTCTTAAGACACAATCCAGTAAAATAATATTTTTCACAATAAATTTTGTAGTACATGACATTTCTTTCGTCAAATTTAAAGATCGGTATTCTCAGTATTTATAAAGTTCATTTTTACAGTTTGTTAATACAAACTGTACACACTTTGTGATTTATGGTATTCTTAGGACGTCACTAAACAATTCTTAGGACAAACTAATCACAGATTGAGCCGTATTAATTTTAAGATATTACTTAAAATGATTTTGATGTAAGAAAAAATTATAAAGTTTGGCCAAAGATTAAAGCTTGAATATATAAAGATTGAATATATAAAAAATTTTATTATAAATAGATTAAAAAGATAAAAAGTAACGATAAAAGTAATTGTAAAATTCGTTTTTGTTATAAAAAAAATATAACTATGTTACAGTTATAAAAAAAAATTAATGTCATTACTAGTACTTCATTACTAGTTATCAAAAAATAATTGAAATGATAACGATGTTACAAGTAAGACGTTCCATTTCCTGTGATATATACAGTTAGTGCAAAAAGTATTCGTAAAGAAAATATTTTTTAAAAACACTTTATTTTAAAAAAATAAATATTATCCTGCAACAAATGAGTCATCGAATTGATGTCGGATCAATACAAATATGATTGATATGATTTCAACATCAATTTGATGTCGATTCGACGTTTAATTGACGATCATTCTTGTTGAATAATTTATTCATAAAGAATAAAATAAACTGTATGTTTCTTAAAATTATACTAAAAAGATGTGTATTAATTATACAAAATATATCTGAAAAATAAGCGAAAATTAAAAATTGTGTTGTTTGAATGCTCAAAAAGTATTCATACAGAAAAATTTAGCTTCTAAGATCAGGAATATATACAAAACTCATTGTTTATGTTAGAACAGAATATTTTTATTGTATAAAATTTATTGCTAATGAATGTTTATTTTCTACAAATAAGGCTTTTTTTTAACAAATTTCCTTGTACGAATACTTTTTGTTCTCACTGTATATACGAGATCTACCTTCATCATTCATTTTTGTGACGTTTAACCTTCAACATTCGTTAAAATGTTGTATACCATGTCTCGCCTAAAACAATGTGATTAAAAAGACATACACCACGAGCGCAAGCTGTTAGCAGCGAAATATTTATATTTTAATAGATTACAATAGTATAAAAACAATACAATAAAATAGAAAATATCTCTTTCCTTTTTGACTCTTGAATAATTCTCTATTTTGATAAGTAAGTGCCATACTTGAACAGTTATCTATTTTATTTTTGACTCTTGAACAGTTCAATATGTATTTTCCAAGTCTTGGATTCCACGACTCAACTTATTGTTAACACAGAATCTGGAAATTATGTGTTTCAATAAGTTCGACTTTTGTGACAAAAAAACAATTAGCTTCTGGATTATTTGCATAATTTTATGGACTAAAAAAAAATTTTTATATAACAATAACCTAAGCGTCAAGCGTTTCGAAAATATAATTGTAATCGTGTGTAAAATGTTCTATCTCATTATGATAACGTGAATAAAATTTATGCGAAATTAGGTGTTCTCAACATTATGTAAATTATGACACATATTAATTTTGTAATACTGAAGATGGTCGCCTGATATAAGACCGTCTATTTTATTGTATTGTTTTTATTCTATTGTAATCTATTAAAATATAAATATTTCGCTGCTAACAGCTTGCGCTCGTGATGTATGCCTTTTTAATCACATTGTTTTAAGTTTTAACCACGTTTTGACTTCTATTGTTTCTCGCCTAAAGTTTCCCTCGACTTACACGCATATGCGTGCAATGCATTTTATATGCGAGAAAAACAATCCGACACGTTCGGTGAACATAGGTGTCACTTCATCTCGACACCTACGGCAGCCCGACTCGTATGTTCACAACTTCGTGGGCGTTTAATAGATGGTGTTCTTTTTCATTCCTCACCCCTCTGTGAGGTTGTGTTATTTCTGCCCCAGTTTCTTTATTTTTTCGACGGGCGCCCGACCGTCAGAGCGATCGACTTACATATGCAAGAATCCTCTTTCCCCTCCTTTCAACTGTGGTTCCTTTCATCTTTGTCGGCTTAGCAGCTCCTCAGATAATCTCAGGATAAATTCGTGTCTGTACACAATTCATTTTTCTTGTCAGCAAAATAGGAAGACGTCCCTTCTTTCCACTTCAGTAATTTGTATCCGTGTTTGGTGAGAATTTCTTTGTGATAACACAGAAATTCTTTGTCCTTAACTTTCCGCAAGTATGGCACTTACTTATTAATATCTGTCAAACTGATACATATATTTCAGATATACGTATATTTTTAAGCTTATTAAACTCTCTTAACTTTAATTACAGTTTATACATATTTTGATACTGTAATATGTGTAGCTAAGAATTTCTTTTTAACTCGTTGGAACTGGACGGTGAGTCAGCTTTGTTGGATTCATTGCAGTGATTGTTTGGATAACAAAGATTCTGATGAATAAAAATATTGGATCAGAAGTCAGAATAAAAAAGTTTGTAGTGTTACAAACTTCAAAATTTAAGTAGCTGTAACTTTGTTAAAAACGAATGAAATTTAAATTTAAGAAAAGGATTCTGGAAAACTTAAAATTTTTTATCTGTAAAATCTTTTGAAAAGTTACTATATCTTTGAAGTTTTTGTGAATTTGATAATTTTTACGCATAGAGAATTACGAAATGAGAAAATAAAAAATTTTTTCCTCACTTCATGAGCCTGTTACGTGCTTAAAAAAACTTGCAAAAATTTTCGACTTTTTAACGTAAAAGCTTAAAGTATTCTCTACAAAATCATTTTTTTAAAATGTCACTAAGATTTTTTATTACTGAGTTATCACGGAGTAAATAAAAGAGAATTTTCACTTTGATTACTTAATTCCGCCAAAAATCATTGTACCATAATTTAAAAAATAGATTGTTAACGTCAAAACTTTGTTTTATCACACACACACACACACGCACACACACACACACACACACACACGCACGCACGCACGCACGCACACGCACACGCACACACACGCACGCACGCACGCACGCACGCAAATGATATAATTGCCAAATAAGTAAAGTAGCGCTATAAACTTTTGTTCGATCCAATACAATAGCTTTTCTGAAGTAATGTTAAAATAAAAAGTTATATTACTCTATTTGAATTTGTTTCTTTATTTCTTGTATCTATTACTGTTTACATTTTGAACAATATCAAACAATGCAATTTTCTTTATGTTATCTGCAAAAATTTGGATTATACTATTAAATCTATTAAGTGAAAATTAACTGAAAAATATTCAACACAAGTAAATAAAGAAAATTATATTCAATTAAATTTTACAATCTCCAGTTCAAATAACTGTCTTGAAACATAGTCTTAAATTTAAGATAAAATATAAATATAGTCCTTTTCGTTTTAAATAAAGCTTAATATTCATTCTTTTTGTATATGTCATTTTAATTCTTGAAAATTAATTAGTACTTTTAATAATTTTTCAATCAATATTTATTATAGGTCTCACAAACCAAGTATCAATAACTGTGTTATAGCTTTTGACATCAGCTCCGGAGAATTAAAATATTAAAATGATCTTTTTTTTAGCATTTATGTATTTTTTATTTTAAACTTGAAGAAAAAGCAAAGAAAAAAGAATCTTAATTTATTCGTGAGTCGGTACGCGCGTCCTTCATTGGTCGTTGATTTTTCGATGACGATCAACATTTGCACGCGTATAAGGTTCATTACGTGCAACCTACAATACCAAGCTCGCGCGTACACACGTGGGCATGTACCGAGCGGCGAGAAAATTACAGAGCCCGTCGAACAGTTGCGGCCGATCTGGCTACTGGAGGGAAGCGATCCGGAGCGGATCACGGCGCACTGGAGGCGAACCGGCAATTTCTGAGACCGAGAAACGCCGGCACGATCGATTAATACGCGAGCATTTAATTTATTCATTCACCATTGCCCAAGCGAGTAGGTTCCACACGGTGGTCCATCGTGTGGGCCAGGTGATGAGGCGTATCGCGGATGCGAAGATCCTTTCACCACGCGAAATCCTCCGCATTCACAGTATTCTCGGATTTCTGAGGATTCAAGTGGGTCAATAGTGGGTGTTCAACGTACGTTCGCATATGTTATGGGACAACATGAAATGATAAATTTTTTGAGATTTAGGAGACTGTCTAAAATTTTTAGAATGAATCTCGCTTTGTAGTAGAATAAAATCTCATTCTTAAAGATTGAAACTTAAACTATTTTTTTCAAAAGTGAGATTCCATTTCAAAAAATTTAGAGAGGATACAATCTATAATTCATGCGAATAAAAGAACGGTGAATCACAATAGAAATTTAATACTGAATAGTAGTTAACTGTTTATTTTGAGTATTAAAAACTCTGTTATTCAGTGCTTTCAAATTTTGAGTAATGAATGAGTAATTAATTATTACTTTTTAATATTGAATTGGTTTTTCTGTAGAGAACTGGTTTAAAACGCTTTTCATGATACCTAAAATATATTTTAAAGTTTCTTTGAAAATAAATTGAATGGAACTAAATGTGAAGTAATACAGACCCGAAAAATAATACAGAACAGTGAAGCAAAAGTATTTGCATTCTTATTTTCTCGAGGCAAATTCTAAAGAAATAGTTCTTCGCAGGTAGTTAGTCAAATTTACAAAGCGGAAATCTTTTTCGTGACTAGCTAATCGTTATTTTCTCAGACTCTTTTTCTTCGACGCATGTAATTTTTACAAAATCATGTATCTTGGTGCTTTGCAAGGTCTGTAAAAAACATGAAAAGCGACTTTAATTTTAAGAGGCACATAACGAACCACAAGTACGGTCTCTCATATACGAATCGATGTCATTATAATCCAATTGCAAGGATACTCGGTGTCAGACCGATTCGCTAATTCGCCAACTATCATCAATCTCCGCGAGAAAAAACTTGAGCAGCCGAGAGGACCGATGGATATCCTCTCAAAAAATCTGCTGCCGATTTAACGATTGAAGAAATTTCAAAGAATTCGCGAAGCAGATATTTTTATCAAAGACATAATGAGAGACAAGCTGTTTTGTTTATGTCTTAAAATATAATTCCGCATGGGCTATTAAATTTTTTCGCTACAGAAAATTTTCTTATCATAACGTATAAATTAAATAACATTTGGAGCACAGACCAAATTGATTTTTGTTGCACGAGTCCCTTCATTGCTTAGTCTCTAAAACAATTTTTTTAATGATATTTAAAACCTATTAATCAATTAATAAAAACTCAATAAGGAAAATGATTTGAATAAAAAAATATATAAAAATATATATAATTATTTGTGCGAGATTATATATATAATTAATTTTTGAGAAATATTTTCTTCGTTTCTTTTTTTGGCTTCTCGGATGTATATATCAGATGTCCAAAAAAGTTTTTGCCGTTTTTTATGTAAAAAACTGAAGAAACATATTTTATGATTTTTTCATTAACATTAAATGTACTAACAATTAATTCTTTATAGCTTAATTTTAAATTTATCTCGATTGCAATTCTCAAATCCTCGTTATTCAAGGAAAGTGACCTTCCAAATCGAGATCTTCAAGATTCTTATCAGACAGATCTCTATAATACGTTAGAATATATATATATATATATATATATATATATATATATATATATATATATATGATACATTATTCGTAAAATACGCTCCCTGAGTCACACAATTTTAAGTAGTAAATTTTAAGTTGCGCATTTTTTTATATCTTCAATATGACTCAGGGACCACCAATCAAAAACAAATTATGCGTGTTCAAACTTAGTTCTAACGTATTAGAGACCTGTCAAAAAATTTGTATGGCATTTGGGGATGTAATAAAGGAAAAACTGTTCGAAATTGGTTTTTTAAAAGTTTGCTTTACACACACACACACACACACACACACACACACAAAACACACACACACACACACACAAGTTGTCATCAGAAAAATAGTGACAAACAAAAATCGGCAAGAACTTTTTTGTACCTAATATTTCCTCCATCTCCTAAGATGTACAAAGGTTTGTACTCTGAATTCTACCTATGGAATATTATTTGCTACACGTATTGCTAATGTTTATTTGTGTAGCAATTGTTATTTTGGGATGACT
Organism: Acromyrmex echinatior; assembly: GCF_024713525.1. Lineage (NCBI taxonomy): Eukaryota > Metazoa > Arthropoda > Insecta > Hymenoptera > Formicidae > Acromyrmex > Acromyrmex echinatior. The sequence goes on along the minus strand of NC_141864.1, from coordinate 8,323,215 downwards.
TCTCACCGTCACCTAGTTTAACGTCGTCTTCGGAATCGCGACCCCTGAGTAGTCGAGATATTGCGGACACACTCGGAGCGCTGGTCCGTTCGCAGATGCCCTCTTTGATCAGTCGATCTCTTATTTCCCACGAGAACATACCCGGGTTGTCACGTTTGTACTCTTCAATTCTCGCCTCCACCTCCGGAGTGGCCACACGTGGTTTGCTGCCGCCGATGACTCCAGGTCTGATACTACCAGTTTCTTGATAGCGGTTTAGGATCTTCGAAACGCACCCATGGGACACCCTTAATTGTCTTCTCAGTGAGACGCGATAATAGACGAATCAGTTCATGTATTTATAAAACAAAAATTTACACAGAAAGATTTTGCTGAAGTATTTAAAAATTTAATTAGATACAAATTTGAAAATAATTATTGTCAAATTCTACATTCTATAATAAGAACATAGAATTTATAACAGAAAATTTGAAAGATAAATTATCCTCTAGGAATGATTTTTTATTATATTAATAAAAGGATAAAAAGTCTGGCTTGTAAAAAATCCACGATGGTTAATAATACCATCTCAGATAACGTTGACACTGATGGAGTTTTGAGAGAGATAATGGTTTCCCCATATATAAGATCTATTTCTAATAAAATTACTAAGTCTATCAATAAATCCAAACACATGGCTATAGGTGCTTAAACAAGCTTAATAAATGTATAAAAGTTCATAAGGACAAAAATCAACATGATAAAAATAACTCAGCTTGAGTGTTCTTTATTTTGATTGGCTCAACAAAATTATTTTTAGATTCATATTTAATTAAATTTTTAAATACTTCAGTAAAACTGTTCTTTCAATGTATATATTTCTATTTTAAAAAGTTATCGTGGAATTATTCAAAAGACTTCTTAAATTGATACCTTGATATAACACACGGTCTGACTCCCGCAGCAGCCATTTCAACTATCTTTAATCTGATGTGATTAGGCAGTGGTCGTCCGTTGATGAAGATACCACCAAGCTGATTTACGCGGCCCTGGCCCGGTATTGAACCTATGTCTGCAACAAGCGGTACACTTCCTCCTTTCATCGCTTCCATAACTGAAATCCCAAGTAGACGTTATGAATGACATCAAATGTTAATAAGGGTCACAATCCCTTTCTGAAATTATCTTTTTCTATTATTTTGATTGTTTTTATTTTACTAAATTGAGAAATTGTCCTTTGATTTCCATATTTATCAGAAATCAAGACAAAGAAAAGAAGAAAGAAGAGAGAGAGACAGTTGACGAGGTAGCGGCGGAACAGTTATAGAACAATGTATAAAGAGAGCAGTCTGGATTTATCGTTGCACCACATGTTTGATTTAATTTTTTTTCTCTTTTTTTCTCTTCAGGAGAAAGAGGAAAGAGAGAGAGGGAGGGAGGGAGGGAGAGGGGGGGAGAGAGAGAGAGAGAGAGAGAAAAGAAGAAGAAGAAGAGAGAAGAAAAGAGAGTTATAAGCGCGGGCGGCTGCAACGTATAATGAACAATGCCGTAACTACCGATAAGTCCAATAAATCCCGGTGCGGTTTTACGACACACACAACAATGATAGCGTATAATTTGCTTGGCTTATTTAATTTCGCGTTACACGACGACGCGCTCAGCTCTGATCTATAAAGAAAGGAATACGCGCGGTCCAGAAAAAAGTCATTGCTGGCAATTTTAACTGGACACGTTTTAGAACACGTTTTTCAAAGCAAATTAAAAAGTGAATCAAGTAATTGTAATTCCTCGTGATATATCCTCGTTACTTTTAATCTTTGATTTTAAAGAATCTCTTTTGAAGAGACGAAATTACAATTGAAAGAAAAGGCAGTAATAACGAAACGAATGAGTTGTGTAATTAGACGAGCAAAAAGAAAATACGCAGTCACACGTTTAATATTAAAGAAAAACGCGCTTGCTTATACAAGACGTGGTAATCAATGAAAAAGCGGAATCTCAATGACAGCACAACGAAAAATCAGATCGTCCAGGCGAGACGGTGATCGAAGCGTTTTGTTCGTTAAAGGCGGTACTTATTATAGTTACAACACGTTATGTATATAGTTAACGTAATCGACATGTTAGCTATCGATCTTATTCATTCCAATTGGATTTGAATCGATGTTCTGAGAGAGCGCACTGCGAAACAAAACGTCCTTGATTCTTACGATTGCGTCAATAATATGGCTTATATCAATAATATATAAAACTTAACACAAATAATTTATTATAAATTATGGTTTTTAATAATAATTATTTATAATGTAGTATTTTCGAAAATATAATTTGATGTTCAATTTTTACGCAACATTAAAAAAGAAGAGTTTTCGTAAAAAGATTAGACGAGTATAATGAATCATGAGAATTGGAAGAAATGTACTTCTTTTTAGGATTTTCTTAAAATTGGCAAAAATATAAATGCAAATTATTTTAATACTCATCGATACGCTAAGTATTGTTGTGCCCGCGTTGTGGCCGCGCCACCCGAAACATTGTCCTTGCGCCGTGAAACTTCCTCAAGTTCGCAGGCGCTCGTATGAAGATAGAGATGTAGCGCGCGTCGGTTGTTCCCCGTGCCTAGATTTGAAATCGACAGGGCGAGAGTTTCTTTTTGTTACGTTCTGAGCTTTATCATTGTATTGACAATTCTGTCATTAAAATTTTGATTTATAAATACGTATTGTTATTTCACGCGAGTGCACTGAGAGCGCGATTCACGTCGACAGAACGTTGTCGCGAGAACGCAAACGCTACGCGAGCGGGCGTACAGTATTATCTATACTTGTGTACAAGACTTAAGACGCGTACTTGTGTACAAAATACGCGTATTGATGCAGATTCAATTGATTCTGCGATTTTGAATCGTATTGATAAGTTATTAATTGTTTAGAGAGTTCACGGTGAGAAGGAAGCAGACGATTAACCCCGTCGCTTTCACTTTTCTAATCCGGGGGGACAAAGTATCGCTTGTAAATAAATTGTATAAGAAAAATGCATTAATCGTTTTTTTTTCATCCCGGTTGCGATAAGTTAGTACATTATTGCACTTTCACAACCGCGACTCGATAAAAGATATGGAAATGATGGCACCATCGTTATCGCCGTCGTTGTTATTGTCGAGAGACGGGAAATACAACAGGGTATAGTCACACGCTTTCGTTTGTAATTAAACACTTTCCGTGTAAAACACTTTGTCGCACAGGGCAAAGAGTAAAGCAAACTTCGACTAACGTAAAAAGCATCCGCAGAAAAAGGAAACCGCTATCCGATTGCACAGAATGCTTACATAATCATAGCCATGCATCGCTGCGGGTGCAATCGACGCTCGAATAAACCGCACCAATAGTGATTGCACTCCCGCGTGAAGTGACTTCCGATATAATTAATCATTTAATTAACAAATCGAGACTATTCGAAGATTCCTTCAACTCAAAGTGTTTAGCATCTTCCAAGCGATTCCAATTTTAACTTGAAATGCGCTTTCAAGAATGAGGAAAAGCTACTCCATCCAACTGCTCAGAAAACCATGTGGCGCGTCTCATAAATCATTATAATGACGGAATCACGAGGCAAAAAAGAAATTCTGCGCACCGCGATGAAGTAATTAATGACCATCATTGAAAACTTCTATGCGCGGATTTTACGGAAGCGCATTCGTTGAGTTGACTGCTAATCGTCCGCCATCATGTACCGCCGCGATTTCCGCGAGCACTTTCGCGTCTCGTTTCTAGCTGGTAAATCATCAAGCGACTAATTACACGTACTAATTACACTCGGAATGCCGCACGTCTGAATACTTGACGAAGCGCGTTATTTAATTTAACAGACCTTGTTATTAAACGTATCATCTTTAAGATAAATTTAGCTACAAGTTTTTCCATTCGTGACAAAATGACACATCCGCAGGACATTTTTTTCTTCATCCTTACATATTTTTCTCTATTCTGTGTAGAGCATGGGTTCAAAAGCTGAACAATAGTATGCTCAAATTTATGACGTAATAAATGACAAATTGAATAAAGTACAAATACATACAGAGTGAAAGCATTTAATAAATTCCGGAACAAGATAGATATTTTATGTTAAGGCAACAATGACTGAATAACAAAAAATTTTGGAAAAAAATACTGAATTTAATTTATTTATTGCTAGCAATGTTCCTTAAAAATAGTAATAAATAAATTTTAAATATCTTTCTGCATTTTCATAATAATTAGAAATTATATGCCTATACCGATCAAAGCTGAATCTTTAATTAAATAATTCAATGTGAATTATATGTGTATACGAATATATATATTTGTAGTCATTCGAACTACACGCCGAATTAATTTTCCGGACTCATAAATGCAAACTACTGTAATAATATTACAAATTAAATTAAATTAAATTGACAAGTAATTATTTTTTATAATTTGATGCTCAATAAACCATCATATTATATTAATGTGCTAAAAAACTATAATTAAATTTATTGCGAAAAATATTACCTCAGTCGGGAGTCTCTTGTATTCCGTACTATATATTTAAGTATATGTAAATATATATACAGTATATATATAATTCACATTAAATTATTTAAGCATTAAAGATGCAGCTTTAACTGGTATAGACATTTAATTTCTAATTTGTATTGGTAGTGTTTTCATGGTCTAAGATAAGATTATTTTTCGTAATAAAAATTCCGAGAAGAATCGAATGTATATGATAGAGCGCTAAAAGATTGATAAGGATAAATAATCTGGCAAGAATGAATAATCACACGACAAATGAGCACACACGTAAGCAAATAAATATGTACGTACTGTAAATGTATATATTTAAAAAATAGAACAAGAGAAAAAGAGGTAAAGAGAACTGTGATAGAAATTAGCTGCAGCAATTTAAATTAATTATAAAAAATATTTTTAAAGGATGGTTTTGCATTTACATCTTAGGTCTTTTTTCGATAAATTATATAAAAATTCTATCTAAAATTATATGAAATCCAGCAATGATTTATTCTAGACATTTTTATCTCAATAAAATTTCTTATTCTTTAAAAGAATAGAATGGTATTGCCATAGAATGGTAAAAGAAAGACAGATGCTATACAATTAAAACGTCAATAGGCCAACAATGGTAGTCAAGAAAAAGACTTTGTAGTACTACAGGAAACGCTCCATAATTTATGATCTACTCAACTCTGTTCTATTCATTTTAGGGCAACTGTCAATATCAGGCAGATCTTTTGAAGAAAATTGATGTTAACATTTCATTCTTAAATAAAACTTTTGTTTAAGTTACATTCTTAAATAAAGCTTTTGTTTAAGTTACATTTCAAATTTACCAAAAGAATTGGTTTTTAATCAGTCAATTCTGATTAATATATTAATTTTACTTTTATAATACAAATGTTGTTAAAAATAAATAATCAATAATACGTTTTTTTTTTCATTTTTTAACAATAATATATTGTTAATAATTGACATTTTTTATCTATAATACTTTTTAATCTTAGATTACTCCATGTAATATTTTCTAGATTTTTCTAGATTTTTCTAGATTTGTCTAGATTCTTTTAGATTTTTCTAGACTTTTCTAGATTTTTCTTTATATAGAATTTTATCAAACTTAATATTATAAAGAAACAATTCTGCAAAATAAAAGCAGATTATAAAAATAAATATTTTTATTATTAAAATGTTTATTTTTTTATACTTTTGTATACTTTGTATACTTTTATTAATTACACGAAAATGACTGTATACTATTTAAGAAGTGTTGATTGAACAAGTAAATGAAAAAAATGCGGATCTGCCTAGATCGTAAAACTGTTGGAAACTAAATTATTTGTTCCAAACTCTATAATTTTCCAACATAAATATTGATTCAACATATTTTAATCATCTGCATACCTTGAAAGGAATATCCAGTGAAACATGGTCGCATCATCGAGAAATTAGTCGTAACCGTCATTTCAACCACTGCAAAATAGTTCCGACAAATTCCCTCCGACACCAAATGTTGTAAATCTCGCTATCGCACTTCATTAAGTTCTTTGTAAAAAACGAGATCGTAACTGTTCTCTCTCCCGGTAAATCTCACAAATGTTTCGTTTTATTCCTAATTGTAATTCACTCGACGATTGTAAAACGGGATGCATAGACAATCACTAAACATATATTTGTACAAACAGATAATGTTCTTGCTCTCGTTCGGATCCATTAAATCCACGAATGAGGTTTTGCTCACAGTCCAGGCCCGTCGGGCCCAACTGCGAGCATATCTTTTTCTTCAATCCGTGATCTGAATGACCACAATCACTTTGTCTATCCACACTGGAAACGGACGTCGACTGAGCGACGCGCTGATTCTAACTAAGACTCTCGGGGATGAGATATCAGGGTAAGGCCAGACACTCCCACCAACTGCAGATAGTTCTCCCTGTGCTGTGGGGCATCAGCGGGATATATTGTTGAGAGTTGGACTTCGATGGAACAGTAAGACAGACCCACGGTCGTTAGCCTTTGGTCCCTATCGTCGCCAGCGACCAATCGCGGCACTGCGAGGCCTTTCGCCACGCCTTTAATTCACGCCCAAATGGTACGAGACGATGAGCTTCTTGAGTGACTTTATTGCCGTACTTTTACGAGCGTGCGCCATGCTTATACACTGTTGCTCGTTGTTTCTCGATGAGCACAAACTAAGTGGGACAAATCCTCTCTTTTGTTCTCATGCAATCATTTTTGTTTATCATTTATTCAATTGCAATTCCAAAATAATTTTCAAAGAATTTTTTGTCAAAAGAGGCCGGAAATAAAATTCTTTTGTCATTAAAAATTAATTCAAGTTCAATGCCAAAAGAAGTGTCTGGAAATAGCTTCTAAATAAAACCAGATGATAATGGAGTTTAGTATCATAAATCTTCTATTTGTATATATGTATAAATATGATAAACACATTTAAAATCCAATAATTAAATATACTGAATTTTTTAGAATTGCAAGATAAATGCTATAGTGACGAAAAATTTCTTTTTTCTTGTAGAATAATCACAGTTGGGAAATTTGTATTAAATTTAACATTTCACATATTCCAAACGATATATCTAAAAAAGGATATGTAAAAATGACCAAAATTGATCCTGAATGGACATCTTTAAAACTTATGCAGTTATTATTTTGGAAGTCTGTATATCCATGAAAAAATGCTTATTTATCCAGGAAAGCTGGGAAAATCTTTCAAAAATAATAAAATAGATCGTTTAAACGCTCTGTAAAGAAACTTATTTTGTCTAATGAATGATGATAGATTTCGAAATTAATGGTATGTTTACATTTAACACAAGTTGGATCATGAAATACTATAAGAATACACCAGGAAGATCTACAAATATATATATATATATTATATTAGAGATTTTAGCCATCGATCGAACACCTGTAATATGTAATGCTAATTCCGGAGGTACTGTAACTTTCAAACCATATAACTCAAAAAGTACTTAACGAAAAATAATTTTATTATAATGTTTTGGAAAGCTCTTGACACCAGTTATTAAATTTTGGTATCAAAAATAGGATGTTCCATTAAAAAAAAAATCAATTTGACCTTGACTTAACCTTGGCAGCATCACTCAAAGTCAAGCGAATATAATTAATAAATAGATTTTTTTAAGCTTTATAACTTTTGTCTGAAATTTTTTTCAATAATGTTTTACTTTCGAGATATTCGACCGTTTACAGACTTTTGATACACTCTTACACATACACATGCACACGCGCGCGCGTTTTCATGAATATACGGACTTCCAAAATGACAACTGCATAGGTTTTAAAGATGTCCATTCAGGGCCAATTTTGGTCATTTTTATACACTCTCTTTTTTTTGTTAATTTAACATAAGATAAATATGTAGGAAATAATGCCGTGACAATATTGCATCATCATTACTCCGGTTATAATAACCTATGAAATATATGAATCTGTTAAAATAATTATACACAGGTGAATGTATGTATCCGCGATCCTGATCAGATGCTCGATGAGGAAAAAAAATGAAAATATATAGAGACAAATACATGAGACAGGTGGACCGATTGACGCAATATCAAGACAAAACCTGTATATATATTAGGTGCGCAACTAAGTTCTCGCTGTTATTTTGATGGCATTTTCACCAAAATAACAGCGAGAACTTAGTTGCGCACCTAATATATATATGTAAGTAAAAAGCACATAAGCAATAGGAATAGGGAATAACAGGTTCCAATCTATCAGAAAGAACTACGTATTCGGGTATACTATTTCTGGTAGATGGAAATCTGTTTCCTGTTCCTATTGCTTACATCTTTTAATTGTGTTTCAGGTTTCATGATTTTCGACGCTTTATAAATAGCATTTATTTTATTTTTTTCTTGGACAAATAGATAATGCAGCCGGATACAATAAATACATGCCGGATTTTAATAACAACATCCACGTATAATTACTACAGGCTGCGCAGGCGAGCGAATAAAATTCAAAGCATATCTCGATATTAAAAGCTGAATATAAAAGCAGACTATAAAATCTTTTCGACTAATCCGAACGGCAAATAGGGAGATAAATTCTCTCCAAAAGAGAGGTCACACGACCGATCGCGAGACAAGAGGGAATTCGTCTGTGTCGCGAAAGACAGTAAAATTGCGATGATTGTTAAAACTTCGAGCGGAGATGATGGCTACGGTCCATTTGATCTTACAAATGCTTCGAAGCAATTTTTGATTAGTCAATTAATAAAATTCTTTTTTCCAATTAGTCAGTTAGAAGCTTCGAAGCATTTATAGTGCAGACCGTACCCGTAATATGTGACTCGCGAAACTGACTAGCGCAAGTGTTTCATCTCGAAAAATCTTAATGCAATCGGCTATCCTTATTCGAAATTACACGAAATTATGCATATTTCTACGAATTCGTTCCAATCCGTCATTGACGTGTCCAAGATCTTTAAGTCCCATCAGAGAGCTATAATAATCTGTATAACAGTTTGTTTTTCTAAAGCTAAAAAATGTGTACCTATTATAATTCAGAATAAACTCAAATTTAAAGAATAACCAAACTATCTATTTTATCACCATTTTAACCATTATCCAAGATGTCCTAATATGTATTAAAATTAAAAGATCTAACCTAAGATACAAATATTATGTAAAAAATTAACACCAAAATGTAATATTGACACAATTTGTAAGCAAATTGTAAAAACATATTTTATCAATAAAATAAACATTTATAATATATTAAATTAACACATTTCAGTAAATTTATAATATTTAAATTAACATTTAAATATTAAATATTACTAATTAAATATTACTAATATTGTTATCTTAGAATTATATGATAAATTGTATCATTTTAATATTAAGAAATGTTAAATATTAATTCAATATTCATAACATAAAATAACGCAAAAATACAATATTCAAATATATAGAGAAAAGGCCCTATTATGAGGTACCGAGTTCATTTTGAGGTACATGCTAGACGTTTGTGGACAGACTTAAAAAGAATAAGTCATTTTGAAGGGAATTTAATAAGCTTTAAGATAATGTTATATAAAATTTAATTTAAATCCTTTTTTTTTAATTAAAGAAATGTAAAAAGTGAGCAAATTGCAAAGTCAAAAAATTGTGCTCCTAATATAAGATGCCCAGACAAATCGATAGTATAACGCAAAGTACATCAATATTGCAATTAAAAAACTTTATTTAATGTTTCTAAAATACAAATATACAACTAATGCACGCGCAAAATAAGTATGCGATGCATTGTAGAATTCTTCAGATAGTTGGAACCAAGCATCATAGAAACAGGCACTCGATGTTCATTCCGATTATTCTTTTTATTATTGTACAATAACATTTATATTTTAGCAACAATTTTCACTATGATATAGAAGCATAGGTTATTTCATATTAGAAATATCTGAGAATCTCATATTCTAATTCGCACGTCTACGGTTTTACGGTTATCAAATCTTACTTCTGTAATTAAATAATTCAACATATCTCGTATTTTTCTATTATAATAGTACGACCTTATTCTATCACTACAAGAAGAATTTATTGCTAAATATTTACAATATTTACTTATTAAATAAATATTGTAAATATTTGGCAATAAATTCTTATATTACAATATTTACTTATTAAATAATAAACAAGGTTTAAAGGCTTATCTCAAGGAAACTTGAAGACATCCAAATTCTAAAAATCTTTTTTTACAACGACTATAGGCATGATCTGAATTTTCCACCAAATAGTTTTCAATCCAAAAGCAATAAATTCATAGTGAAATCAATACACTGTTGAAAAATTTGTGTATTTTTGTGAAAAAAGTTTGCTGGTTAAAGCTTTTGTGTAAAGTAATGAACATATTCATACGTAAATTTAATATATATCCCTTATGTTAAATGAACTTAATGAATATAAAATGTAAAGTTATTGAAATGATGTAAACAATATGTTAAAGTAACACAATTTGCACATATTTATTAAATGTGTTACAATTTACAGAATAATAGTATTGATTTTATACTATAATAGGAGTGAGGATAACTGCATATTTTGACATGATAATGCATTATTCTTCATGGTGATCGCGATACGTCTTGATTAACTCATACGCGTTTCGATGTGTTTCGGTGTACTAATTCGACCATAGATATTATTTCTAAACCGAGTATTTGAGGAGTGAGGATATATAGACTTTATAGAAAAGGATATAGTATTTTGATGCGTGAATTCTTTCTTGTTTCACATGTATATAAAGACTGTATTCCAAAATTTACTGCCAGTACTGAAAATCTATAATTTACGTCACATGCACTATAGATTTTCAGTACTAGCAACTAATGCAATTTTGGAACACAGTTAAAGTGTACTCTCAGAGAGGGGATAAAAAGAAACTTCTCATTGATTTTAATGCATTTTGATGCATGTTAGGTTAGAACTATTTTATGTACTTAACATCTACTGAATACAGTGGAATTATTATAAGCAATTTACATACAAGGTGCGTCCCAAAATTTTCCGAACTTTTTCAATAGGGATAGGTCGGGTGGCGCCATCCGTGTGTTCGATTGCGCGTTTGAAAGGTACATCCCTAGCTGACTTCCAGTAAAAATTTCATGACATTTGGTTCAGTGGAAACGAAGTTATGGCGTCTCAAGTGTCAGTATGTTGTATACATCGGTACGAGAATGAACTTCGAACAAAGAGCCAATATTAAGTTTTGTTTTAAACTTGGTAAAACATTTACCGAAACCCATAATTTGATGAAACAAGTTTATGGTGATAATTGTGTAGCCCGTGCCAGTGTTTATGAGTGGTATACGCGATTCAAGAACGGTCGTGAAGACATAAATGACGACGCACATATAGGTCGCCCAAAATCGACAATTAATGAAAATTCCATCGAAGTTTTTATGATTCCAAGGGTATTGTGCACAAAGAATTCGTTCCAGCAGGCCAAACAGTTAATGCTGTATTCTATGTAAGCGTTTTGAAGCGTTTGGTGCACCGCATTCGTCGTATTCGGCCAGAATATCGCGAAGGAGGAAGTTGGCGCTTGTTACACGATAATGCGCCATCTCACCGTTCGACACTTGTCACTGATTTTTTGACTAAAAATCACATTTTAACAATCAACCATTCCCCGTATTCGCCTGATATGGCACCTTGTGACTTCTACCTATTCGGCAAAATGCATTTGTCCATGAAAGGAAAGCGGTATGTGGACGTAAAAGACATCCAAAGGGCTTGTACCACTATTCTGAAGGACGTACCTTTGAACGACATAAAACACTCATTTGAAATGCTTTTAGATCGTGCCAAACGTTGTATTGAGTCCGACGGGGACTACTTTGAATAAACAATTTGAATTTGAAAAAAAAAGTAAACCGTTGTTGTTTTATTTCAAAAGTTCGGAAAATTTTGGGACGCACCTTGTATTACTAGTGATACATGTATTTATATGAAAAAAGTATAAAATTTCAAGATACTAACTTAATATTAAATAAATTATACTCATTATACGTGCAAAGGGCACAGTCATAATATGTAAAAATTACACTAATTATTTGTTAAATATTAAAATTTGTAACAAATGGTTAGTGTAACTTTTACATATTACATATTATATATTAATAAAACGTTTGAAGTTATACAGTCGCGATGGCTGAGGTTCAAGTTCCGGTTATCCGAATTTAAAACAAATTACAAGTTTCGCGATGCGTTAAATTTGCTTCGGACTCTCAACTCATTCAAATGCATAGGTTTTGCTTTGCCAGCCAATGGAGCATGCATATACATTCGAACGAAGGGTACCAGCGAATTTCGCGTAGAACTACTTTGCTCGAATCATACCTCTCAAGGCCATAACGCTACTAAGGCTAGTTAACAGCAGCATTACTGCTGGCCCAACTATTGCAAAAGGTTAAAGATTCGTTTGATTTATCACACAATGATATCTTCCTCTGATCAGACTCAATAAGCTTTAAATTAGTTGATTTCACCATCGCGAAAATAAACAGTTTTCGTTGTCAAAGGGAAGAAGAGATACAACACCTGACGAAAATAAAGCATTGCATATAGAAAACCTCATTTCCTGAAGAATACAAAGCATTGAGCAAGGATAGAACCATTAGCGCATCCAGCAAGTTGTTATCGCTATCACCTTTTATAGACGAGACCAGAAATTCGTGTGGAGGGGGGGGGGACATCGACTTGCTTGAGGTACGACATCACATATTATTGTCTCGTGAGCACGATTTCGCAAAACGCGTGATAATTCATGAACACGTGCGCCATGTGCATGTCGGTATGCAAGGCCGCCGTAAGAAACGCTTTTGGCCCCTTTCATTGCGATCAAGTATGCCCAAGATATTTCATAACTACAATACATGCTTTAGAGTCAAACCAACGCAATCGGGGCTCCTTGCCAGCCGAGTGACGGTGTCAAGACCTTTCCCGCATTGTGACGTGGACAATGAGGATCCAATCATAATAAGAGAGGGCAAGCGGCGAAATGCTCATAACAGTAAAGTATGCATCTCTATTTTCATGTGCTTTGCCACAAAAGTGATCCACATCGAGCTGATAAGCGATCTCACCTCGGAAGCGTTCATTGGCATGCTTCGACGTCTTATCTCACGAAGAGTCCGTATGTACATACTCTGACAATGCATCTACTTTTACAGGGGCTCACAATCAGCTTAAGGAGATTCAGGATTTTCTCAACTCTCAGACGCAGGTAGATGTAAGGCAATTCCTTTGTGAGCAAGAAACCACATCGAGTTTTATTCTATCTAACGTGCCTCACTTCGGAGGGTTGTGAGAAGCAGTGAAAGCGATCAAATATCACATGGCGCGAATCATTGGCAGGGCTCACCTAACCTTTGAGGAGCTGCAGACAGTGCTTGCTGAGATTAAGGCAATCCTGAATTCGCGTTCGCTACACAATTGAGCAGCGATTCAAACGACTTCTTTTATCTTAGTGTTTTATCTTAGCCCAGGGCACTTTCTGGTCGGAACAGCAATGAATAGCCTTACTTGCCAAAACTTATGCGACATGGACGAGAATTGATTAATGTGATGGCAAAGAGTTGACCAGATAAGACAACATTTTTGGAAAGGATTGCGAATATTTCTATTCCTTGCAAGAGCAACCTAAATGGAAAGTCGGCAAAGGTGCACAGTTGAAATCTAAATTGCTCGTACTTGTAAAACAACAAGGACTAGATTCGATAAATTGGTCGAGCCGCTCGTGCGGTATAGTAACTGTTTGGCGGCCTACAACTGATACCGCTCTTGTGGTTTACTCTGAGGCGCGTGCCACAAATCGAAAGCTTCGAGACTTGAATAGGTTCAAGATGTGAATCAACGTCGTTATTACCCAGTCCGAGACAGTGCATCCGTCGGTCCTCTTTTTTATGTCTCCTAATGTGCATGAGGTATAAGCTCCCAAGGAAAAATTGAATCAAATTTGAATTATACCCATCAGCCATACAATTAGAAAAAATGACACAATAGTGGAATAGGCCTATTGGGGATACCACTATAAAAAAAACGCGTCATTGCATACTGCCTCCAGGGTAACATGGAAAAGTGTGCAGTAGGGGAGAGTGGTCTAACAAATAGTTAATTGTAACACTAACCGTAATAACTTTATTCATTTACAAAAGGCTAAAAACAACCAATTTTTCTTTTGTCATAATTGTTTAAACGATTGAATATTTGATCATTAACAATAATTATTTTTATTTACAATATCTAAGATCTCACGATTATTATTTTTCTATTTTTCTTTTTCATGTTGCTTAATGTTCATTAGCATAATGTTGATGACACCATCGTGGTGTAAATGGTAACAAGTTGCGGCGGTACCTTTTTTACGGTAAATATTTTCTATAATAGATAGCTAGATATACTTGTATATATTAATATATATATAACAAATAGATATATTTTTATACATTGATAGATAGATATATTAATTAGTGACTCCTTTCAGCATTACGCTCTTTTATAATTTACAATCGCACTACATAAAAAAATCTATTATGTATCTATTAACCTATATGTAACCTATGTCTTACATATTATAATAATTATTCTGACGACAACGACGCTCAAATATATCAAAAACATCATGTTTAGAATAAAGGAAAAATGTATTTTCAATAATATCCCCAAAGAGGTTCGGTGGTGAGCAAACAGTGGCATTGTTTGGCAGTCAGTGTGTCACTGTTAGACAATAGTGGCGATAGTGTTGACAGTGGCGACAGTGGCGGCTGCGGCTATTAATGCGGTTAATTTAGCACCTAAGAATTAGTATTAATGTAAGTATTAATATAGTATTAATATAAATATAATATTGGGTCATCTAAAAAGTATCCGCGGTTTTTTGTCACTAGATGGTGTTGATGGTCAACACCATCTAGTGACAAAAAACCGCGGATACTTTTTAGATGACCCAATATATAGCACTCTTTCTCTCTCTTTCTGGGACTTCCGTTTTTCTAATTCTATTCCTCCCTTATTTCCTCTATCAGCTTTGAAAGTCTATTTTCTTGCTTTCTGTAACCCTTCCTAAAGTACTCTATCCAGATCTCGAAACTATCAAATCAATCTACCATTTTTTTTCTCCACTCCACTTCAGTTTTAATCTTCCTCACTGGTGACCTTTCTATTAGTCTACTTCTTTTAAAAATCTCTTCTTCTGTGTCACCGCTTTTCTTCAATTCCCCTTTCTTTCTTATTTGTATCTCTTTCGCACATCTTATGCTACCACGTCTCTTAATCTTTTCTTTCCCTATCTCCACCTTCCCCCTTCTTCCTCCCATCTCCTCCCATCTTCTTTTTCATGTCCTCCACATTACTTATACTTTCGCGTCTCTCTTTCCCTCTTTCTTCCTCTTAAACAACTTCTTTATTCGTTTTCTCTCTTTTTTCTCCATTCTGTCCAGCCTCCTACGCTTGTCCACTTCTTAGTGCCTCCTATTCCCTATTACTCCGCGCGCGGCGCTACGTAATTCTGGGGGAAGGAGGCGCTGAGCTAAGAAGCGGACAAGTGTAGGAGTCTGGACAAAATGGAGAAAAAAGAGAAAAAAACTAGCCGCGTCTTCTGTGCATCTTACTTGTTTCCCTACTATGCTGAACTACCTTTTCCTAGCCTAACCTAGCTGTCACCTCATCCTAACTTACTGTTATTTCCTCTTTTTCACTTTCTCACTTTTGCTCTTTGTGTGTCCTTCCGCTCACTCTTACTTTCTCTCATATCTGCACACACACACACACACACTCTCCCCAACTACCCCTTTATATCCCCTTTATATCCCTGCAGATCACTCCAAGAAGAACTTAACTCGCCCGTCCGCGTGTTTCTAACTCTGCACCGGAAATGGAAGTCCATCTATTATGTTATATGTCATCTCTAAAGAAGCCCCTAGTTTTCGCATATAATTAAGATTTTCTGTGATTTATAATAAGCTGATTAGCTGCAAACATATTTTTCTTGTTACAACTAACACCACTCTAGATGTTAAATGCCAAAACGGTCGAATCTGGGTCTTTAATGCTTAAATAATTCAATATTTTGAAACTTTGTACGTATTGCATTCTCTTATTCATTATCACACAGTGTGACACGGTCACAAAGAAAGTAAGTAAAATTGAGGGAAGTGGGATGAGCTTCGTTTTGCATGTAAAATCATTACGCAAGTAGGTTTGGAATAGTTTTTAACATTGTATGTAGCAGAAATAAAATATTAATTATTAAAATTTTTTTATTAATGACTTTTTGGTGGTTGTATCGCACAAGGGCGGCTTATGGGGTGGGCGACTCGGGCAATCGCACACTAGAGCATGAGGACATCGTTCGATGGAGAAAAAAAATTACTGTTCAACAATTGCGATCTACAGGAATTTTTGAACAGTAATTTTTATTCCCCATTGTTCGCCGTTATTGGAGACTGAGTTGATAAGCGAAATATTAGTATATAATAAAATTTTCTAAGGTTTTATAATTAATATTTGCCTGGTTACTCCCCATTTTCTTCTGTTCATAAGATTCATATTATATTTATCTATAGTCCTTTAGTTTTTTAACGAATTTCTAAGTACCGTTTTTGGGCTATAATTGCAAATGTACTGTCGCTTCTTATCTAGCACAGGAACATATATAAAAAGTACTAACTTCAAATGCAATTATCTTTTAAACATGTCCTCCGCCCTACAAAATTATGCGTACGTATAAAAAAATATCATTATCTTCAAATAATAAAAGCTTTAAACAAATTTTAAGTTATTTTGCGATACAACCATCTTAACGGATAATGATCGATAGATAAAACTTGTTGGAGGTTACTCGAGATCATAATCTTGATAATATGGAGGTTGCTCGGTCGGAGTTTGCACCTCGCGAGCGTACGTGCGTGCGTGTGTAACAAATGAGACAGTACCGAGTCTACTAACTTTTGAATCATTATTGGATGCAATAGGATGTCTGAGAGGATGTTTGAGGGATTGTAATGTATAGTGTTACAGGGCTCTTCGGTGGACTAGACTTTTTTGTCATAACATACAATGGCCATAATGGAAAGTTGCGTTATATACTGTAGTACAGGGTATTTTTGCAGGCCAGGTCCTTCCATCAAGTCCTTCTATGGACCAGGCCGTTTTGTGATACAGGACCTTTCTTTATGATTCAGGCCCTTTTGTAGAATGGATCCCTTCTATGGTACAGAGCACTTCTATAGATCTTTTCGTGGGCCAAATTCTTCTGTGGATTAGGCCCATCTGTGATATAGGCCCCTTCTGTATCCCCTGATTCTTCTGTGGTACAAACCCGTTTTGTGATACAAAATGTAATGCTGTATCTGTTTTTGTATCAAAAATTAATGAACCTTTTTCTGATCAATGCAGTTTTATTCCCCGGAGAGTTGCAAATATTGCATTTTATTTGCAAAAGTGTTAATGTCAAAGGACATAATAAAATAAATATACGGCATACTTTTTTCCAAATAAAGCGTGTACACATCCTGTCTTTGTTTCTGTTCGGTATATTTTAAACATCTGTGTTCGGAGTAGAATTTGTTACTTCCTCTACTGAAATAACACAACGCATTTCTGAATCAATCATTGCCCATGATGCTCATGATCCCATCTTGTGCGGCATACAGTCGCGGTAACATTCTGCTGGCCTGAGCAGGCATTTAATTTCTAGTATTGCAAAAATGCACACTTTTTCACGTTATCTTGGAGGTATAATACAATAACGCATTTTTTTTTATAGTGGTATTCTCAGACCTATTCCACTATCGAGTTTTTTTTACCAATTCCTATTAGTGTTTTTTCTTAAAAACGGATAAAATTATTAAGTTTTTTTATTTTTTATGAAGAAGCGGCGAAAATAATCCATAGTGCGATTAATAAGTTTAACGACATTAGATGATATTCATAATGCTTATATTTAAAACTATATTAAATATAGTTTTATTAAAATGTCTTATTGAAATATATCACACAGAGCTGTAAAAATTTTAAGGCATAACTTAAGATCTTAAAATAAGAATGGACTATGAATATCATCTTTTATATTGTCTTTTCATATACAGAATACAAGCATAGAATACACAACGAACAAAATGATATAAATTAATTGAAATAAAATTTTAAAATACTTATACTGAAAGAAAATTTACGAAAAAAAATTTGAATAAATATTTATTTAGATGGTATCCCAATGGAACCATTTAATTACAGTAAATATATATTTCTTCAATTAAAAAAAATTATACTTAATTTAAATATCATTTTTTTTAAATCAAATGAAGATTTATTTTCTGTAAACAAATGGCCCATTGGTACTATCTAAACAAATATCTATTCAAATTTTTCTTAAATTTTTTTTCAGTGTGCTAATTTTAATATATATAATTCTCACATGCAATACGATTAAAATAAATAAAGTATAGGACGAAGTAACAAAAATAATAATTGATTAAATGCCACAAATACCAAAACTTTTCTCTCAATGTATCTGTACTTAATAGTTTTACAACAGAATCACGCAAAGTGTTAAATTCTAATAAAACTTTGTATACTTGTAAGGTACGTAAAAAACCAAAATGATCACTATTTTACATCACCGTCGCGATTATTGTGTCGCATCCTGTTTCAGTCGTGCATTGTCATTTCCCCGATAGATCAGAATGGGGTGCCTCTAGAAGAGAGAGGGAGAAACGAAAAAGAGTCTTGGAATAATTTGTAATAATGCGTGAACAGCTGACACTGAAGATTAGGTAAATTACGAGCCTCGCATTGACGATTTACACTATATTGCTTTACTTGGCTTAGAAATGCACAACAAGGAACGCACAACCTGTGTAATGACGCTACACAGAATTGTGACAGCGAGAAAAGATCACGATTTTCTGCCATTATCTTAATTATATGCTCTACAAGCAAAAATGCCATCTACTCATTGCTGCTACTGTTTTGCTGAAAACACTTTACAAAGCTACGCGCTACTAATTAAGTCATTACACATTTCTTTCGCATATATAATCCAATATCTAACGTTCAACGATCTTCTTGCGCAGTCCATTATTTGTTAAAAAGAAGAGGATAAATCTACAGCTATTAAGTTGCGGAATATTTATAATATTAAGACCCGGTTGCATCAATGTTACTTTGACTTTAAGCAAAGCTTAAAACTCTCTCCGTCTCTGTTTCTCTTTCGCTTTAAAACGAAACAGAGAAAGTCTTTTAAATCTTGCTACTATTGTACTATTGGTACAATCGAGTCTAAGTCAAGCACAATAAATAACATTGTGTGCATATGTTAAAACTTCTGTTTATTTATCACTATTATTTCAGATTGATATTTTAGGTATTAGAAACCAAAAAGACACAATACAAATTTTTGTATCATATTGCATCATATTTGAATATAAATTTTTCAATAAAACAACAATTAAATTATTTATTTCTAAAAATATTTATTTCTATATAGTATTAAATTAATACTATGTACAAATAAATAAATAATTTAATTTTTTTAGACAAAGAAGACAAGAAGATAATTTTCGATATATTTTATAAGTCTATTCTATTTTCAATTGCAAATTATTTGATGATATCGTAAGCGCGTAGCTTTGTAAAGTGTTTTCAATAAAATAGTAGCAGCAATGAATCATTTTTGTTTGTGGAGCATGTAATTAAGATAATGGCAGAAAATCGTGATCTTTTCTCGCTGTCTCAATACTGTGCAACGTCATCGCATAAACACACACAGGTACGTTCCTTGTTGTGCATTTCTAAGCCAAGTAATGCAATTTAATGCAAATCGTCAGTGCGAGGTTTGTAGTTTACCAAATCTTCAGTGTCAGTTGTTCATGCATCATTACAAATTATTCTAGGACTCTCGCTCTTTTTCATTTCTTCCTCTCTCTTCTAGAGGTGCCCCGTTCTGATCTATCGGGGAAATGACAATGCACGACTGAAACAGGATGCGACACAATAACCGCGACGGTGATGTAAAACAGTGATCGATCATTTTGGTTTTTTACCCTATTTGTATATAAAATTTTATTAAAATAAAAATTTAACATTTTACGAAGTCCTCTTGTAGATAAAATTATTAAATACAGATACATTGAGAAAAAAAGTTTTTGGTATTTGTGGCATTTAATCAATTATTATTTTTGTTATTATAATTCGTCCTATATTTTATTTATTTTAATCGTATTGCATGTGAGAATTAAATATATTAAAATTAGTACACTGAAAAAAAATTTACGAAATTTGAATAAATATTTGTTTAGATAGTAAATAAATGTTGATTCGATTTTTAAAAAATGATATTTAAATTATAATTTTTTTTTAATTGAACAAATATATATTTACTGTAAGTAAATGGTCCCATTGGTACTATCTAAACAAATATTTATTCAAATTTTTTTCAGTATAAGTAGGTATATTAAAATTTTATTTCAATTAATTTATATCATTTTGTTCGTTTGTTCTATGCTTGTATTCTATGTATATAAAGAGATAGTATAAAAGATGATATTCATAGTCTGTTCTTATTTGAAGATTGTCTTAAGTTATGTCTTAAGATATTTATATATAGCTCTGTGTGATTGATATATTTCAATAAGACATTTTAATAAGACTATACTTAACACAATCTTAAATATAAGCACCCATTATGAATCCCATCGCTAAACATTGCGATGATCGACGATGACAGGTCAGGCGCGTTAACAAGCGAAGATAAAAATTCGATAAATTCATCTACATGATCAACCGAAATCAGGATATTGAGTGGATGATATCGCAAGACCTAAATCGATAAGCTATGTTGTCCGAGAAATATAACGCCTAGCAGCGGTAAAAAAAAATGATACTGCAGAAAAAGAGTGACAAGAAGGACACGAAGAAGAAGAAAAGGATAGTAAGAAGGATAAAGAGAAGACGAATGAGGAGGAGGAAAAGGAGAAAGAGGAAGACAGGTATCCGCGTCGGCTCGATCAAGCGTCGATGACTCCACAACTTTTCGTGAGTATGGACGAGGAGTATCCTGGAGGGGTCTCAAGAAATGGCGGTCGAGGCGACAGCCTCGTCCCCATCGCTCTTTTTCTCTCGGGACAAATTAGATAAAAACAAAAACACCGCTCCCTCCCTCTTCTCTTCGTCGCCCCGCGCGCTTTCTCATCTCGAATCGGTTGGACGAGCGACGGGGCTGATGCCGCGGCAAGAAAAGGTGTTGTGGGGCTCATCGGGGTCCTCATTGTGCGCGGTAATGGGCCCAAAGTAATTAACCGAGCGCGGCTTCTAAAGCCGCAGCAAACACTCGCCGCTTCTGTTTCGCAGCCGCCGACTGGAAAAATAGGATCTGGTTCTATGCGGGCCCTTGTCCGGGTTCTCCCCTGAGGCGAAGCACGCTGATTTTCACCCACGCCGAGTCATCGAGGCGGTGCGACGCACGATTTCTCACACGCTGTCTCCTCTCACACCTACAAATCTCGAACGTCGTATTCAGGACTTCTAGTTCAATCAGCTGTTATTCGATATACTTTAAATTTGAAAATGAAGTTTTTTTATGATACATATATATAGTAAATTTCTATTTGCGAAATATATACGTATCTCGAAATATATGGGAAATATATAGGACTGCATGCTGCACACATATCCATTTGTTATAAGAGTAATACATACACATTTACACTCTTGGTCTCTCGCGATCATCATGAGACCCAATTTTCAAGAACAGGCTGATTACGTTCTTTACAACTATTCATTTCTCTCGCCTCCATCATTTTATATCATTGGAAGTTATCTTGGTGGATGCTTCATTTCTTTATTCTTCGTGTTGGGACTGTCGAGCGCGGGCCTTTCTTTGTCTCAATTGCCTCCTGTGTCTTTCTCTTTCTTTTTTTCTGTCCCTTTCCTTTTGTCTCCAATATACATTCAAACCGATTATTTTCCCTTTTCTCGCAAGTGTAACTTATTTATCGTCCTCTACCTGAGGGCATTTAGTTCATGTCCCTTCATCTTGCTCAGTGACAACTGCGTGATCCAGCAGTTCTCGGTTCTTCTCACTTCCCTTTCGTCACTTTTCGTCTCGCTCGAGCCGAGATTTCTCCGTATATTAAATCCAGTAGCTAATTGCAATCCGACACGGCATGATCGTAACGGCGAGATAACTTCCCGCGCGCCATCGGTAAACAAATGATCCTCGGATCTTGCCGAGCGATCGTTTTAATTAACCGCCAACCTTTTCGAAGAGGACCGGTCGCTACGAGCATCTCTGTGTGTACGCGTATATATAATTTCTACATTTAAACATTGTCATTCAAAAGAGTGACAATATATAAGAAATTATATATACGCATATCGTTGATAACATCGTTCCTTTCGCCTTCTAATAGCTTCTGTGTTACAGGCGACAGCAGGATGACTGCTATTGTTTTAGAAAAATTCAAGTATATAGCCGACGAAAATTAAAAAGACCTGCGAAAAGGAAAGGTAGAGATGATAGGCAAAAGAAGGAGAAAGAAGAAGCAAGAAAAAAGCACAGACGAACGCTCGTTTGAGGTAAGCCGCCGGCTCATTCATGTTTCAAAATGAGATCGGCGTTTCTCTCGCCCTTCGATCTATTCCTGTTCCTCCTTCAGCTTGATACAGAATGCTGTGAGAGACTCCTTATAGATACGTGCCTCCTCTTTTTAGAATTTTAGGGATCATCTTTTCAATACCTATCCTGAATTCACATTAAACTTATGTATTAAATTTCTCATCCAATAATTTCTAATGATGTCCTCTTTGTCCACCATTCCAATTAATTCATCAAAATTAATTTAATTAATTCATCAAAATTACTGAATATTAACTAAATATATTTTAATTTTAATCAATGGTTGTTTAGACATTTTTACTGCATATGTTATCTAAAACGCACATTTCGAAAAAATTCTTAATTTTTCGTCTACAATTATTTTTTACTCTCCTCGTCTGCAATCTAGGTCTTTTATGTCAAGATTTTTTTGCTATTCTAGACTTTCTTCAAAAAATTATGGAAAAATTCAAGATTACTTTTCAACATTTTTGTATTATATTACCAAATAAATATTACAAGATATCTAAGAAGTGGATTCTGTTTCCTTTATCTCGAGAAATTCAAAATTTCGCTTGCGCCAAAAAATCCACATTATGCAGACACATGGTTAATTATATGGTTACGGAAATTTAATACAGCATCCCTACAGAAATTTAATATTGGAAGATAGTAATTAATTATTACTTGTCTTGTAATTAATTACCCGTTATCTTAAGTATTAAAGGTACTAAACTATACTTTTAATACTTAAAATAAGTAATTTCTACTGTCTAATTGGAAATATTAGATCTCTGTAAAAGTTAATTTGGTTCTAAATAAGAACTAGATCAACTTTTACAGAAACATGTTCAAGCATAACGGTAGATATTATCTTCTAAGGAAGCTTTGCATAACTCTTCTTTCTCACGTTTCTTTGTGACCATGGCGATGATGCAATCAGTTTTCCATTCATCGAGCAGAAATATTCGCTGTTGGTGGTAAGAATGGACGAAAGGCTGAGGATTAGCTTATTCGGTAGCAGGTAATAACGTTATTTCTCTGTCAGGCGTTTCCGGTGTAAATTAATTTATCAAGACCAAGTCCGGCGGTCCTCATTCCGTCCGTTGGCTAGTTGGACCAACGTTACAAAAATTACGAGCCTTTTTTGTTCGACACCCTCCAAAAATTAGGACCCAATTGGTCCGCGCACGATCGACCTACGCGGTGTCCCGCTGATTTCGCGATTTTGTGCATTCTCCGTCCCGACGCAATGTGGAGAAATGGGGTCCCTTGCTCCCTTGCATCTTCCGCAACTTCGTCGAAGACAAATGAAATATAACGTCAAAAGGCCGACAAGATTAATGAAATCTAACGCGCATCGTGATTACAGTAAAATAGTGTAACACGTCGTGGTGGCCTGGTCGTTTAAACTGCTATACTTACAATTTATCGGACTTCTATAAATAAGTAGGAATGCGTTGGTTTCTATTCGCTTAGATACATAGTAGCCACATGTGAAATTACGGATCCATCAAAATCTCGCGCGATCGTATAACATCGATTCAGTATGGCGTTGTTTCGTCCCATTTCAACGCGCGGATTTTCGGTAGCGCGAAATGGATGTTACATGGCATTTTCACGGATGCCACGTCAAATGTGTAAATGCTCGTCTGTGGTTGTAAATAAATGGACCACGAGCGTGAACCCACTTATTATTAGAAGCAATTAATGAGATTTGCTTTCTTAGAAGATACGCTTTCTGTACAGAATGTATCCGTGGTAACGCGCGTTTGATTCGCCTATCTCGCCGTAGCGACTTCCTACCCACCTAATTGCGAGCGCTTACATGCGGCATGACCCTTGCACGATCATTTATAAGCATTATCGGTTTCTTTATCGTGATCAGCCGCAACTTGTGTGTGAACTCGAACACATCTCTTCTGTAATTAAAATAACCACAATGACGCCTCTTCTCGTGCCGCTCTAATACTTGATTTACCGAACAACTTAATAGTTAAAATTAGCAAAATAGTGGAAGTCAAAAGATATCGATCACTCTCTTGCTTCAAAAGTGACACAATTAAGAGGAAGAATTCTTCTTAAGAAAAAAATCCAAAATGAAGGATACAAGATAACGTATCAAAAAATTAATAATTTTACGAAATTTTATAAATTTGAGATGGTTGACAATTTTTCAATGTTGAAGAAAGATCAGAGAGAGAGAGAGAGAGAGAGAGTGTGAGAGAGAGAGAGAGAGAGAGAGAGAGAGAGAGAGAGACTGCAGCAGTGTTTCTTTTAGAAATCTGTATCTTGAGAACATAGATATCGCTGGAGTTATGTCTGCGGCTTTTCATTTTGAGACATCTACTCTGAAATGGCAGATTATAATGCCGACAAAAAAGTACTTCGAATGATACATTTGTAAACACTCTTGTTTTCGCAAACACGCCAAATCAATTCAAACTCATTGTTCTCAAATACCTGCATTAACAACAATAATTTATAGTGTTAAAAATGACTGATTCAATGCAATAGTAATTGACCGATTGCAAAAATAGTTACTTTTTTGTAGTTGTGATGGCCATATTAGATCCGCCATTTTGAATTTAAAAAATCTGACATTGGAAACATGATTTGCAATGCATGTTTATTGTCAAAATCTGCCACAAATGAATTAAATTTGAAAAAAACATCTATTTTTTTGTATAAATTTGTTTATAACAAATAAAAATTAATAGATAATCATGCCCTGCTTTTTAAAATTTGAATCTTATTTTACCTGAAAATTCAAAAAACTCCATGAGTTTATTCTGAAAACAAAAGAATAAAAAAAGAAGGTCAAAAAGATCAACCATATATGGCTGTCTGTGACTCAAAGAATTAACTTCTAAATTAAACTAATATATTAAATTAAACTGATAAAAAATTGTCACAACTTAAAAAAGAATTTTAAAGAAGGATTGTCAATTCAAAAGGATAATTTTTTAAAAATTGTAAAATAAAAATAACAAAAATGATGTTTAATCATGTTAAATATATATGTTTTAACGATATTATTTGATTAATTAATAATTTTCTGTCAAGTTGAAAATAATTTTTTCTTTTTTCTAGGAATTTAATTTTTTAAGTTGCGTGCATTAATTTTAAAGCAAGGAAGCTATATCTTAACATATTTATCATAAAAATTCAATTCTTATAGATTTGAAAGTCAATACGTACCATGAAAAAAATGCACAGGAGATTTTAGATATACTTTATATTCATCGGCTGAATTTTCCTTATGAAAATCTCTCTAGCACAGTTTGTCAAAGAAGATGAATGTTTTGATTAACAAGAAAATGTAATGCTCGCGGACAACGACGCTATAATTGGTTAACGTATCTAAATGTATTCTCCATCATGACGCTATAGCAAAGTCAAAGGGAAATTTTATGATAGCCTTGCTATTTACGTTGACTACTAAGCGCCTCATCCATATTATTTATAAATATCCGTCTTATTCAAAATTTTGTGATAAATCTGCAAATATTGTGTTATAGTTCCGTGAACGTCGCAAATAAAACTTATTTGTTACTTATTTAACTGAATAGAAAAAAATTTAGGAATGAGATTTTTAATATAATAGATTGTGAAATGTAATTAATATCTTGCGAGAACCAGCAATATACGAGGATAGTTCGAAAAGTTTTCGGCCTGACAAAGAAAACACATGATTTGTGACAAAATTTTTTTTTATTTTTCGACATAGTCCCCTTGTAAGTCAATACACTTAGATCAATGATATCCAGCTTCTTTAGACCTTCGTACAGTATAATACATGTGTGTATGTGCTAAGATATCCAGTCGCCTAAAAGAATTTTATGTCGTACCTCTGTCCTGTCCTTCCTCGTCGAGCGGAACTGCATGTCAAGCAATTGAAACGGATACATGACGAGCTACAAGGGTACAACCTTTCTTAACCGGAAGGCCCCTGGGATTGATCTTATTGAGTCTCTGATGATAAAGCGCTAGAGCAGGGACACAAGTTTCATGTATATGCTAATGGACCTATACAATAATTATTTTGAGTTTGGAGTTTTTCCGTCTGTGGAAATAGAGGACCTAATTAGGGTTCTTTTGAAATCCCGAGAAATAATGGGTTATTTCATATTACAAATACTCTGGGTATCTCATATTACGATTTCTACGCTTTATGGTACGATCATCAAATCTAACTTCTATAATTAAACAATTCAACATATCTCGTATTTTTTTATTAGTACGACTTTACTCTATCATTACATGAAGAATTTATTGCCAAATATTTATTTTTATTAAATAATAAACAAGGTTTAATTCATCTCAATGAAACTTGAAGACATTCAAATTCTAAAATCTTGTTTTACAATGACTACAGGTATGGTCTAATAATTGAATTTTCTATATATAAATAATTTTAAATCCAAAAGCAATAAATTCACGATGGAACCAATACATAGCGTTTATTAGCTTAACAGAAACGCTGCTATTTCATATTAGGCGCCTCATAATAGGCTTTCCTTTATGTTTTTAAAGAAAACTTTTTTTTATTTTTCAACCTCCCCTTATTATCACTATTTTGAGTCATAACAAAGATTATTATCAACATTGCAGCCGAAAAATGTCGAAATTTGAAAAAGATCCTATTCTGTATAATTACCAAAGAAGTATATAACAAAGTGCAGCGATAAATTAATACTACACTTATGTAACACACAACTCATTTCGCGATTGTTTTTGTTTATTTAAGTACGATCGCATCGCTCATATCTTTCATATCGTTGCGTCATGACTTGTACCTGTTGCGTCTCGGTACGCAATGAAACGTACATCTGCCAATAGCATACAGCTATCGGCATCTGGTTGACTGCAGGTGCTCAACTCGCATTTTTCGAGAAGAAGACAATTTCTGTTCTTCATGACACGCTGTTCGTGAAATTGCATAAGAAAACAAACATTAAAAATCAGTTGTACCGATGTTATTTACTATTTATGATATATTATGATATTATTCCGTTTTTTTTCTATAGATCGTAGATAAAATTTTGGTATCTTTATAGGAAAAAACGATGAATGTGATTAGCCTATGTTAATTTAAAAAATGAGGAGTTACAAACCAGATTAAAAAAAAATAAAAGAATTATTAGTACAAATATTAATAATGTAAATATAAATAATAGCATTTGAATAGCAACATTTAAACAATTAAAAAATGATATTTATGAGAAAATATTGTAACTAATATAAGTACAATGGCTACCTCTCAAAATAAAATTGACACATTTTTTTATTTAAATATTAATTTAAAAAAAAAAACAGCTGCTTTCTAGTTTCATTGATATAATACTGATTTACACTTAAAAAGAAGGTTTCAAGTGGGTTGAGCGGCGCTGAGGCGGACAGTAGCTCGAAAGTTTAATTAATGATGGCCGAGTTCTGATTCATTCATACTTCAAAGAATCCTGCATCTCGAGCAAAAAGGAACGAAGTCCGAGGTAGAGGGCAGAAGGGCCAAAACAACAAAGACCTCATGTTGTGCGAGAGAAAGGAAGAGAGAAAGACAAAGAAGGACGGAATGAAGAGAAAGAAGGAAAGACAAAAATTGAGGTACATTGTGGCCATCGGTTTTTTGCTCTATCCACGTCTACGAGCAACGGAGGCTTACGAGAAAAATTTCATATTTGTCCATTTTTCTTCGTCAAACCAATTCCAGAAGTTTGATTATTTCTTACCTTCACAAAGCTTCTCAATCCGCAACCGTTCCTGTGATTTATTCCACTCTCTTGCGTGTCTATATTATATTTCTCTAAAACACTATCGATATTGAATAATAATTTAAATTGCTGCATGTTGATACATAAATTTTAGTCCGAAGAAACAATTTAATAACGAGAATAGTTATTTAGGATATTTTTATCTTCATAAAAAAAAAACAATTGTTGTAAAATATCATTTTATATGAATATTGTTTAACATATTTCTTTTTTTTTAATAACTGTTCTTTATGAATTTTTAAATATGTAATCAAAAATTCATAATAAAGAAGCATAACTATATTAATTATGTATATGTATTATATATATGTATTATGTATATGTATTATATATGTATATGTATAGATACTCAAAAATGTTTCTTATCTCTTTATAATTCTTGAAATTGGAAGGAGATAATGAATACCTAAGTTGAACCTTAGTTAAGAGTTAATCGTGAGTTGTGAAAATAGACCTCAAACATATAAAGAGAATTTTAAAAAACTCTACTTTAATGGATGACGCTACAATGGTGTTCAATCAGGTTTTAGCATTTAGCACGATAGATTTAGACTCTGAGTTATCTATTGAAATCTATTGAATAACTTATATATATTATGGCTTAATGGCTTTGCTTACTTACATTTGAAGTTTACCCCAGCTGAATAGATTACAGCGACAATGAATGCGATATTTTTTCGCCGTAGCAATTATTTTTTTATATTTAAACAGATTTTTTCGATTTCTTTATCGTTGATGCTAAGAAATCTTAGTATATTGCAGTTAAGGATGCTAATTAGGATTAACACGTGTATCTCCAAAAATTTGTAAGAAACAATGTTAAGAAAAGCTATCTTTAGGAAACATAAGGGGAGCCCGAGGAGAAAGGTGATTGGACGGAAGTCTAGTGTAAATACATAAGGAAGCGAGGCATTAAGGAAGAACGACTTCCCCCGGAGCGTATAAAATCAGTAATTTCGCTTTTAGAGACGAGACCAGTCCCTAAGCCATACATGCTGTGTTCGGTGCGAATGCGCACGGGCCTTAATGCTCCACTGCATCGACGCTCTGGTCCACAAAAACCATGCATTATCACGCTAACTGCATGATCTACGAAACTCTCCGAAACAGTAAAAGAAAAACTCGGAGGAATACTGAGATTCGATTCTTCTCTTCCTTTTTAATAAGTTGCGCTCTCATCTAACATTAATATAATTATTTGAAAAAAAATTGCAAAGTGATAATGACAGCATACATTGGTAACAATCTACGTAGTAGAAAATATTTTGTATTTGTGATAAAACTGACCTTTGTTAATTTTAAAAAAATTTTTATGATATGTTAATTTAACGTAATGTATTATTTCAATGTTTTATGATAAATTGATATTCGGCATTTCTTAGTGTTAAAGTAACATAATGAATAAGTGATCAAATAGTATAATGATAATGTATTTTAAAACATAAATTCTAAAATCAATAAAATATATTAATTTAACATATTATAAATATTAATTTTACTGAAAAAATATACTTCCACAATTTGCTTACAAAATTGTCATTGTTATACTTTTTATATTAATTTTACATACTGTTTGTGTTACTTTTAACATAGTCATTTTAAATTATCAAAAGTTTGAGTGGATTGTTGGAGACACATAAAAAAAATTTAATACAAATTTTCCAATTGTGTACATGCATGGATGTGATTATTTGGATGTATGTAATAAAATAATAAAGCGATATTTTCTGAAAGCGACATTTTTTGTCGATATTTTGCTAATTGACAGTTGGCACTATATTTAAATACATACAAATTAACTTTCACGTGCTTTGCTTTATTATGTATTTATTATGTACGCCGAGAGAATACGAAACAATAACTTCCGCAGCACCCTTACGACGCGCAAAGTGCAGAGGAAGTCGTACCGCCGTTCTCCCGCCTTTCGTTCTTGCCTTATGTAAACATTAAAGTCTATTACTTTTCGATCTCAATTTCGGACCGGACGTGAAACTTTTTAATTTACACTCACGGCAGAACCGCCGCCACCGCCGCCGTCGTCAAGCCGAAGCGGGGGTAGTACGGCCGATGTAGAACTGGATATAAGAAAGAGAAAGAGAAGGAGAAAGAGAAAGCGAGGTGGTCGCATTCGCAGCTCTCGCGTTACAAACGAAGCCGACACCCACCTGTGTTCGGCTTTTTATTTTCCTCTTTTCTCCTCCCTTCGCTTGTTTCTGCTGCCTCTTTCTATTCTTCGCTGCTCTCACTTTACTGTCCCGCTGTCAGGCAGGAGAAAGGTCATATCTGAAGAATGTTATTAAAATTCACTGATCGATCGTTGCATCGTCGGGATTGGATTTGTTTTTGTGGGATGCGTTTCTCCTTGTGTCGTTGCGTAGAATTTCCTATAGCGATCGGAACTGTCCTCGATGCTTCCTGTTACATGCGATTTACGATGCGCAGCCAGCGCGCGTTTAGTTTTTCGCATGTCACTCGCGCGAGTGCGGCGCGTGCATGGTGCAGTCTTCGGGCTCAATGGGCCGTGTCGTTATGCGGTAGCAGAATGACATTGCTACATAAGATGGAATGCGGCGACGTCATACCAGTCGCAATACTGAAAGGTGTAATGATTTACATTGACGGTGCACATACGCAATTTTGCGCGTAGTAAGAAAACGATATATCAATCCTAAAAAATACCATCAGATTCTTTGTTCGTTACACATTGAGAGAAAAGTATTTGTAATTATAATTACACGGAAAGATCGATTTTGTTGAAGTAAATAAAAAAATTTAGCTATAGATACGGATTTAAAAATAACTTTGTCTAACTATCAAAATAATTATGTATGAAGAAATTTAAGCATGATGAGCAATAATGCAAAAAGTTTTGAGCAATCAGTTTGATCACTTACATATCTATTATTTAAATTATTTAAATTATTTCCATAGATCAACAAAATTATTCTCAAATTATCTAATTTTTTAAACAATATTATTAAAAAATTGATCGATGAAATTAAATACATGAGTGAAAAAACGTTACATTCGGTCAAGACTGTCTCCGTGTCTAATGATATTTCTTGTAAATTTATACAATTTTCAATTCGAATATATGAAGTTTTCCGCTCTCTCTCTCTCTCTCTCTCTCTCTCTCTCTCTCTCTCTCTCTCTCTCTTCCCTCCATCCCTCCCCTCTTTCATGTGTACCTATTAAATCTTTAGATATATAAGAAATTTGATTTTCTCTGTGATAAAATAATTATGCAAATCTATAAAAGAACGATATCGAGCCGATAAATGAGGTTATAAACAATATATAATGAATTTATTAAACGAAGAACATGAGTAATAACATAAAAAATAGGGACGTTTTGGAACGCACAGATCCTTTTTCATCAATGATTAAATAAAACTATATCAAAAATAATTATGATTATGTTAATTATATTTTTATGATTATTATTGCTGTAATGTTAGTAATAATAATTATGTTTATAGTTTTACAAAAAAATATTTATTTGATACTAAAAATGACTACACATTATAATTAATTATAATCATTTCTTTTCTTTATGATCTATGCTGGAAATCAATTGTAATAATTATATCACAAAATTATAAAATAAAAACTCAATTTTTAATACATTAATGTGATTTTTTTCCTTATACGTAATAAAAAAAAGTCGATAAGATTAATGTATACAGAGACGTGACGTTACGCGCAATGTTTGCACGAGTGGTAAATATCGCGCGATCGGTGTGAATTCTGCGCGTGATATTTGCATAAGTGATGCGGCCCGTAGATAATAAGCGTAATGCGTCGGTTCTCGCCACTGTTCCAAGAAGGCGAGCTCATCCTTCGTATTTGTTCTCCGTGATGTTGCGCTAATCACAACCTTCATTACAATTTGCATAGGTGTGTGTAAGGGGTGAAAAAAATTTACATGTGAAAGGCTGGCGATACGGCGCGACGCGAGTGAGACTTATCAGGCCGGATAACTGTCTACGCGGTTTTTCTCTTGTCAGAGAGAAGCAGAATGTAAATTGTAAAGCACTGGTTAATAACGGATGTTACAGTCTCTCACGTTTCTCACCTGTAAGCAGTGAAGAAAGAAAGGCTGTTCATGCTGACTACGGCGCGCTACCATCTGATCACGTACGTTTGTATTTTGCTTCATTGAGTGGCTGTTCGATGCAATCAATAATAACTCAAGCGGTTACCATTGCTAATCTTTCGAGCCTTATTATCTTATGATGAATAATTATTAAATACACAACGAGATTCATTTTTAATTAAATGTATCTACATTATGTGTTTATAGTTTGTACTTTATATTTATTGTTCTGAATTTTTAATTTTTTTTTTAATTTTAATACTAAATTAATTTAATTAATTGATAATTTAATTAAATTAATTGATTATTAATTAGTAATTATACTAGTTGAAAAAGATTAATAAAAATTCGTTCCGCTATTTTGTGTTAATTTTGTGTTAATTTCAATAAATTAAACTAAAATCTTAATTTAATATGCTCGTTGTTACTCGTTTTTGACCTTAATTAATAGATTTATTTATTTTATATTTTTTAAGTACAGGAAAAGAAAGAACGATTTTTTAAAATATCAATATAATTTTTTTAGACTATGAAAATATAGTAATTAATAGAGTATTTAAACATGATATACGATGAACAATAATGCAAAAAGTTTTGATACTGTAGCAATTAATTTAAACATCCTACTTACATCCTAATTATTACAAAGGTTTTATTTAAAATTATCTTTAGATTCTTCCCGTATCCAATTAAATTTTTAACTAAGGTAACCAGCCCAATATGAGCGTGTGCACAAAATTGATTGTTTAGAGATAATTACACGATTATAATTCAACAAGTAGCAGTAATTCGTGTAGGTTCATATAGAAGTTGATCTGACTCGTGGTCTCTTTCCTGTTCCTACACTAGATTGCACTAGAACTCTCTTTCTCACTTTCGAGATATCAAACAGATATCAAACATATATCTATAGTTCACTTTAAGTTCCAAAAAAAGTGTACATAGTTCTGAATATACATAGTCAGCTACAGAAAACAGACCTGATCAGATTGTATTAATTTATTATTCAATTTGTCTATTCTATTATCTTCAATAAGGCAAAATACAGAATGCTATATTGCGGTAATATTTCGTAGGTAATTGTTTCCTATAAAAAAAAACGATTATTAATATTAATAATAGTAGTTCAATTTCAATAGTTTATTGTAGCTTTATATTCATGCCTTACAACATTATATAATTATAGTTTATATTTTTTTCATTATATTCTATTTATAATTAAAGAGAAGAAACTCTTTGTAAAGTACAGAATTGTTTTTTTACGAAAAAGGAAACATATACGTAGGTTACATTAAATTTATGCACAGAATGCTACTTTCTTTTTATTATCTTTACTGCATCTACATAAATATTTCAATATATTGCATACTTTTAATTAACATTTAGAAATGTTCCCGCTTTTAACTAGTAATTTTTAATTTTGGACTCAGCAAAAAATTAGAAAATATCGCAAAAGTAGTAGTAGGGAATTATAGGATTTGGTTATCTTATTTCAGAACGGTTTTTTTCCTTGTATAAGGGTGAAAGCAGGAAATATGAAATTGCGTTTTTTAAATTAACATTGCTCCGATATAAATACATGTGAAAGACTTTAAATTTACACAGAACTCTTGAAGAATATGTT
Source organism: Acromyrmex echinatior (assembly GCF_024713525.1). Classification (NCBI taxonomy): domain Eukaryota; kingdom Metazoa; phylum Arthropoda; class Insecta; order Hymenoptera; family Formicidae; genus Acromyrmex; species Acromyrmex echinatior. Next base: position 8,289,051 of record NC_141864.1, on the reverse strand, counting down.
AGAGAGTTACAACAATAAATGAAAACCAAATTTAAGTCCAACATCAATATTAACAAAAAAAGTAAAAAATATGAAGATGGGGGGTCTAAAAAATAGGATGTAATATGAAATACCGGTGAAATTTAGATAATAGTAATAAATAACACAATAAATGAAGTGAATTGTTTATTTATGTAAACTAATCAAGAAAAATAATTAAAAATAGTTCACATTTTTTATTGTACAATAACACAGAGAATATAATAATATCATTAGACATAAGTTGATAACTAAGCTAGTAATATAGAACATAACTATAATCTATAATCACAAATAAACTCGTAATATGTGGAATACATCCTATAGCCTAATCTATCGGAATATACGAACAAGTGTAGTTGCTAATATGGAACTTATTCCATATTCTCAACCCTCGATGTATTTCACATTACCTACAGTGCTTATTATGTTTGGTAGAAATTGCAATTTTCAGTGATTGCCGCTAGATTGCAATGCTTCATTTAGAAAATTAGTATTCCTATAATAAGAGTTAGAACAAATCAGGACAAACCACCGCCATTAATATAGTCAAATATTACAGAAATATTATAGACGAATAATCAAATACTATTACAGAGACTATAGACGATATACAGAAAATATGACATGTTAAATATGTGTAGCTAAGTTTAATTAAATGAGCATGATATTGTTAGAAGTAACATTCTTTAACAAACCTCGTGTAAATATTATACTGACAGCGCTAGATAATGTCGAAAATATGAAGGATGACATCAAATATTGAATATGATTTTCTGCAGTTTGCTTGTAACTTGCGGTTGTGTTGGCTATTTCAACTCTTTCGAAACTAGCAGTTTTATATGACGGATTTCGACAATCAATCAAAAGTTGCGACAATATTGTCCTAACTGTTATTATAGAAATTAAGCTCCTATTCCATATTATCAGCCTATTCCACATTCCCTGCTCTTACCCTATATAGTTTTTGAAATATAAAACTTTCCTATTAACGATTTATGCTGGCAATAAAATATCTTTTCACATTGGACCAGCATCGCAGCGCATCCTAAAATATCATAATTAAAGTCGATTGCACCGAATTGCACGCCCACGCTGGTACTCGTCATACTCGTGACAAAGTAAAATTTTCAATTGCAGGATACGGCTATTAACGCGAACCGCGAATAATTACATAAATAGAGCGTGGAGGACGATATGACCAGTGGGGGTGTGCCAGCAACAGCACAAAAATTAATCATCCTTGCGTTAATTGGCGGGCATGATTAAGCGATGGTCCCGCACGCCAGGTTGACTTTCATCGCTCTTTGCAGTTGCCTGTTGTTTTACATGCGATTCTGGTATTAGATAGCAAACGAGATCTCATCTTTTATAAAAAAAAAAGAAACAAGATAGTAATCAATACTTTTCGAGGTTCCCTTATTGAAAACTAACCACAATAAGATAATAGATTGATAATAGATTGATTAACATTTTATCACATACCTATGGAAGTTAAAAAATGTTATTTAAGACAAGGATTATCATTGCTCCTATGATACTAACAATACATAACACCTTATGCACAATTAGTTATCATAGTAAATATATAACTCATAAGAAAATATATGTCTATATAATTTTCAGAAACAATCAATCGTTGCTTTAGGAAGGAAAGCCTTGTATTCTTTCTTTCCATCCTTTGCCACTTGTTTATCGTTTTAGAAGCATCTTGAAGAGATGCAAGAATGACGTTATCAGGCCAAAAGACTGTTCGCGCAAGATTTCACGATGTAAATGATTTGTAACTGACCCACCGCAGTGTCGGGCCAATTTAAGGGATCATTTCCCAAGCCCCGCGCTACACTTCACATCAGAGCGTTGCGACGCTCGAGCGACGAGCGAGCTCATCCGAGAGAGGAGCGCGCCCCGTGATGAATCGGGGACCACACACGTTACTATCGCACCGTGATGTGCCGCGGTGTAACGCGCGATGCATGTGTTCCTTCCGCGCACAATTTTGGACCTCGTCCCGGTTTTCGCGAGCGAGATTGCTCGTTCCGTCGACACCGATTCGTATAGCCAGACACAACTGATGGTTGCGCTGAAAATCGACATGGTGTTTATTTATCGAAGGAATCAGTTCTACGGAATACATGTCTCTAATCACATCTTTAATTTTTTATCTTTTCTGTTTTTATTTTTATATTTTTGTTTTATTTTACATTATTTCGCAACCACACGTTTATTGGTTTTATTTTCTTTTTTTATTTACCATTTGTTATGTTCTTAGAGGGCTTGCTCTAGAACATTATTAAACATATTTATAACTTTATTTATATAAAAAATTTGTATTAAATTTAAATTTCATATGTTCCAAATGATATTTATTCAAATCTTTGTGTTAATTTAAAACGAAATATATATGTGTTAAGAAATAACACAAGTATTATATAAAAAATTAATTATTACAAAAAATGTAACACTGACACAATTTGTAAGCAAATTCTTCAGTAAAATTAACTTATAAAATATATTAAATTAAAATGTTTTATACATGTAAATATATATGTTAATTTACTATTGATAATTATTAGTTTTATTAGGTATTGTTAATTATTCATCATGAGGTAACGATTTAGAAAATTTGATTTTATAAAAGTATTGATATACTCTTTATAATTGCATATATATACACACACACACACACACACACACACACACACACACACACACACACACACACACACACACACACACACATACACACACATACAGGATGTTCAGCGGAACAGTCCGCACGATTGTTCAAACACTTCCGATTGTGTTAAAAAAAAAATTGAAGGATGAATATTCATCTGTTTTATATATAGGCTACATGATAAAAAAATTAAAAGTTTTTTTTCATAAAGAAATCAAAGCATCTTAAATTTTTTAAGCATCATATAATTTTTTCCATAATATAGGAGTCTTCGAGATGAATTCAAATTACTGTCGAAATGTCACTTTTGTTGATGTTTTATTGATTTTATTTGTTGCATATTTTATTAAATAAATACATGTATGTATGTATGTATATACGTATGTATGTTCTGTATTCTAATTAAAAGTTGTAAGTACTGCTGTTACAAATAATGTTACAAATTTGATATTAAGTATCAATAAAATCAATAAAATTTGATGACTTTGAATGACTGATTTTTTTATGAAAAAAAATTTTTTTTTTATCTTATCGCATGTTGTAACCTGTATAAACAGATGAATATTCATCTTTTAACTTTTTTCTTAACTGTCGGAAGTATCTGAGAAATCGTGCGGACCGTTACGCTGAACACCTGTATATATCTACATAAATGTAAAATATTTTATAATAATTTTTTGAAATTTATTTTATAAAAAAATACAAAAATTTATTTATTAAATTTGTTAAATTTATTAAAATTGCATTAATTATAATTTGTGGATAAAATATTTCATAAATCGCGTTTTAATTACGATATTCGTGATTAGGAAAATCACTTAAAAGTTCGTATATAATTTTATTTATTATAACTTTGAAGAATCCATTTGTAAAATCTATATGCGTCTTTGCAGCTTCATAAAAAAAGAATCCATAAAGGTCTTATGACGTAATATTATTTCTATGAAAACATGCATTCTCATCTTAAATAAGAAGCAAATCATTTTATTTATTATAATGTTTTTAAAATTAATTAATATATTAATATTGATGTACCATACATTCATCAAACTACCGTTTCCATAATGGCTATACAATTCGCCGGCGATGGATACTTATGTTAGGGGGGACGAAAGCATCGCGATCTTGGTAGGTATGCGTGAATGCGAATCACGGTCGAAGATGGCTGAGGAGCGAGCAAGGGCGGGTGGTCGATACTGCGGAGCTCCTTCAGAGAAAAATTCAATTTTACAAAAATATCGGTCTGGTAATGAGAAATAGCCGCTGAGTCAGCGCCGGTAGCCAGTAAAAACTTGAAGAGGCCGTCGGCTTGTTCTCCGCACTCGAGCCCCGGTGCGTCCCACGCCCTCGGCGTTGAGAGAAAAATAAACCCCTTCGCACCCCCATCCACACCTTTGCTCTCCGTCTTTTTTATTTTGCTCTGAGAGGGGAGAGTTCTCGTCTCCTGGATCCTCTCTTCCTCCGTGCGGCTGCGTCTCTTATCTTTCGCTGCAACGTGGAATTCTGCGAAGCGAATAGAATAAAGAGAGGTGTCTTTTCGTTTTCTTTCGGGCCGACGATCGCAATCGATATGCGTCGATTCTCAAACTACTACTCAACAGCTCAATCAGTTGCTACAGCCTCATTCGCGTCACGTGTTAATTTTGAGTTTAAAATGATCTTGTATCTACCGCAGACTATAAAAGCAATAACGCATAATGAAAAACGATCGAAAGAATATTAGATTTCTATCTATTCCTATTGACTATGATTTTTATTATGCATCAAATCTAAGACAGAATCTGGCCACGAGCGATTTTGGCAAAATTCTATGAAAGAGAAATAAATATTCCCTCTCTTTGTATGTATTATCTTATTTTCATTTATATTTCTTATGAAAATCTAATACTGGCCAATTTTCTAATTCTAGTCAATTTAATATTGGCTAATTTATTACTAAAAGAATAATTAATTACTTATTTGGAATACTAAAAGTTTTGGAGTACTATATTGAACAACAATACTCTTAATATTTAAAATATGTAATTATTTACTGTTTTTCAATATTAGATTGACCAGTCTTAAATTAGGTATTAGATTTCTGTAAGGTTAAGGATAACCTTAATTAAAACTATAGATTAAAACAATATAAGTTCGAATAAGATAGTATATGCGAAGGAAGATAATATTATATATTTATCTTTCTCTTTCGTAAAATTTAGACAAAATTACTCGTGACTAAACTATTATAAAATCTCTATTACAATTGCACGAAATATCGGTACGAAATTACTATAGTCAATTCCTTGTAGATACTTTAGAAAGACCATTCATTTTCAGGTTGCTACCTATTAAATGATGTATGATATATCGCACAAAGCACTCGCGCGACGTGCAGCGATAAGTAATTAATCTCGGACGGAAGTCCGGAGTGCATGAATATGAAGTTCCTTAATGTAGGAAGAAGGATCGTAATTATATGAGTTACGATCGCGCGGCGCGTTTACCTCGGCGGCGTAATGCGGGCGAGTAACAAAGAGCCTTAGGTTTTATACACGTAAGAAAATTTTGCAGGTAATTCATCTTAGGAATCGTAGAAACGGGCGGAAGAGAGTGAAGACTTCTCGCTGCAAATTAAACGTGGCGCGGTGCTCTGTGTGATGCGAGATAGTATTATACACGCCGATCTCAGCGTGACGCTCACTGTTGTTAATAATTGCGTTTATGTGAAATCGATCTCGCAAATTAACCTTTTTTTTTCCGTCACCAAGAATAATCCGAAGAAAGCTCGGGCCGATAAAAGATAGTTCAAAAAATTACGAAGATATCTAGATTGGAAATTTATTCAATCTTATCATTAAAATCTCTTCAGGAATCGAAGTATTAGGAATTAAAAATAATCAACAAATTCTTTCTTTTGATTTGCGAACATGATACATCGAGATACGAAAATTTCATTCACGGACAGAACGATTTTGCTGAAATATCTAAAATTTTATAATAGCTAGATAGAGATTTAAAAATAAATTTTGTTGGACTATTAAAATAATTATATGGAATGTTTAAACATTAATGACAATGCTGCAAAAAGTTTAATATTCTAATAAATAGTTTGAGCGTCCTTCATAATTATTTTAATGATATAACAAAATTATATTTTCAGATCTGTATATATCTATAGCTAAATTATTATATACTGTTTAGGCAAACAGCGTATTTTTTCCGTATACATATTGAAAAGAAGAAAAATAAAAGGAATAGAAGAATCTATCTACAAGTCTCGTTTTAAACGGCCGAATGGTCTCGAAAAGATGACCTGGACATTCTGCTGCGTAGCAAAGCGAAGAGGGAGGACCGAGGCCGAAGGTGTCGCGTATGTTGTACGTGCGACTGACTGTAGACAGAGGCGTAAGACAGTAGCAGCGCACGTTTCAGCGTGACGGCCACCATTGTCCACGCGTGAAACCAACCGGCCCGTGGCTACTCGCCGTCCAGAGTGGCCGTCGCGCGTGCACGTTACTTACGTACATGTAAGAAGATAAGGACACGTCGCAATACACGCGCGCGTGCAACTTTTCTCACACACGCGACGGAAGCCGACGAACGCATCATCGAGCCGGGCGGCTGTATGATAAATGCATCCGAGACCGGTCGACGTGCATTAAATAAGAGGAGGGACAAGGGAGGCTGGCAGGTTCCCGCTGCTGTACACGCGTGTGTGACGGCGAACCATATGAGCGGCAAAGGATCCGCCGACGGACAGCCACGAAATTAGAATGCCACCGGCCGCCAGAAATCGATGTCGGTCCCGCGATCGGGAGGTAATTGAGATTTGATTACTGGTTCGCCGAAGAGAACAGTAGAAAGAAGAGGAAATAGCGCCGTTTTCAGTAATTAAGCAATTAACGGAAAATTGTTATCGGAAAAGTATAATAAGTGATATGCAAAATACATAGAAAATAAAAGAATGCTACAGCGAAATTATGAAATACAGAATAAAGGGTTAGATAGAAAGCGAGAGACATTGATCACTGTACAAGCTCTCTAAGAACATCAGCCTTGGGTAAAAATATTAGGCATTTTATTAACCATTTGCAATATACCTCAATTGCCATATTAAGGATAAAGAAGTTATCTTTTATTTTAGGAATTGTTTATATATAATGCTGGTAATTAATAGGAAACATAGATAAGACAAAAAGAATTTCAGATAAATGAAAAGAATGTAGATGAGCAATATTTAATTAAGTCCAAGGCAGTACATATAAAACTAATAAATAATAATAAGGAAAAAAGAAAAAGAAACAGTAAAACATAATAAAAATAAGTATAAAGAAAAAAGTAGTACAATAAACAAAAATAAATAAAATAAAATGACAAAAGCACAATTTATATAAGACATACTCTGCAGATTAAAATTGAAAAGGCTTCTTTGGAAAACGTTGCAACTATCATTTTTATGAAAAGTAATGTTTAATAAAAAAATGTTGCTTATGTACATGCTACACGTTTTTCTTATTTCCTGTAAAATAAAAAAAATATTGAATGCATCAATCTTTCAGGGATCTCTTTATTTAATAATTCATAAATAAATAAACGTTACGTTAAATCTACATTAATTGATATCAAGATCATTTTCGTAACTTCTATTTTTCAGTCTCATTTCATTCTTAGAGCCAGTCACAAATTCAATGTACAAATCGAGAGAAACGAATTGGCTGGTTCGTTCGCGTTAGTCTGGTAGCCGGCGGGTAAGAGAAGATGATTCGAGTCATTCTAGAAAACGGTAGCGGGGTTCGTTTAGTCGTTGAAGCCGACATGAAAAAGCGAGAAGTGCTGCTCCCGGAATCGTCGCTCGACAATGCAGCAACAAAATTACACCGAGCCCCCTTCCCTCCCTCTCTCTCTCTCTCTCTCTCTCTCTCTCTTTCTTTCGCTCGATCGTTCTTTTTGATCTTATTAGAACCTCGTATCCGGACGGCTGCTTGTCCGAAAAGAATTCCTCGATCTCGCCTCGTGAATGAGATCGCTGCTACCGCGGCAACCCGCGGCGGCGACTAGGATGATGAAGAGCATTCCGCGATGGGAGGCGTCATTGTGATCCGGATGTCATATGTTGCCCTGCAGCGAGTGTTTTACATTCTCTCGCCCCGTAATGACTCGAATTCCCGCATCGTCGTTTCTTCCTTCGCTGATGCCGCCGCTTTTGCTCCTCTCGAACCAGTTTATGGGATTCAAGGAGTAACGTACCGACGTTCGATTGCGCTTTCTACCTGACGCTTCTTACTTCGACAAAATGTAAGAAATGCACGAATACGCTTTCCAGCATTTGTCGCAAAATACGCGCGTTAAATTCTCCTCGCTGATGTCGATGATGAACGGAGAGAACGCTCGGTAAATTGAATTATTCTTTGACGCACAATCGCCGAGGAATCTCAACGCGGAAATCACTCGCGTCCTCGTGACTCTTAATGAATGCCGCACAATCGCCCCTTTCAGGAGAAAAACGTCAACGAAAGAGAGATTGTCTCGCTATTATTACTCACAGGATAATGACAGTGATGTAAGAATAGTCCTCGGGATTGCTTGCCTATATTGCTACCAGTTAAAGCTTCGCGCGCGGCACATTTGACATTTCTTCGTTGACGTTTCTGCGTTTTTTTTCCTCTCGCGCGTCCTCCTATTTTTCGCGCCGATCGATAAAATTGCGTCACGTATAATAACGACGACAAAAACGTTTGATGAAGGCGTTTAAGTGAAAAAATATGCAAATTACGTTTTTCGTATCGTGTGAGTAATTTAAAAATAACCGTCGACTGTCGTCAAGTGGCTCATTGCGCCTCGTTTCGAATACGGCTTTGCCTCACGAAGCAACAATAGACCTGTTTTTTAGTTGGACTTTTGCGCCAGTTCATCTTTCTTCCTCTTTTTTCCTTCTGAAGAGAAAAGGATGAAAGATGAACTGGTGCAAAAGTTCAGCTAAAAAGAATAGGCCTAATAAGAAGATACTGCACTGAGATAAAAGTGGTATTTGTGTGTGTGAGACTACAATTGCATAAAATACAATAGTGTAGTTAGCTCTATTTTTATAGTATATTATATTACTATAATTTTTGTTAGTTTTATGGTTATTACTGTTATCATGTTAGTCTTTCGGTGCCACTCTTAAAGTCAGTATTCATACTCCCCCCTCTCCCCTCCCCTCTCTCTTTCTCTCCCTCTCCCTTTCCCTCTCCCTCTCTTATTTCAAAACCGTCTTAAGTTTTAAAAAATTCTTAAGAAGCTAATATGGCTCTGTGATTAGTTTATAACAATTTAAGACTGTAACTTAAGATGATCTTAAATATAAGAACCGATTATGAATACTAACCTTTAGTGTACCTCATACTCGATTTTTTTTTCATTTTTCAATATAATACGTTTTTATTAATGAAAATACATATTTGCTTGACACCGTTATATTCCTTTATATTCCGTTATATTCCTTGAGCCTTCTGTTCAGCGTTCCGAAAAAAATTGTTATGTATTCATTTTTATGCCATATTTTTCACAATATTCAGCGTGACAAAACAGTGGTATCTCCCAACGATTAATAATAATAATTATTAATAATTCTATTTTTAATAATAATAATATATAATTATAATTATAATATTTTATCATACCATTTATAGTCACTGATACCAAATATTTCTCTCTCAGCAATGTCAGTATTGTATTTTGCAAAATCGGGTGGAGAACAAATGGGTATAAATCTGCGAGAAATTCTAGCAAGGAACAGAAAATTTCCAAAGCTTAATTATCCCGAATTAAAAATATAATTTTTTTCTGAATTTTTTAAATTTTAATCCTCACATCGACTTGCCTTACTTTCACACAGTGATGGTATTTCTGTGCCACGTGATTTCTTGAAAAAAAGTAAAAGTCATCAATGTGCCCGGGAGCACTCGATTGCGATCGATCCGTTCTCGCATGCACGCGAAATTATGAGCTACCTATGGTTCATATTAAATACCGTGCAATAATACGCTGTATGGCGTAAATTTGATAGTGATAGTTTTGATCCGCCGAATCGCGAATCGATACATTCCCTTTTACTATCATATGTTAACATTTATCTATCAGAGTTAACATGTTTAAGAACAAAGTTAAGTTAATGTATGACATTCAAACTTTTATATATACTGTCAAACTGCTACCTTTTTGGTAAAAGTGAATTCAATTCTTATACATACATGCACCGAAAAAATTCCTTATGATGCATATCTGCCTGTCTATTGGTCCATACTGCATGTCTATTGGTCCATACTGCATTTCTTCAGGATTCATTATGCCTATGCGTGTGCAGAACCACTAATACCATTATACATTCCGACTTATTTTACATAAATTTGTGTACAAAGAGTTAGCAGTCTAGTAAAATATATAGAATTTATGACGGCATGAAGTTTTAGTTCTCTCTTTTATTATTGACAGAATATTTATTGTTAGTGAAATAAACTAATTGTAAGAATCTCAATCAACACAGATTTGTATAAAGCTAGAAAAATTCCTTCGCAAATAAATCAATTTACTCAAAGAGATATTTTTATTTAAATAAATCTTACATAGATCCCATCACTTATCGACAAAGATGCAAAATTAAAATGTAAAATCAACATGAAGTGCATCATCTTGTAAAATTGTTGAACACTTTCGCCGCTTGCTCGAATCGATCACTGGCAGCCAAGTAAGAGGATTGCTCGCCGCAGAAACGATATTACCACTTGGTTATTATGTGTACAAGGCTGCTGATGTTTGAGTCGAGGAACTCCGATGCGGCATTATGGCAACAGTCTCGCTCGTGCGAGAGCACGAGAGGAAAGAGAGCTCATATTAAGACCTACCGCCGCGGAACTCAAGGATCGACAAGCTTTCGCATTGCGACCGGGCCTTTCCTCGATTCGATTCCTCGATAAGAGACGGACTTGTATGTAATTAATAATTATATATACAGTCTTTGAACAAGGCGGATTTTTATAGATGAAAATCTAAACCGTGTCGAAGCAAGAAATAGTTGCAGAGAACTTTTAGCTGTAGTGTAGACTTTCAGCCTTACCACACGATAATTCTATAATCCATTTCTAATTGATTTCTAATTGATTTTCTCTCGAAATTACATCCGTTCAAATAATCAATTTCTTTACCTGATTTATACAGAACACTAGTATCTTCTCGTTGTCGCTTCAGAAAAGCCGCATTTGAAAGGAGGCGAGGTAAAGAATCTGCACTTGATGACAGTTGACGACTATTTTTTAATTACTTTATATTATTAGGTGTTGGAATTAATTCGTAGCGTTTTTAATGAAAGAATGTTATTTATTTCACATGAGCATTAAAAAATACATTAATGAAAGTACTTCCCATCACTTGTAAAACGCTACGAATTAATTCCAACACCTAATATATTGATTTATATCTACTTTTATTTGGTTGCTATTTAAAGCAATATTTTATCAAAAAGTTTTGGGTCAGGAAGAGATCAAAGAGCATTATCGTTGACAGCCTGACAAAAAAGTATTCGATATAAATGCAAGGCTATCGCGATAGAAAAAGAGATGCGTGACTAAACGAGGTCAAGATAAAATAGAATAGTGACCGCGAAGTAGTGAGAAACGGTGATCGAAGATTCAAACTGTTCAAACAACGCGACATGTCTTTGCTTCATCGAACGGCGCGCTTATTCTCGATCATTTGACACATTTCTTTCAATAAAAACAATTCTAATTCTTCATGAGAAAAATCCATAATCTTTAAGAGAAAAAAAATTTCTTAAATCAAAAAGAAGAAAGACGTACGATTCTCATTAATTGTAACTCATTGATTATAACTTGTCGAATGACAGTGTTAATCATAAACCTGTTCAAGGAACTTTGCCGTCTCTTGTAATGTGTAAACGCACAAGGAAGTATAGATATATATATAGATATTGTATATAATAATTATTATTGCGTTAAATCATATGTGCCTTTATGTATATAGCTGTAATACTGCGAAGATCATATTACGAGACATAGACGTACGAAAATGCAACAATATGACGCAAAAACGCTTAATTACGTTGTTATTCGCTGTAATGACGTCTAATCGATGGAAAGGCACGTATAAAGTCAGCCACGATATAACGCATGACTTTTACATGCGAATGATGGACGTATGCTAGTAAGCCACCGCGTTGCAAATTATATCCGGTTAATTGTTAATTGGTTTCTCGCCTCTAATTATTATATTTATCAAATGTTCGTCAAAGGATGTTAATTGATATTAGTAACAGCTCAATAGAATATTTTGAAAACAAATGAATTAATTGTATAAATAATAATAAATTCAAAAATCAATTTAAGTATAATAACACAAGTAGATATGCGAAAAAGAGAGCCATATTTGATCAAAGCGAATCTTAATGGTTTTTACCGAAAAAAATTATTAGGCATTACTTTAACCATATGATTCTTTTTCGCTTACACAATATAACGATAAACTTTTTGTTTCTCAACAAGTATATAGCATGTATTTTGTGATAGGTATAAAATAAAATGTCAGATTTTTTAGGAAAAAATAAAAATCATCCTCGACTAATGCTAGAAGGTAGTCATTATCCACAAGAATTGATTTTCCGTGAGACCGATTCTTTAGATTTTCTCATCTCCGAAACGAAATTTTTTGAAATCTCTGAATGATCCATTTATTAATCGTATCATCTCTGTATCATCTGTTGATATTACGAGGAACAATAGTCGCATTATGGCTCAGTTTAAACTAGTACAAAAAAATTGTTCTTAATTGCTCGACACCATGATGAAAATTTTCGATAGAAATTATAGTAATTCAAACTTTTAAAAAACAATAGTAGGAAAATACTAAGGATAATATAAAAGTTAGAGTGGAAGATAGTCAAAAAGTTGATAGTCAGATGTTGTATTCTTTAAGTATGTTTAACTAACGATTAATAAAAAAGCCCCCCCCGACATTTTATATTACATGACTTGATAATATATAACTATAAAAAAAGTTTAAATATTTTTTACAATATATAGAAATAAATGTGATGATATGAAATCTCTTTTATTATTTATCTATAATTTTATTGTAATTAATATATTAAAATAATAAAATTTATTGAAAATACGATTTATAAGATTTCTGTTTCTCAATATCTGAATTCTTTTTTTATTCCATAAAATAAAAAAGAAGAAAATTGTAAATTATTTAAAAATATAGAGCTTTTTAAAAATAATGTCTTTGATTTTTTAAAATCTGTATTATAAAACTTTTTTAACTTTATATTCATTTTCAGCAGCTTAAAAGTACATAACCCAACTCTATCTCCTCATTACACTGAGAAGGGGTAAGGTACTACAAGTAAATACTAGCCTATCGTGGACTACGGGCTGTAGGAGTTTAGGGTATCGGTCGACTGCAATCAACAGGCCTGAGGTGATCCTGTTGTATGCGTTCTCGTGGACAATTCGATAAAATAGTTGACATTGGAGGAAGTTTTAGTGGGTGCTCACTCCACATAACCCGCTCCTTTTCGAAAGGGCAGCAGATATGCGTAGGCATTTCCATCCCCTTAACAAAAAAATTCTTTTCATTAGGAAAAATTTAAATGCAATAATACATTTAAACTTCTCCTTAGAAAGAAAAAAAATAAAAAAAAAAGAAATACGACCAAAAGTTTCCCATGATGTCTCTATGTGACAGGCACTTCTACTATTCTTCGTTTTCTTTTCAGCGCAGTCTGCGGGGTAGCGTTTCTAGTCAATGACACATGTAGCCAATGATGTCGACCTCGAAATCGTCAAATCATAAACATGTAGTCATAAATATATCATTACATTCATAATTCTCATTGTCGAGTACTGTTGGGCAGACTCACCGCTATTGGTATAAAAAAAGAACAACTTCTGTTCAGAAGTGACAACTTTGCACGACGTAATAAAACGGAAACGTAAAAAAATTTTGCTATCGTACCTGAAACAATTTTTTTTCATTTGTCCGTTTTTCCCTAAAATTTACAACGATGATTCTTTTTTCTTATTGACGCATCACAAATATTATAATTATATTTAAAACTTTTCAATACATTTTGCCTTCCACCAATTTTTCGTTTTTCATACATATTGAAAATTTACAAAATTTTCCATTTCTTCACCTTTGAAAAATAAATTTTTTCTACAGAAGAGAAAAAGATTCGATCAACATTATCGCAGAAGAAACAATGTTAGCGTGGGACCGTTGGGTGGCGAAAAGTTTCGCAGCAAGAACAACGGCGATACAGACCGAGACCAAAAAGGCGCGCTTATGCTTCGTTAGATTCCTTGCAAGAAACGCTTCAATCTCTCGCCGCGACAGGCAATATACATTTTTGCGACCGCACAATACGTCCGACGGGGATCACGATATACAAGCGATCGGCTGCGAAACAGGATCATCGAGATTTGTGGGAATGCCGAAGCCATCGTGGCGTGGATTATCAGAATTTCACGGGTTTCTGATATTGCCCCTCTACGCGGTTGCATCTACCACCCACTTCCTCTCATGCCTCTTCACCGGTGAGATTAATTTGTCACTCCCGATAATTCTAAATTCACTAATTTGACGCCTTGCATTTTTTAGTAGTTGCGCAAGATTTATATATATATATATTGTTTATAGTTCTAGATACCAAAAAATATTTATATAATAATTAACACTGAAAATGATTAAGTTATATATTGGGTCATTTAAAAAGTATCCGCGGTTTTTTCATTCAAAAATTGAACAAAAAACCGCGGATACTTTTTAAATGACCTAATATAAATAATAAGTTACATAAACTATAGTTAAATTATGACAATTGTACAAGTAGTGAAACGATAAAGTGTGATGTTAATAAAAACATAAAGATGTACCGAAGAATATCTTTTTATTTTAATCTCGATTCCCACGTTCTCAACAATACAGAAGCGGTTTCACTTTTCATCAACGAGATATCTTGTTGTTACCGTGCGATCTTTCGTTCTATCGGTTCAGCGAATAGAACTGAAAAATATTAACAGGGAGAAAACGGTCGGCGCGGAGACAGGGGTAAAAATTCTGGAAGGATGCCGACGGCAGAAGAAACGCCGACGGTAAGATGCGATCCGCCGATGGAAGCCATCCAGGTGATTTCCGAGAAGTTGCAGTCGGCAGAAAATCCGTTTACGAGCCTCTTCGCCGATCGGAGCTTTTTGTCTTCGTTAATATCGCCTCGTCTCGATCGTTAAGTAGATCGCATTGAGAACAGTGCGCTGGCAAGATGAGCAACTATAGACGAGGGGCGTTGCCAATATATACCAATCTGTCAAGATCGTCCGATCCTGACGCTCTTTTCCGAGCGCTTTGCGAGGATATAGAGTTCGTCAAAGAAATGTATCTTCCCTTAATGATACGAGCGTAATCTTGCGCTGAATAACGAAGACTATTTACGAGAATATTTCAAAATAAGTATAAAAGAGTTTCATATTATAGACGATTGCAATGATTATAGTAATCATATATAAAGTTACAGAATATTTTTTATTTTAAAGCTGGAATATATGTATATATTATTTTGAATATCTTAATAATAATATAACAAAATTAATGGTCTATATGTCTACAAGGGAACCTTGCGAAGTTAAATTCTGGTTTTAATAAAACTTTGTGTGTGTGTGTGTGTGTGTAAAATATCCTAATATATATGTATATT
Source organism: Acromyrmex echinatior (assembly GCF_024713525.1). Taxonomy (NCBI): domain Eukaryota; kingdom Metazoa; phylum Arthropoda; class Insecta; order Hymenoptera; family Formicidae; genus Acromyrmex; species Acromyrmex echinatior. The sequence continues at coordinate 8,273,623 of NC_141864.1, read as the reverse complement.
AGATATTTAGAAATTTAGAAAATATTAGTTGTGGCCAAAATGGTTTACACACGAGGGATGATTTCACTCCTTAAAACCGTTTTCTTCTCTTAAATGTAAATTGATAAAGTTATTTTAAGTGTTATTGTTTATAAATCGATTATTATCGGATATGCTAGAACGTCGTATATACTTTTCCCCCTCGTCACACAGGATATTTTGTTTACAATTAATGTCTGCATCTCGATGTAACTTTATATAAATATCCATAAAGTATTTATGTAAAAAATTGAGATTTTTATTATTATTTTATAATAAGGCCATTTCCAATCATAGAGAATATATCTATATACTAAGATCTCTAGTATATAGAAATATATCTACAGGGTGGACATATTCGACGGGGGAAAGATGTTTTTTTTCAATAGGGAAAAAAAACACATTTGTTGCTTCATTTAAAACAAGTGTTGCAAGACTTCGTCGACATGGAAACCTGTATTATTTATATATATATATATCGTGTATCTTTATTTTAGCGGGTTTTAATATTAAAAATTTTTGGGAAAAATGCAAAAAAAAAAAAGATTGTTAAATTTTATATATAATAACAAATTTTTCAGAAAGCATACTTAGTTCTTTAAAATCTCGTTATTATCAAGTTCGATTTATCTCGAACAGTTGGTACCCGAGATACTTTTGTATTCATACTTATAAAAAATTACAATAATGCATGTATTTTATTATTATTAAATATATTCCTTCGTAATCACTATTCCATAAGGAAATCATTTTATCTTTTTATTTTAATAAGAGATGATTGGTAGTAATGTGTGGCAGAACATATAATTTCCCCTCGCAAATTTTGATATCTATTAAAAATGCAATAAAAATGTAATTAAGATGCTATCAAAATTATTTCTATCATAAGTGGTCTGAAAGATTTGGAATTCACATCCTTCTGTAACAAGACCGCTGATGTTTGACGGATTGCTTAACTTTTTTTTGCGAATGGATCTTATGAATTTGACGTGGAATCAGAATACATCAAGTTCGCTTTTCTATGAAGATTTTTTTCTTCTTTGTATCGGATACTAACCTTATCACAACGTGGAAGGACCTTGATCAAATTATCGGGATAATTATCTTAAATGCGATGAAAGTCTTGTCGTAAATGTATTAATGACTTTTTAGCACGATATTAATAAGTTTTATAATATAATCGGAAGTTAATAATTAATAGTAAGTACGATCTAATTGTTGTTAGTATTTTCATTCTACATTTATCAATATTTCATTAAACATTGGTTTAGAAAATTTGTGTTATCGTATGTATTTTCGACATTTTCGTGTAATACCTCATTACTAAATTTTGTTAATTTCTCCTATAATATAATTCTTATTATATTTCGAACAACATTTTTTATTACACATTGTGTTGTAAATAATTATTGTATTATTAAAGGATTACAATAAAAGATAATATTAAAAAGCTATGCAATGTAATTGTTAATTATTTTATTGTAATTCGCTAATCGTAATGCAATATGATTTTAGCGAAATATAATGAAATAATTAAAGAAAAAAGAGAGATATAAAATTAAAAAATAAATTTAAAATAAATACTTACCTGCAAAAACCAACTAAATTTATTAGTAACTTGTTTTTTTACGGGGGATTATACTTACAAAGAAAAGAGGATCGCCATTAAAAATTGGGTAATGGAGGGCCTCTAAGGTTGATTCATTTTTATTCATATAAATTTTCTTCACAATTTTAAGTTAAATGTAGTTTGCTTATACAATTAGAAGAGTTCTAACTTTATGCAAATTGTAAATATAATTATAAGAATAAGAATGGGGTAGAGAGCCTATAATCAGAGTGGCGCCATATGAGAGATGACGTCATATTTTAGCGAATTTCTGCGAGAAAGAAAGAAATATATGGTCTCAATCTATCCAACAGACTATCAATTTTAGGGTTAGGTGCAACAGCATTAAACGACATAGATACGTAAAGATACATTGATAAAAATAAAATTATCGAAATTATTTTAGAAATATGGTTGGATGTACAATACCGTTTTGTTACAATTCATTAAAAAAAGGATATGCTATGAAAATAATTCCGAAAGACACAGAACGCCGAATGAATTGGTTAAAGAGTATAAATGGCAAATATAAAAATTAGACACTGTCAAAAAATTCATCTCTATGTGAGGTAAAGTAATTTATTCTTTATGAATAATGTATTAAAAATATTAAAATAAAAATGTAACATAAAATATACACAGATTAATTATAATATCTGAAGACACGGTAATGTCTTGGCACTAAGTATATGTATAGTCATCACATTGGTTACGAATTTAATTCTTTCTCTTTTTGTCGTAATCTTTTCAATTATATATCATTGCATTGAGTCTAAATCAAATAATATGATAATTACGATATTTAATATACAATATTTTATGAAATGGTATATACATATATAATATTTTTCTGAATTTTTGATTTCTTTTATATTATTACAGATGTATTTTGCTCCTAAAATGTAGGAACAGAGAATGGATAATAAACTAGCGCATTTAATAGTGCAAATAATGTGTAATAAATAACATTTTGTATAAAGTAATGTGCAATATTATAAAATATATAATATTGCAATAGTACAAAATAAATGAAATTTTATAATAAATAATATATAAAAGTTTTATTATTTTATATACAATATTTATTTATTATCATTTTTTAATTTGTCACAATTTTTTAGCACGAATTCAAAATTTAGAAAATAATGCGTTTAAAAAACTGGAGGTAATAGCTAAAACATGGCGGACTAATCACAAGTGATATCCGTATAGCGTCACTCTGATTGTAGGCTCTCTACTGATTACGACCGAGAGGACACATCCTGCATTCTAGTATTTTAAAGATGATTCTAAAGCTTCCTGTTTTATCACGTAAACACGTATAATTTTTGTATAAGAATTACTTTTTTCTCTTTCACCGATTCGAAAATCCTTTTCCAGGATTAAAATATACGCATTAATATGTATTTGGATATTGGAGTTTGTGCCGAGAACAATCAAAAATTTCGAAATTGATATATTTTTTACAATTTTTTAGTGTAACATAGCATCTTAGCTGTGTGTCAAGTCGTGACAATATTTATTCGATATGAAAGCTTTGCAAATTGCACGTACGAAATAGTGATATCCAGACACGTAGTTTACATGAACAAACAACGTCGAATTCTTAGAATTAGACTTAGACGCTTTATCACGACAAATTTCTCATACGAAAATTGACACGTACGGATAACTGCGTATCATAGATGATTGCGTGAGATATTACTGTGTAATATAAAAAGACATGTCGATGTGCGGCGCGCTGCGCGATATCTATTGATTTCGTCGGAATTCGAGTTTTAGAATCCTCTTAATGATCCTCCTAAATTTAGGATCTCCGTTAAATTTTGAACGAGGAATTTGCCTATCAAACTGATATTATTTATCGTCATTTTGACGTCAAAATGATGACAGGCTAGGCTAGTACAGGTATAATTATTAATTAAGTAAATACTTAATTAATGATAATATAACATCAATTATTATAATTTCACATTCAATAATATAATATTCTAATCAGCAGACAATGTTTTTTAAATGTTTATTTCTCATTAATTTTACATTTTTCACGCACGGAATGCAAGAGATCCGGTTTCGACTCTCGGCCGAGGTAATATTTTTCGCAATAAGAATTAATTATTTACAGATTTTAATATGTCATTTAACATTATTAAAATCGTTTTGAAGAATATCCGAATAAGCATAAAAAATTAGTTAAATTGCTAGTCATTTTAACTCGTATATTACTGCTTTAGTTTAGTGGAGTTAGCGTTTTAAAACCGAAAAATCATTTCGGCGCGCGTTTCTAAGAACTACATACGTACTATATAAATTCACACAAGAATCATATAAGCATTTAAGATCCAGGTAGACTATTTAAGGCTTTGATTTCTATAGTTTGTGTTTGTTTAACGTTTATATAATAAATATTTATTTTACATTATTTATTTATTTAAAATGTGGTGATAAGAAATATTTATTTCACATTTATTTAACGGTACGTTTAGTAAATGTTTATCTCACATTAATTATTTGTTTGAAATAATGGTTTAAAGAAACATTTATTTAATGATTATTAAATCTTTTTTAAACGTTTACATGACGTTTAATAAATATTTGTTTTTTGTTATTTATTATTTTAAAATATGATTAAAACAACATTTATTTAACATTTATCTGATGTTTATTATAAATATGTAAAAAATATTATTTTCTGAAACTCAATTAATAAAAATGGATCAGAATAATAAGTAATCACGGAAGAGAAGTTAACACAATATAATTGTGTTAAGTATGTACCATATATGGATAATAAGAACTGTGTGTATCGATTAGTTATAAGTGTCGTGACGGATAAGATATGAGACTCATAATCCTGAGGTCCCAGATTCAAAACTCGGCCGGTAAGGGAAAAAGATTAAAATATAATTAAAAATTAGAAATTAATTAATAAAATTATAGTCATTTAAGGTTTTAGGCACTGTTGATGAAAAAAATAAATTAAAAAAAGATTACATTTATTATTTTTTCTAATTTTGTTTAAATAATTTTAATATTAAAAAAACGTTTTTTTAACAGTAAAGAAATGTTTCTTTAAATTTTAAATAAATGATTTTAAAACGTTAAATTTTTATTCAAATGTTACAATAAACGTTTTTTTAATCAAAAAAGGGACTTAACCCATTATTTTTAACGTTTTTGAAAATGTTTTTAAAAATGTTTTTTAAATATTTTTTAAAACATTTTTAAAAACATTGTCTGCTGATTGGGATATTGTAACCATATATTTTATGTAATTGTTATGCATTGTTGAGTGTAAAATTATAAATCAATGTTATAAATCAATGTTATAAATCAATGTTATTACTTTGTGTTTACTGGGAGATATTTAATCGTTAATCTAGGAATAAAGATAAAATTTTGCAATAATCTTTTAATTGTGAAATTTAAAATTCAGAATTTAAAATTCTGAAGAATTCTGAGAATCTCCTCTTATTAAAAATAAGAGTTGTTGAATTTTATAAAAACTGAGAAACTAAAATTAAAATTAATTTATTGATTTTTATTGTTGTTGTATTGTATGTATTTGTGCATTATAACGCTAATAAAATTATAGAACAATTTACATGCTGATCTCAATCTCTAATTTGTTTTGTGACGTTTACAATCTTTATTGGATGTATTATACTTATAACATTCGATTACGAACATGCAAGTAGTTTTTAATACAAATTGGCCGATTAGAAACGTCGCGTCCCATTCACTTTCGCTGACGAAAGCGAGGACATGTACATGTATATATGTATAAGAAGCGACTAGTAAAAGAAGAAAGAATACTTTTGAGATTGTATATTATAAAAATTGTATATCGTGTAGTGATTGCGTGACTCACGTAAATGTAATTAGAGACAAATACTTAATTTAGTCGAGTAGCAATAAAACTAATACGGATTGCAATGTAGATTCCAACTTGTTATTATCTTAGCAGCACGTTAACTAGTCGATAAGTCGATAAGTCGATATTTATGCCCGCGTAAAAAAAGAATAAATCTAACGTAATAAAAATTAAGTAACATACAAAAAAATTGTGCGCGAAGACACAGGAACGGCATGTTTTTGTGTAGTAAGATAGCAGTAATAACTTGTGTTTTATGAATGCACCGCCATGAGATGTATTTACGAGGGTAATTGACCGTTCATGATGCTGTGAAGATGTAAGTGGAGCGAATACTGGAGTTATCCCTCCGAGATTCGCTAGCTTATTGATTAGAAAGCCGATAAATGCGTGTAACAAACGATAAGTATTGAAAAAAATGTCATTCGAATATAGATTAATCAATATAATTATCCAGATATTCAAGTTAAAGAATTGATACGTTAATCTTATTAAGTGTTTTCCTCAGAGAATAGAGAGCTATCAAATTAAATTTATTGACAAATAGGAAAGAAATTGGTTGTAGAGATAACATTCTGCAGATAACAGATTGCACATCCCTTACAGAAATTGTCAAATTGTATACTGAAAAGTAATGGTTAATTACTTTTTGAGTATCAAATCTCAGTCTCCAGAATTTTTTTACGTAAACGATTTACTGGGACGTTTTTATACCCTAATTAAAATCATTATTGTTAACAATTTATTGTATATTATTGGTTTCCCGTTTTATTATAATATTTTACATTATATATATGAATTTAATTCAATTTTCTGAAAAAGGAAAGCAAACAAATGTTAAACGAAATATTAAACTATTTTAGTTGCTTATTATGACAGTTTTTAAAAAATAAGGATTTTAATTAATATAATTTTTTATTATTTTTTATTATAGGATTTTTGATGAAATTACATTAAGAAATTCGTAAGAAATAATTATTAAGAAAGAAGAAATGTAAAACGATAAAAAATTCATAAAAAATGATATTTTACAATAGTTTACATTTTTTCGCCGTTTGGGATGTAAAAATACTCCAGATGATTATTCTTGTATTAATACTTAAAATACTATAAATTACTTTCAATATTAAATTAGATTTCTCTGTAAGGGATCCCATGTCAATCCGATCATTGCTTATATATGGTATTTGTTCATATAATTAGCGGTAGGTAACGTTGCACGCAAAGCGTGCAACACAAGTAGCGATTCGAGTAGTAAGACTCTTTAAAGATCGCTTAATCCTATTTGGGACCTACTTTTAAAACGTGCGGGAGAGAAAGTAAGAGGAGCTGCCGATGGAGTGACGGCGGTCGCGTGCTTGAGAAAGTAAAGTCCCTTTCGCGCATAGAGATGTACACTTGCGTATATACTTGCGCCGATATACGCGGCTGTGTATACCATATATATTCGCCAAACTGATCTATATGGGTCGTGAAAGGAAGTTAGTGTGACTAGTGATGCATAAGAGTTTCATCTCGAAATCCTCATCTTGTTTGGAAACTTTTATATCTAAAAAATCATTTTTCACTCAATTATAATTTATTATAGCATAGAAAAAAAAGTAATAACACAAAAATTAAGATAGATAGGAAATTCTGAAATTAATTAACCATTGATATTAAATTAAAATTAATCTATGTTAATACTTATTAATTTAAGATTATATGTTAATTGATTATATGTTTAATGCACTTTACACAATATTTTATACAGTTTAAGATTAAATTAAGATTGATTTGCATTATTTAATTTTACATTATACGTTAAGTTATTCCATATAACACATAGCGCGTAATATTTTACAGAGTTTCTAACAGAGTTAATACATCATTTATAAAGCAATAAGCTTTGCAAATTATTGGAGCAAGTATGATAGCACATTTTCCTTTTACGAGGAAGATTACGAATAGAATCCTTTTATATCGCTCTAATTAATGTCAGTCTTGTGTATTACACGTGAAGTAGTAGCTATTTAAAATAATTACTTTACGATTTTTGCGATAAAAAAGATTTTCATTTCATAAGCTTGATTCCTTGAACTTACTACCTAACGTAATTTCTCGAGTATAAAATAATGTTACGCTTTTTAACTTTTTATAGTCCGATTTTTATTAATTATTTGTCATTAACAAAATGATAATTGTGTTATTACTCTTCGTAATATGTTATTACCATTTATTAACGATGAATAATAGATTTAAAATGTATGATAAATTAATTCGTTAAATAAAAGCTTTTTTTGTATCTCTAAAACTGCGATAGATACTATTTTATATAGTCAGTTACCATTAATTTCCGATTTTTAAATATATTTTAATATCGCGCAACAAAGTTTCTATCAAGATTTATTTAATGCAGGATGGCAAAAAAATTTGTTTAAAAAATTTTATGTTCAACAAACCATTAATAACGTATATTGAAAAAAACAACTTTAGAATTAGTTATATCTTAAATACCGACAATAATAATAATTAACTTTCAACATTTAGTTTTGATACTTTAAAGTGTTTCGGGAACGCTTCGATGATGCCCTCCCTCACGTATCTTTCCATAAATAAATTCTCCTAACCATAGAGCTTCACCAACAGACGAAAATTTTACAATCTTTTTGATACTTGATAAGATGTAACTAATATTCCAAAGTTTATTTCATTTTAATATACGCTACTTTAGTAACGTACATTTAACAAAAACAAATTTTGAAGTGACAATTACGTTTAATTTTGAAATGACAATTATTATTACTTGGGTAATAATTTAATAAACACACAAAACTATGTAGCTAAACTTTTTTCTCACACATTCTCTGTACGTCCTCGATTTCAACAGAAAGACCACACAACCGCATTTCATCTCGTCTGTCTTTTTCCTACTTCCGCAGAAATTATAGCTTATTATTAGATAAACTCGTTACTCAATACTCATCAATGCATCAATGTAATGACGTGATTGCACTGATAGATTGTCTTTTTCATTTTCGCTCTGATTAATATTACATGCAGTAGTCATCGCATTCCACGGGTAGATATTTATCTATTCGCGTCACAATAGTTGCGCGGGCACGTATTGTATACGCAAAAGACTGTGCAACCGTCGCCTAATTGTATCTCGGCGTCTTAGGCTTCCTTAACATTGCACAATATAAAACACGGACCCATTTTTCTCCTTTTTTTTTTATTTTTCTACAACATTAATGTTTCTTTATTTCAATTAATTTACTACTTTGCACGCGCCTGAAATACCTATCGAGTTGTGCATTGACTTTTTAGAAGCCTTTGGTTGCGGATCGCATACAATCGAATCAACATAACTCTAATTGTAAAATAATTCTTGAATTTTTAAAATAAGTGCGGTTTATATGAAAAATATTGTAATTATTTTTAAAAAACGAATTTAAAAACAAAAAGTAAGGAATGTATTTAAATTATTTTTTATTATTATATATTTTTTACTTATTTGTACGTAAATAAACATTAGAAATTGTAGCTTTTAGGCACCTATTATGTCTATCTTTTCACTGATAACAAATTAATTTGTTATTAAATGAAATTTTGATATTCTAGCTCGTTTACTTATTACATATTGCAGAACATACAAATGATATTAATCTCTAAATGATATTAACTTGTTTTTTATCCGTATAGGATAATAATCATTATAGATAGTGATATCTAAAGAACAGAAGAAGAAACTGTCAGACTTCCGGCAATGAGAGATATAATTTGTTCGCGAACCTGTCGTGAAGTCGCGATAAACACGACGGATACGCTGGACTTTCGAAGTTCATGGAGAAAGTTACACTTGGTTGACTTTAGGTATACAGGCGGGTGCTAAGCAACTTGTCTAGACAAATAAAAAAAGAAATGATGATTTCGCGATCGTGCTCTTTCGACCCAGTTCTTGCACACTTTGTGCGCATTCCCAATCGCGACATTCTTACGCCGCGAGTCGCTCTCTACAATAGAATTTAATCGGAGAACACTTTCGATTTTAATTCAGCGCGTTCTTCATGCCAATTTTTTTCTTTAATAGATGCAATTCATTGCTGTTAACGAACCTTATTAATTAGATAGGCTCATTTATCTATGTTATTGTTAAAGCGAGCGCATGAAAGGTGTCATTAGTTTTTTTTTAAATGTAATTTCTAATTACAAGCAGTAGAGATTTATCACTTCGTTGGAACTCGAATCCGCATACTTAATGATTCGTGTTTTGTCACTCTCACTAATGCAGATAAGCATTACGTTTCAAGCTTACTGTGGTCAGCTGGATCGCGTTCACTCAAAGAGATAGTTCATGTAACAACGTACTAATCCTATGTCTTCGAGGTGTCAAAAAGGAGAAAGGAGTTAATAATGCGTTGTACATGACGTATGTAACATCTTTTGCTTTCGTTTTCAGTTAGAATATAATTTGCATAAATTTTTGATGGTTTTGCATATATAAATATGTAAACATACAAGTAATGGTTTGTGTACCTAATTTTTTAATATTAATTTTTAACTTTAAACTGTTAATGATTAAAGAAACAATGATAATCTAATTCCTGAAGTTAAATATTTTGTTACTTTTAATTTTCCATATCAAAATATAAATTAATCCATTTCTGTGATTGAATTGCTTAGTTTTAACGTAGATATATTCATATTAAGCACTTAGTAAATAATAAATTAAAGAGTCATATATTTAATTCATTTCTTGAGTTAAATTATTTAATTCCATTATTTTATTTAAATTAACGACACATTGAATAGGAATGACAATTTGATGAAAATTCATTACACTTTTACAATTAAAAATAACTCAAAAATTGGACATAATTTGAGCTATTTTTAATTAAGTACATTATGGATTTATAGTATTGCTTATAATTACAATGATTTTACAGCTACTGCAGGATTCTATAAACCAAAAAAATATCATCACAATTTCTTCACTTAAAAAAATTATTCAAGATTTCTAATGATACCTTATAATTTGATGAATCACAGCGTTTATACGTATCATAAATTCCAATTTCCCGGGTTTTTTCAGAATAAACTTGTGTGTTTTTCAGAATAAACACATTGAAAAAGCTGGTTATCACATTCTCGTCTTACGTCCTTGCAATTACGATATTACCGAAACGAATCCATGAGATTCATAATTCACATTATCAACGCGTAGGAATGTTATGGCAATCAGCGAAGGCCGATCTCGAAAGTGATTAGGACGTCACCGATCATGATTACAAAGCTCGCAGGCGAGTCCCCTGACAATCGTAATTCGTTTTCGCGCAAATTCAAGTATGAAAAGTAACATATTAGAGCTTTACGTTGAAAAATAATTTTATCAAGATTGTTTCATCACTTTTCTTCGACTTGTCACCGACTTTCACCATCATTAAATAATAATTCACGATGCAACGATTTCCTGATGCCCATCGTAAATTCGTAAGAACGGGAATATCCCTGATAAAATGGCGCCTTCTTCTTCTTAATGGACCAAATTGCTGATCTTAACGCGAGTTAAGAATTTCTCAAAAATTCCGAATTGTAATTTTACAGACAATTTATCATTTATTTATTTATTTGAGATTTAAATAGTGCTAACCCAGATTGCAAAAATATTTTATTACGTTAGCTTAATTAGACCAATTTAAAAGAACGCGGTGTATTATAAAAAATATACATATGAGATTAGTATATGAAAAAACATTACTAAATTTTAATAACATTTTTTCAATTTTAATAAGAACTAAATATTTACCTATAGTAAGTAAATATTTATTAAATAAAAAAATGATAGTTGAATCAAGTTAATGGTTTTTTTTTAACAAATATATATAAATATAAATTCTTACATTTAGTGTTATTATTTAGGGGAAGTCTAGGTAAAGCGGATGTGTTAAGGTTTGGCAAGAAAAATGACATAATTAAAATTAAGATCAGAAATCTTTTTTATTCTCATAATTCTATTAATAGAATCAGCTTTAAATAAAATGAAATAAAATTTAAAAACTTGAACATTTAAATATCTTTTTAGTCAAAACGTAAAAAAAGAGAAATCATCTGCTTTGCTCGACTCCTCTGGGCAAAGTGGATAGGTCACTCGAGCAATGGGAATAGAAATCAGTGTTGGCAGTCACAAAAGTAACTGCCAAATCCTTTCTATATAGTACAGCCTTTACGAACTCATTGGAGTACTGACTGTACTGAATCCAGTCTTTGAACAATGGGTCGATATATTCTTTGGAAGACACATCATTGTGTTGTGGACAAAATAAAATAAAAGTAAGACCTAAACAATCATATCTTTTATTCAATCGAAAGATCTTCTATCCTTCGTCTTTCCAGTATTTTCAGTGCAATCACATATTCGCTTTGCCCTCATTCATTTTGCCTAAAGAATCTACTTGGCGTAAATTTGGAAAGATTAGATTAAATTTAAGCAACAAGTGAAAAATTTTAATCTTGAATACACATTTAAAAATAGAATTCTTATAAAAAAATCATTCACAATGAAAGAAATAATTATTACTAATAATTAAGCTATGTACTTTAGCAAAAAAATCGCAAGAAAATAGACAATTTCTTTTATTTCTCTATAAAAAAAAAGAGCACAATCTCATATATTGTTTCGCACAAACGAGCACAATCATATATTCGCACTTTCATGTGTCGACAATTGGTCATTCCTTCAAGAGTTAGATTTATAGCATTATCTCAGATAGATAAGCAAAAATAAAAAATATTCGCTTTGCCCAGGAAAATATTTGCTTTGCCTGGACTTCCCCTATTTAATTAATAATAGAAACCCTCTCTAATCAGTCACTACACAAGACGATTTGAGCCAATTTTTGTATGCTGAGTAGTAATTTTAACAAAATTGACAGAGAAAGAAATATATTAGTATCTCTGTCTAATCTTAACGCCGCGTTAGTTTCGTATCGCAACTCTAATTAAAGAATCTCTCGTTAGTATTATTTAAACATTTATTAAAATTTAGTATACTTTTTCAGTATATATGATAGCTCATTTGTGTCTTGTCTATTCCTTTTCTTTAAAACACTAATTTTAGAGAAGAATAATAGTTGAATAATATTTCTTTCTTAAAAAAACACATACACAATCTTATAAATACAATCTTCTTTAAAAGTTAAAGTATATATAAAAATGCTTGTGTATCCATAAAAATTAATTCAGATACAAACAATCTATTGTATGTAGTAAAGGATCGAAAAATTATCATGTGAACTAAAGGACAAAGAACAAGATATTTTTGTAAAGTACGAAATTCAAGAAAGGTTTCCATTTTTCATGCTCTTTTTCAGTAAAACAATAGTTTGTACTCATTCTCAGAATAGTCGACTGCAGTTAATTGTTTCAAACTGTTTCCTAAACGTCCACAACGATCCAGCAAAGCGTGAAAAAATATTTCGCGAATTTGAGATGCTTTATCTTTATGGCTTTTTACAATGCAACAAGCAAGTCATTTATAATTAAAAGATTTTAACTTTATTTTTATATATTGTATTTATACTTGCTTATTCGAGCAAAACAGATCTTGTCTAATAATATTTATTTTGCGTCAATTTATACAGGGTGGGCCATCTATTGGTACGTTTTTAAAAATGCGATCAAATGAGCATACATTGATATTTTTTATTAATTTTTTTTTTGTTGTGAAGCTAAAAGTATCCGCGTCAAGAATGAAAAACGATTTCGTTCATGTGGCTCCCTCTACTGGCCTTACAGTATGCCATTCGGTCACCCCAATTATTAATGACATTTTGGACTACCTCGGCGCCAATTTCACTCAAAACAGTCGTAATATAATGTCATCCACTAACATCCCTTTCTCACGAACTTTCCTCACCAATTTGCGTATAGCTCCTTCGGTGGGTGCTCTATCACGACCCATATTTCTTTTCAAAATTCGTACAGTTTCGGCGACACAGCACTGACTTTGAAAATAAGTTTTTAAAATTTCAAAACGCTCTTCAAGAGAAAACATGTTGTTTCGTGCCGCGGACGGTATGACTAATAAACTGTCAAAATTTCGGGTCTGTAGCTCGTTCGGTGTTGCCATACGACGAAATTCAAAAACGTACCAATAGATGGCCCACCCTGTATTATACAATTTCCACAGTTTAGGCAAACTGCTCGCCGATTATTTATTAATCTTGATACACAATCCTAAATGAAGATAGAATCATATATAATATTACATAAACTGAAATACAATTTAATAATAATGTTAAAGTTTTGAATTATTGAAAATAATTTTTTGCAAAAAATACTGACGTTATTTTATATACAAGATATTTAATTATTATCTGATTATCTCTAAATTCTTTGGATTACAGATGTTTGATGATAGATATGAAATTTTTTTTGCGTAATGATTTCTACATGATGTATGATTTGTGATGTACTTTTGTTTGTGTGTTTTTTTTAAATATTTATACGAACTCTCACCTTAATTAATATTATAAGATAGAAATGTCAAGTGTCTGTAACTTTCTAGTAAGAAATCAGGTACCTGTATCTTACTCATTCTATGGAAATCATTAATGAACAAAGGAATAATGCGGCGAGAGATTAGGTGGACCATTGTAGATTTTGATGACATTCAGATGTCATTTCATCCTTTGCAATTCTAGGGGACGTGATTCTTTTTAAATTGCGCTCTTTTACGATAATTTTATTAATTTATCTCGAATATCTGAAATAAAATATTACTGTATACTAGCATTATGACAAACTCATTATCATCATTAAAATATATAACACAAAAATATATATAATTTATACTTGAAAAAAGTTAAAATTATTTTGACATTATTGTACATCTTTCCTGGAAAATCTCCATCATTGCCGGATGTCAGAAGGTATTACGAAAGCTCGATGATCGATGATGAATAAAAAAAAAGGAAAAAATAGAAAGAAGAGAAGAGTCATTTTGGATTATCGGACAATCAAGGATCCTCCCCGGATCGGGCACCGGTTAGTTTTATTTTTTTTTTTTATTTGGATGAGGATTGGTGATGGCGCCGGCGGCTGTCACCTCGCACGCGACAGTGGGGAGACACTGCGAGAGAGTTTTACGTATCGAAATGAAACTACTCGACGGAGAAAGTGAGAGCAGACGTAGCAGTGCCGGCGGACATCAACGACGAGCAGGCGGAGTCCCTCGACGAGAGAGGATAGACATGGTGCGAGCCTTCCACATGGCGTGGAGCTTTGCCACCGTGTGGTAACCGATACGCTCCATCGGTCGTTCACGAAGTGTTGGGTTTCAAAAAAGAAATTTTTCTTTCGGAGAATCGGGAGAATCAGATCGAGAGATTGGATAATCTTCAGTGTAAGACTTGACAGGGTTAAAGAAAACAAGTGCAAGTGAAGAAAAAAATGAAAAAAACGGTGACTTTTTAAAGATACGAAAGATAGGAGTCCTAAAGCTTGACAATAACTAAGACAGGAACTAAGACAGTATTTCGAAGATTCGAACACGACTTTATTAGTCATCGAAGTGACAAAACCTTATCATGTCGCGATAACGCACGACTACGCGAACAAGACGTTATATAGCTTCTTGCAATAATTTCGAGAGTACAACCGCAGGTTCGGTCTTTGCTGTTCTGAATATGTAGATTACGAGTGCGCGGGCGTTTTGTGATTGTGGAATTGGAAGATAATCAACGACGAACAATATCTTGCGGTGATAAAAGCAACCACCTGTCGCGACGGTATCTTCAATTGTGTTATGGTGCTGAGGACTACCTCGGTCATACGAGGCAGACGAAGAGGTCGCAAGAGAGCGGGCGGCAGGAATAGTGTCCTGGCTGGTTCCTCCTGAGAAATCGCTCGCATTGCTTCGATCAGCCGAGGAGAAATCCGGGAAGGTCACGTCTGTTGAATCGGTGAGTGCAATCTCACGCCGATTTGTCTCCCACTTTCGTAGACCGCTGGTCTATTTTATTCCTCGCGTTTTCTATTTTCTAATCTTAAAACGCTAATATAAAAAGAATACGCGCGAAATCTGGGAATAGTTCACACGAATAAGATAAAAGCAGAGACTAATGAATATTGTTAGCAGCTCGCGGTGTGAATATTATATAAAATATTTCTTAAAACTATGGGAAGAAGAGGGGATATTACTTACTTAGCAGGGAGAAAGCAATTCGAAAGAGAAAAGTCTGTTGCATTTCTATAACAAGATGCAATTTAAGTTCATAATTTGAGATCGTCGTATGTGTAGTTCATTATTGCGGAGAAACAATATTAGAAGCAGGTGTTTGCTAAAACAGTGCAACGCGATGAAAGATCTATCTCACGATCAGAAGCACGTTTCTTTTTCTTCTTTTTTTTTGTTAACAATGCAAGATGAACTTCGTCCATTGATTCAATTTAGTTTTGAAAATGAAAACTTTCACCCATTTTATCGCGCGCTTGATTGTACGAACGATAATCGTGGAGAACACATAGCAAAGCAGATCAAATTTATTCGATTTATTGTCGGAATCGACGCAATGGGTGAAGGCACATAGAACGGAATGCCCGGTTTCGTTTCGTTTCGTTAAGCTTAATGTGTGATTAAACGGCAGTTACTATAAAAGCGAGGAGAAAGCAAGATTGGCTTCGTGGAGAGCACCTATCTTTCCAAAGAGAGGCTATCAGTCGTTTCTTACGTATAAAAAGTGTGTTAAGCGAAAAGTGCAAGCCGATGCGTGCGGTGATTTTGACGCCTGGAAGCGATCGGTGTCAGATTCTCAACCTGGATTTCAACATAATACGACATTAAGTTTAACAATCGCGTTATGCTAGTGATTTCTAAGCTTAATAATAATATAGATTTAATAACAGGAGCCTGTTAAGGAAGGAATGTTCCGATTGAATATCAATTTTAGATAATTCTCAATTGCATTAAAATTGGTTTCAAAAAAAGAGTATCTTCTTGTAACTGAATAATTTTATGAGACCAGATTATCTACTAAATTTCCCGTATTTCCCGTATGAATTTCACCTGCATACTCCACCTTTACCAAGTAATTGTATTCATTAAGATTGCAATTCATGCAGAAACTTGAAACACTAAAGATACAAAATAGTGGCCGACAAAAACGTTGCGCTCCTCGAAATTTTTAGGCAGACACGAAAACGGTTACATTTTTAGTAATTTTACGAGAAGAAAGTTCTCTCTGATTTCGGAAAGTAGACATGGCTTCGTAAAAGGCGCGTGATCATTGGTTTAAAGCGCGATTTTCGCGTCACGTGGCGCCTCAGAAGAGATTTTTTTAAGCTGCCATCCTCGTAGGCAGTGAAAGTACTTCCGTTCTTTCTCAAAACGAAACGCTGGCGACGTCGCATTGAGGATGCACGCTTCGGTACCGTTGTATACGCATTGCCCAAACACTTCACGTGGTTTACGTAACAGAATTCGATAAAGGTCTGAAGAGAGAAACGTGGAAGAGTTGTACCATCAGGCTTTTGACTTGTCACTTAAATCGTCTAGCAATAAGCGTCGTGAGAGTAAATCTTGTAATTCTCAATAAGGCCTGATTTACACATTTTTTATTAGCGTGCTAATTTTTTAAAAGACTAAAGAAAATTAGCTAAAACAATATAAAAATCTATAAATATTAAAATCTATAAATTATATTCTTAGTAAATTATATTATTAGTTTTCTAGTTAGAAGACTAGCACGCTAGTGCTAATTATTAATAGCAAACAATCAATAAAAATATATTGATTTATCCTTCTTTTGATTTTTATTTCGCAAAATGTAATTTTTACATAACTGTCCGCTGAAAAGCAATCATTATTGCACATTTATCATTTGTGATCTTGAAAATGGCCCAGAAACAAAATGGCTAGCGCGCGAGAAAAGATTTGTTACACAATGGAAAGTGTTCGTCACGAAAGATCGACGAATTAGACCGCGAAAATGCTTACTCTTTTCAAGGCCGTGAATAAGATCCATAGTTGCGACGTCAAGATTTCTTCAGAAACCGGTTTCTATCCTCCGAAAGGAAACGCGAATAGGTTTTCGAAACATATTAAGGCACAAAAACGAATTTCGAATATATTGGGTCATCTAAAAAGATGTGTGTTGATGATCATATATCTAGTGACAAAGTACCGCGGATACATTTTAGATGACCCAATATTTATATTGAGTCTCTGTTCAAGTCTTTATCTACGATACTTTCCATCGTTTTGCTTCGGCAGAGAAAAGTCGATACAGAAGCTGTCACATATCCGGAATGATTGCGACAATGAGAATGAGCAATCGAAAGATAAAAGTCTCTCCGCTTAATACAACGTGAACTTGAACAGGTTCGGTCTGTATAAATTTATATAACAGAGTCAGCAACATCAAGAGTTAGCTATTATCTTAATGGCTAAGTAAACATAAAAAAGTAAAGTTTATTTGTTCCAAAGTAGATTAACATTAATTTCAGTTTAATTTGCTTTTCATCGTATCCTAAGATCTATTTCTGTCAATATAGATTAACTTTAATCTTCATTTAACTTATTCTTTATCTTTTTATAGTTCTAAGGATTAGAAAAAGATAAAGAGTAAGTTAAACCGAGATTAAAATTAATCTATGTTGGTAAAAATGGACAGTTCTCAGAATTAAAAAAAAATGAAGAGTAATTAAACCGACTCATATAGCACACTTTATTTGAAAAATATCTTAAGAACATTCTTAGAATATAGAATATAGGGAGATCTCCCTGGGAGATTTATTTTATACAAGGGAAGTAAATCTACACATTGGTAATCTTTATTATTATATTTTAATTTGTTATTATATTTTTTTTATTTAATTTACTTTTCATTTTTTTAATTCTTAGAATTAGAAAAAGATAAAAAGGAAGGTGAACCGAGATCACAATTTGCATTAGTAGAAATGAACAAGTGAACTGATCCTGGAAGCGCACTTAAGCTATTATAAATTCTCCCTATCATTACATATCATTTCCATTATTATGAAGAATCTCGGCAACGCAATCTTTAGTATAAATACACGTGATGATAGAGTACTTACTGAGGTATAATATGCAATTTCGAAATATATATAATACGATATCGAATTATTCTCTTATGCATTAGGTACATTATACGGAAAATTAATTCCGCGCTGGTAATAGATACAATGGTTAATAATGCGCGCACAATGTAATAGAGCTTCATTTTCAGGGTGAAACGTGATACTTATTATTTAGTTTTATTATATAATTCCGGACGTGCGCACGTACATTATCACCGACATTTAGCTCGGCGGCGCGTGCAAAGCTTTTCTCCGTGACGCTTGGCTGGTTCTATTGTTGTTGTTGTCGACTATTAGAGTGTATGACAGCGTACACGATATGTGTATCAAAAGAAAATCATAACCGATCTTAGCGTAGCGGAACGCGCACGAGAGAACAATTATCCTTCGATTTGGGCGAAAGTAATGGTGAGCTCCCACTCGACGCTCGGAGAAAGTGATGGGTCTTCACGTTCTTAATGCTGATTCACACGCGGAATTCGATATACCGCATCGTGCATGGGACGCACATGGACCACGGGAGAGGAAAAGGGATATGATTGGAGATCCGATCTTCGTGTGGGTGCTTACATGTGCGTGCTTTCACTAACAGCTGAAAATGGATACGGGCTCTGACTGGTATACAACTGATGACAGTCACATACATTCTTTTATTTATCTTTAGATATTAAATTTTATATGAACACACGTCCAACCACACTATAAGAAAAGGATGTAAAATTATGTAAATAATATATGAAAAAAATTATTTAATTTATAGTGGAAAAATATAAAATTACGCGCTTTTACATATAAATTAGTCTTCTTTTATCTTTTATCTTTAATTATAAATATATCATTCAATTAGATTCAAAAATTACAATAACAGAATATTTTGTAGTTCCAAAATACAATATATGCACAATTTTTGTAATATTATATAACATAATACACGATATTGCACATATTGCACATATTGTATTTGCATTTTTATATTCTTTTTTATGTTTTACGTCAATAACATAGCTTAAGAAAAATTCAACATAATTTGAATTAATGTTTAAATTATATTTCTATAAACTTAACTTTTTATTTGTAAATTTACTTTGATATATTGTTTATAATTACTATAAAAAAGAATATAATTTTATCTGTAAGTTGTAACTTTATTTTAAATACCTATAAATATACGCCTTTAATAGTGAGTTCCAAAATTACCCACAATAATTGTTGTAGTCTTACATGTAATTGCTAGAGAAGATCGCAATTCAAAAGTTTTCCTTGTCAATTACTCTTTTACTACAGATATGAATGACGTTCTCTTAGCTGCTCCTCCTGAGTTTTGCAATCAGATTAAAGAATGTTTCAATTCATTATATGACCGTATACAATTCACTTTTGAAATTGGTGATAGGAACAGATTGAATTTTTTAGATATAACTCAGTGTGGATAATTATGAGATTATTTTTGACTGTTGACTTTTGACAAAAAATCAACTTTTTCTGAGAGATATTTAAATTCCAGTTCACAACATCCTAAATGTCACAAAAAGGATGTGATTTACGGAATGATTGACAAAATATTGCAGTTATCTCACCCGAAATTTCAAAAAAGTCTGATTAATATACTGTTTTATTTAAGAACTGTTATCTTCTACCTTTTATATTTTCTGCAATCACACTAAAATAAAATATTATTGCAACATAACTATCTCACATAACGAAATAATGTCATCAATCGATGCTGTACCATATATAAAATCCTTTTCAGAGGTATTCTCTCATATCGCTAAGGGAATCAATTTGGAACTTGCCTTTTCCATTCCAAATAGCCTAAAGAAATACAATATATCACAACAGGTAAAGATATTTTAGAACCAATATTACATCATGATGTGATATATAAGATTTCATGTCATAATTGTGACGCATCTTATATTGGCCAAACCAAGAGACAATTGAAAATGAAAATCGCAAAACATTTTAAGAATATAAATAAAAGAACTGATTCCCCATTAATAGTAACTGAACATAGAGTGCGATCATGATTTCAATTGGGAAGAGATACAAATTTTGGAAAATGAACCTTTTTATGATAAAAAACTAATTTCGAAGATGATACACATCAAGAGACAGAGACATGATTATATAAGCAGAGCGATACCAAATTCTTTCCAGAATCATATCTTCCAATACTACAGCTATTGTTCCCCACCTAACATTCTCCCTTCTTTTGCATTTCTTCAGAAATCCTTCAATTTGTTATTGCCATAGTTTTGTGTTTTCTATCAGTCTTTGGATATTTTTAAAATAATCCTTTCAATTTAACAAATTTGTGAAACCGATGCGCGATTATATCTTTTAATGCGAATTAATTATAATAGCCATATTAACACAAATAAGACTATTCTCAAGTTAGGTACAAAGCTTAAATATTAATTACATGTATTGTTTTTCATTTACCATTACATTGGATAATTTTAAAATTAGATCGAGTTACGGGAAATATATTTCAGTTCGAGAATTCCGATCATTATATCACAATTGATATCTAATGAAATAAATTAATTAATGAAGAAATGACAGCGAAGTATGGAAATTTTATTCACCGCATACTTAGAAGAAATTTAATTTGTAATATTCAAATCGTTTTTAATATTTGATTTATTATTATATGTAAGATAGGATTTGTTTTTATTAATATTGAAAAGGTTCTATTAGGTATTAATTCGTAGCGTTTTTAATGAAAGAATGTTATTTATTTCACATGAGCATTAAAAAATACATTAATGAAAGTACTTCCCATCTCTTGTAAAACGCTACGAATTAATTCCAACACCTAATAGTTTAAGGACGAAACGTTTGTTAAAAATTTGGAAGACATTAAATATCAAGAACTAACGCTGATATTTAACTTTTTTTTAACTTTTACATATTAATCTAATAATAATTTGAATTATAATGTTTTTTGAATCTGAAAATAATTCTATTGGATTATCAAAATAATTATATAGTATGTTCAAGCATGATGAGCAATATTGGAAAAAAATTATGATATTTAACAATCAATTTAAGCATCTTACGTAATTACTTTGATGGTTTAATAAAATTATTTTTAGATTTTTTTAATTAAATGTTTAGCGAAACTATTCTTTCCAAGTGACTCTTAATAATTGCAGTAAAACAAAAAATGCTTTTACTAACAAAGCTGTAACATTTAATCTTGATCTTACATTAAAAGGATAAAAATGAACAAAAAAGAAAAGAAATTTGAAGTTATTATCAAAATAATTAGCGTTTATTATTAGTAAAGAAGTATATCGTATATAATCTGATCTGTTTTTTTTTTCAGTTGAATTCTTTTACCGTTTATTTTTCTCTTTTCTCTTCAACGTATAATAGATAGAAAAAGAGGAAAGATGAATGGTGCAAGAAGTTCAGCTGAAAAGAACATCTAAAAGATCAATGTACGCAGAATCGCGTGATCAACATCAGAACTCGATTTCACAATTTAATACGTATATCTGTCTTTTGTCTGTTCATTGAGGAACACTTGACGAAGCTGCAAATCTAAAAAGAAAAACATAATTATCTGTAGTTTCGCTATTTGTAATTTACAAGAAAAATAACAATGTCGGGAATCGCAGTTGGGAATTTTAAAGATCGGGGCAAAAGGCATCGCGTTTATAGTAATCAAACATTTTCACGGTGAAAATCACCGTGCTCAACGTGGTTTCACGTGCATTCCTCGCGTGGTAGTATTTCGTGGTGACAATGGACAATTACAGGGGAAATAGCAGGCAGGAGATTTCGGATTCTTTGGAGAACCATATGAGCGATTCGTAACTTCCATCGCCGGAATGACGGGTAGCTGCGTGAACATGAACTTCACATTGTCGTGCACGCAAGAAGTGTACTTTCACTTCTGATGAATCCACTCGACGTAGAGCCAATGACCTACTAACACATCGAATCGTTCATCTTCACTATCACGATTGGCGATGGCCCGGGCAAGGTCATCCACCAAGATTATTTAATGATCAATTATGTTCTTTTATTCTTATTTTCTTTTTGGCATTTCTAACGCTTCGAAAACTGACTTCTATTTGTACCATCTCATGGTGAACGATCAAAATCAGTGTCTGGGAAAATCTATTCATTACACATAGATATTTTTATGTTTATGATAAAAATTTGTTGATTATTTAATTAATGCAGAATTATTTTTTAAAAAGTTAGCGAACTAATATTATAATTACATAAGCGATTGAAAATATGGAGATTTCAGGTTTCAGGTTTTAGAGTTAATTATGAGGAAGCCTTATTAAAGTGTTACTAGCGCGTCGTTTTCTCTTGCTAATGCCGTTCGTGGGTGATAATTTCATTCAACAGAAATGCTGATGGATTTAAGCACGTTCGGTAAATCTTTCTCGTATAAATGGCATGATCTTTGGTTCCGGGTGAACTTCTTTACTTTCACTCGTTACGGAGGATCGTGACGCAAACTGGATTTCGTCCCAACCAATCAAGAAGAATTCATTGGCCACGTGAAAATTATTTTCGAGTTTGTTTCATTTGCTTTTAAGCATTACAAAAAAATTCCCTGTGTATTTATCAATCTTTAAATCATGGATAGTAGAATTTAAATTTAAAAGAAATAATATTGAAGAAACTTCGTTACGAACGATTGTAGATTATATGTTTAATAAAAAAAAGTAGATAAAGCCTCTAAAAATCCTTATCTTCTAAAAATACAACAATAATAATAATAAACTTGTTGAATGCAAATACTAAATTGGTATGTAGAATATGTATCATGTTTTCAATCTACATTACTTTTCGTTTTGTAAACGGGAGCAATAATCATGGATGGCCAAAAGAAAGTTCTTGGATTTACCGCGAAATCGCTACCAATAATTACAGTGGTATGAATAACGTGGTGTTCCTTAACGTTGGACCAGAATCTTCGATTCTACTTGACTGCGAGTCTGACTGCGATGCGCATTTCCTTTTGCTAGGAATCAGGCGTTCTAATATGGCGTCCGATAGTGATTAACGACTCGTGAAACTCGAGGAGAAAATCAGTCTGAATTGAGTAGTGTCAGATTATTTAGGATCCAAATATTATAGCACATAGAAAGACCACTCGGACTAATCGTCTTGTCTTATCTGATACACATTTAGAAAAGTAAAATATAGCTTGTCTTACAGAACTGTATGTAATATACACCTTGTTACGATTGTTTTGTAAATAACAATTCATACTGTGTATTATACGAGGGGAAATCAGAAAGTAAAGAACTTATTTATTAATTTTGTACGTACAAAATATATTAGCAAAATACGTGTACATTATTTTTCAATATAATCGCCCAACTTAATAATGCACAATGTGTTCTTTGCTTTCTGTTTCTTGCTTTTTATTTTTTACTTCATTATCTTGTTTTTTCTATTGTCCGAAATAAAAATTGACGAATTTCAAAAGTGACAAGAAACATGTAACACGTGACAAAAACATAATAAAATGTTTACAAAAAAGGAAAAGGCAAAAAGTAAAAAAAAAAAAAGAAATAGGAAGCAAAAAGCACATTGTAGATCAGGCTTTTTATAACGGTCCACAAGTTTTCATAGGTCCAATTTTTTATTATCTAATTAACTTGTGGTTAGGTTTAATTTGATGTTTCATTCAATGGGCTTTATCTATGATGATATCCATCATCTATGAAAAAAGCTTCTGGCTGCCCTCAAATCCACATATGCATCGTTTCCTAAATAACTGAGACTGATCGTTTTCTAAGACAACTGAGACTTTTACCTTGTTATAATAATGTTACCTTGTTATACTAACAATTTGGTAATGACATTGAATTTTTTGTGGCGGTAATGGCAACATCAGATTTAGAAAAATCAAACATTATTTGTAACAAATTAAAAAAGTTATTTGTTACTGAAAAAATAATTCCTAATTTGTAACGCGTTACTTCTTTCTTTTTATTCGTTACTTCTACTCATTACTAATTGTTACGCATTACTCGTTATTTATTATTTTTTTCAGTAAGTAACGCGTAATGGTGATAGTACTTTTCAAAGGAATTCTTCTAACTTAAGTACAATTTTAGCATTCAGTTAGTTAGCGTTACCGTCATTAAAAATTGCAACATCGTCATCAAATTGTTTATTATAAAAAGTAACAGCAAAGTAACTGAAAAATAATATTTATCAATCCTGATTATTTATTACTATTAAAATTTACGGAAAAAGATCTTAAAGATACAATTGTTTTTACAATTATATTAGGCAAAATTACAAGTTGAGTATAGATTTGTTAATCAATTTTAATGTAATTGATTGTATAATTTAATTAAAATAATCCAAGTAATATTGGGTTAGGGAAAAAGTCCTTTTACAAGTTGGTAAAAAGACTTTTTTAGCAATTAATATACTTTATTAATAATTAATATAATCTATTTTGAAAAACTTTCCAAGCAATTACATCACTTGATTGAGCAATATTTAAACTTAAGACTCTGTATTTTTAATTGCATACGATAATTTTTAACGGAGTTATGAGCAATAAAGTCAAAATATTCCTTTTTACTTAATTCGCGAATAATTCAGGAACAAAAAATCGTAGGAACATTTTTAAAGATTTCACAATTAGATAGTCGAAAATTTTTTTTGGACACACTATAGACCTACATAGAAAACAAAATATTTCATTTTTTTCTTGTAATTTTCTGTGTCAAAATTACAAAACTCATAAATTTTTTCAAAAAATATAGTATAACCATTCAAAAGTAGAGATTTCAAACTTTAAACTTTCCTTCTTTTAAACTTAAATTTTAATTATTTTTAACACACACACACACACACACAAAGATATTGATAGGGGAAGGTCTTTTTTTACTAACGTGTAAAAAGATTTTTTTCCCTAACCCAATATATAATTGTTACATACAATGTAACTAACGCGTAAGCGTTCAGTTTTAGTTCTAAATGAAAAAAGAAGATAGAATAAAGTTTACAGTGTGAGCACCCAAAGCGTGGACCTCATGTCTATGAGTATGATATGCAGTCCAATTGCTGCTAAGCTTTGCTGAGCAGCAATGGACTGCGCGTGAGACAATGAAGTGAGAAGAATAGCGGAAGGCGAAGCCGAGTTGAAAATCGTACCGAGCCCTGCTATAAAACATTAATTGCTCTTATTCTAATTACAATTATAGCTAATCAATTAACAATTAACAATTAAATAATTGTATATAATAATCTGTTTACAATTCCTTTTCGCAATTATTTCATTTAATTGTTTTTAACAATTAATAATTACGAAATATAATTACTAATTGAATTAAGAATTACATTATAATTGTAATTTGTAATTGTTAATTGAATTATAGTTTTGTACAAGTCTGCATCAATGTAAGATTAATTTTAATCACAATTCAATTTACTCTTCATCTTTTTCTTAGATTTGTTAACTGAGATAAAATTAATCATACATTGATGGAACCAGGAGTTCCACCAGAAAAAAGCTAAATAGTAAAGTTTAGAAATCGATGCATATATATTTTCGAGGGCAACTAAAAATCTTCTTTGCAGATTAAAAATCCAAAGACTTATGGATCATTACACAAAATTTGTTGCAAACAAATTTAACGTTTATAAGTGAGGAATAAATAAATTTACTTTACCTTCTGATTTACCCTCGATATAATCTTTAAATTTTTTAAAGGTGGCGAAATCAGCGTGGTGAAGGAATTTATTATATCTTATCTCGTTACAACCACCAAACGACGAGATCACTTGAATCCTTTGTGGAAATGGAAAACGGAATGAAGTCAATGAGCAAATTGGTTAATTGAAATAAATTTACATGAATGCGCGAATTTCTAAATGAAACGTATACCGTTTGCAGAAATCAATTGTCAATAAACGGAGTCACGGAACTTTGCGCATTTGATCTCTATCAATTTCTAATCGTTCAGTAAAACGATGGATATATCGAGGCCACATCATTGGCTTCTAGCTGCAGTCATCCTGAGTCTTTCCTCGAGTTTGATGACGAGCGAGATAGAGCAATTTACAAAATCTGATTCCTCGGTTATCGATATGCGAAGAGACGAAACCAATCATACTGGGGTAGTGACAATCCGCCGGCGAAGATACGTGCGATTTCCAACAGGATCTGCTTATCTCCTCGAGGCCAGTTCGACGCCACATGGCAGGAATTTTGGGTCGCATCCGGTCACGCGTTTCATTCCACAGACTCAATTCCCAGGGTCGTGGAGACAACACAAGTCCTTCTGGAGAACTCCTGCCGATTACAACAGGCCGGTGATGTCCCATCGGACACCACGACTGATATTCCGTGACAACGATTTCCTGCCGCCGGTCGGAGGTGGCGCGACTTCCTTTTTTCCGCAGTCTAACCAATTGCCAGATTTCGAGGACGATATTAGAGGTAAAATATCCGCTTTCTTTTTACTTTTCTCTTTTTGGAATAATACTAAATCTAATTTTTATTATAGCCACTTAGAGCTTATATTTTCCATTTATGAATTAGTACTATTATATCAATCTCTTTTATCATTTCAGTTGGAATTTAACTCTTCTGTCAATAATTTTTTGTCTTTTCACTGCTGTATTTCACAAGGTTCTCGTAAAAAATTTAAAAATAAATACAAGATAAAATTTGTGTAAAATTATTTCTTTTTGTCGTTCAAAGAATAGAATTTTTGAAGTGTCATGATCAAATTCTCACAAAAAAAAAAAATTTACTGAAGAATATGGATACCTCGTGCATTGACAGAAAAGCTAAAATAAATATTTAACTGAAAATTATAGAGATACGTTTTTTTTTACTTCCATTATAATTTCTTGGACTATAAACTGTAAAAAAAAATTGCATATAATTTCTAATATAATTAAAGGATTCAGATTCATGTACATTTTAAATACACGTTCTCAATGCTTCAAATGCAATATTAGAAATTATGGGTGAGTATTAGACACCTCTAATACTTAGTAGATATATAAGCAATCTTTCATATAGATCTGCGTTTATCTTTGCTCGTTATTCTTTGAATGCACAATAAATAACTTTTCCCTTTTACTTCCTTCCTTTCCTTTGCGTACTCGCATAATCCCGTCATTTCTGGTAATTCAATTTGCTGCAAACAGCGCTTCATCAACGGAGTGCTTAGAGAAGCATGCAAATACAAAAATACATTATTATATGAAACTCTCTCTCAAAGTATTTAAATTATAAACAAACCAATATCTCTTCAATTATAAACGAACCGACGTGATCAAATAAACTAACTCGCAAGCGTACCTAGGATGTGTAATGCCAGTGCAACAAACTGTGACAATCACTAATTTATCATTATGAACCATGTATATAAACTGTGTATACAAAAATGTTGGACGGTTTAATCTTAAATTTAATCTTAAATAATATTAAACTAAGTAATCTTAAATAGCTATAAGAATAGAGTTAATTAATTCTCATATTCATTAACTCTTAATTTCTTTTCTCTTCTAATTTTAAATAATTTGTTTGAATTATTTATTGAATTAGAAATTCTATGCATTTTTTTCAAGATCAAAATTGAATGGTCTGTTCTTTTTGCAGGAAACATTTTTTTTTCTTTTGTTTTTTACCATGACACTTTTCCAGAATAGCATCTTTATTTCAGATCTCCGAAAACAGATGCCAGATGATTACCCAAGATTGGAAACAGGTACGTGCAACTTGTCAACGGAATTACAAAGTACGATAGTTAGCCATAATGATGTTATTTCAGGGAATTTCTAATTCTTCTCAAATTTGCGATTTTTGTTTAATTGATCGCCCCGATAGCTTCGTCCTCTCGCATAAACTCATAAAAATCGGATGATTAGTCGCGCAATATCCTACTTCTTAATGGCGCGCGAAACTTATTTCCATTACAGTCGACGACTTCCGTCGTGGTTCAAGACACGGAAATCATTACAACATCGCCAACGTCACGCTTTGTCGTCGGACGGTAAATCGTTGTCACACTGAACTAGTACGAGGTCTTTTTACGATTGCCCAAATGTTTCTCTATAGAAAGTCTGTTAGAAAAATGATTAATATTACTATGCCGAAATTTGTTTTATCAATCGCACTTATTACCTTAAACAGTTTTATCCTAATATAATAGATTTCAGCAAGATTTAATCGTTTAATTGTCGTTTAACAGTACTTTGTTTTAAACAAATTATCATAGAATTAAGTTAGAAATATAATCTTTAATTAAAGTAAAAATCAAATAGTTGAAAGTTTAATTAATTCTTTCTGTTTTGCTACACCACAGTCGGAAATTTGATATATTTCATGTTTCCCAAACGGTCCATCAGAATTTTTGTGTTAATTATCACAAGATAAGTATGCTAGAAAACGTTATGTAAAAGTTAACACAAAAATGTATTATAACACTGACACAATTTGTATTCAAATTGTGACAGTATATTTTTTCAGTATAATTAATATTTATAATATGATAAAATAACATTTATATGTTAAATTGACATATTTTATTCATTAATTATCTTAATATATTCATATTTTAAAATACAATATATTATTTTTATATTATTTATTTACTTATGGATTGTGATGTTTCGGCGATTAAGAACTTTTGAACATTAATTTAATACAAAATATTCAAATAACACAACTCCATTATCTTAAATTAACAATTGGATATGTTAAAAATTTAATGCAATGATTTTAACAAGGACCGGTTTTAACACAAATACAAAAAATTTTTTATTCTGTATGCCCAAACTATTAGTTCTGGATTTTAACTTGCGGCCGTTTCATCTTTTGAAGTTCGACTTGGAGTAATCGATGAAAATAAAAACGGCGGCTTTACATTTTCTTCAATTGTTGCTTGATAATTGCATTAAGCATCGATAATTGAATATCGAAAAATTGATTCTATATTCGAAAAATTTGCATTCTATGAGTAGCTTCAACTTCTAGCACTATTAGGGCCACTGTGTGTGTCTTAAACTGTTAATATGTAGCAGTCACAATTGTATCTAGTTGATCGATATTAATAAGTTTTCAATTTTAATAATTGACATCCGATTGAAAGGAGTCGCATTCTCTCGGAATCTCTCTCATTCCTGTTGCCGGTTTGTAGTCATATAGATTGAGATTAGATTAGTAACCGCAATGACGTCTTTCCGCACGCAAACCTGTTCGGACGTTTTCTTCTTCGGCCAGACTGGAATTGCGACCGCGCATAGCTCGACAGGACGATTACGTAACTTGACAGTCGTGGAAGACAAGAGTTTCCATATTTTCTGCAGAGATGCGTCAACAAAAAAGACCGCTGTGGAAAGGCGACGATACATTGTGTGCGGATGGACGAAGCTGCGAATTTTTTCTAATGTGCTGGATGACTGCTGGCCTATTGGACGGCAGCTGCGGCGGCATTATGTACGCGTGTTGTCAGCGGAAAGACCCCACTAAAGCTCTCACTGATTATAACCTGATCGAGTCACCTAGAGATCAATCTCGGCCACTTCCACTGGATTTGTACACGGAGTCCGACAGCGACGATCGTAAGTCCTTCCTTCGAAGAGCATGTCATCCGTATTTTAACATCGCACTTGAAAGCATGAGATCTTATCCATAAACTTCTGTATATTATAACCGCTAACACCTAGAATTCAATAAAATGTAAAGCTAATAGCCGTATTTACTGTAAAATAATGTGCACTGTGCATTAAGAATATGTGCGGTTTAAATTAAATAAATAAATAAATAATAGGTATTGTCGATTTTAAATGAAAAAATTGAAAAATGTCTAACGTGTTGTATAACTTGGTAAATACTAAATATAAGCATATTCAAGCCTATAACAGTCAAAATTAGATCTTCTCAACGCCTAAATAATTCACAGAATTATATCTTACATATGTACATGTATATATATATATACCATATTTTTGTAGTTATTCAAACTGCGCGCCAAAATTTTTCCGGACTTTATCAAACACAATTAAATTACTGCAATAATATAGGCATAGCCTCGATGATCTAATGACTTAGGACGCTTGTACGGAATACAAGAGATCCGTGTTCAAGTCCCGAGGTAATATTTTTCGCAATAAATTTATTTAAGGTTTTCAGTACATTAACACCTTTATAATATCGAAGATTGAGAATTTGCTTGTCAATTTAAAATTTAACTTGTAATATTATTGCAGTAGTTTAATTGCGTTTGATAAAATCCGGAAAAATTTCGGCATGCAGTTTGAATAACTACAAGAATATGCATGTATATATATATAGGATATAGATAATTTATTGTGAATTATTTAGACATTGATCTAGCCTTTGACCATTATAGGCTTGAATATGTTTATAATTAGTATTTAATTTCATGTCTGTCTTAATAAAATCTTATTATAATTTGGTAATACAAATTAAATCTTTATATCTTGTTTATGATTTTTCTCCCATATTAAATATGATGGCATGGCTTCAATAAAAAGACCGCTGTTAGCGGTTTACTCTGTTAGATAGCAATGAGCAATAATAACTCAATCCGTTAAATTAAATAACATTTTGTTATTTTCAAAATTTCCATATGTGTCAAATTGTAAATCAATTTATTTCAATAATTAGTTTTAAAGTAAACAACGTCCACAAATTAAAGTATATGCAGTTACTAAATAATAAACTTTTGAGCAAAGTTTAATATTCTTGAATAAATTGTCTAACTCTATTATTTTAGTTAAATTACATATTGAACAGTTGCTGTGGCGATTTATAGAAAAATAAAACAAAAAAATCTCAAATTGAGTATAAATTGACGTTATGAATTTAATAGTGTAGTGTAATATATAGAAGTTTATATATTTACCTTGTCTTTTAAGTCTTCCTTATTTCTCTTGTTCTTCTTTTAATTTCTGTCGATTATTCTGTCATCAATTATTTTACGACTCCACACGTTCGTGTATTCCAAGCATGTAGTTCCACTTCTTTGCCATTAAAAAAATTGCACAGTTTCCTTGTTGGATGTCTTCCATTTGTGTTCTTGAGTTCTTTTTTCCTTTTAATATCAATAATTCTTTTATTCGTCGACATATTTTTTGTTTCTTCAATCTTTTCTTTATCTGCATGTACGTGATATGCAATCCAAGCATGTTAAATAAAAAAGTTCTGCCTTTTCACATGCATGTTTGCCTAAAAATTATTTTTATCGGTATTGTAACATTGTGTTTTTTCCACATGATTATCCATCTGAATTCCAATAAAATGTCTCTTGACGGTCGTCTCCTTGATCCTTTGCATTTTTCATAGTGAAATAAAAACAGTTTTGTCAAAAGCAAGTTCGCTTGAACGAAGAAATGTAATTCTTGTTGAATTAATGAATAAAAAAATTAAACACAATAGAAATCGTAGGTCATTTCTTACAAAGGAATAGTATAAACTCTTGAAATTTGTAGAAAGTGCAACAGGCGAATGGATGTAGATATCATAACAGCTGTCGTCATTCGCGGATTAATTTTCTAGTGGTGAAACGCAGTTTTTCTGCATTGCCATCGGCTCATAAAACTTTGGCGATCTATACTCCGTCTCCTTCTCATAATCTGTTCGATAAAACGCTTCATTGCATTTGCGACAATCGTTTTTCGCAAGAGATCATTTTAAACAATGCGATGCACTAATAAGCGCATGAATTTATTCGCGACTAATCGAAAAATATCCTTGTAATATCCTTCGCAGTTCTAAAAAAAGTAATAAATCTAAAAGATCTTTTACCTCTCCTATAATTCAAATTGTAATATATCGTAGAATAAAATTAACAGTTTCAGAATTTGTATTCTTTTCAAAGTGTTATAATTCAAAAAATTACTATACCGTATGTTTACATGTACAAAAATAGTTATTGTAATAATTGTCAAGGACATTATTTTAAACTGTTGATTTTATAATGTATATATGATAAGTATTTCATGTGATGATTTTAACTTCAATGAACTATAAATATTATATTGCTTAAGTTATTTATAAAAGATATAATAATCTAAAATAAAAATGTATATATATACATATATATATATATCTTTAAATTTTCCAAATTTATGTTCTTCAAATGATGTAAATTTAATTAAAAATATGATTTCCAAATTACTATAAACACTTGTTCTTTAATCAAAATTATTTTTATCAACAGACTTAATTTAGGCTAACATTCGAACAATCATGAATAATGCTATTCTTTTATCTGTCAGGCAATGTAAGTGAATAATATAGCACCACGAATTATTTGATTACCGTCAAAATTACTTAGTTACATGCAATGCAGACCAAGGCTCAACATTAAAATCAGACAGAAGGAGTTATTAAAGAATCATCGCATTACTCCAAGTCCAATTTCGGCAAAGAGAAGAACAGGGAAGAAATATCGTGGTCGATTATTATATAATCGACATAATAGTCTTTGACAGTTTGCGACTCGACTTAAAAGCGTTGATGGTCACAGAACTATATTTAAGCGTCATTGCGCATTATTGTAATTACAGGTTTCGGCAGATAGAATTTCCATGTTCTGTGCACACAGAATAATTCAAGATTCTCACTGTTTTGTTTTATCACAAAAAGATAGCTTTTCACTCAACTACTTCACGTATATATAAATATTCTAATTACTATAAGAGTTCTGCCGTTCCTCCGGAATTAATTTACTTTATACCTGCTGTCTATTTCAGAAGGAAATATTTGGCAATTCTAGAGCAAATCTTCACGCCAAATAATTAGACTTGACAATCACCTTATTAATTTTAACGGTGACACTTTAATTGCATGCGAATCCAGGCAATTGTGTTTTGCAGGTTGCGGCATACCAATCGTTTCGAAACAAATTGCGCAGAGGAGGATCGTCGGCGGTGACGAGGCCGGTTTCGGCAGTTTCCCGTGGCAGGTCAGATATGACAATAATGTGAGACATCTTGAGCAACACAATTGAAAAGTAGTATAGGAAGTAATAAATTTATCAAAAACTGTATATTCTGATATAGACTGTTTCTAATATAGGTTGAAATCTATTATTCTGTTTTTATTGTCTGTACTTTTCAATTGTGTATTAGGCTTTAGTTCGGATTTTGATAAAACTTATCGTTAAAATTATTTTTTTTTTTTTTTTTTGGACAGGCTTACATACGGATTGGTTCTAGCAGATGTGGCGGCACTTTGGTCAATCGATTTCACGTTGTCACTGCTGGGCATTGCGTTGCAAAGTGAGTGGGGAACAATCTGTTTGCTTGGAAACAATATGAGTAGCTCATTAGCAGAAGTCGTTATCTCCATTTAAATTCTTTTTGACGAGAACGTAAAAACTTGTATAATTTTAAAATAATTACGTTATTATTAAATTTTAAATGCAAGTTATTACTAATTAGAATATTTAATAAATTTTTCGAATGTTAGAGCGTCGGCGAGACAAGTCCAGGTTACTCTCGGTGATTATGTGGTGAATTCTGCGACCGAATCTCTGCCAGCTTATACTTTTGGAGTTCGAGAAATCAGAGTGCATCCGTATTTCAAATTCACGCCACAGGCAGATAGGTGTGTTCGCATGTATTACTAACAACACCTCATATGAATACCTCGAATGCATATCGTGAATGCTAAACAGAATGAATTTTATTTCACGTCTCTCTGTTATCCATCAGATTTGATGTGGCTGTGCTTCGATTAGATCGACCGGTTCATTACATGCCTCATATAGGGCCCATATGCCTACCAGAGAAAAATGAAGATTTTCTAGGGCAATATGGCTGGGCTGCGGGATGGGGTGCTTTGCAAGCAGGTAGAACTTAGTGAAAAAATCATTTCATTCGTCCATTACAATTTTAAATTCACTTTTCTCATTATATAAATTCTGGATTAAAATACTTTAGCTCTAATTACTGGATAATTTCTTGCAATATTGTTAATATAAGCATTACTTTGATGAAACAATTTTTATTGGTGAAAAATATTTTTAAAAGTTTTAATATTTTTTTAAAGTTTTTTTTAAAGAAAAAAACTTAAAATTTATACAAATTTTTGAAAAAGTATTTTAAACTTTTCCAAAATTTTTACAAGCTTTGTTTCAATTATGGAACGAAAGGAAACTTTATAAATTTTAGAATATATTTCAGAATTATAAATATAACAGAAAGAAAATTATATAAAAGATTTTTTATTTTCTCAGTACTTCTGAAAAGTGATCCAACTAAAAAGATTTGAGAAATTTTCTAGAAAGTTATAAAATTATACAGAAATTCTGAAAAACATTTCTGAAATATTGAAATAAAGAATTTTAGAAAAAATTTCACAGAGTGACTTACATGCATATACATTCAAAGAGAGAAATGTATCCCACACTTAACTTTATATTGATTTGCTATACATAATCTTGTCATTAGCTGTGTTTAGCAGAAAAAGCAGCTTTTATAAAAAGCAACTGTTGTAAAATTCTTTAATATGATTGATCTTGCCCTTAGTTTCTCATTGGATTTAAATATATAAACCAATTATATTCGAGAATTTTAGAACAGTTGCAAAGCTGCTTTCTCTACTGAACGTAACTATTTACCTTTTGTTTAATTATCTTGTTATACGAATTATTTTATTTAGGTTCTAGATTACGACCGAAAACGTTGCAAGCGGTAGACGTGCCCGTGATCGATAATCGTCTCTGTGAGCGGTGGCATCGGTCCAATGGCATCAACGTCGTCATTCATGATGAGATGATGTGTGCCGGTTACCGCAGCGGCGGTAAGGATTCGTGTCAGGTAAGCGCTTTCGTCATCGTAGGTGCGTATTGTTTGAACGATGAATTGTCGTTCTGCTTCCTTCTTCTCTCATGTCTTCTTCGTGAATGCATTTTCTTAAGAGTTTAAATTTTAGGGTGACAGTGGAGGTCCATTGATGTTGGAAAAAACTGGTCGATGGTATCTCATCGGCATTGTCTCCGCAGGTTATTCCTGCGCACAGCCAGGCCAACCAGGGATCTATCATCGGGTGGCCAAGACTGTTGACTGGATCACGTATGTCATAAACTCGTAACGCGTCCTTAATCGCGGAAGAACTATTCTCAGGAGGAGATATCTTGAGAATCCTGAAGAGCCGCGAACTTTGCATGACACAAAGTTCGGGTATCTTTTCATGTCAGAGAATGATTTCCGGGATCTAGATCACGTCTGAGAAATTATTCTTCGAGTGATCAGTCTGAGAATCAACGTGACAAAAGAGTTTAACAAAAAGGTTAATTTAAATTGACTTCCAGAGAACCTAAAGAAATTAAGGGGATGCTGGAGCGACGAACTTCGATCGAGATTGATAATATAGACCATGATGTAAGGATATCAGAGGTTTGTTCGCGTATGCTCTAGCATGTTTCAATGTGCTTCTGCTATAACTCACTTCAACGAGCGCGTTAGAGTGAGTAAATACTATGACAGGAGCATTTTAAAGCATGTTAGAGCATGCGACGCGAACAAACCTCAGGTATTCCGTTGTGCATAATGGCGATAATACTGGAAACAACTCATCAAATTTTTGCTCAAATTGACTTTCCTACGTACAATAGCGTTGGTATATTGAAACAGCCAATTAAATTTTTGCCCAAATTTATGCTGCTATTGCGCAAGTACGGAAATGAAACACCTGGTATTCTTACATCATGCAATACAGACTTTTTTTTAATTCTAAATTCGATATCGATCGAATCTTTTATTCATTTCTTATATTTATTATATATCGTTGTGTGTCAAACGCATTCATCTGTCCTTCTAATAGAGATTCTGTAACATAGACATAGTATCTCTAGACCGAGCATTCGAGGAGTGGAGGAAGTCCTCATTTAGAAAAGGACGCACTGTTAAAATACGTCACGGGCAATAAGTGAGGACAATACCTGAAGAAACCCATCGAGTTGATCAATTAACCGAATTGTGCAATTGTAATTTGTTAATTTTCTTCTTTGTTCAAAATCTCGAAGCGATTTCTAATCTTTTTGACACAGGTTTTACTCATTTGCTTGTAGCTATTTATCTTTTTTTTTCTTCGCACTCGTTTTCCGACAAGGAAAACGTACAAAATTCGAACTATTCGAAGAATACCGAATGGATCAAAGTGGAGAATCAATCAGAAGTTGTAGCCACTATCTAACATATTGCAATGCCATCTCTTGCAAGATCGAGCATCTACTGTTAGACATAATTATTTAGACTTTATTTACCATTTCGAGTCTCTCAGCATTCATATCATAGAGCTTATACAATTAAAGAGGGAATACTTACATTGAGCTGTAAGCAAGATCTAAAGGACAGAAATATTTTTCTATCCATTTCTATCCTCTTTGGCACATGCGCAGAAAGAAGAAAAATTACTGAGCAGGACAGAATATACATTTTCTGTCTCTGAGATCTTGCTAACACTTTCCACTCATTGGATAGACCATTCTCCTTACAGTAATATAAGCTCTATGATAATTCATATGCACGTAATTTGCAGATTGATATAAATTTTTCTTTTTAAGCTTACTCACATTACTCACATTACAGTCTTAATAAATTTATTATTGCTTTTAATCTTAATTTCATGAACTCAGTATTGTTTGTGCACGTAAAGCATTGGGTGCTGCATTGTCGTTTTGTCCATAGGAGCTGCACGTTTGCATTAAAGAAACATCTACGTCAGGTAACAGCTCTACGAGTTGAAAAAAACGTAAGTTTTTAACTTTTTTTTCGATTTTAGTATAAAGCCCACTGCAGCACCGTCAAATTTTGCGTCTACTTTAATCCTGTAAAAGAATTTTTGAATTCAATATATTCAAAGATTTATATCGATTTGTAATGTCCCCACAATTTAATCATTTCAGCATCCCCTTAAAGCCATTTTACTTTACACGAATGTAAAAGTACCGCAAATATAGATAACTTGGAATAGCATGTATTTTTGTTAAATTCAATCACACATGAATGAATATCACAATTAAATTTAACAAAAATACATGCTGTCCCAAGTTACCTACACTGTCCCAAGTCACCCACATTTACAGTAATTTAGAGTGAAATCTATATGTCGTACAGTGGAGCAGAAATCGAAGAACGCGTGCATAAATAGAAAACTCGAGTTCTAAATAAAGAAATTACATCAAACTTTATATAGGTATATATATATAGGTTTGAAAAGTAACTAATTATAAATCTGATGTCTAAATAAAAGGATTAAAAATAACGGATATAACAAGACAGCAAGAAATTTTACAATTAAACGTATAGGGTGTCCTAGAATGACCAAATATTTCGTATACTGATAGAGCGGACTAAATTGAGTCGAAAAGTCCTTACCATTTTGCAATTTTTGCAATAATTAACAAGATACTAAAATTCGCCGAATATTGGTCTTCAATAATTTTTTACTCAAGTATTATCACTTTATAAAAAAGCAGCAAGCTTCAACAATTATTTATTTTTTTCTCATAGAGCTCTAAGAATTTTTTTAGAATTTGTTATCAACTTTATAGTATTACATTTTCTTATTGGCAACTATTTTTACAACATAAGAAAGTGCGGTATTAACAAATTCTTAAAAAATTTTTAGAACTTTATTAGAAGAAAGTAAACAATTTTTGTCGCTTACTGTTTTTCTGTTGATATACTTGAATAAAATTTATTGAAAACCAATATTCAGCGATATTTTGTAATTAATATCTTGTTAACGTAGCGAAAATTTCAAAAAGGTAGAGGACTTTTCGACTCGCAAGGAGAACACCAGGTGATGGAGTCGGGAATTTTAATGCGCTTTTTACAGATTATTCTTAAGCAAAAAAAAAAGATACGTGTCCAGCTGTTTCAGCTATTGGTCCATAGTTCCGAAGAAATTAATTTTTTAAATAATTATTGTAATAATCTGAAAAACGTACTGTATAAATGAAAATATCAGTATTTTTATTAAATTTCTCACCTATAACTCTACTTAGTTAAATTTAAAGTCATTATAGCTATCATCCAGCCTTGCAACTGGTGAGAACGACTCTCTAATAGAGTAAGAGTTATTGTATTTTGTATTGCTTTTTATCAGGATTTACAACATATCAAATTTTCGAATAATTCGATCGAAATTCAATTTCCATGAGGTTTATATGAATCCTTTCTTATGAAACAAATAATTGAAATTAGTAATATAATGTAATCTTCTACGGACTTTCCCAAATTCAAATCCAAAACACAGGAATAAAAGTCAGCGTAGTTAGTTAATTTTTAAACTTTTATTCAAATTACCATTATACGTTTCGGTTCACTTTAGAGTATTCTTTAGCAATACAAAAAATTAAAATTGTACTTCTTTGCATGTCTAAGGAGAAATCATCAGATTTTCAGATTTAATGTTGTACAATTCTAAACACAAAAGGAATTTGTTTTAAAACATTGAATCAAATAATGATAAGATAACGATGAAGTACAATTCCAAATTAATTACAAATTGAGAAAATCTTAAACGCATGTTAATTGTAACTCGTAAGAAATATGAAATAATTGAAATTTTTAACATGTTTGAGAGTTGAAATGATGAATATAAAATAATTCATGTTTGACACTGAATAAAGAACAGAATGAAATAATTTGGGATTTAAAAATTATATTAAATAATGTATCATATAATAGTAATAACAATAAAATACTTCAAAACAGAAAAAATATTATTTCATTTTTGCGACTTTTGCGCACGTTCTTCGATTTCTGATTCATTGTGCGTTGCAGACATTGTCGTAATAAGGGATTTCGTCAATATCATTTCAAAAGTGAATAAAGGCTCGACGTTTCCCTACTAAGTATAATAATATAGTGTTATATAATTATATTTCTATTGACATAAGCAGGCGGCGAAAGTGTTGTAATTTGTACAATCTGAATGTATTGTAAATTAAGCGTGTATGATATACGTATGAATTTGCGCTTAATAAACTTTGTTTTCGATTTTATTACTGAATGATGAATTATTTTTTCTTTTCAGTCTATGCAGTAATATTAATTATATTATTTTTCTAATTGATCTTAATATATTTTAATGTACTAATAATAATTATATGATATTACAATTATAATTAGAGCGGAATTGGGCACTATTTGAATAATTTTTTATTTAGAATCTCGTGTAAATTATTATTGATTTATTATTTGACGGCCATTTCATTATCTAAGTTTGATATTTATTTTAAATATGAAATCAAAAGATTGTATAATATCGAGTTTGGATACAATCAATGCATTATTATCGGATAAAATGATAAGCAATTAAGCTGTTGAAAATGATTTATCGAAATATTATGTGATCGATGATGTATTTATGATGTGAACGCAAGAATAAACTAGCGTCCGAACTTTATTGATAAATTTCATACCATCATTTTTTAATCGATTTTAATTGACTCGGAATGGTTTTGAATTAAAAAGAATCACTGCGATTAACTTAATCCAAAACATTTATCCAAATACATTACATTGCAATATTGCTACGTTTTGTTGCAATATAACAAAAAGTGGACATCTTAACATTATTGGAATTTTGCAACAATGATTCAGCAACGTTTCGCAATCACCATGCAATATTGCAATGTTTCAGTGAAATCATTTTGCAATGTTTCTGCAATCTTTCTGTGTTGTATTAATGATGCTGGGTAATGATATTATTCGAACTAGTTTTATATTCTCGCCGCAGAAATTGAGAAAAAAATTTATATAATGTAAGATGATTTTATATTTTTAATAACAATTAATATTTTTTTATTAAAAAAAATTCACAATATTTACCTCAAGTTACATTTATTTCAATTTTTTTATTTTTTTCTAATATTTAATATTTATTGCTCTTCTTACAGAAGTGCATTTTGAAACATGTTAATATATGTACACGAACAGTTTTTGATTATATCAATTCTAAAAATTTTTTTTAATTTTGGAGAAATTTGTATGAATTAGGCTTAGTTGCATCAACATTATTCTAATTTTAAGCGAGACTTAAAACTCTCTTTATCTCTATCTCTTTTTTCGGTTTTAAAACGAGATAAACGAATTTTAAGTTTCATTTAAAATCAAAGTAACGTTGGTGCAATCAAGCCTAAGACACATTATAAGAAAAAAGATGATGTTTGCATTTTTTTTATGTTAGAAAAAAATCAAGTTTAAAGAAATGTAAAAGAATTACTCATATAAAATTGTACTTAAAATTACACATAATTATACATTAGCAATTTTTTTCATTCTCTATCTTCTTGATTTTTTTCTAAAAGAAACAATATCATTGATTTCCAGTGTTGGAATAGATATCGTTTGAAAGATATTTATGTATAGGTATAGATATTGTGTGGAAAAAGTATTTAATTATAAGTATAAATATATTTTTAAATTAATTATCCCTGGGTATAGGTACAAATAGATATAGTGTAAAAGTATCTGAACAATTTAAATATTTTTTAGGTATTTTTAACAAAAAGAGAAAAAAATAGAAAAAGAAAAACAACAAATTGCGTAAACAAGTTTTATTTTATATGAAATTACTACTTATGTAGTAGGTACATACAAAAATGTTTAGATAATGAAAATTATAATCGTCATATGTCAAAGCGATAAGCTACCGTGCACTTTGTAGAATATTTTATTTTTATTTTTATTTGAATCTTTAAAGCTATCTCCTTGATCTTTATTTGAAATGAAAATTTAAAGTTCTTTGATAAAGATATGAATAAAAAAAAACTTAATTTCCAATTCAGTTTAATTTTCAAATGTAGAGACTAAAAAAAATACTACTTACTAATGTGAGGAATTTTTCCTGCATCCGTAATAAGCTCTATATACAGATCGAGCTTTAATGCTTGGAACCAATCAAGAGAGATTACATCACATGACCAGTCTTCTCTTCTTATGAGGTTCTTTAGTCATCATTCCACTAAATACTAACAGGACGTACTAATGCATATTAAAACCGTTGTACTGATTTAATCTGCATAAAAGTAAAATGCAAATATTTCAAATTATAAAATACAGATTTTACTTAACAGTACAATAAACTGTATTGAAGATTTCATGGTTTAATTCATTTTTATATTCATATTAAACGCATATATTAACGTCAATTTGTGTATGTACGACATCTTTAATGTGCATCAGTGCACCCTGAATGCACTCAATCGAATTCGCTATGAAATTACCTAGGTGATGAAGCATATAATAACACTTGCACAAAGTTGAGACTTAGAGAAAAACGATAATTTATATAACAATCAAAAATTAAATTTCTAATATAACATAAAATGTATAAATAAATACTCTTGTACCTACATATCTAAACTTAAAAAATATCGTACAAAAGAATACTCAGGTACATATATAGGTATATAAGGATCTAGGTAATGCACTTAGATACAGCTAAAGTATCTAGATACTATATCTAGATACTTTTATCTAATATGTTCCAACGCTGTTGATTTATTTTTACTACGCTACAAAAGAAGCAATGATGAAATGAGTGAACAATGTCTACATTAAAACATATTTTATTTGACAACCACTACTTTTCAACACGAACTATAGCGTTGCAAGTAAACCAACGCGATTAAGTATCTATATCTGTTGCGCATATTTTGTAAGTACATATTTTTTTTTTATTTTGACGTAGTTATTTAACAGTACGTAATCGGCCCCAAATCGCGATAATATCTAACATATCGCTATCGGTTTGACCTATTTTATAACATCGCATAGTATTCAGAAAAATTCTATTCCTTAATGAATTATACCTAAACATGCACGTCTCTGACAGTCACCAAATCCTTCGCAATATTACTTCTAGTTCAAGGCAAATTTCGCCATGGAATGATTTTCGAGATGAATATTTAGCAACGAATCATTTCTATCATGCAATTATTGATTTGCAATCATCATTCGCAATTTATTTTTAAATCTTTTCGTTCCGTTAAAATGCAACGCGCAATAAATATATGCGCTATAAATTATTTATGTACAATTATGCTGCTTGAAAAATCAAGATTACAAAAGCATCAGATATTCAAAACACAAAAAGCCGCCTTATCAAAGATCCAGACTTTCTTCATATCATAAATATTATGCTTCATATCATAAATATCGCTTAAATGCGTCGATTAGAAATAAAGATCAAATGATATTCTGAATTAACTATTATATTGATTTAGAGATATTTAGCTACCTCGACCGATCTTTCGAGTATTTCGGATCTCAGGACGGCAAAATATCTAATTCAAGCACATTCTGAGTATTCGACACTCGATCGTCGCTCTTGTGCACTAAGACATCCTTGAAGTCCCTTAGTTTTTGCGGCTGAAGGGTCGCATTGGGATTTCTTGGAAGTGTGGCGATGGGATTAGTATTGTGATTTATGTAGGGTTTCTCGTAACGATTGATACCATTTGCTGATTCCGAATTGTGTCGTCGCTTCACCGTGGTTTCCACATTCGATTGTTTCGGTGACAAGTCCTCGAAGCACGGCACCGTTTGCATTGACACCGTGTTTCGGCAATCGTTGAAAAGAGATCTGGGATTGAGAGTAACTTCGCGAGCGGATCCAAAGTGTTTAAAACCGGCGCAAATTGGTGAATTGTTCATGAAGTTACTATCGGCAGGAAGACATGATTCAGTAATTCGTTTTTCGATTTTGATCTCGGTGACGTTCTGCCGGATTAATAAATTTGGCGCCGCTTCCGGTAGCGGCTCCTGGGAAATCGGCGGCCACTTGAGATCGCGCGCCATGTCTCGTTCAATAGCTAAAAACTTCCGTCGAGATTTATCCAAGTCATGCCAGCGATAGCGCAATTTGCCAAACACGAGGTATTCCACAAATAGATACTCAATCAATAGCGCAATCACGAAATTTACTATGCCATAACCGATCAAGATGAAGCGAAACTTTAGATCGTCAGGCATCGTGAGTTCGAACCAATTAACCAGCCACTCGAAAGGACATATTGCGAGGTAGATGGAAAAGAGACTAAGAAACACGAAGGAGGTGAGTAGGCCATAATTAGTGAAGAGAGACTTTCTATATGGCGGTCCTTTGGAGAACGCTA
This sequence comes from Acromyrmex echinatior, assembly GCF_024713525.1. Classification (NCBI taxonomy): domain Eukaryota; kingdom Metazoa; phylum Arthropoda; class Insecta; order Hymenoptera; family Formicidae; genus Acromyrmex; species Acromyrmex echinatior. The sequence continues at coordinate 8,229,921 of NC_141864.1, read as the reverse complement.
CCGCCAAGATAATATACTGCATAGAACTGACGATAAAGACCGTGTAATTTTCTGAGCAGCTCACATGATCCTTGTCCTCGGTTGCGGTAGCGTTGAATGGTTTAAACCATGACATCTGCTGCAAATGCCAAAGACTCGTGTATTGGAAGGTCGCGACGATCAGAAGTTGAGTGATCAGACTGAGAATTGGTGATGTGCTGATGAGACTATTGAGCGGTGCTATTTTTACCAGTGGGCCCTCATAGGCCTCGGTGCGGCCGAAAAAGAAAGCGAATATGGAAATGATGAAGAGATCGATGTACAAAAACTCGATGTCTGTCAAATTAGACTCGATGTTGTAGAGGAGCATCACTGAGATAAATTGCGTCAGTGAGTAGGCAGCCATGTACTTAAAAATGCCAAAGGAAGTCACTAATGCGGCGCGACCTTCTCGTATCACCGTCAAAACGCAGGAGATGTTTGTTTCGCGACTGGTGAAAGGCGAGGCAACGGAAGATTCCGTGTCCGACAATGATATCCCGGTGTGCGCCGCTTTCAATGCGCCGCAATCATTAGCACCGTCTCCCACCATAGCTGCGGAAAAAGAAATTTTATGTCAAATTATTAAGATTCACAAGTTGTCTTTTTGATTCGCTGCTTTTGTCATTCTGTTAACCCTCCGGAGCTGATATAGATCTATTGAATCCACTCAATTAGAGTATTCTCTATGTTATAGAGAATTGCTCTGCAAATTTGAATTATTGCCCAAAAATTTTTGTATCCAGTTAAATGAGATGTTTGATGATTTTTTATTCGTGGACTTTAGTATTACAACGTTTCTGATTCGACATCACTTTATAATTATATATAGCTTATTAGTTCAATTACGTATACAATTATTTTTGCATTATCGAGTAACATTTTTATAGTTTATATTTTTACTTACAATAATCGCATGCAATAATAATAGATATGTATATGTCGCTAAGACTAATATTCTTATGCAACAACACTATATATGTCATCGGTGGATCGCAGTCTTAAAATAAATTTAGTATTTACACATAGGGGAGATTGGGGCACCATAAGTCACAAAAATTCAAACTCTTAAAAGTACATCTAAATATACAAATTTTGTATTATTTTTTTTAATAATTAAATTATAATGTATATTTTAAAATTTAATAAGTATATTTACCAAGTATTTCTTAGTTTTTAAGAAAAAAAATAAAAAATATTTTTTAAGAAATGACCCATAGTCCCATACCATAAGTTATACACAAAATAATAGAATTATGTAAAAAATAACGGTAACGAAAGTTGAAAAGTATTTTCAATTAACTTACACATTTTTAGCATAGTCACTAATACAATAAAATATAATTAATAATTAAATAATAAAATATAAATAATAATATATTAAATAATAAAATAGAAAGTTATAAGAAAACAAATGAAAAATAACCATTAATATAAAATAAAAAATTTATTACGATAAAATAAAATTAATTGCTTAAAAGTATAAACTGCCCTTTTTAGTACATATATTTTCTGTATTGTTCCGTTTCATCATTAATATTTATTACATGATCCATGATACCCCACCCAATTATACATTTAATTATATATTTAATAAAAAATTATAAAAAATGTTAGATTATTACTTGTAACGTAGTAAGTTAAGAAAAGATGCGCAAAAACTTACATCTTATTTTCATATATGTATCTTCTATTACAAAAATAATATTAAAACATTTTTATGCGGTTAAAAAGTTACTGTTGTACCACATTAATGATTAATGTTTTTCGATACAATGGAATTTAATCACTATGGAATTTAGTCACCTAGATTAAAAATATAGGCAACGAAGTAACAATTATATTGTACAGTAGTATTAATTTAAACATTTTAGATTATGTTAAACAATCGATGACCTACGATACGCTGTGATCCATGGGGCCCCGGTTTCTCCTACATATATTCTTTTATATACAAATTATATTGGGTCATCTAAAAAGTATCCGCGGTTTTTTGTCACTAGATGTGTGTTGATGGTATATCTAGTGACAAAGTATCGCGGATACTTTTTAGATGACCCAATATTATTTTGGTTTCATAAAATTAATTAGTGCCTTGTACAAGTGATGTCGTGCAATGATGCCATGTGAAAACGACTCATAATCGGATCGATCTCAACTGTTATCATATATTATACATTTATTTTATACATGTATAAGTGGACTATTAAGTCTTATGTCAAGAACGTAAAAAGGAGAGATTAAGTAATTTCATAAGATACTCGATGTACAATGCTGGATTGAAACTGATATTCTAGTGAGAAATGATAATAAAATCGATTCGACGTCGATTTGATTCTTTCAACGTTAAATCGACATCGATTCGATATCGATTCCATTATCATTTCTCACTGGGTTTTGGCAGGAATTCTTTAGACCTAGGTAACGTTTAGGAACTGATAGTCCATTCCACTTCCAGTATCATTATTAATTAACATAAATTAAATGGGTTTTATAGATCTAATGTGTAACTGTTTTAACGTCAGCTTCGGAAGATTAAGGATGCGCTATACATTGACCAATGTAGATGTTTTTTGTGTTACTTACCAACATAATATCCTAAGGACTGCAGTTCTTGAACCAACTGCTGCTTCTGATCCGGCGACATTCTCGCAAAAATGGCACCGCGAGTCACCATCTTAGGTATCAGTTCTGGATAATACTGCTTTATTAATGCCCACGTTTTTCCTGTCAACGCGAACGCGTACTTATTCTTGGAATATTGCACACTGTAATTCAAACAGATCAATAGAGTTACATTATCCAATAATTTTAATAGATCACATTGCTTAAGAACACAGATACTTACTCATCCGATAAATAATTAATATCGTTCTCCAACTTAGTATTACCGAAGGAACCGCTCTCGACAGTATCCAAACTAACTACACTGTTCATATCGGATATTTCGCTGAGATCGGGCTGACTATTTGGTGAAGTTGGTGATGGTTGACTATCGCTCTTTGTAAAGTAAATCTGTGGTTTCATCTGATTCTGCTGATTCGTCGAGACAGCGATCACAGGTATACCTGGCTTCACGATGTCGCAGTCTCTGGCCACTGAAAGTGCGGTCAACATATTGTCGCCCGTTACCATCACCGTCTTAATGCACGCAGTGTTCAATTCGGCAATCACCGGTGAAGTCTCGGGCTTCAATCGGTTCTCCATAATTATGAGCGCTAAGAATGTCAAATCAATCTCGGCAGCTTCACGATTTATGCGTTGCACCTTGGCGTACGGAAGACGATTCAGAGATTTGTGCGCGAGAGCGATCACTCGATATCCTTCGGATGTATATTCTTGTAGAACAGCTGTGAAATCTGGAGGAACTACAAAAAGAACGAGTAGAAATATCATTTGTATTAATAGAATTAAAACAGTAAGATTTAATGACTACGTAAGATTGTATTAAATTGTAAGATTTTAAACTTAACATGACTCTTCATTATTGCACGATAAAACACTTAAGATTGAATTCACAAGAAATGCTTGACACAAATTTATTGTGTAACCCACTCGTCTTACGAGTAGACGGAAGATCTCTTCACGCTATTTGTTATCGTCTGACAAATATCTTTTATTCTCCTCTATATATTCTCCATCATTAGTCATTTACAAAATATAATGCAAACTGTAAAGACTTACTGGATTCTGCTCTTGAGAGGCTGAAGATCATCTCTGGACTACCCTTGCAATAAAGATCATAGTGATTGGCGCCCAATGTTCTAGTAATCACGCTCATCCTTTGAAGACTTGATGTAAAAGGAAACTGCCGGACAATGCCTATTTCTAGTCCTTGTTCACCCAGTTCCGTCGCAGAATCGCTGAACGCGGCATCACACAGGTTATTGAGAGATATACCGTCTACCACATCGGAAGACATGGAGTTTTGTCGACTGAGCGTATCGCCCAAATCGGGCAGTTTTTTAAGAAGCTTAGAGTTCTTTGCTGGCCTAACGATCGTCGGGAAAAGCATAGAAAATTTAGATGTATCAGATACATCAGGTTCCTCCAGCGTCCATCCAGTAGATTCAAACATTTTCAAATCGAGCGGATCACCCATCAATTGATTATCGATTATGGTGAGTCCATGGCATGTAACCATGCCAATAAGGACTTCGGATAACGATAGACTAGCGATGTCCTTGACAGGTAACTGAAACTTGCCATCTGATACACTCACCACACCCCACATATCCAAACCGTCTTCGGTTAATGTTCCAGTCTTATCGAAGCAAATGCAATCGATGGATCCCGACACGTTAATCGTTCTCGGACTCGTGCAGTATATTTTTTTCTTTTCCAATCTACGTTGCGCTACGAGACGTCCAACCGTCATGGCAGCTGGCAACGCTGGCGGTACAACAATAGTGATGAGATCTAACGCTTCCAAAGCAATATGACTACTGTCAATGCCTTTCCTTACTTTTGTCACGATGGTATAAATAACGCCGATGCTGGCTATGCATGCTAATAATATGACGAATTTATATGAATCCTGCTCGAACTTGAAATCCACAGGTGGGGGGTACATAATGGATCGCACAAGATCACCTTTGCTGGTATTGAAACCTGTTCTGATAACCACAGCCAGAACCTAATGTTTCAACACAATCATTTCCATTTATACAACATTAAAATACCAATTTACAAATATAAAATTTATATGTTAAATAAGTTTACCTTTTCACTACCGTAGTATCTTGTTTGAATAACTCTGGTACCGCAGAAAAGCGTATGCCTAGCATGTTCTTTGGTATTATATATCACATCATTGGAAGAAGGAACTGGTGTCTTTGTGACAGGTACTGATTCCCCCGTCAGCATAGACTCGTTGAGAATACAATTGCCAGTCAGCAGCACGGCATCGCACGGCATTAGACATCCATGAGACGGAATTACCAAAACATCACCAGGAACCAAACGTTCGGCCGGCACTATCGCAGTTTGGCCGATTGAACGATCTCGCATCACCGTGGCGACGTCAGACGAATGCACCGTCGATCGCAAATTATGCTGATTCTAAGATGAACAAAATTCGATCAGATTGATCATGATACGAGATATATAGAAATTGTAAAAAAAAGGAAAAGTGACTCACTTGTCGTGTTTGGAAGACTGCCATTATAATGCCGGCACTTGACATCGCGAGAATGACCATGGCGTAGTAATAATAGTCGTCCGCGACCCACAAACAAAAACTAAATAGTTGGAAGACGTAAAACGGGTTGAGCACTTCGAGGCATAACAGTGTTAATATGCTCTTCACGGGAATCACAATCTCGTTATTGCCATAAATATTACGCCTATCGATGTAAATAGTTCAATTAATTAATTTAAACGACATTAAAATGTCATAATTGATGAATCATGGCGTATTCTCATTAGTGACCATTTCTATCTATATAGATTAATTTTAATTAATTTACTCTTCATCTTTTTATAGTTTTTCAAATTAGAAAAAGATGAATAAGTTGAATCGAGATTAAAGTTAATTTATATTAATGGAAATGGAAACAAAAGACACTCAAATTATGTAGTTCAGCTTTTACCTCATGTATTGTTCCTGAGAACTAAGACCTTGTGCTTGATGTAACGTGGATGTTAGAACGTCGGTATCGAGGCCACGCAATTTTAAGAACTCCGATCTCTCCGGGTCCCAGACGTAGGTCAGCTTCTTGCAATTGAAAATGGTAATGGATGGCACCTCTAAAAATACTTTCTCGTTTAACTCTCTTATGTCTGAAATGCACAAATAATGATGCAAAAAAGCATACTGATTTTTTACTCACGTTTGAATTGACCCCCAGAAAGATGCATAGATAACATTGCATAAGTTTCCTTTTCTTCTTTGGTTATAACACTGCCGTCCCATGCGTCATCCATCAGAGATTCTTCATGGAAAGATTTATTACTATAAAATAAAATGGAAAGATTTAAAAATAAGTAAAGAATTGAGACTTGATGCCTAATATTTTTCTCTTTCTCTCTCTTTCTCTATATAAATTTTAAATACATCTTCTTTAATCTAATAATTTTTAATATCTTATATAAAAATAATAATTGCTAATATTAATTTTATTATATCTTGTTTGACAAGATGCATTAAAAACATTACTAACATAACTTCCTTAGCGGTCAAGTTCCTCAGCTTCTTCACGTAATAACTTGTGTGTTTTCCTTGAAATTTTTCAATTAACAAAACGGTTTCTGCCTCTTCCAAAGAACATTTTATGTGGGTGGCTTGAAGCATAAGATGCGGCACCCAATGGAATATCAGCCTCAGCAGACCTCCAGTAATAACAATCAGGAACCAGATAATAACAGTCCGTGCGTGGTTTCGTCTATAACTGTAACAATAATAAACGGAAATTAAGCGGATTGCGAGGTTCAAAGAGAATTCATTTATGATTACTTGACGTAATGCAAATGACATACCCATAAATTTCCATCTGGTCCTCTTCACCAAGGTTGATATAATCTACGCCATTCTTCAAGTGTAGAAGACCATTTGCTCTGGTATCTGAAACGACGCCAAAATTGTTACAACCTGTAGCCATTCGCATGCCGAACGTCCTGGTGAATGTTCGTTCACCAATAGCGAACTTTATGTGACTGACGCTTTCTCCGCGACGTTTCGTAAGATTCTACTTGTTATTGATAGCAATAGACGTGTGTAGAATGCAGCGCGTTTCGCACACGGCAATGGTACTACTAGTGGCCTTTATAACTCCGATCGCGTCAAATCACGAGGGGAATGAGAGAGAATGGAAATTGTGCGGTTATCGAGGATAATCGCGATAAAGTAGCCAGATAGAACAGGACAAGCGCGTTTATTTAATATATATATATATATATATATATATATATATATATATATATATATATATGTCGAGCGGTATCAATGACCACAAAACGAATTTGTCGATAAATGAAAAATAAATGTTTGGGAGGATAACGATAGATATATTTCTTCTTTTTTTCTTACCCTCCAACAATTCCGTCTTTTGCTCGTGTTGATGTTCATTTACAGTAGTCGCATTGCGACTACCAAAAACACTGTAAGCATTTCTGGTGAAGCTCAAGTTTAGCTTATTCGGCGTGGGCGGCATGCTCGCGACTGAAAAAATGCAGCTCAACCGAAACTTAAGAAGGAAAACGTGATTAAAATTCTAGAATCAACAGAATTTTCTCTTAAAATTCTCGCATTCCATATCGCGATATCTGTTTTCCTTTATCTTTTTTTTTAACTTTAGAAAAATTGTCTCTTCTATTTTTCTTCTGGAAATTTTTAAAGAAAGTTTCGTTCGACTTCTTTTGACCTTGCTTATCTTCTTGTGTTATTTGTCTTCACTACTACGTATTATAATTTAACACTAGCCTTAGTATCTAAAGAAATTATTGTCCGTATTGGGTGCTCCGTGAGGGCCACCTCAGATCGCTCGATGTGAGACAGAGTTACTTGCTATGATTAAAAATTCAGCTGGGATATTGAAACGCGAAGACAAAGGGAAAGAGGGAGAGAATGCCGAAGACGATCGGTGAGCTGCTAGGTACGACGTGGGTGCCGTTTGAACAATTGTGCTCTTCGGGACATTAACCCCGTCTGCTACCGACACCGATTGCCCGCCATTTCGGGGTCCCTCTTCAAGGTCCTCGTAGGTCTTAGCGACGTGTTATCCGGCATCTGGCCGGCATTGAGCTGGCACGGGAGACGCGACAATGACGACGACGTTCTTCTATGGACTCTGAAGGTCGTCTCGCGGTTGTGCCAGAACCATGAACCGATGGCAATCGTTGAGAGAGTGGCAGGAGAACAAGAATGCTGATGAGCGAATAGCAGTAGTTGGTGCTATCGCTTTGGACCTGCCCTCAGCTTCCTGGATTCGTGTCAGTCGCCAGGGTCGGTGAGCTTTCGCCAGCCGATTCGTGGCGTGATCGCCGCTCGTTCACCCTCGCTCATACCGCGTTTCAAGTACACCAGATCCGAAGTGCCCCTGCCTGCGGAACCACCACGTAGCGGCCGCGGTTGCGGCTGCGGTGCTAGCACTAGATCGCAGTAACGGTTCGCTGCTTTTCTCTGCGTTCCACCTTTAGCTCTCGAAGACGACGATCCGTGATTTCTGCGACCGCACGCGGCCGCTACACTAGCTTCTGCCGCCTCTCTTATGTGCTCGTGCCTCCCTTGTGCTGCTCGTTGGCGCGATCGCAAATACATTACGGGTTATAGGAGTATCCGGGATTGCCGTCGGGATGTCTCGATCGGCAGAAAGATTGTGACAGCACACTATTTTTTTACACGCGCACTACCGAGATTTTCCCCTGGAAAAACGCAACAGCCTTGGTTCTTTTTCAGTAGAGATATTATCAGACGCACTTACACAGTATAAGTACACTTAATGATGAATAAACAAGTTCTTCCGATCAAATCAATCAATACGAGGAAGAAGTTACGCAATATTAGCGCATTCCAAGATTCCCCGAAATCACGAATCTATAAATAAATTACTGACTATATCAATGTCTAAATTCTCGATAATATGAAGTATATGTGACAAATGGAGAGACAAGAGAAAGAACTTCTCTATACGGAACACCAACAGATTTTACACTTTTCGCGAATACGATCGTCCTCGCGGAGAAACGATGACTTTTCCTTTCGTTGCACTATTTTTTCAGATGATTCGCTTAAACTCTTCATTCTTTTCAGGACTTCTAAGTACAGAGAACACAGTGCAATAGTTTGTGTCTAGCATTTTACTCATAGTGCTGGTATATGGTATCGTTGATACGCAATAGTATGTTCCGGTTTTGATCACTTGCAAATTAGGAAACGGAAAAGAAAACGTCACTCTCCTACGAGAAGTCACTTTGCGCGCTGGTGTTTCTTCAGTGCGGCGCTCATTCGTAGTGTTGCCGCCAGCACACCGGGATGCTGTACCTCGCAAATGAATCGTCCTGCGTTTCAGACTCCAAAATGTTTCCTTGCAGTGAACTGCATGCAAGTGCAAGACAATTTGCGAAAATGTGCTCGTACTAAAATGGCGGCGCGGCGCCGTCGTTTCGGAGTACAGCTTCGAAATTGCTGACTCTGGCCAGACTGGCTGGCTGATTAGCTGGTTGGCTGCGCAGCAATTCCTCGTGATTGCTGACCGCCGACGTCGCTCATTGATCGAACAAACGACGAAACTTCACTAGAAGGAGATTTCCTTCATCGTGGGATACCAAAGAACACGCGATTGAACGGTGCGACGTAGAGCTGGGGATTTGTCTCCTCCGGATTGCAACCTGCCTCTGAACGTAAGCGAATCGAATATATTGCACGGAGACCGACCGAGAGGAAGACTTGCGCCCTGAGTCGTAGCAAACTTGACAGGGACGTATCTAAAAGGGGTGCATTGTCGAACGGCTCGAGTTAAACGGGTTCAATGCTCCAGCAGGGACAACTAAATATCTATTGGCTGCGCTTTCAATCCGCGCATGATGAGAAACGTGATCAATCATAGTTTACAAAAACAAACATTAGATAAGTTTTATCTAGCACTTGTGCACTTCGTTTTCGTAAAACCGATTGCGCAAGAATATTGCACGAGGATAAATATATCAAATTATCATACGAAATATCGTTTCATACGCAATACGCTGTTTTAACAACTGCAATAGTTAGTGTTTAACAAGTATCGATCACAGTTTATTTTAAAGACTTATATCTTAATTACAATTTTATCACAAATTTTATCACTTAAAATATTCTTTTGATATTTTAAAATCATATCCTTCTAGATGTCTTTATAAAATGCAACATATATTTCCTATTTTCTTTTTCTACGATATGAAGCACATCGTTTGAAAAATACATTGAAGCCAGATTAAAAACACATTTTACAAGTTATTTGTAAATAATTCTTCTTAAATAAAATAGTAATTGAGAGGCATAATTAAAAATCAGTAAATTATTTCGTAAGATTTTTAATCGTTTGAATCGTGATTTTTACTTTGTCTATAAAAGACATTTCGAAAGTCCGGCAGGTAGAACATGCATCACATTTCCTTTGACTTTTTATGCGGCTGTATAGCCGCACCTGGAGTTCCCCTACCATTAGCTGCTCAACTTATAACGATGACGAATGTCGACATCATCGTCGATGCCGACCATGACTCATTTTTTCGCTAGCGCCGACGCGACCGAGTTTCCTCGTCACTGTTCGCTAATTATGGTTCTGATTTAAATCATCTTTCCTTAATCAGATTTAAATCAACTTTCCCTTGTGTCATTATTTAGTTTCCAGTAACAGGTACGCATTCTTTTCCATCTCCATATATCGCTCCAGACTCTGCTGACTGATCATATAGGCTATCTTCATTCATCCAACTTCGTCTCTTCGTCTCTTCTTTTACTGCGACTCCCTCCTGCCGTTTCTGCCTGCTATTTCCCTCTTGTTCCCTCGCGTCCCATGAGGTCTCATAGTTGGAATATCGAACGACCAGACCCTCGTGCTATATACCTCGTTTTAGCTAACACACTTCTGACACGTATTCTCAGTTGCAAGCATTTAAAAACCTTTATTTTTTGACAAGCTATGCATATATTATAAAATTTTGGAATAACTCCCATTTGAAGATATTTAACAATACAATTATTATTAATTGAACACATTCTTGTGTTTAGATTTCTATCTTTCGATATAATTATTAACCTTAATCATTAATATATGTATACAGTTATTAATATAATTATTAATATAATGTAGATATGTTATTAATCTTAATTATTAATTTCTATCTTTCGTTATAATTATTAATTAATTCCTAATACTCCTTTACTTTTTAAATTTTCATTATTCATACTTATTTTTAACATTTACAAATATTTTCATGTCAAATTTTTATTAGTTATAAGTTTTTATTGGTTGATAACTTACAACCTGTCGCTAAAATCGCTAATCCTGCAAATAAAGAACTTTAGAAAATTTTTGAACGTGCTTTTCCGTTTGCAGGTAGATGGCTTTTTGTAGTAAACAGATAAGATTGAACATTTATATTCGCATCAGTTCGTTGCAAAATCGTCACGATAAATTACAGTTTTTTTTTTGTAGCTTACTGCTTATCTCTATTTAAAATCGCTTATGTCTGCTAATAATTCGCACTATTCTTTATCATATCATTTGACGTATTTCTCAATAAATTCGAAATTCAAGATTAATTGATGATTAAATGAGAAAAATAAGTGAATTTTATTGTGGAGCAAAATAACTCATAAAGAAAGTGAACATAAGGTTACATTTTCGCAGAAAGACATTTCTCTGGAAATGGATAAACTAGATGAAGATAATGATTGGCGTGTTTCCTTAATTGAAGTGTTAAATAGAATTAAAGGCTTGTCAACTTCGAAACGCTGAATGACACATCGTTAGCAATTGAACAATATTACTTTTGTCTAAGCGGTCGTGACTTTAAATGGTGCAGAGATTGAGGACAATATTACTAGCTGAATTTGTTGTTCTTTTCTCGATTCAATTTGATGAAATATACAATTAAATATAAGCGACGACTATTTTAATGCTTGTCATTAAAAATATATGAGTAAAATTTTCTGTGCAATGATATCGTTAATATCTAGCTCTCAATTAAAGAGGAAGATACAATCTTGCAGCGCATTTAAATTACACTTAAATTAGCTACAAGCTTTTCTACCCACTTATAAAGATATATTTTCTGACTCGTCGCGCTATAATCAACTTTAAAATATAAAACAGAATTGCTGGTTATGTAATATGACAGGATTTATGTGTATACGCTTGCTGCGCACATGAATCTTGTACAACTTATTAACTCTCTATATTTTCTAAAAATTCGTCCGTCAAAAAGATAGGCGAGGATATAAGTGCAGCAGTTTTATGTAATATTTCATAATTTAAAATGCAAAAGACAGTAGAAATAAGTATAAAAGGTAGTATAATTATGTTAATATAATACTGTAATAATATCAATTATCAAAAAGTCATATTATTAAAAAATGCCTTTTGTGATCAATATATTTAAAAAGTAACATGCGTAAGCATCAAATTTTTTTAAATATACTGTTGTATTATATAATACATTTCCAATAAATTTTTAATTTATAAGGTATTTTATGAAGAATTTATTTGAATAATAGTTACATATATATGTATATGTATTCAAATAAAATTCTTTATAAAATACTTTATAAATCAAAAGTTTTTTTATTAAAAATGTATCATATAATACAACTATGTATATATGTATATATATATATATATATATATATATATATATATATATATATATATCACAATGGTAAAATAGAAGGCTACAATTTTGTTAAAACATTTAATTTTACCAATGTGATTTTATTCTTATTGAGCCATATTATCATTAATTTAAGTTTTTATATATGATATAGACATATTAATTTTACAATATTTATGAGCCATATTATCATTAATTTAAGTTTTTATATATGATATAGATATATTAATTTTACAATATTTATTTGCATCAATATGTTTTATTTAATACGATTTTAAACCAGTTTAATCTTTAGTTTCATAAATCGCTTTAGTTTTATGCTTGGGTAAACGAATTGAAAGTCTTACCTTATTTTTGCAATTTTATGACCCTAATATAAGTTGCGGCTTAGAAAATTATCACGTTAATTTCTTCTCTTAAATCTCTTAATATTTCTTTTTAAAATTTTTTTTTTTTTTAGCATATCTCACTTTATTATACAATTATTACTTAACGTATTAGGTGTTGGAATTAATTCGTAGCGTTTTACAAGTGATGGGAAGTACTTTCATTAATGTATTTTTTAATGCTCATGTGAAATAAATAACATTCTTTCATTAAAAAACGCTACGAATTAATTCCAACACCTAATAAAATATATACATTGAAAATTGACGTAGAAAATTATGCACAAACTATACATAGTTAACTGAAAATTGACGCAATTATATACAAAGTGCACACAGCCTATAGAAAATTGGCACAAAAGATAACACACAAATGAGTAAGAAACATTTCAAGTATGTCTATATTATGTAAAATTTAGCATGTTGTTTACCGAAAATGTAATTTCTCTAATCTATATATTTGATATAATATAATAGAGTCGTGACTCTATTATATTATTTATATAAGATATTATAATATTACTTATATAAGATTTGATAACGTCATATTATTCATGTAAAATATCATATTATTATTCATATGTAATTGTTGTCTATGAAACGAAACAGGTGTTTGCTTTAGAAATTCATACTAGTGATCATGCGACACGAAATTGTACAATTTAAAAGTTTATCAGTGCAAGTAAATAATAATTAATATGATTAAAATGACAACCATGTGATATTAGCGTATTAAGGATTCCGAACATAAGGCCGATAATCGGACACGATATATATTGACAAACGAAGCGAAACGGTTTGACAAGAATGACGAGACCAATCTTTCTCGTTTCATAAATCACACTTCAATTTCATAATATACTTGGATAAACAATCTGGGGAAATCTTACCATTCGCTGTTGTGTCCATTTTGATATCATTCGATGATCAACAGCTAGTAAATTATTATTTTCTCGTGGTTCTCGACAACCTGTTTCCTCGTGAGATAAGTGTAAACTGTCTTTATGCGTTGCACACTTAACTAATTCTATAACACTTTCAATAGAAAAGATACTGATTTTTTTTACAAGAGGTATATATTTTTTTCTTTTAATCCACCAACCACAGTCCATAAAAGTTGATTCTAGTTACACTTTATATCAGATTAGAACAACTACGCTCCGCCCATGTACATATGTTTCGAAATGGCAATAAACTCGACAATTTGAAAGATAATTACTGACTGTAGAATTTTAGGAGTAGGAGCGAAAATTATTAGGGATTTCCACCTACATCGCGCTGGGTTTGACAAATCCACCGCCATTTCATCGGAAGAGTATTTCAGTGGATTTTTGACACGCAAGCATTTCTCGATCGCGATCTCGCGTTCGCGCGATCGAGAAATCGACGACAGTACGCGACGGCGCATCAAAAGACACTGTGCTCTCTCGCCAATACATCACGCGGCCGATCGTTCTCTTTCCACCACACAGGCAGTATGTGCCACCACCATCGGCCAAAAGTCATCTTCTCTTATCGTTATAAGGCTTTGCTTGCCAGCCGATTCATCAACGATCTAGATCCACATGATAGTGTCGAGACAAATTTTTCAAAACTATGTCTCGTCAAAATTCCTTCTCGATTGAAGATACCGATATTGATAATTACGCGCGCTTTGAGAAAATAGTTTATTTGTATGATCACATAAATGACAAAATTTAAAGAATATATTTGATTCTGATTAGAACATAATTATTTTTTTTAAATTCTGCAATTTGCAATATACATACTTGTAAACTATATACTTTTTTTTAACTATGTGTTTTCTTTATGTCAATTAATTCATCTTAATATAAAATATTAAAGTACAGTTATATTTAAAAAATGAGTTTTATTGATGAAAATACTGTTCAGTCCGATTAAATCCAAGTATTAGCTTTCAAATGATATAGCAAAATCTGTTCATATTTTAAAGTTTTGCCTAAGGAAACTTTTGATCAGTGAATCAAGAATTACAACATACTGTAATTTCAATCAATTTCACCAGGCCAAAAAATCCAGTGTTCTGTGCAAGATCCTTTCAGTAAAAGATGTTTAATTCTTATCTATTATATATCTCATTTATATATATATATATGTGTGTGTGTGTGTGTGTGTGTACCTAATTGATAAAACTTAATAAAACAAAGAAAAGCTTTTTATCTGTAACGTAAATAAAAAGTTTTTTTTTTGAAATAATACTAATTTATTTATAAATATAGAAAATGTTCAAATTCCTCAAAGAGTTGAAGCACAGTTAAAGAAATAAAATGGAAATTAATGAAATTTAATTTTATTAAAGATAGAAATCAAGAGTTCTTATACACGGACAAAAATTTACATTTGCAACGACTTCAAGGTTCAAGCCATGTGGCGCTGTTACTAATGTGGAACTGTGATAACTCCACACTGGATTAGATACAACTTGTAGGGGCGTTCGGATTCCCACCTGCTCTTTAGATGTTATATTATCCTTATTATTTACTAAATGAATGTTAAACAAGGATGATAGGACATCTAAGAAGCACCCAAATAGGAATCTGAACACGCCTTAGCGTGCGAAGGAGGCGTGCTCGAGTCTTGCTAAAATCGTCGCAAATACAAATTTTTTCCTGTGTGAAACTGTATTAGCTTCAGGATGGATTCAACACAACGTTTATTACATGTTGCCTGTTGGTATGATTTAATCACTGTATACTGATCAACTAATGGGGTGACAGCGCCAAAGTGATACAAGCCCGTCTCTTGTAATGATGGATAATAGTCACGTGAAATCGTGAAAATTATCGAATCGCGCTATTATCAATGTGGAGTTATGACAATTCCACATTGGATTCGACACAATCGCTTATAGTGTGGTCGAATGGCGTTGAAGTCATCGCAAAAATAATTTTTTCCCATGTATTACAAGATAATTATGAGAAATAAATGTAAGGAAATATAAAGAATGAAAAGATTCGTGTTAAATGAAAAGATTAAAATTCCTAAGCATCATAGTATTTCTAAGCATAACGTCATGAGCGCAATATTCTTACATACAAGTATATCTCTCATAAAGAGAAATATATACACGGAAATGAAGAAATATTTGCAAGAATCTTATCGAGAAGGCATGAATGTTGACCATGAGGATCTTTATTTTTTAAGGAGAATAATAATACAATCTATATATGTTTTAGAGGTCGATGTCGTATCAAGTCTGATGATAATGAAGTTCAGACTTCACTATCGTTCATATAATTTTATTGATCGGGATATAAAATCTCACTAAAGCGTCACTCCGTATGCTCAAAATTGAGTAAACGCCCCGATTGTCATGCAGCTATTTAAATAATTAATTAACGCAATAACAATTAAAAATATATATTAGAATTTTCTCCCATCCCAATCTTTCCATTCTCTCACTCACGCTCTTACAATTTTTCTTTCTCGTGTGTATCAACGACAGGATTAATTTCAAAATACTGGGTTTACATTCATTTTTTTAAAAGTTTTTTTACGATAAGCTATACAATATAAAATATAACGGAGATTATTGTTTCCTTTTTGTAAAAATAATCATTGTATAAAAATGTATAAAATCATTATTATATGTAATTTTGTAAAACAATTATTAATAAATATATCAACAATTAATATCTCACGATCCAATTATCGTTACGTAAATAAATACGTAGAATTAAAATCAGATATTAGACTAGGTATCCCAATCGTTCGCTTATAAATGTGTATCTACGCATTTCTGTGAATCTCAACCGACTACTACATTTTGCGAGCGTGGCGAACGAAAGCGATTCTCGTGCAATGACGAATTCCGCTTCGATGGACCTAGAAGTTCTTCTTCTTCTCCTTACTCATCAGAATGTTGTCGTGGTAACTGATCTCTTGTCCAGCCACAGCGGGGTGCAAGTAATGCGGTTCCACGTCGATCTTTTCCTTCACATCCGAGTCCAGCACCAAAGAGTGATGTGGTCCGTGATGAAGATGCTGCTGTTGCTGTTGATGTTGATGCTGATGCTCGTGCTGATGTTGATGATGATGTTCATGCTGGCCTTCCTTGTTTTCTTGAGTATACTTCTTAATCGTTTCCTTCAATTTTTCCAAGTCGACTTCTTCTTCATATTTAGAGAACAATTCCTTCATATGTGATTCGTCCAGCTTTTGCGATTCCTTCAATTTCTTGACGAGTTGATGAAACCGTTCATTAATTTGCGTTCCGTTAAATTCTCTTGTTGTATTCTTCGAAGCATTTAAGTTCGGATCCAACAGTAAATCGGGCGTCTCGTGTGCTACATTCACATTCTTGTCCAAATTCTCCTCTGTTAAGGACTGCAGTAAAGTGTTATAATCCGGCTTGATCTTTGAAGTCTCCATGCAGGAACTGCAGGAACAGTTTGTGATGATCTGCACTTTCTTTTGCATAGTCACTGGATTATTTTGTTCGTCTTTGCAATCTAATGTAACCTGAGAATACGAAATAATTTTTAATATATATATATATATATATATATATATATATATATATATAGTTAATTTTTGAATAATTATATTCAAATCTTTTATTAAGAAAATAAATTTTTTTTTAATAAGGATGTAAAATTCGAAAAATTATAAGAAACAAAAAGAAATAAAACAATGAAAATAGATATAAATACTTTTAAAAATAAGATTAATGATAAAATACAATTTGTTGTGACTTTATCAATCAATTTTATCAGGTGCATTTAAGGATATCAAGATAATGAAGATAAAATATTTTTTTAATCAACGTGATAATTTTCTTCTCACATATGAGTAATTTACAAGAATAACATACTGTAAGAAGGAAAATATAATCCTTATAGAGGCGCATTTCTTCTGCTAGATTTTTATTAACATTTGTATTTATTTATTTTTTAGATCGCTGATTATGAATCCAAAGTCAAATTGTAGAAATTTAAAATAGTACAATCAATATGGCAGATTCAAAAATGGAAAGATATTTGATGAATTTGCTATATTGAATTGTGCTTCTTTCATTTATTTTTTATAAGAATTATTAATATTAGAGAAAAGTAATTTTTTAAATGTTTTATCATTTATACATCATTTAATTGTTTCTAAGAAAAAATACTTTCAATATTTTTATACATTTAAGATTTTTTTAAATAAAAAATGATCATGTAAAAAATTCTTAATAAATTATTAGAATCTGACCGAAATCTAAATTGGACGAACACCATATGATTTTCAGAGAGTCATTGAAAAATTTCAAAATATGTGAAATTTATGTACTATTTAAAAAATAAAATTTTATTAATATCTTATTATTCCTTAAATTATAAACAAATTTAAATTATAAAAAGACACTAGACATGTGACAACTTGATGACAAAAAAAGGATAAAGAAGAAAGGGATAATGTCGGGTATTTGCAACAATCAGCGCGAATCAGCTGATGATAACATATAGTTTTTCGAATGTTCATCGGCGCGTTGCAATGTGTATAGTTTCAAGTTACTTATTGAAATTTTCTTAATTTCGGCCAAAACCAAAATTAAATTGAAACTTTGATTACTAAAACTTTTTTTACCAAACTGACCAAAACCGAAAACAAAATTTCAGTCAAATTCAATAAATTATATATTGTAAATTAAAGTGTAAATACTTGTTTAAATTTACAGCTTCCTAAATTTATTAATTTATATGTAGTTTATTGATAAACTCACAGTGTGCCAAACACTATCGAGAGGTTGACAGGAATCGCAATAAGGTCTTATGAGATCTCCAGGTGCGGAGGGTTCACTGTGAGGGACCATATACGAGAAACAAGCACCGACGCAAACGTTATTGTCCAATTCCTGCGAAGAACACTGAGGCCATGTCACTACCTGTTTTATAGGCGTCGTCTTGCACCAACTGTGCTTGTCAGGATACAGCACGATATTGTGGACCTAATAAAAATTTAAGTTTTTTATAAGTTTAATTTAATACATGTATAAGAAAAAATATCAGATTAAATAATATTAATTCAAAATTATTTTTTTACAAAATTCTAAAAGAAAAAGGTCGTTTAATGAATGAATGATGTTAACGAACGAAGACGAACCTTGTGTTCACGATGAGCACTGAGTAGAGCAGAATGCATTATTAACAAAAGCATTATTGTGGAAAGCCGCCATATCGTTCCCATGATTCCTGAAACAGTATAAAGAAATCGAAGATATCCAAATTTTTCCACTTTGTATTGGACAATGCAAATAAAATAGTTAAGATATTTAGAAGATGATTATAAGTCACAATTCAATAAATGTGATTTTTTAGTTATTATTAAATAAATTAAATAAACGTTACTCTATCAATATTCAAACGTAATCTAACTTAACTTCATAAAAAATATCGTCACAACTTAAAAAAGATAGCTTTTAAGGATCGTAAAATGAAAATGACAAAATAATTTTTAATAAGATTGAGAAAATATTCTTTCAACAATACTATTTGATTAATCAATAATTTTCTGCCAAGTTAAAAAATAAGTTTTTTCTTTTCTGAGAACTTAATTTTTTCAGTTACAAATGTGGGTAGTGACTAGTTAATAAATTAAATAAAAGTTAAATAAAACATTAAAAATAATTTAATAATTTAATAATTTTTAATTCAATTTAGTTATCTTAAAACTTTAATTTATTAATTTTTTCTTTATTAAGTTAAAGTTCTTTTTATCTCTCTAAATGCCAATATATTTTCTATAAAATTTTAAATATTAGAAAATTAGTTTAGAAGAAGTTCAATGATTGTGTAATGATCGCGACTCTCGTAGTGTCCAAAGATATGTTGGATCTGTATTTAGGAAATGCTATCAATGCTATTGCGTACTTGTTTTATTTAATGTTATACTTGTTTTGTCTAATGAATGATAAAGAGGAAGAATAAAAACTTTTTATTTACATAAGATTTTCAATGAATGTGCAGCGCAAAGAAGAATACAAAGTTAAACTTTTACAAAATTAAAACAATTACTTATGTAGAAATACAAAAAATTAAATTTTTATTATACAAAAAATATTTTTCTTTATTCTTTTTATTTTATATAATTAACACATAAAATATTAAATTTATCTGATAATCTGTATTGTAATTGTTTTGTTATTTAAAGTAACCTAATTTTAAGAAAAATTAGGATCTGATTTAATAAAATTAACGTTTTTAAAATAAATTTTTTAATTAACTTAAGTTAATTTAATCTCACCGTAACATTAAATGAGTTAGATTTTTCTTCATTCAACTTTTAGTTTAATTAATTAATTTTATAAACGATTAACTTAATTTAATTTTTAAAAAATATTATATAAATATATATAACTTAACCAACCCTATAATTAACCATTATTGATTGACTTAAAAATAACAATTATTTTATTTCTATATATTTTTTGTTTATTTGAATCCATATAAGGCTGAGAAGGGTTAAGTAGAGCTCGAAAAAAATGTCATCATAAAATAATAAAATGTTTTTGTTTATCGGTTATCTTAACGTTTGCCTGTTTAATATAATAGATCTTATAAAAAAATTTTTGTAATAGAATTTCGGAATAAATGTTGACGGAATGATGACATCAATCTTTTATAATATATTTAATAATATGTAATTAATAATATGTATTTATTAATATATTTATAATAAGTTAATCAGAATGATTACTTTGTATGTAATTCGATAGTTTATGGAAGGAAATAATTATTTATTAGCACTGAGGAAGACTTTGTAAGTCAGAACGTTTACAACAATGTATGTATATATAAAAATAAAATAATTATTATTTTTAAGGGATTATTCTACCGTGAAACTTTAAAAAAATCGAAAATTTTTTTTCCTTAAATCGATATTTTAGGATCTTAAGAATATAAAATTTTTTATCCGAAAGTGAAATTTCCAATATTAACGAAGATACAGATTGATTATGTCGAGCGGTGCACAGCACCTCCACGTCGCTGTTAAACCGTTCCGTTTATTAATAGTTCCGTCATTATTTGATATTATAGTTACATATCTGTAGTGTAGATGACATTGACACATAATTTTAATATAGATTATACCGGTTTCGATTAAAAATCAGTGCGTCCATGTGCTTAAAATACGACGAAAAGGGATTATTATTGAAACTTTAATTGCATTTTTCTCAGAATGGTGTTTTCGAAAACGGTGGACACTAGAACTACTATAAAATTAATCCAAATGTTTCGAAATTTAGCTCAGTTATTGTCAATTGAATTATCTAAAGAAATATTTGTGATTTTTTGCTATAACTTATATATTTTTTTGTTATCCACATTTTTATGTCAAATTTTTACGAGAAAATTGAACTTTTTTTTCATGTGTGCACCATTTTTACATTTTTCAACATTTTTTAATTCTGCCAGATATTTCTCTAGCAAATTTAATGCAGATTAAAAATAATTTTTTAATCTTTAGCTACAGCATACCTTGGACCTGTTCTGCTGTTTATCGCGGATGTCTTCACATGCAAGCCTCCAAAAAACTTGCTGTAGCGCCGCTATTTTGTTTTTTAAAATTATAATTTTTATACGTTTTATACATCAAAATATGTACAAGTAACGTATAGATATAAAAATATTTTTTGTATCATGTATAGAATCTTATATGTATAAATATCTATACATAGATCAAGTATAGATATTTTAATAATCATCTCTCAAAGTCTAATGTATGATTTTGAGGCCTCCAAGATGGAATAATCTCTTAAATCAATCATTAATGCTTAGTTATAGACCACGATATCATTTTATTGCATAGCAATTTTACAAGCTGGGGGGAAAAGGATTTGTGTGTGTGTACATTAATTAACCCTGTTTAGTTGTATCATTTTTAAAATAAGGAGTAATATGATTTTTTTTACAACTGAAGATATAAGAAAGAGAGAGAGAGAGAGAGAGAGAGAGAGAAAGGGGGAGAGAGAGAAAGAGAGATTCGCGCAATCAAGATTGTGAAATTGTTTTTAGCGATAAAAATGGAAAGACAAAGGAAAAAAAATCTGTGTTAATTTTGATCTCCTCTATGCTATGTCACGATATATCATAAAACTTTACAGTTTGCAACGAGTGTATTAGATAATTAGAAAATTATTTTCCTGAATAGATTATGGTAGTGTGCGATGCCATCTGAAATCGTGGAGATAGCGTGCTATTCAATTTGCGGGCTTTCGGGTTCAATGACTGACCGGAATTATATCAGTGAGAGATTCGTCAGTATGATACTGCGTCTTGTTTATTTCTTTTTATTTATGCATTCGTAAAATACATAAACTTCATAAATCAATATGTTTAATGTGTTGACAGCAAGGAACATACGTACGTAGATATTAAAGTCGTTGAGAAATGTTTAACTACTGGTTTCTCAAAGTAATTTTGAAGCATATAAGTATGACGGAAAGATAGCATCCGGATAAATTACTTTCGCTACCGAGAAGTTAATTAAA
Source organism: Acromyrmex echinatior (assembly GCF_024713525.1). Classification (NCBI taxonomy): domain Eukaryota; kingdom Metazoa; phylum Arthropoda; class Insecta; order Hymenoptera; family Formicidae; genus Acromyrmex; species Acromyrmex echinatior. The sequence continues at coordinate 8,207,715 of NC_141864.1, read as the reverse complement.
TGGCTCGCGTGCGACCTCCAAGTATCCGTAAAAAGACGCGTCGAAAGTTATGGTCGGCTCGTTTCAGCGCCAAACGAAGTAACGGGTTCTCGTTATTGGATGATGACGCGACGCGTTTCATTCATAGATTGTTAAGGCTGATTCTCGATCTCAATGTGACATGCTCGAATTTTAACTTTTCGAAATTTCGAGATAAAGAAAGTTCATGTTTTTTCACGTTTGGCACATAGACGAGAGAATTCGTCGTGGATGCTTCATAAATGGCGAATTCAAAATATATAGTTATGGGAACATGTACTCCTTCCGATGTATTTTTTAAACTCAAGGGACATATGTGGCGCCTGAAAGATATAAGATAGAAGAATGTTCTCCATTTAAATACAACAAACTTAAAACAATAAAAATCAAAATTTTATAAATAATGTAAAGGAAAAGTTTAGATGTAAAGAAAGTTTATATACATCTCTTTTATTGTATATAGATCTTATTTTTTTGCGCGACTTAATCTTCTGAAGTCGTTAAATACACTATAATGCAGTTACTGATGCTGAGTCTGTAAGACCTGCTTAATTTAAAAGACACTAATTTCAAATAATTAAAATGACATAACTACTACAAAAAATAAATGCTGAGTTTATAATAAGAATGAGTTTTTTAATAAGAATAATTATATAACAAAATTATGAAAAGAAGAGCATAAGGAACCACAGCACAAGTTATAGTTTGTGATATTTAATTATTCTTGCATCAAAAATTGATTATTACAATAAGAACATTGAACGTTTCGGCCACAATCTGGCTATCTTCAGTAAATTAATAATATTCTTAAGACGCAGAGTTACATCAAGTTGGAATAAAATTCAACCGTCGTGTGTTAAAATTGTAAAAAACGTGTTTACATCTATGTGACGCTGCTTCGTATAATAATGTTAGAATGTCAGAAGTCATGAAAAGTGTAGAACGGGAATTTCCAGATTCTAATTTAAAATAATTTATTCTATCATTAATATCTTTTAAACGGAGTATAAAACAATAGAATCGTTACCTGTTTTACAGCAAAAAATATAGCGATGAATCTCAAGTATAACCAAGTATTGCATAGATAGAAATTTGTCGTGACCTTATGTGTTGTTATTGGTTATATCATATGTTTTACCGCTATTTATATTCATGAGTCAAACAGTTTGGAAAGTTCTAGAATTATTTATTAAGTGCGAGAGAGATCTTTTTTTAGAAGAGGAAGATAAACATCAGGCAAACCTTCAGTATCACTTTGTTTATTGATTTCCCACTTATTTGGTCTTTTATATGTATTATTTCTGAAATTCTTTGTTTCATTAATGATTCTTCGTTTCATCATTGTTCTGTATCTAAAATTTTTATGTTATCCCAATCAAATTCATGCATCTCATTCAAACGGTGACGTGAAACCACTGATATCTCAGAAGTAGGTTTCTTTATATCAGTCTTATGTTCTTTTATACGAGTTTTTAATTTCCTCTTAGTTTGGTCAACATACGACGATTCGCAATATATTTAAACAATTAATTTTATAAACCACTCCACAATGGTCACCCTTAAGCAAGGGATCTTTTCCTGTTTTTATAATTGTATTCAATTTATTCATAGGTTTATAAGTTATATCAAAACTATGAATATATGCAAGTTTTTTGAATTTTTCAGAAACCTTACTCAAGTATGGTATCGTGAAAAATTTTTTCGTATTGGAATCATATTCATTATTGTTTTCTTCTTTTGATCTGGATTAGTTCTATTTTCTAAAGTTTTTATTCTATTAATTGTTGGAAATACAAACAATCCGATTTTGTTGAATTGTTGTTGAATTTAAGAGGATAGCCATTATTTAGAAGAGTGTGAATTAATTCCGAAATGTTTTTTTCATGAAATTTGGGATGGGACAACAGTAAAATTCTATCAAGCTGCCCAATGATTACTCCTCTTTTATGTGCTAATGGATGATTCGAAAAATAATTTAAATATAATTAACCAACAAAGAAAGAATTACACGTGAATTTATAAAACACGTCGAATACAATCTGTTTAAAGCTGACAAGGAAATGTGTAAATCTGTCAGAAATGAAACATTTCAAATTCTTAAGTCAATTAACAATTGTGAATATTATTAATTTACTGAAGATGGCCAGATTGTGGTCGAAACGTTTAATGTTCTTATTGTAATAATCAATTTTTGATGCAAGAATAATCAAATATCACAAACTATAACTTGTGCTGTGATTCCTTATGCTCTTCTTTTCATAATTTTGAAATTATAATTACATTTGTTTTTTACGTTTTTTGAAATTATATAACAATAATTATATAATTATATTACATAAATATATAACAATAAAAAATAATTATATAACAATTATATAATAATTTAATAAGAATAATTCAAATTTACAGATGTATGTAAAGAAAATCGGATTGTTTGACATCTTCGACAAAAAGATTTATAATTGAATGAATCTACAATAAACTTACGTCTGGAAGATAAAAAAAAGTTATATAAATAATAGTAATTGTATAAAAAAGCAAGAAAGATTAAATGAAAATAACAATATAATAATAACTGAAACAAATATATACGTTTGAATATATAAATTTTTATCTAATATTAAAAATTTTAAGCTTTAAATACACTTGTTATATAATAAATGTTTCAATTTAACAGAGGTAAAATCTTCTACGAATCAATCACAACATTGATACGAATGTCAAACCAGGGAGACGCGGTTCCAATTACGCGGATCCCGTTGTTTTTTCGGTTGCCAAAAAAAAGAAGTATCTAAGTCGAGAGATGTTGCATAGGTACTCGTGCTGTCCTCCGAAGGATTCATGTCCTCATCGAGGACGAAACTTGCGAGTTGAATTCCTGACAACGGCAAGAATCTTGTCCTTCGCCGGACAATTGGTCGTCGGCATTTCCAGAAAGAGGCTCGATTTTTCGTCTTCTGCCATCTCTTGCCAATGATTTCGATCCTATCCTTCCGCCTCTCTTTGTCCCTTCATTTTCTTCCATTCTCCTTCGTTTCCTTTTCCTCCTATTCCATGACTTCCATTATACCCATCCAGTCCTATGAACGCATTCGGTTCACAAGAAGGATCTTTTTCTTCGTTCCACAACGCAACCCTTTATTCTCCTCCTTTATTCTCACGTAGAATCTCTTCGATCTTCCGTTTTTTATTTCAAGTTCTAAGAACTACAGTGCAGTCAGGACTGCAGACCAATTTCATAAATTTGAAAGAAGCTAGCTGATTGAAATGTCAAAAATAATCGAAAAGAAAGTGCGCAAAGTAGAAAATAGCGCAAGTTTTTCAATAGGTTTTTGTAGTTAACGATATACAATAGTTGCCAAATGGAATAATTGATTTCTTTATTTCTCTCGATATAATACTATTTATCATATCACAAAGATAAATCTTATTCTTACTCAGGGCTTTGATTACAGGATGCAACTTGAGAAATCCGAAGAAACGTATCACATTTCAAAATTAGTCCTCTTGAGTAATTCTTGTTGAATCACCCTGTACGCTTCGAAACTGCAGAAGTATGGGGCAACACGGCGCGGCGCGACCGCCCGTCTCATTTCTACGAGCGGAGATTTGAATGACCGAATAGGATGCAGCAGGGACGTACTTGACTAAAACAATAACTAACAATGATCAATGGATCTTTAAAATGCAATGTTTTCAAAAATACAAAATTGTTACTTGTAGATTTATAAGCAAATTACATTTTAGAAATAAATTCATATGTATACAATAAAAATATATATATATATATATATATATATATATATATATATATATATAAAACATATGGTAAATCGATAGATACACCAAAATAAAATCAGCTTCTTTACATCGCACGTCGCTAGTAAAATCGAATTTTATATTATTCTGTGTAAAATATATTTAACTTTGTTATAATTAAATTATTCTTAACGCTTCACAGTATCGATTAATATTTCCCAAACAGTTGCAGTTAAGAATATTAATGGTAATCAAATAATTAAATGTTCCTTTATATTTATCTACTTAAACCTATGTTTCTAAGAAATTTTTATGATTCTAATTATGTAGATTATTATATTTCATCAAGGTTGCTTTATAATTCGAAAGTAATCTTCTATGTATTTTTTCCTTCCTTGCATGCTTTCCGCATTTGTATATTACAATGCTCTGCGTTATATTGTTACATTATTGTTTTAAAATACGAATATATGCTTGAAGTTCTATATTCCGCAATGTAGAATGACTACGGCCCTGGAATGACCACAGCCAGAAGTCCAAAGCTCTTTGTTGCTGCGCCACCTTCTCTTCTCGCCTCTGGGTCCGTGTCGGTGGCACGGAGGACCTCCGGCCCACCTCCTTCTTCGCCTCCATCTCGGTCCCGTTCCTTCGATTTGCTCGTGTCCTCGAGATACCGAGAGAGGATGAAGAGAGCAAGAGGAAAAGAGAGAGAAAGAAAAAGCGAAAGGGAGAAAAAGAGAGAAAGAGAGAGAGAGAGAGAGAGAGAGAGAGAGAGGAGAGTGAGAAAGCTACGCGGCGGGAAGGAGCGGAAAGGCAGTAGAATAGAAGTGAAGAAAGAAGGATGAAGCGAGAGAAAGGGTCTTGCGTCCAGCCGCGAGATTAATTTGATTTTCAAGCAAATTTGACGCGCCCTCGAGCCTAGGCGGTGCCAGTACAAAGAGCGCCGCGCCTGTCCGCCCATGTGTGTGCCTCATCGAAATCTCCGACGATTTTCCATCGATCCTCTTGATCGTTCATTCTTCTTCATCTATCCTCCGTCAACAGCGCAATGGTCGACGAAATGGCGCGTTCGTTATAAAAACGCAATGAGTATCACACGAGTTTTAGCTTTAAATAAATTAAATCGTAAGAAATTGAATCGTCAAAACAGCGCGATATTTAGCTATACGTATCGATGATGCCAACGATAAAGAAGTTAACAAGATTTTTTCATTTTCATATACGTTTCATAATGACAGAAGATTTTAAAGAAGAGTAAAAGTAAATATTGCATAACATTTGTTTTCTCTTGTTTTAATAATAACGTGAAAAGTAAAATAATCCTTAAATGCCTTTTCGATATGGCATATCTTTTTCAATACTTCTTTCACTGTTTGTAACTTTTTATTATCTATTAAAGATACTTGATACCGTTACGTTCCTTCCTCAAGTAGATATCGTCATTATAATGACGAATTAAGATCCTTTTTCGTCATTAAATTAAATAATGATGTAAAAGAAACGTAATGTTTATTATAACGATTTATTATGGTCATAAACATATCATCATTTAATCGTCATTCTTAAATTGTATTTAATAAATAAATAATAAATAAAAAATTACTAATAATTTATACTATCTTAGTTAAGCATTAATTGTAAGTAAACAAATATATGTATTATTTATTTACGCCGTGTTTTTGGTTTATTTTATATCAATTTACTCAAAATCTTAACGTGCTATGCAAATTCTGTCAACAGCATCGAGTTAAACGCAAAAAAAATCTTTGGAATATGTACTATAATACTTTGGAGAGAATTTTGATGTTAAATAGTATTATTTATAAAAAAAATGTGTATTTTAATTTACATTACGTACTGTATAAGATTATGTATTTCTTATCATAATTATGTCATAATTTTAAAGTCATAAATATATTATGTTATTGATTTGTAATTTAAGGCTTTATTTTTATTTGCTTTTTTAATGTAATTTTGCTAATAAAGACTTACAAGAAATGTTATTGACGACACACTTTGCTATTTTAGTAATATACAGTGTTTCAATTGAAAAAAAATGTTTTACGTTATATTCAATTTTATGAAAGTTATATGTGATCGAAGTAGATTGAGTATACTATATACATTAATGTGTTATTCTCGTAGTCAAAGTCTTAAAGATTAAGAAGAAATAGATACAATATTTTTACAAAAATGCAAGCTGCATTTCCTATATACTTACTAGAGAAAAAGTGTCATGCTGATAATTTATTGCAAGTCCAGCGATTTCTCATTAATGCTAGCAGAGATTTATATCCTACAATTATTTTTAAACAGAGTTTAGGCTGTAGTTTTTCAATTTTAGTATAAAAAATATCTTTTTTATTTTTATAAGGAACTGTAGAACTATAAAAAAATGCTACTGGAACTGTCATACATTATTTTTTTATAATTTTATATTAATAGAATGTCATGCTAACTTCACGGATACTCAAAAGTGGGATCTGTGAAAAGTGTAGTTGTAACATCATATTCTACATAAGAAAAAAAACAATGGCAGTTAATGTAGTATTCTCTTTTCATAATTTTATTGTTCCTTATAAAAATAAAAGTGTTGCGCAATTTTTATACTAAAAAACCAAAATATGGCGTATTAAATTCAAATCATGATACTTTCCCATTAAAGTACTTACAAAAACGGTTGAGTTTTCTACTTATATTCATTAGGGCTTTTTTACTCAATATAGTGTGTACTATCATTTAAATGCGCTGAATGGTTTTTTTTAACCACACCCTGAATATACACTGCATTTCGTGTTGCAGAGAAGGAGCAAAGGAGAAATTCATTCATCAGCGAAAATTATTCTGCGATCGTAAGCTCTTGCACGTCAAACAAAAGTATAGGATATAGGTATTTCTATACGATCAATTCCTTCTCCTCATAATTCAACTACCTTCACCAGCATTCTCTCATCGATAAGCGACATAGATCGCACGTATATAATCACGCAGGCTCGCTTATTCACGTAATCACAACGCGCTGTTTTTCTCGTAATGAAATCATCCAGTGGAAGAAAATGATAGTATTCTCGTCTCTTCTGGTGCCAAAGCTGTATACGCACCGGTCAACCTACGATCCGTGTATAATACTCTGTCGAGACAGAGGGATCTGATCGTCCTGAAGTTCAATCTCCCGAACTTAATGATCCGGTGCGTGGTCGAGCGATCCGGAGATGACGGCGAGTGATATATCCATAATTAGATGTCTCGGGCTTTAATCTTCCGTTGGTTTTAATGAAAATCTCCACCCCCCGTTTTGACATACCCTAATTTCACATTTCGTTGGGACGCCGGCATGGTCCGGCCATCTTTTTTTCTTTTCTTATATCTTTTTCTCCTTTTTTACTCTTTAAAATATTGAAGTACCGTGGGCGAACTAATAGATGGCCCGGGGGTACAGGATGAGCTTGAAGAAGGAGTAAGGAAATAAAAGAGAAGTCGGTTGCGCGAGGGTGCGGATAGCGCGAGAATATCCGGAGAAAGGAAAGAGAAGGCGAGGAAGGCCCGCAGGGTGCGAGAAGGAGAGCCAAGAATGGATGGGTACGAGGGAGACGGACGGCGCCGAAAAAAGGAGTTTGCCAACAGCGCTGGGGGATGCCCCGAAAACACGCTGAACGTGTGGCGCCATTTCGGCTCCTTTTTTTTCTCTATCTTCTCCGTCGTCGCTGATCCCTCCGTGATTCCTCGTGCTTTTGTTTCTTCGCCCATACTAATTCTTCGCGGGCTGCACGGCGTGCCCGGAACGCGTGTAGAGAACGAACTGGAGTCCGTGAGAAGGGGCCGGAGGATGGGGACGAATCAGGCGGAAGAGGACTTACATGAGCTTTGCCCCATTCGTGATAAAGTAGCTCGTATTTAAAATAAGTCAATTTTTCTTTTGCTTTATTTCTTTTTCACAAAAAAATTGCATACAAATCTTTCCTACGGAAAGTATTTGAAGAAAGTAGCTTGATCCAATTGTTGAAACAATTTTCTTTTCTAAATCGAATTCTGTATGTGTTTTCGAAAGATACGTTTGCTCTAAAGTTCACACAACTACTGTGTAAACTTGTTCTTATTTCGCATGGAGCTCTAAGTTTTTACGTTGAATTGTGGAAAGAGGAAATGAAGGTGGAAATGATATAGGCACGAGGTGGCCCCGCATACGCACAGCACACGCGACTCGTGTGCGCGATATTGTAGAGGCCCCCTCGGCATGGTGCGGTGGCCCCCGTGAGCGCGGACCACATACCTGCAAGCGAATGCTCTTAAAAGGAAGGGCAGAGCCAAAGAACAGGTCGTTAAAATGTAATGACATTGTTGTTTTTAATGTTCGCCTCTTTAAAACGGTCCCTTTCGTCTTCCTCGAGCCTGCCAGCTACTTCTGGCGCTACCAGCCGTCCCCCTCTCGACCCGTTTGCCCGACCAAAACCCCTTTAACACTCTTCCTCCTTTCCTTGTTTACGTGAAAGACAAAGAGGAACTAATTGCGAATTAGCCATCCTTTTTCTATGGTATTGTTGCTCAGAAGTAAGTCCCGTTATATGCTTCATCAATTTTTCTGCGAAGGCATTTTTAAGTTTCTCACGTTCAAAAGAATATAGAACGTAAAATAATTCACAAGTAATCCTTTGACGAAGCTTTATCTTAAAAATAAAAATATCTGAGTTTTGCAATATTATATTAATAACATAATGCCAATCGTGATAAAGATATGTAATTAAGATAATTGTGATAACATTTTTAAAGAGCGAAGACAGAATATTTACTGAAATCTTGTAAAAAATTAAGAATTCCTTAATTAAAGAAATTAAAGAATCTTTTAATACGACTTTAAAATAAAGAAGTGAAATTGAAATGTGTGTAAATGAAGTATATATTGAAAATTAGTAGAAGCTAGAGATTCTCTACAATAAATACAATATTAACTGTATGTATCATTTTTTATAATTAAAGCCGCGAAATTTCTATAGAATAGTATAGAGAAGGCGAACAATGTAATATCGGTGAGTTACTCTATTCTGCTGAATATTAATTTCTACTGTCACTCTAATTTCTTTGGATATATGTGCCATATTTATTGTTATGCTTATTTATTCATATTTATTTATTATTATTATGAACTGATCAATTATCATTTTGCTTTATAAAGAAAAAATGATCAAAGAAATAATATTTTCAGAAAAAGACAGAGTTTAAATTTAAAAATAAAATTCTAAAAATTTCCCCGAATTCCGATAAAATTCTATAAAAATCCCAGGTTTTCGAGGGTACAAAATGTATTCTCTAAAAATTCCAGATTTTTCCAAGTTTTTTCAAGTAATAAACATCCTGAAGTAAAACAAAAGGAAAATATGAAAAGAGAAACAGATAAGGGGAATGATAAAACAATATATCTAAAAGTTATTAAGTAATCTAATCAAGATATCCTAGGAATTAAGCAATAAAAACTATTATTATTGTTAGTACTTAAATATATAATTAGCTAGGTTTATTTGTTATTTAAAGATAAAATTTTAAATCAAATGATTATTGTATCTGACTCTTCGTTCACTTGTTAATTGCTCAAAAATTATTTCTTATAACACGTATTTCTCATAAACACGTATAATTGGAGGAGATTATCTTATAATCTTCTAATTGTGTATATTAATTTTTAACAAACGAACTTTATTGTTTCACTCCCGGAATGTCTTGATATCTTACTTAACAATTCTTTATCATTAAATAGATTTATTACCTTTAATAACAATTTTTCTCACGTTCAAAATATTTTTTCAACATAATCGATACACTCAACTCCGCTTTTATTAGCCAAAAAACAACTAAAACTTAACATTCTCCATAAAAATTTTACATTTTCTAAAAGATTTAATCATAGTTCTAGCAAAGGTCTTTATTTGATATTAAAAATGAAGATATTCAAGAGAGAACATATTTTCAAGTATCTTATTTCTGAGAGACATTACAACGTTCGATAATCGACGATGCCGATTCGGAATCCCGAAACATTAATATTCTCACCTTGTCGAACCTATAAGACCAACCAATTAAGTCGGACGGTAGCTGTGAGCTGTAGACCAATCGTGGACAGTCTCCGTTAGAAAGGAACCGATTATGGGTTCGCTACCGCGCAACAGTTTAGCTTGGAACTTAACTGTTGCGTCTAAGAAGAGCTATCATTAAGTCCGGAATAGGGGTCCGGGCATTAGGATTAGTGGCCGAAACGTTTTGGATAGGCTTCTGTATCGCTCGAGTTCATCCCCGGGCCTGTCGCCCACGAAGGAGGAGGACCGCGATCATCGTAATTCGATCAGCTGGTGTTGGGTTCCTCGTTCGTCGAAGCGGAGGTACCAGAGAAATTGTATTTGCATTCTCGCAATACACATCAGCGAATACACATCACGAAGAAGAAAATGCAAACTTACGGAGGATCTTAAGCCAGACCATCTACTCCTTTCCCCTAAATTAGTAAATTAGTGTCTACAACTTATAATTGTGGGAATAATTGGCTTGACAAATATCGATGTTCATATGATTACCTTTCTTCTTCTTAATAAAGATAAAAAAAGGAAAGCGATATGCACGAATACCGTCACACTTCAAGTCAAGCTCAGAATTACAAATCTTGTGCTGCATTAAGGTTGTGCTCTCTCTATCAGCGGTACTCTACCTTTGTTTTTTTATAGAATGTGCAATAGCTTTGATAGCGCGTTAATAAACTTCAATTGCAATCAAATGCAGACAACACTGCAGGTTGTTAACAATAGAATCGAGCGATGGGAATCTCTGAAGTTTTCACTATCTTTCATCAATATACGCAGAATTCCGGAGCGATGAGAGTGCGTCTATCGTCGCGTATAGACGTATAGACGCGAGAGCATTCGCGTATATATGCATACGCACGCGGAATATACATGCATTCATACACATACACATATGCACATGTACATACACATATGTGCACAGATACGCGAGAACGAATGCGCTTCAAATTTCACAAGAGACAGACGAGCTCTCGCTGAACACGGACTCGCTTTCTGAGAGTTAGCGATTTCCGGAGCAGCCGGAGATTTCTGAAGATCAAGCCCAAGTTGTAGCAACCGATGAGAGGAGTCTATCTCAAAATACATAATGCGAGTTAAGGCTCGTTTGCGGAGGCTCGCTTCGCGATTTGATCTCAGATGTGCCAAAGAACCCATCAACCCAGGAAGCCTTGGCTTTCCCTTAGAGGGACTGTCACTCACCTCGGCGTACACGTCACCTTCGTTGTCGCTGTTTCGCTCGCGAACTGCGCACCAACACGTCGCCGGTCTCCTCGCGTGAGCACGCAGAGCAACAGGTATTCTAGTCGCCGCTTGGGCGACTAAGAATCTCGCGTCTCTCGCGAGTTGACGGAGAGAGAAGGAGAGAAATCGCAACCTCCGGACTCTCTGTCTGGTGAGTACGCGGAACCGTTCGAAGGGAATGCGTACGAGACCTTTTCGAGTACTTGATGGTTTTCGATACTATAAAGCTGAGAGAGCCGAACCGAGCTAAGCTGAACACGAAACTGTGCTGCCGATCTCTCGTGTTCCGTTCTCCTCCTCCTCCCGCCTTGCCCGTCGCCTCCTTCTCTTCTTCTTCCTCCACCTCCACCACTGGGTTCTTTCCTTCAGCTCCTCCTTCTACTCGCGGTACGCGTTCGGTTCCCGTTCCGCGCCGCGTTCCCGTTCCGTTCTCCTTCTTCGTCGATCTCGCGCCTCGGCATCGACGTTCTCCGCAGGTGCGACAAAGCGGAGAGAAAGGACGACGGGGCCAACGATGCGAGGAGGGGAAGAGAGATCAACCGTGAGCAAGGGAAAGAGATCTCCTCAGCTACCACCTCTCTACAAAACGCGTCGCGCGTACTGTAAAAAGCATATCGCCCGAGGCGTTACATCGCGAACCAGTAAAACTTGTCGTACGCCGACATCGCGCGCTCATCGATCGTAGCCGAGAGAGACCGAGCTGCGAACGCGATTGCTGGTCTCAGGGCGATGCGCGGCGCGAAGGTGACGAAGAGGAGGATTCAGGGATGGCGAGCCGGACACCGCGACGCACGCCTCCATCGACGTTAACGAGATCACTAGGGCTGCCGCTGATCCGCAAGAATTCGGAGCTGGTCAACTGGAAGCTGCCTCCCTCTCCTTCTCTCAGTCTCTCTCATCTTAGCCCCCGGTTCCCTCGATAGTCATCTACGGCTCCTCGAAGCTTATTAAATATTTGCACTTATACTTGTATAAATTTACAAATATTACATCTTGCCAAATGTGTCCACTTTAAACTACATCATTAGAAATTAACCCTTAATTCACACGATTGGTTAATCCTTAATTCACACGATTGGGTCATTCGTATTCCACATATTTCTTTTCTTTGAAATGCTAAAAGCAGCTGAATAATAGTTTCTATTCTTTGTTTTTTTAAATGCATAACTTTACAAATACATTCTAAAAATGTTAATCAGTATTCGCAGGTCCAGTGGATCAAGACATTTTCTGTAACTACAAAAATTGTAAATTATTTATAATAAATGTTTTCCACAAATTTATATAATCATATTCTTCAGATACCGAGCTAAAAAAAAGGAATCGTTCAATTAACTTTAATAAAAACATTAATTTAAAGTACATCGGATCTGCAAATATCAGTTAAGGAAATTTCAAAGCGAATATGTTTAACCAATTAAGATTCAAGTATATATAAGAATTACTTAATAATTTTTGTATACTTGTAAAATCGAAAATTAATCCGGGACGCGAACAACCTATCATGTATAATAAAAGATCAAAAAATCATCGTGTGTATTAAGACTAAATAAGCAAAAAAAAAGATTTGTACTGGAGACAGTGCAATTTCTCTAAAACTTTGCGTTATTTCGCTACTTAGAACTATTTGATTCGCTTTATCGCTGGTCCCAGAATTGTTCTCACATAGTGTAGCAGGTCCTTGCATTTCTGTTCTGTATTTGTATCTTCAGAACTACCCCAAATAATCAAACCGTCAGCGCCGAGGTTAGCGATCGTGTTAAATGTGTTCTCCGTGTCTTTCTGTGCAGATAAATTCTCAATAAATCTTCTTGACATCAATATCTGATGCAAACATTTCAAGGAGCTCAGAAGGACTTACCTCACTTAAGAAGTTATCTCTGTTATCCTGATACTTGAACCAGTAATAGGGAAGAACTTGTTGTTTGCGCGGAATTTTGCCTGCCATACGTAGCGCCTCGGATACTCTACCCTTCACGAAGCCCACCCGATCTTCTCCTCTGATCTCCTGTCTCAAGTACACAGAAGACAAGTGCACGTCCTCGAGCGTGAAGAGCCAAGACATTCTACGGAAATTGTTGCTCGTGATTACCTCTGACATTGATGCTCGGCTGTTTCTTTATCGTTTCGCGTGATTAGATAACGCGCCGGTAACGAAATTGCGGTTTGCTTTTTAACACCCTGATATCCTCGACATTGACCTATTTCGGTATAAATACCTAACTGTAATCTTGATTCTCAATCTCGTCTTGTGTCCGGGGTGATGTCATTATCGTAAATCAGCCGCTGAATTAAATACTATACATACAGTCAGTTCCATAAAAGCTATATATACTATATTTTCAAGAAGTTTATGCATTTAAAAAAAGAATTTTTTTTAAGTACAATGGTCTATTTCATTAACATTTAATAGTCTATTTCATTATTGCATGACATGTCGTCCAATTGTCATCATTGTTCTTTGTTGTACTTGATTAAAATGACAACATCTGGTCATATTTTCAACTAGTTTTTTAACGTAATTGATAGAAAGCGATCTTATATATATTTGCAGATTTGATAGTATAACTGCTTCACATATTATTACAGCGTCCCCCATATAAATCGTAACAATGCTTATGTAAAAGAGATTCCTAAGATAATTTTAAAATGAAAATTATCCAAAATTATTATATTAAGGCTATAATAATTTTTAAATAATAAGCATTTTAAGTTAATGACTACTGCCTAAAGTTTGTGTATTCAGGTATGATATGCTCGGTCCACAATCTTGCTTTAAGAGGCCTTAAGTCATAAATCGAAAGAGATTAAGTGACAATAATTTCTGTCTTTATTTTTGCGCAGTCTTTAGGCTTTAACGAATTGAGCAAAGCCCAGGTCTTACGCCCTAAAACTATAAGTTCTGTGGCCGATATATCGTCACTTACAATTTACGACTTACGGCCTCTTAAAGCAAGGACTTAACCATACACATTATGTACATAACATAACACAAAATAATATGTTAAACTAAAAGCTTGAAAGTTAATTATCGTCTCTTGATATAATATTGATATAAAAATAATATTGTTGTAAAGATAATGTATGAAGATAAAATTATTAATATTTCTAATTATACTAATAATTATTATTATATTATATAATTATTATGACCTCAACTCTTTAGTATTAGAATTAGAAATCTCTAAATGACTTCAAAAATCTTTCCTTAAACGTTGTTACGAGACACCCTATATATACTCATATAGCACATACTTTCAAAGGATATCCTGAAGATGTCCAGAGGATATTCTTAGGACGTCTCTCGGATAAAATGCCGTGTGATAACGTTTTCCTTAAAGCTTTTTCTTCATAAAGCTCAAATTTTTTTATTTAATTTCCTTCAGATGATTGTACTGGCCAGTCCAAGATTGTAATGTCATTTTTTTTTAGTTTCCAGGCGGTTCAAATAGTTGTCAAGATATATAAACAACAATAGGATTTGGGTGGTATATATTAAGCAATAACAAAATAGGTCATTAAATGTAAATAGTATACTTTTAAATGTAAATAGTACTTTTTTAAATGTAAATAATACTTTTTTAAAATTCTAATAAATTAAATTTTCTTGCAGGTAGGGTGTACGCTGTTATGGAGCAGACTGTAAATTCTTTCACCTGGCACAGCGGTGAAGCGATAACACGACCCCGATGTCAAGCTGCGAGGATCGCGAGATCATCTCGAGATTAGTACATTCCGTGTAAAATTTAATGTAATGACGCGCTTACATGTATGCTACTAAATTATACACATGCTATCGGATGTTGAATTATTGATTTTCGTCGATACATATATGTACTCACTCGTTGTTCTCTGCCATAGTCTGACGATTGCAATGCGCAGTAGGTTGGCCAGGAGTCTGATTAAAGCAATATGGGTAACCATAATAACCCCATTTGGCTTTAGATCGAAGCTTCTTTGCCATATTCAGTGTCTCCTCCATAAATATTCTGGCATATTTTTCAAAGCGACGCTTCGCTTCCTTTTTGGTAGCGCTCTCGCTCCAAAAGGGATGTCTCTTATGTTCTAGCTTTAGAGACAGAGTTTTGTAGGGCTCGAGAGAGGCCCAATTTTGTCGGAAGATAGGTCGCCAGCTTTCAAAATCTATCACGCCAATACCGCTAAACGACCCGTCTGGGATTTGTTTAATCAAGTGCTTTTGGAACATCTCGAGGTGTTTTTTCAGATCACCTTCTTGAGGAACACCGCCGTTTCTTACGTTTGTTACGGTCCCTGAAAATACAAGAATTAATTACATCGGTAATCGAAACAACGTAAAAATTCTAAAAATGTTCAAAAAACCAAAATAGCAAAATTAATATTAATAAAAGAAATATTTTCATATCTGGCAGATACCAAGGAAAGACGACAAAAACTGATAAAACTAAAAATACTCAATTGTATCGTATATCTAACAGATATGCAAAAAGATCGATAAATTAAACAATACATTTTAAATATATTTGCTTAAGCTTATAAATAGATATCTAAAAAAAATTGTTAAGAAATGCTTTTTTACAGATATCCATCAAACATCAACTAACAGTAAAATAATTGTTAAATGTAAAATAGTTTTAATTTCCCACTCAATAATATATATAACTGCAATATAATGTATAATAATTATATAATACATAATAGTTACATTATTGCGTGGAAAATTATAATTGCGGCGGTTATATCGCCATGACTGCCGGAAAATCGAATATACATGCATGTGTATGCAGCACATATTTGGTCAGCTTGTACACATAGAGTGTACACACAGAGAGCACAGTGCACACGATGCTTTTCGATGGTCGTAACACAGACAATAGGCATAGACCTTTTAAATTGATTAGCTTCTTTTGTCTATTTACATTCGATCTATTTACATTTAAATAAAGTAGGATAAAAGATTCGTTATTTTGTAATATATCGATAATCACATTAATCCAACTTTTGAACAATTACAATAATAAATTACTCTCCAAGAAATTAACTAATTATTTAAAATTGTAAGGGCATAAATATAATAACGATTAACAATAAAGATTAGCAACACGAAATAATATTTTGTGTGGAGAGAAGACGAGCTCCAAAATCACTGGAATAAATCGTTGAGTTATAATAGTTATTTATTTATATTTTTTATTATTAGGAATCGCTCCCAGCATACATCGTCAAATAATTAACAATTATGTTTGCTGGATATTTTTGAATAATTTTATTTAGTAATAAAATGCACTTTTAACTCACCAGTTTTATCGGTCAATAACGCCGGAAACATTCCGGGATCATAAAGGATTGCGATTTCTTCACCGCGAAACTCATCCATCGTATTTTGATGAATTCCAAAATCCTTGAGATCATCGAATCTCACGTTGTACTGATTACACATAAAGCTAGGCACGTTCCAATAAACGTCAAACTGCCGCGAGTTGCTTGCCTGGAGGGTCGTTGTGCCCCAGCTGAACAGAAACACGACGTGATTCGTAAGCGTGGACAATGACACCCATTAGATAAGATATTTTCGGTCTACCGGATCTTTTCGGACGCCTCGTGTTTATAATAGGATCTCTAAATTGGATTAGCAACCCTCGTACTAATAACTGTTGCAATGTATTTAGTTTAAGAAGACGTGACAAAACATTTAAAAATATATTTGTAATACAAGTCAATTTAAAGAAATATAAATGTATTTTAGTTTTACCTATTTCCAAGCAATTTGTCGTCCTTCTTTGATACCTGCCAGATATGAATTTTTTTAAGTATCTCACGATTCTATCTGATAGATACCAAAGAAGAACGACAAATTACTTAAAAACTGATAAAACTAAAGTACATTCAATTATATGCATATATTGTATAATAGATACGCGAGAAGGTCGACAAATTATTTAAAAATTAAAAATTAAATTGTTTTTAAATGAATTTTCAAAGGGTTAAAAAATATGTAATGTCTTTTGAGCGAGATACCCGAGAAAAGCGGCTGCGACAGACGCGAAGGCAAGGATCAGAGAATATCGAAGTAGCATCGTGATAGCCCGATCCAAGTTTGGAGCAGAATACAAACTTCGACTAAGTCTCTCGTTGATTAATTACAAACTACGTTCAAACGTCTCGGAAGTTTTGCGGTATCGAGGCGCCACTAATAATTGGTGAGATGGTGCCAAACAATTGGGACTTTTGCAAGAAGAGGGTTTCTTTCACCGTGATCAGACGTTTACGTTGTTAGTACACTAAGCATGCGACTGAATTCCGCTCGATTTCAGACCAGTATTTATTTCACATCGTGTCTCTCGTGTCTTCCCCACCTACTCCAGTTCGTCCACGCCTCGTAGTGTTATCTGGCTCCGGGTATTGTTCGATGATTCGACGTTTCCGCTTTTTTGCACGTATCCCTCTCCTCGTTTTTTCTCTTTTCTTGCTTATTATTATTCCGCAGTACAAAGGGCACGTGTGCGCCCGCGAGTAACTATATTGCGCTTGATGAGCATCTATCGACATTACCATTAACACGACCTGAGATCGATACAAGCGTGTCTGGTCAGGAACTTTCTGGATGATGTAACACAATGCATTCTCTTGTGAAAGAAATATTATCTTTCTCTTTATTTCCATGATGAAAAACTTCCTGTCACTTTAAAACGATCAGAGTTAACAAGTAGTTAATAAGATCAGTTGATCAGATGACCACCTCATACAAGAGGAATTTCTTCGAGGTTCTTGCAGTCGCAAGAAATATTTTATTGTAGTAAGAGGTAATGAAAAAAGTGTAATTTCAATAAATGATAAGAGATATGTTTTTGCAATTATTTACTGTGATGATATAAATATTTGATATACTATAAAAAAAAAATATATTGTATTTTTGTTATCAGAAATAATTCATATACTGCAAATCAAATTTTAATGAAAAACGTGACTTTGATAAAACATATTTCTTTTTTATTTTATATCGTAAAAAACTTTTTTTTATATTTGTAGCATTAAAAAATCATAAATAAAAATATAACATACATAAAAATTGCAAGATTCGATTAATAAATTATTCAATTCATAAATATTTGTATATATAAAACGTATACAAAACACCATATTCAAACGTTATTAATATTATTTAGCATATAAATATTACTTTTTAGGATAAGAAAAATTAATGAAGGTATGACAATTTTGTTAAACCATATTATTGGCTTCCTTGTAAGAAAACCACGTCACGTTCGCAAGTATTACAACAAGCCCCTATTTATTGTATCCCTGACTCAGTTTTTCTGACTGTCGTTTAGTCCCATTGCATTAACTAAGGGCCGTCGTACGTTCACATCAGTTTCACTAGGAATTTGAATATATTTAGATGTAAATTTCGCGCTGTTAGAAAAAAGCGGCTTTAAACAAGTAATAGTTATGCTCGGCCTATATCTGTCGATCGTCAGCGATATCATCCGATCGACTATTTGTATGTATAATGTTCGTTCAAGGTAGAACGCCATCCGCGTCCTCCTGTCTGCTCAACGTCATTGATCGATCGTTTGTATATACGATGGATCTGTAAACTTATCGAAGGACCGTCGTTATTCGGACGTCGCCTCCCTATCTAAAAGCGAAATGTAAATTTTAACCGGTTAATCGCTACGGGTACATCGTCAGGTTTTCTCTGTTATCTTCAAAAAGACCTTGCTCGTCGGCCATGCGCTAAGCATGCGATGGTTTACTCACGATGTTCACGATAATGATAAAAAAGATATATTGTTGCATGATCTTTGCCTTGAGGGTATAACATATGGAAGAATTCAATTTTTTATCAAGTATTTTCTATTACCATAATTATAGATAGGTATTTATATGACGTAATTATTCCGCGCGAATTCATGTAAACATCACTGTGAAATAAAACTCGGTGCTTTCGGAATTGCACCGTACAATTTTCTGAAAAAACATTCATGTGTATATAAACACAAATAAGAGAGATGAAAGAAACAATTTCAGTCAAAGCAAGATCTTAGTGTTTAATAATATTAATACACAAATATAATTATTGTTCTATAATCTATAAACTGCGTCGATTCGATTTGTTGAACTTGAAAAACAATCATAAATTAAAATATGTAATAAGCTTTTTAACTTGCTTTCTTACTCTGAAATAAAAAACTTTTTTTATCCCTAATAGCGTTTTTCATTATAATCAATCGGAAATCGATTAACCTAGAAAGTGCTACTGTAAATTCGTCCAATCAGAAATCTAAAGTAGAGCATGTGACATCATTAATTGACTTCGAATTGATTCAAATCCACCGGAGTAAAATACGATAATTGTAGATATATAAATTTTTCTTTTTATCGAAGCTATTAATTTCTCAAAATGGGGTTAAAAGAAAAAATAAAAGAATATACTTAACATTGCAATCAAATTGTAGATATATAAATTTTTCTTTTTGATACGAGACTGGTTTCTTCACAAGTGTTTCGTATAATCTAATCAAAGCTAGAAACGAATCTTGGATTATATAATCGCGAATTTTATATTGCATAGATTGTTAATAATTACATGAGAAACATTATTCAGAATATAAATAGTTTACTTATGTGAATATGGACGGATATGAAGTTAATGAGGGCAAAATATAAATTAGAAATAGCAAGAAAAAGTAAAAATCAATTATTTTCAATAAATGTCATTTTATTTTTAACTTGTCTGTCACTCATACTTCGGCATACGTTTGTCTAATTAGCCGAGGTGTAAAGGAAAAAACGGATAAAGAGTTATCTGGCGTCTAAAGGCTTACATGATTGAAAATCGAAAATTTTCGGATGATGCGGGATGGCTTCCCGCATAATTGCTATTAATTGCATAATGCTTATCTACATTTGAGTTACGCAGATACGTATATACACGTGCGCTGTACAATGCTGCACAATTTTCATTATAGTCCCGATCGTATATAATTCAATCTAGAGTCTTCAAAGGCGCCAATGACGAAATCAAGAGCGATTTTCGAGGAATTGAGTTATTCATTCGAGTGACGATTCTACAAGAAATCTCAAATTCCCCTTAACCACCGCAATTACATTTATATATTCCTATTGGTAAGAAAGATTAAGGTTGTTCTTATCCCTGTTTAACAACGCTGTCTTTATTGCGTTGCTATATATCCTCTGTTCGCTCATACTTAATCGCTATTTTTTAATCTCTTGTGCGAGATCACACATGCAAAAGATGTCCTCTCTCTTTCTCTAAACAGCGATTTTTTTTTTAACAAGAAGTCTACTGGAGCACAAGACCGATCTTGCCAGGTGTCATGCTGGGGCAACGCCAATTGTATAGATAGTATTGAAGATTGCCATCGCCAATCCCGAATTTGAGGGGTTCTAAGAACTCCTTGTTGTCCATAAGATCTAATGCATTAAATACATCAAAACCCAACTGCAAATGAAGAACTCGTGTTACGTTTGATTCTTGTTTGAAAAGTGCGATAAATGAGAGAAACTTACGTCACGCGCTGATATTAAGGCATCCATCATTAGTTCGAGCCATGGTGTTGTGGTAGACACATTATAGAAACTATACGCAGCCTTAAGGGTCTTGTGCGTTTGATGATGCATAATGGAACTCGGTAATGTATAATAGCTCACCATATCGGTGATTTTCCCTTCCTTCTCCACGACGAAGCTGTTAATAATGCCAGCTTGCGGCAGAAACCAATGTTCAAACTCTTCGACTGAGAATACTGGAGCGAGATCGAACTTTTCCAGATACTGTAATATAAATATAAATATTAAAGATGAAGAATTACAAGTGGAAATTAAACCGACAAGAACAAATCCTATTTTCGGTCAAAACAAATTTTGGTTTAATAACACTCAAATACATTTAAAATTTAATTAACCGAATCAGTGTGCAATAAGAATATATTTAAAAATTTGCATACAAGTTCTATTAAATCAAGATTCCAAAAATAGAATTCTTTCTCTTTTTGATATTAGAAATGGCGATTATGACGATCAAATGTGTCGAAAAATTCAGGCTTTATACTTACTTCCGTCAATATCTTATGCGCTTGTGGTATATCTGTGTAAACCAATTTTCTGAAACCTGGTACTTTTGTATTCTCTGGCAGTTTATATAGCTTTAAAGTCCTCTGCATCGTCATGTTGCGAGTAAGATGGGAGAATTTGATGTCGATTAATTTCTTTGGATTTAATGATCGATGCCAGTACCTAAATACATACATGTCAATTAATTAACAGTTAATCAAGCAAAGTTCTCGTATACTTCTCTATACTGACCTGCATGTAGCGATAGGTTTTGGTAAAACGACTCCGGCAGTGTACACGGCCTGAAAGATGCCCTTCAGATTTACTCTCCTCGTAATTTCGCGTATCAACACAGGTGCTACTCTCTTCGATCTCAATTTTTTATGCACACATAGAAAATTGATTTCCACCATTTTCTGAGTACTGAAAACATTTTTAAAGCATTATGTTGCGAAGTGGGCAATTATGCAAGCGTATTACACCTACTGATTATAGACGCGTAAAGTGGCTGGAATAGCGGAAATAAAACCGACTAGACGTCCGCTCTTGCTCACTCGCACACCGCAATGCCATTCTTTGCACCAGCCAGGAGGCTGCAGGGCCCATTTCAAAAAATTTGGAGGATAATCAAATCTGAACATAGCGTCGTCATCTTCGACATAATTCTCTGAGAGTAATGTATACAGTTCCGATAAAACCAGAGGATCATCTAAATTCAAAGTATCCCACTGAAAATCAGCAGGTAGCGAATATGGCTCTGCTCTAACAGATGTCTTATCAGGCTCAATTGGCTCATTGCGTACAATTTTTTCATCTGGAATCAATAACATACATTTAGAAAAAATAATATAAAATAAATAAATCTTTATGTGATTTAATCACCCATTTTTGGTACAGGCTGTGTACTCCAAAATTGATAAGACTTTTGCATTGCTTCCTCTTGAGTTTTGGCAGGTTTTTGTTGTATATTGAATACTTCCATTGCCATTTGGATATCCTTTATAGAGATATTGCACGCGCTAGGCATTTCTTTCTCCTCCTTGTTATTGTTGTGGTTTTCACTGGCCGCATGCGCCGCCTCTTTCTTTTTTTTCCGAGCTTCTCTCTTCTTGGAACTATGGTAAAATAATAATAAGTTTATTAACGCAATACAAGTAACTTGCAATGATAAACAGCTAAAGGATATGTTCAATAACTTTAGATATTCAATTATGATATATATATATATATATATATATATATATATATAACAAAAATTTTTAAAATATATAATAATAAAAAATACATAAAAATATAAGAAATATATTATACACATGTAAATAAACAAAATTAAATTTTGTGATCTGTACTCGTATCTTACTTTTATAAATAAATGCGCACATTTATTTCGGAGATTCTATAGTATATGTAATGCAAACTATATTCTAAATGCGTACATTTATCGATAAAAATAAAATATAAATATCGACCATAAATTTCAAGTTCGTTTATTTGTACATACGTATATAAAAGTAATAATTAGAAAAGTATAACGCTACAATTCATTGGTGTATTGATTAGATATGCATCGTCGATGAAACAAATTACATCGCAATCACACGATTACAAGCCACTGACAGGAGAGAATGATGTAGACCGAAGGAATCGTTCCGAAAAATATCCAATCATAATCGATTTGAGAAAGCTCACGTTCCACGCCGAATCGCGATCGAAGAATTGCTTTTAAAAAAAACTTAGGAGAATTACGCGGCGTGAACTATCC
This sequence comes from Acromyrmex echinatior, assembly GCF_024713525.1. Taxonomy (NCBI): domain Eukaryota; kingdom Metazoa; phylum Arthropoda; class Insecta; order Hymenoptera; family Formicidae; genus Acromyrmex; species Acromyrmex echinatior. The sequence continues at coordinate 8,184,813 of NC_141864.1, read as the reverse complement.
ACCGGGTATTCATCGAACGAATATAGGTTAAGACAGGGCGGTGAAGTGCGGAGCAAGCCTCGTTGTAATCGTGTCGCAAACAAATTCGCGATCCTTCGATGATGACGTTCATCCGCGACCATACCTCTTATTTCGCGCATCTTTCTCGTGGGCTTCATCCTTCTTGGTTTCTCGCTCTGCGGCCTGACTCTTCTCCTCCATTTTAATATAGATTTTTGTCGCGCGGCGTACAGTGTACAGTGACGCTGCTGGAAAATGTATCCAGATGGAGCCGATGGAGGAACTAAATCCGCGCATGCGCGATGACGCATGCATTAGCAGACGCATCGCGTTATTATCGCGTACACTCCTTATTTCAGGCCATTTCAGACATCATCTGTTCCCTCGTATACATTAATACATATGAAGTTAGTTATTTATAATATTTGAAATTTAGAAAGTTTGAAAAGAATTATTTAATTAAAATATTTTGCATTTAAAAAGCACATAAGGATTTATCGTTCTCATTCTTCTTCTTACAAGAAATATTAATCAAGCTATGAATATACCTAGTGAAAATGTTTTTAGAACTTTTTATATAATTTTTCAGAATTTTTACGTAAATTTTAAATTTTTTACAATTTTATAAAAATTTTGAGAAAAATTTTTACCGGAGCAAATTTCGCATTTATATATTTCATATAACTTAGAGAGCATAAAAAAGAATTCAAAAAGAATTTAATTGTAATTGTGTCATCAATTTAAAATTCATTTTCAGATACGAAAAGAATTTTTTTTCTGAAAAATTCTGAAAAGAATTCTTTTTGCATCTGAAAATGAATTTGAAATTGATGATATACGACTGCAGAGATTTTGTATGCTATCTGGGAATATAAGTGACAATATCGTATATTCGACTGCATTTATCTAATTAATATATATTTCTATCAAGAAAATTTAACATTAATCTCGATTTAATCATTTTTTTACCTAACTCTTTCTTTTATAATTTTTAAAACTATAGAAAAGAATAAAAAATAAATTAAACAAAAATTAATCTACATTGATAGAATTGAACATAAAACATATAATTCAGTGAACATTATATTCAAATTGTTAAATAAATGCATACATATGTATATCGTATATTGCATAGTTTGTGTTGATAATACAGTGTCCGCTATACCGCAGATCGGTTACGATGGTTACAATGTACTCCGTTTATCAAGCATGTACAAATAGTATATGAATTATTGCAATTTCTGTTTTATTTAAATTTACATTACAATTTATTTTGATATAATTCCAACATTCTCGCCGTGTATGTAACACATTAGCGAGCGTTGTCGTTCATTATTTGCTATTAATTATATATATTAGTAATTATTTAGAATAAATAATTACTCCTCCTCCCGTATTAATTACACAAATTCACTGCTTTAAGCACACAAATTCTTTGCATTAACAGTGAATTTGTGTTTGTAAAGTAGAGAATTTGTGTTTTTAAAGCAGTAAATTTGTATTTTTAAAGCAGTGAATTTGTGTTTTTAAAGCAGTAAATATATTTTTAAAGCAGTAAATTTATATAATTAATGCAGAACGTACATATAGAGCTGTATCGAATCAAGATAATAAATATCTTAATCTCTAAAGTCTTCAACCTTAACGCTTAATAACTCGATTCGACCGCCGCGTTTTTTCCAGATTCTTTCATTTTAATTGAAAACATGTCGAATAAGTGTACTTTTATTAAGATTTGAGATGGAGAAAGGGTTATTCTAAATAATTACTTATATATTATATAAACTCAAATTCCAAGTGTATTCAAATATCGCGCCGAGCGAAACTAACGCGAGTAGCGAGTCGCACATGCACGTCATACTTCACGCGGCTTCGCGCTGAGAATGGCCATTGTGAAATCGTTCCGCATTAAATATTCGCGATTTTTGATCTGCGAAAACGTTTTAGTCGATATCGAGACTGTCACTGGACACTGGACGTCGTCGTGATGTGTTCGGGTAAGAGATAATCGTATTTTCAATTATAAATCCATCTCGTTTCGATTCTTAGCAGCCGCACTAAATTGCGATCCTTTTCTATTATAGCAATCAAACTTGCCGAACCGAGATCAACCGGACGATCGTATGATTTATGGCAATGCTCGGAAAAAAGCAACGGAATCAGTCGAATATAGCAAAAGAATATGATTGATTGTTGCGGCGGACTTATTAAGGTAAAACTTAGTGGCAGAAATCTCAGTATCTAGACTAAGAAAAAAATTTTGTTGATATGTGATCAATCTCAACTTTTTTGTTGTTCTAACCATAAAAATTTGATTATTCTATTTTTGGTTAGAACAACAAAAAAGTTGAGGTTGGTCACATATCAACAAAACTTTTTTCTCAGTGTACGATATCGAGATTTTACACCCAAATCTATTTTCTCATAGCAAAAAAGGTCACATTCATGCCACAGTAGTAATCTTATAATAGTCATGATTAAGGCTATTTTCCATAATTTACTAGCAGTGCTAAAAATGTACAATATACGTAACATAAACTGTAGATTTTCAGCGCTGTCAGTGAATATTGGAATACAGCCTATATTGAAGTGGTCGAAAAAGTCACAGTGACATATCTTAATTTGTGTCATAGCAATATTGAAGTGCAGTTTTATTACAGCTTCATAATGATATAATGACATCACATTTGCATGTGTCAAAGCGGACATTTGCATGTTAATAACTTTGCATGTCATAACTTTGTTGTGATATTACTTTGCTATGACTTTCTGCTAGCAGTTGTGTTTAATTGAAAAGTGTTAATTGAAATGGTATTGCAGAGATTGGAAATAAACTCGTTATTTGTAATGTCATTAGATAATACAGAATTCAATATAATGTCATTAATTCTGAATTTATTTTTAGATGCAAAACTAATTTTTTTTCTAAAAAGTTTTGCAAGGAATATTTTTTGCATCTAAAAATGAACTCAGAATTAATGACATATAATTGAATTCTTTTGGAATTTTCTGTGCTATCTCAGTTACAATTACTGTGATCTCAGTTACAATTACTTTTTTTTTGGAAATGGATTGGCATTACCTTTTTTATAAATTTTACAGTTATTTTTACCATTACTTTTTATATTCTAAATCTATGATATAATTTTTTTATAAATTTAAATTTAATTTTTAACTGATATTCATAATTTGTTCTTTTTTAGAGATCATTTTAAAGAATGTCTTAAGATGTTAATACGGCTCCTGATTAGTTCATGACATCTTAAGACTATACTTAAGACAGTCTTAAATATAAGAGTTGAATGAATATTGGCCTCAATATCGTATGAATATAATATCGATCTTATTGCATTAATTTTTTCAAGTAATTTTCATGCGATAGTATTAAGTATCAGACAAAATTGTTTGCAAAAATACAGTATATTGTCGGTAATACGACAGTTACGTCAAATGATTTCCGTGTAATCGTAGTATCATTCGTCAAATATTTTCATAGGTTGATTATGTGCATGAGTTAAAAGGATTTTATATATTATATTTTATCGCGCTATTTTTTAAAAGGTTTTTAGAAATGTTTTTTTTTTTTAGAAAAATGAATAAATATTTTTTCAAAATTATTTTGTTCTTTATTTATTATTGTTTAAAGATAGGTTTGCTATTTTTCATAAAAAACTTTTCTATAAAAAATATTTGAATAGTTAACAGATTCATTTGATTTCTATATACAGTACATCATATTGTATTTCTGTACATTGTATTTTCTGTATATCGTACACGATTTATTTGATCATGATTTTAAATTTCTCTGTGGATTGAAATTAAAAAATAACGTGATTTCAATCATAACACTTGCGGTTATCGTCGAAAATTCTAAAATTATCTTGATAATTTAATTTTTTTCTCAAACTATATCAAATCTTAAACGGTCTAGCTGGATCTTAAATGCTTGTATGATTCTTGTATGAATTTATATACTACGTATGCAATTCCCAGAAATGCGTGCTGAAATGATTTTCCGGTTTTGAAAAGACTAATTCTACTAAACCGTAGTAATATCACGAGTTAAATTGGCTAGCAATTTAACAAATTTTTTATGCTTATTTGCATCTTCGAAACGATCTTAATAATGTTGAATAACATATTAAAATCTGTAAATAATTAATTCTTATTGCGAAAAATAACTCGTGATATTACTGCGGTAGTTCAGTACATACGTAGTATATAAATTCACACAAGAATCAAGCATTTAAGATCCAGCTAGCCCGTTTAAGCCTTGATTTTTATAGTTTGTGTTATCACACATATACGGTCTTATAATATATTGTATTGTTAATTTTTTCTATTTTTTCATGGCTCGCAAACATAAAAATGTTAAAACTGCACTTTTTATAAATACACTTTATATAAATACTTTATATAAATAAACAAAGACTATTTATTTATTATGTGAAATAAATAATTCTAATTCCGATGATAGCAGTAAATATTTTGATTAAAATGATGTCTTACTTTATATTGTAATTTTAATCCATTGAGAATCTGGAATCATGATTGCAGAATGAGCCGTACACACATTGTATACAAAAATCTAAGTCTGTAAATTTTTCATGTATTTATAGAAAAAAATAACAGATCTATCTTTAAATAACAAAGAACAAAAAGTATAAAATAAATAATAAATAATAAATAAATAAATAATTTCAAAAAATATTTACCAAACGCTTTTCCAAAAAAAAAACGCGTTTCCTAAAAGCTTCTTTAAAAACAATATGATAAAGTAAAAAACTCCTTTAATCAAAAGTAAACTTAATTTGCAGCGATAATTTACTCTAGTTTGCCACAATTTTTTAATTATTTTGATTAGAAAAACGAGAAGTTGCTATAGTTAATATTATTACTTTTATAATATTATATAATTATATAATATTATATAATATTGAGTAATTGATAGCTAATAATTTGTTAATATGTAGATTTAATATATAATATATGTATGTAGTTAATGGCTACAATTAATATGCGATCATTATAATTATTAAAAAAATTATGTGTGCATGAATTAATCGAGATACATGCTAGTAATTGGCGATGATAGATTACGATATTTCGTATTAACTGTGATCATTTTTTAGTTATTCTATAAAAGTATTAAATAGCTGTAATTGACGTGATTATTAAAGTTGTGTTTAGAAAATTATATGTGTATTAATCGAGATATGTGCTAATAAAATTGGTAATGATTTTACGATATTCTATCTTGACCACGATTGTTCAGTTGTTCTGCAGATTAAAAGTACGAAATAGCTTATTATTATTGGTAGTTATTATTATGTTTATAAATTTATACATGCATGGATTAATTGAAATACAAGATAGTAATTAACAATGATTATGGTATTCTATGTTGGCTGCGATTTGGAAATTAGAATATGAAATAGCTGTAGTTAATGTTATAATAGTTATGTTTGTAAAATTATATATGCGCGAGTTAAATAGAAACATACGATAATATGATAATTAACTGTAATCACAATATTTTATTGACCGCGATTACTGTTTAATATTTTGTGGATCAAAATTATGAAATAGTGTAGCTAGTCGTTATGTTTAAAGAATAATGTATGCATGAATCAAATCGACGTAAGCAGTGATAATTAAAAGTAATTGCGATATTATGTGTTGGCTGTGATCTAAATGTATTTTTGTACAGATTTATGTTGCAAAATGATTATTGTAAAATATTGCATTTGTTATTTTTATAATATTACATACCTGACTTACTTGCTAAGGTAATTGTAATTAATATAATTTTAGTATTGTGTAGTGCTAATACACATACGTGCTATGTACGCAGCTATGTAATTAATATCGTAGTTGTTATTTTCCTAATATTACAGGCATAAATTAATTGATAGACGCAGTGGTAATTGGTATCCTTAATGCATACATATTACATGTACAGTCAATAGCTTATGCTGTGGTTAAGCCTATATGCGCATGAATTAATCGAAATATGCAATAATAATCGGCAGTGATCCCGATATGATGATTCTGTATATATATATATATATATATATATATCGTTACGATCATTGTTTAATTATTCTATAGATTAGAATGATTACTTCTATAATTATTCTATAGATTAGAATAATTCTATAGAAATATGAAACAGAGTTGTAATAGTAATTATAATAAAAATTATAATTGTGGAGTTGTCATATTTATAAGAGTAATATTAATTGAGATATTTGATAATAATTAGCAGTAATAGTAGTTAATATTATGGTTGCAATGATTATCACTCATAATTAAATTTTAATTGGTCTTAAAATTAATTTAAATAAAAATACGTACACGTAAACAACAATTTTGTTGAAGATAGAAATCTGAAGATAATTTTGTCGGATCATCAAAATAATTATGTAGGAAATTCAAGTATGATGAGCAATGTTGCAAAAAATTGACATTTTAGCAACCAGCTGAGCGTTCTATATATTATAATTATTTTGATAGTCTAACAAAATTGTTTGTATTTAGCTAAATTTTTAGATACTTCAAGCAAAATCGTTCAATATCAACACACATATGTAATATATATATATATATATATATATATATATATATATATATATATATATATATATTTATATATTCATTACATATGTAGTACATATATTTATATGTACGTATATTAGGGCCTAATGAAAAATTCACTACCGAGCTAAATGATGTCAAATAAGATTCAAATTGTCGTGTTTATGACTTTCATCGTTTCAAGATTTTTTGAGTATACCATAAACTACAAGTAATCTGCACATGTATATTGTATTTCGTATAGTTTCTTGCGTCAGAAAACGATCGCTGCAAAATTTTTTCACATTGTTTGCGTTTTTTACGTGGTACAAAAATACACTTTGCAATTAGTATTTGGAAAATAACGCACTGATTAGCGCGTAAAATTGTGATTTGTTGTATTCCCAATTTACGCCTGTGAGGCATAAACAGTTAAACAGCTGTGAGCTCATAAACAGCTCGACTCGTTAAGAGTTCTTTATATAGAAGTCGTAGACGATCGTGGAGTCTTATGTAATCATCGTAGGAAACTGATTAATTCTAATCGAGTACTCTCCTTATATTTGATTGTGATTGATTGGTTTTTTTATGACTTAAGACTCCACGATCATTTACGATTTCTATGTAGAGGACCTTTTATAGTGAATCAATTAAAGTAGGTAACACTAACGAACGTGACATTCAAGTAAATTTGTGAAATTTAGTCATATCAATTCAAAATCAAACCTGCATTATTAATCAAAAATGAACAATGGAGTAATAAAGGGCGATCGTTATGGCGTGTTAATTGGCGCGCGCATAATTAACCGCATTTTCTCGGCCACGTAATGGTATGGTTCAGTTCAATTCCCATTCGTGTCGAAGTTGGCTATGTCAATGGGGCTAATGTTTACATAATGCCTGCCATATTGATCACGCGGGCTCCTATTTTTTTTATTAATAATATATGTATAATAATTTATATGTAATATAGTTTATGCATAATTTATCACAAGTAAAACAATATTAAAATATTAAAATATTATATAATATATGGTTTCGATGGAAAATAATGAATAAAAATAAATAATTTTGTTTGTTCTCAAAGAGATATGATATAATCTTCGAATAATTATTGATGCGTAGGATACCATTAGTTCGTCAACCTCGAACGCATCGAAGACGATACGCTATGTTCGAAAGGGTTCGTCAGTGTGCACGATTGCAATTAAATGCGGTTTCCACTCACATCTACGTGACTTGATGGACCTGAGGCTAAAGCGTTTCAAGCAGAAATTAACACCGATGGAACAGCTGATGGTAGGAGTTGTTGCGGTGGCGCGACGTTTTCGGTGAGTACATTTATTCAATTTATTCTATTATTTGTGGGGAGTCAGTATTGTTCGACGAAATTGCGATATTTCACAATTCAGAATTTAATCCGCTTTACAAAGCCGCAAAGCCTGTAAATCAAAATTAATGGAATGAATAAAATAAAAGCTCTCGCGTGTATTTAAATTTATATGAATAAATAAAGTGCGGATGTAAAAGAACAGGTAATTCAGTCTTTAATATAGACAATGAAAGGACGTGACAAGTATAATTTTCTTTATTTCATTACAACAGTATTCTTACATGCCGAAACAATGTATAGTATCTATATTGTAATATATAATATTTATGTAATCGTTAATAATTATAATAGCATTAAAGAGTCTGTAGTAGGCGAGTTTTGTAGATGTGTGAATATAATTTTTGCTCGATAATTCGAATTCGCTTCTGGTGCATCACTTACAAACTGCGGTGTTATACGATTAGTAAGTATTAGTAAATTTATGTCGAAAGTTTCGATGGAGCGAATTTTAATGATTACTTTGACCAATTATGTCCTTAATTGCAACAAATATTCCACATTTAACGTATTAACCACCAGTCACACGTGATATAAAATGATTTTATCCGTTCGATTTTCTGTTGCGATTAAATGAAATATACGCAAAATATTTTGATATCAAGAGAGAAATCAGTTTAATTAGTAAATATATTAAATGTTTTTTTATATGTTCATATATACTATCTAGTATACTTTTTATTATCATACTTTCTAAATTAATTACTTTTAATCACACATTTTTTTAAATTTCTGATTTCGCGAAAGAATGTCAAGTAAGCAGGATACAGGTTGATAAAACTACATGTTTGTGTGATTAGTGATCGACTCTATTGCGTAATGTCTAGATTGTCGTCTCGGAAACGAATTCGGATTTATCGATTTTCTTCAAGTCTCCTTCGACCGCGTACTCTTTGTGCCTTAAGTTCCTTCTACTTCGAGGCATAGCGACTACCGATACTACGACAAGAAAACAATTCCTTTTGCCATCACGGGGGACCCGATTAGTTTCGGAGAGTCCCCGATTAATAACGTTTCGGACAGCGCGGAACGGTGCCAAGTTTTTCGATTGTTCTTTCTACGGATCTCGTTCCTCTGAACCTCTTCTGGAACTACTCCCAAACAATTCCTTATGGACGCTTTATTCCCGAACATCTCTCTGACGTGCTCATAGTACAAGCATTCAATCGACGTATACAACATATATGTGTCAAAATTCGTGATTTTTATTAAAGTTAATGGCGACAAAGATGTCAAATGAGAGTATGAAAAATAGAGGGACAGCGTTTTCTTTCCAAATAATTGGACGCTAATCACTGCCGGGATTAGTCTCGGCGAGCGTGGAAAATCGAACACGGAACAGGTTTCCTACGATTCCGCGGAAGTTTATCAGAAAGTTTGGTCGGAATTAGATGGCGGCGTCGGTTATTTAGGCGAGACACTACAGAAAAAATCACAAGGAAGAACGTTCGATCGAGAAAGATCGGCGAGTCACGTCGAGTTAACGCGACGGTACCGTCGCAGCGTGCGATTCGCGCGCGACTTCCGCGTTGTCCGCTTCGCGTGCGCGGTTAGTAGTGTTTACTACTTCCTCAGCAATGATATGCATAGAAGAGCGAGGCGGGAAGCCAGAGCAAGCTGGATCCGTAGAGTCGCGTCGCCGCATCAACCCCGTTTCTACCGGGCCGTTTGCGCTTCGACTTCGGCTTGGCGCGTCGTTGACGGGAATAGATCGCGTTGGTGGCGTTGGTAGGCGACTCGATATTGCAGTAGCTCAGGTCGCAGCAACTTATGCAAATCTGAAACGAAATAACCGAATTTATTTCACCCGGTTTCGTCGGTATTTCTCTCTTGTGTTTCTATATTGTTTTTTTTTTGCATTTTCGTTTCTCTGTTTTCTTTTGTCTTTGTCTCGTTTGAATTGTTCGAGAAACCTCCCTCCGGGTACATGACAAAATTCGCTATTTCGCACCTGCTGCGTATCCACGGGAATACAACCGACCGATGCTGGCCCGCATTCCTCGTTGCTGGCGCAACTCTTGCTTACCTGGAACGGAAGAAAGCAAAGGTAACGAGTGAATGAGCGCCATCACAAAGGTTCTACAGATATTGGAATTTTTCCGACCTAGCGACTGGAAGCAATAACTGATCCAATCTGCGATGAAATCGTGAATAATATATAAATACTTCCAAAAAAAAGAACAATGAATGATATTAGATTGATTTGTAAATAACACAAGGAAACACTAGGAAGTCTCTTCCGATTTTGATGAACTTTTAATATTGTATGTTGTAGTCTAGACCGAAATAAAAGATATAATAAACATATATCTTTTTTCACATGCCCATATGCATTTTTGGGAGTGAAATACCTTTTTGAAGAAAAAAAATGGTTATTTTCTTGTGAAACGAATATCGTCAAAATTATGAAAAATAAAACAATTTTTTGTAATAAAAATTTAATGATTTTAAAAGTATTTTATAATAATGATAAAATTTTTTACAAACAAAAATTTTTTATTAAAAATAGTTTTATCATTATTATATAAACTCTTGAATGTTATATAAATACTATTGAAATTATTGAACTTTTATTAAAAAATTTTTTTCTGTTTCACAATTTTGATATTCGTTTAAAAAGAAACTAATCGATTAGCACCCCTTAAAAATGCACATGGACAAAAAATACGTGCTTTTTATTTTGATCTAGACAACAACATTAAAGTTCATTAAAATTAGAGAGGAATATTTCCCTGTGTTTTGTCATAAGGAAAATGCCTTATTTGATCCGAGTGATCTTAGTGTATTTAATAACATTTCAGTGTGACTTTGTATATACGAGGGCAAGTCAATAAGTTCTTAGAAACTTTGTCAGAGGGCACTCGTAGTGTCATGTCACATTACTTTTTGACAAGTAGCATCTTTTAGCTTACTGTCAAATTTTGAGCGGAATTTATCGCATGGTTTCATTTTTGTAGACGATTAAAGCGAACAACCTTTGTATTTTTTGCAAAATGGAAAAAAACGAGTTTTGTGCAGTGATAAAACATCTACATATGAAAGATTTAGCGCCGAAAGAAATCAAAACCGAATTGGATAATGTTCATAGCATATCTGCACCAGCGTTTGCGACTGTATACAATTGGGTGAATGAATTTGAAACGTGGTCATACATCCACATGTGATGCACCTCGTTCGGGAGGCCAATTGAGGCTGCTGTGCCAGAAATCATCGATAAAGTCTACGATATTGTTTTGACTGATCGACGAGTGAAAGTGCGAGCTTGTTGAGGCCACAGGCATATCACATGGCACAGTGATTTCAATTTTGCACGAACAATTGGGTATGAAAAAGCTATCGGCAAGATGGGTGCCGCGTTTGCTCCCTGTGGACCATAAGCGCGACCGTGTGATGATTTCAAAATGTTTGGAGATGTTTCAATGTAATCCAGAATTTTTGCATCGATTCATTACTGTGAACGAAACATAGATCCATTACTTCACACCCGAGACGAAAGATAAAACAATGGACTTCATCGAGTGAACCAGCTCCGAAGAAGGCGAAGACTGTGAATCGGCCGGAAAGATGATGGTCACAGTTTTTTGGGTATGTACGCGGTATAATTCATATCGATTACCTTCCGTTGAAGCAAACGATCAATGGCGATTACTACGCAGCCTTATTGAACCATTTCAACAACATTTTAAAGAAAAAACATTCCCATTTGGCTAAGAAGAAAGTGCTCTTTCATCAAGACAATGCACGGGTTCACACGTGCCCGGCACCAATGGCTAAATTCAACAAATTCCGCTACGAATTGCTTCTCCATCCAGCATATTCGCCCCCTGCGACTATTTCCTGTTTCCAAACCTGAAGAAATGGTTCGGAGGAAAGAGATTTACCACCAGAGAGCAACTCGTCGCCAAAACAGAGACTTATTTTGAAGGGTTGGACAATCATATTATTCGGACGGCTTGAAAAAGTTGGAGAATCGTTGGATCAAGTATAGATCGAGCTGAAAGGAGACTATGTTGAGAAATAAAAATGAATCGATCCAAAAAAAAATGTTCTACTAAATGTTTTTCTAAAAATTTATTGACTTGCCCTCGCGTGTGTGTGTGTGTGTGTGTGTGTGTGTGTGTATATATAGGGCAATAAGTTTATATTATATATCCATTTCCGTAGACTGCACGCGGAGATTTAATTTTCAGTCTTGAAACGCAATCCTAAACTGAGATAATAATATCACAAATTAAATTGACAGCAATGCAATGATATTAATACTAATAAGCATCTTAAAGTAGCATCATAAAGAATACAAAACTAGATATGTATATAAATTCACATTGAAACATTATTAAGCATTTATAATATAGCTTGGAATAATGCACTTGTTTTATTTTCAAGTTATTTAATAAAATAGAAAAGACGGTACAGAGCAAAAATTTTTATTCATATTTTTAATATTCTTTCATAGTATCAATTTCAAATTGGAAAGTTGGGAATAATTTATTAAACTAGATAGGTATAGTTTTGTCGTCGATAATACCCGACATTAGATTATCGCGCATTATTGTCGTCAAGCGTCGGAGCGTGGAAAGTTCCATCAAAGTTCATCCGTTGGTACATCGACTGGACTCTAGGAGCGCTTAAGCTCAAGAGAGCGATCCATCTCGACGTCCAAGCTCGAATCCGTTCTCGTAACTTCATTCATTAATAGCCGAAAATCGATTATCCCCCTAATGTAAGTCAATTAGCTACATACGATAACCTTTAATTGATTTTATTTGACCGTACGTGTACTACAGTTGGGCGGTAATGAAATTTACTTCGATCGAAAGTCGATTTGTTATTGTTGGTTCGTGTTTTTTCCCCGATGTTTTCGTTGTAGCCTCGTTTCGTTTCGATAACACGATTACTTCCGACAATGTTCACAGTTGATACTCTTCGATATTCGTTAAGATTGTGGATATATAAAAATAAGAAAAAAATATATTAAAAATATTTTTACATGGTACTCATTGAAATTTATAAGCATTTCTAAGTTAAAAAAAAGCTAATACATAAAAAAAGAAATTTTTTTTTACATTGCACAATTTCGTTTAAAATATTTCATATTTTGTATCCCTGCGATATTCAGTTTTTTGAAGTGAAATATGTCAAGTTAAGGGCGAAGGATTCTCGTCGCCTGGCTCATGATAAAAAGAATATACACATACATATAAAAATATATAGATATTTTTTTACACTTATGCATATATATGAACTCGATGATATACAAAATTTATAAATATCGAAGAGAGATAAAGATACAAGTAGGTCCTTACAAGCAAACGGAGCAAATGACAAAAAGTATGCTTACCAAGACACTGTTCCCCCGGCTGTCCAGAATGTGCAGCGATCGACAAAAATCACGGCCTCCTACCGGACACGGTGTATCTATCGCCCATTCGTTGCACATCTGCAAGAATAGAAATAGCAGCACTCCCTATGCAAGATCTTCACATAAAAATGAAAGTTCTTATATTGCCAATATCAACCATATTGCTCGATACATTAAAAAAACGAAAAAAAAAAGCAAAAAATATGTGAGCTTTATTGTTGTGACATTACATAAATACGAAGATATAATATAACTGAAAACATAAAACAATGTTGCGAATTTTTTATAACATAACGATAACTCTAAGAAGTCAGAAAGTAATTTTTGAAAAATAACTTGCCATTACGCGTTATTTATTGAAAAATATAATAGTAATTCGCGTTATTAATTGTAACACGTCGTCAAAATACTTTTAGTCGTTATTTTTAATTCGTTGTTTATTTATTTGTAACGAGTTACTTTTTTTCAATAAATCACGCGCAATGATGACGAGTTATTTTTCAAAAGTGACTTTTTTCAAACTTCAGCATTTGGATTGGTTATCGTTATCGTAAAAAAGTTATTATTAAATCGTTATTATAAAAATAATGATAAAAGTAACAGTGTTATATGTTTCCCATTTATGGAGCATGCAGGATAAGATAATAACTTGATCTACCTGGAGTACCCACTTTCACTATTTTTAGACATAAGGAAATATTTTAATTATGAAAGTTGTATGATAACAAGAGGATCATAATAGACTAATAATAATTTTTCTGAATAAGGGCGCTTAGATTTCAAAGTTATCTTCATTTTTTAAATAAAATTATATGATTATTTTTATGTAATATAATTTCTCTTTAATTATTTTATGAAGTATTGAAGTAGAGTTGCAAAAAATCAATAATTTACGAGTTATTTTATACTGGCATATTTTAATATGAAATTAAAAGTATAAATTATTCATTTTTTTATAACTATATCTTAGTGCTTTCATTCAGAATAATAATGATTTACTTTGCGTAAAAAAATATAGTTTCTTTTTAAAAATTATACAATATTATACAATTTGCAACTACATTTTTAATTGTAATAATTACTTTTTTAAAAAATAACAATTATTTTTACATCAGTTGATACATCTCGTTATTCGATACATAAAAATATTAAGGTATGATATATGTAAAAAAAATGATTTACGAGATATTTTATATTTTATGTACATAAAACTATACTAAAATAAAGTACAAAATACATCGTGAACTATTGATTTTTTTTATAATTCTACTTTTTATACTTTTATGTAATCATATTATGTAAATAAAAATTGTGTAATTTCTTTTAAAAAATGGAGATAATTTTAAAATTTACGAAGCGTCAAAATGCTTCCAAAAATATTACCAGCATGTTATAATTTTTTGATACTATAACTTTTGTAAATAAAATTTTCATATTTTTAATAATAGCGAAAATATTACAAATAAATAAAATTATTGCCCTATCCTGTATACATTGTATCATTCTTTTAAAATTCTGTCAATATTCCGCAAATATTTGCGATTGAATGTGATACGATAAATTGCTACATTTCTGGAAAGAAAAAGACAAAACGAAAAGAAATTGGAGATAAGATCATTACTACGAAAGGAATGAAGTGAAATGTAATAAGGAGAGTTTAGAATAAACCGAAATCGATGGCGGAACGATCTACAGAGTTGTACGAAATTGGACCAGACACGATAGAGTCATTACGGGACTCTTAAGGGAGCGTTTAATGGAGTCGTCGATACCTGGTTATCGCTGACGTTGACGCAAGTATAGCATGTTAGACCTGCAACACAGAAAGAGCATCGAGCTTAGTAACTGCGTCACTGGGACAATCGAAATAGGACGGGGTGAAGACGCGGGCGTTAACTCTTAATTGCACCGTCGCGTCGTGCCGTAGAGATACGGAAATTCTATTTAAGGAAGAAAGAAAATTACAGGAAACGTATACATTCAGGGATTAAACGAGTTTAGCCGTCTAGACGTCCAAAAGTTAACAACAAGCTAAGCTACTGAGTTTAAACAAGCCGACTTTACCAGAAAAGGACTTGCGACGACTTTACCGAAACGGTGTTCCGGAATGGCGTCCTGGCATCTTATGGCAGAAGCTTTGATAATGCAAAGTTACGGCAGCGATTTTACCGTAGCGATAGAGGAAGAGTTAACGCGCATTGTACACGACGAGTGCGGGAGTGTCATTGACAGGAAGGGTTGCGGTACATGTGCGAAGTTGGTTGAAAGGATAAGCGATAGTTCGGAGATTAGTGGCGTTCGATTGCAGGATCGGCAAGCTGGGATAAACTCGAGTTAGCCAAGTAAATCATGGTTTTCGTTGGACTTTTTTCTCTTTTCTCTCTCTCTCTCTTTCTCTCTCTCTCGCTCTCGTACTCCTCTTCTTCGTACTCTATCTATTTTCTACCGAACGTTTCCGTTCATTTTTCGACGGTCCAGCACCGATACCCACGATAGATGTCTTCCTCGTCCGCGCTGACGCCCTTCAGGCCCTCCCGCCGTTTCGCCTCCTCTTCCTTTCCGTTTCCGTTTCCGTTTCCGGAGAGGACGTTTCTGCCGCAAGTTTCCGCAGCCAGAAGCAGCCCGACCATCATCCACGTGATCATTCCTCACATCTCTGGAACGACAGAAATGGGGTCGTGCGTTACTTACATAAGTGACCTCGAAAGGGCATTAGGGAACGCCAATTATTCGGAGGGCGGAGGAGCATTAGGATTATAGTCGGTGGGAGAAAAACGACCCGACGAGAATTTTAATTCTGATCGATCGTGCTACGAGGATTGCGTCCCTCGGGAAAGAGGTGGCAAAGTGGCTCTATAGTCGCGAATGTTCGCATTCTCGTCGCGCATTTGACATGAAATGTGGCTGTCTGATTCCCCTTCTCCCTCTTATTAGACATTGATCTGTATGTTGGACGAATAAAGCTGGTGATTGAATGACTTAAAGATAAGAGAGAATATAAATAGAATATGAGATTAAATAATAATAATAAATATTTTATTCTTTTGAAACTATTTTACCATAATATTAATTTTAATATTAATTTTTCTAAAATTGTGCTATGAATTTTAAACGCGTTCTGAATAAATATACGTGAAAATCGTGAAAACGTTTCTTGGTGAAGAAACCCGACAAATTCAATATTCGGATTAGGAATTACGAGAGAAATTGCGGAACCGAATGTCGACAACGAATGTGACCGATTTAAAGCGACGTCTCGTCGACTGCGGGTGCCTGCCGTTTGCGTATGTGCCGTCTGCCAATGGATAGTCTGTCTCGGGTGGATGTACATACCGGTACCGGGATGTCGATCAGAGCCCGATTCTAGGACACGGGCGACCTATCGGCGAACGTCAGTTCCGTGCGTCGTATTAGGGTCTCGACGAGTCAATGGATCGAACGTTGGACCTTTCGAGGTAGATAAGGTCGTGTCGTGGCTTTCCTCCTGGGGGCCAGCCAGCCGCAAGAAACGCTTTCGCGATGACAGGCACCCTCTAATCGAAGTAATTAATTCTGAACTGCATGATCAGGATCTGCCAACCACTTTCCAATTTCAACGTAATCAGCGAACTTTGCGAAACTATTATTATTTTTTGCTCACTAAGGATTGCTTGGTATAACCTGTCGAGTTAGATTTCTATATAATGAAAAACTTTATTTATTGCTGTAACGTGATAACATCTTGAACTTTTATGTCACACGAGGAGAATAGTTTTGCTAAAGTATCTAAAAATTTAGCTAGATACTGATCTGAAAATAATTTTTTTGGACTATCAAAATAATTATGTAGAGAACATTCAAACTAGTTGCTAGAATGTTAAAACTTTTCGTAGCATTGCTCATCATGCTTGAATTTTCAACCTACGTAATTTGATGATCCGACAAAATTATTTTCAGATCTGTATCTACTTAAATTTTTAAATGCTTCAACAAAATTGTTCTTTCCGTGCATATATTATGTATGTAGCAAAATGTACAAGAGATGAGATTAAAATATCTCTGCATAGAAGAGAGAGTTAAGCGCATATTTGAATATTATTAATCAGCACATTATGGTTTTTGAGTGTAATAGAAATTCTTTGAGAATGATGTAGTAATTACAATTTACAAGAAATATCATTAAAACATGAAGCTTCTATTGATGTGTATTGTTATTGTTTATACCATCTTAAGTTTGATCGCGCGTTTTATCGCTCCAATTTAAATTCATTCTTGTAAGAGGGCTTATGTCTCATGCTCTCTTGGCTTGCTGATGTTCCCATATCCTTGCTACTCTTCCACTTCTGAATACTCTTGAGTTTGAACTCTCTTAACGGAGTTGTTAATTATACACTTACTAACTTTGCTTTTATCCGTGCTCCACTTATTCGTAAAGTTTGGTGCTCGACGATGTATATAATGCACTGTATTTTTCTTTCTTGTTCATTTCGCGACATGACGAAGGAATATAACTTTGTGGTAAAATGGTGTTTTTATGTGTATCGTTCCGAAAGAGCCGGAGTTTATCTTTCGTTGCTTCACTTCGTTTTAATTAGTTCGAGTAGCTGATGGAAAATTGTGCAAAATGTGTACAAGGTAGACGCGCAATATGCAATACACTTGATTCACTTAAACGGTACACTTTAATTAGGAGTCCTAAACTATCCAACATCTCGTTTGCTGAAAGTAATACCATTGAAATAATGAGAGATTTATGCTTGCTTTAAACGCGCATTTCAAACTCGCTGCTCGATTTTCTGCTGCTCAAATCTCGAAGTTTAATTATTCAGAATAGACGGAAGTGAGTTTTACGAAATCCTTTGACGCTATAATTTGGATACTGCTTTGTAAATATGTACAGACTTGGTTGACGTATTTCTGCGCATCGCCTCGAATCCTTGCATAAGTTTTCTCCAGTTTATGCAAAATAACCATGCATCAAGATAAGAAAACCGTTTTATGTAAAATGGCTCGCGGAAATACACGTCACGAAACACCTGTCGCGCGTAAAACTTTTTCGCGAGCTTGGCACAGCACTGGGTGACAAAGCCCTGCCATTTATTGGCCTCGTCTGACAATGCGAATACTTTTCCTCTCTTATATCGACATACAATGGTATTGTGCCATCTGATATATATCGGTCATATTTTCACGACTGTGATTCACGTTTTAAAACGAGTTATTGTTTAGAATTAGAGTAATTAGTTTCATTCGGAATAAATTGTTTGTGACTATATAAAGTATCTACCAATCAAATTAGAGTAATTAGCTTCATTTGAAATGAATTACCTATGGAATTTCTATCGATCAAATTGCTGGTTATCGCGCGCTAATAATTTCAGTTAGTCTCGTAAACGGGACGTTGATCGAGTAGTTATGTATATTGCCTATGCGCGCTATGCGCGTGTCTGGCTTTTGATCGAGTACAAACGCATTTGGCGTATCGGATTACGAAGGAAGCTCTATCAATTCTAGAAAGCGCAGCTTCGACGCGAATAGAGTTCCAAATGGCTTAAAACTCATAATACCACTCATTATAATCCAGAGTAAATTATCGGGGATTAAATAAATTCGAAACAGGAATAAATAAGAGCGATCGCGTTAATCCCGTTAAATGATTATACCTATTGACTTCGAAGCTACCGAACAAATCCTCATCGAACAATCATCACGTGTATTTAATTACCAGTGAAACCAATTAATAAAATAGATCAATTGACGAAAAACAAAAATGATGTTTCATCTCATCTCTCAAAGCTATCGACGTGACGGAGAATACTTTTTTCCGTAAAAACAAATGCCAATTTAATTCCGCATCAATCATGATGGCTCCCACGTTCTCGAACTCCGATTAGTTTAAAGGGGAACTATTTTCCAAGAGACAGTTTTTGCAGAATGCTTTTGGGAAACAGTGAAAATTCTGTTCCATGACTGAATAGCTAAAAAGTCGGAATGAAATCAATTTACAATTTTAATACTAATTAATATTCTAAAAGCAATTTGTGACATAAATACAACGGTTACAGAAGCGTTACACGCGTGCACTCAGGATTATAATTTTCAATGATTTTCATGTTCAAATTTCTAGATAATATCAAAATGGGTTTATAATTTTCCTTTTAGGAATATATATAATACAGAACGTAGAGTTGAAATTATTTTATTGAAATGTATTTAATTCCTATCGAAATTACATATCTAGATGTAATACTTTTTACACGAAATGGACATTTCCGGTGTAATAACGTAATGTAGGAGAAACGAATAAGGGGTTTCAATTATCGCTGAATAAATGTAAAACGTGGATAAAGTTTTGCGTGCAAGAAACGCGAAAAGACGGAATCGAGTGAAAACGTAATTACCGCATCAATAATATTATATATGCGCAAGAATGGTATTTAAATTATTCACCGATTTAAACGCGACAAGCAAAACCGCTTGGATACTACGATCGAATTTTTTAATTACCCGCCCTCCTCCCAGACCGACTAAATATATCCGTGTTTTGTCTATTAACGGCGAATAATAGATGACGCACATTTTCGGTGTGTTTCCTAAACATTCGTAGTAATAGATCTGAATAATTGGGATAACTCATGCCGCGTTCTAAAGCCCCTGTAGCTTTGGATGTGGGCGGATAGGCTAAACGGATGAACAGATTCACGCTGCGCTGCGCAAACGCATCGCAAATTGAAGAAAAACAGATCGATAGTAATCTAATGTTACATTTTCTACCCTTTTAACGTGTTATGATAATATTGCCTTAAGTATACGTGCATTTTGTATCAAACAGTGCGACAGTTAAATGATATCTGAGAGGTCCTCTTTAATCCAAAAGCTGTACAAAACCGAGTGAATTTCCATACGTAATCCTTGACACGTTTTATACATGCACGCACGCACGCACGCACGCACGCACGCACGCACGCACGCACGCACGCACGCACGCACGCACGCACGCACGCACGCACGCACGCACGCACGCACGCACGCACGCACGCACGCACGCACGCACGCACGCACGCACGCACGCACGCACGCACGCACGCACGCACGCACGCACGCACGCACGCACGCACGCACGCACGCACGCACGCACGCACGCACGCACGCACGCACGCACGCACGCACGCACGCACGCACGCACGCACGCACGCACGCACGCACGCACGCACGCACGCACGCACGCACGCACGCACGCACGCACGCACGCACGCACGCACGCACGCACGCACGCACGCACGCACGCACGCACGCACGCACGCACGCACGCACGCACGCACGAACGCATATAATATATATATATATATACACATCCGACAGCAGATAGGTGACTTTATTATATATCGCGTCACCATGCAATTTGCCTTTAATTAATGTTTGTTTACCTTTATCTTTATGCATCCATTTAGAATGGCAACTATGTTCAAATGTACTCTTGGGATGTTCGCGACTCGGACCAGCAGAGGACAAAGGGAGTAAGTCACAAAGTACGTTTACATGTGGCGAATTTCGCACCAGTGCGCGTATCACCACGAATTCGTCAAAGCGCTTCAACGTCCATTGTTTATCCGCGCGTCCGACCGCATGCGGTTTTCTATCTTTCTGCGGAAATGATCGACAGACTTTTCCACAGACTTTTAGAAAATACGACATTCCAGGTCGAAAGTCGACCGGATTTCTCTTGTTATTTATTCGATGAGAATTGGAGACGTTTCGCCGAGTTTCGTGGTAATCCCAGCTGTATCGTGCCACGAAGGCATTCGAGACGAGGGCGAAACGAGGGTGGAATGAGGGTTAAAGTGCAGGAAAGGGACGTGGACCAGCAAACGATACGGTACGGTGGTGCGATAAACATAATATATTTCCGACCGTGAGAGATACAGTAGAGAAATATGCTTGCTGTACGGAAACATACGCATTATATAAATTGCTCCTTATGAAGGGGAAACGAATTTTTCCATTTACGTTTCCATACAGTGAAATGTTTCGCTTAAAAAATCCACAGTGTATTTTTTTTCTTCATATATTTTTCCTCTAATATTTCATTATTATATGCATGGGAAGAATTTTCTGAATTATCTAAAATGTCGAAAGTGATTAATGTTGTATCATTCCACGCAGAAATTTCAATTGTGAATAATAAATTTACGCACTATATCATTAAATAATACGTAGAAATGACGATTTTGCTAAAGTATATAAAAATTTAGCTAGATATAGAAAATAATTTTGGACTAAAGTAATTACGTAGAAAACGTGATGAGCGAGGCTGTAAAAAATTTTGACAGTTTAACAATCAGTTTGAGCGCCCGACATAATTATTTTGATAATCCAATAAAGTCATCTTTATATCCGTATCTAACTAAATTTTTATAGATTTTTCAGCAAAATCGTCTTTTCTATGTATTATTTCATGATATAGTACACTATTAAATTTATAGTGTCAAATTTAATTTAATTCGTCTTATTAAATATATCGTTATTTTATATTACAACAATAATTAAATTTGACACTACATTGTCTCAATTTGACACTATATAGTGTCAAATATGACCATTATTTTAGTATTTTAGTGTAAAATATAATCATTATTTTAGTATAATTGAGTAAGAACAGTGGCGATTCACATTAGGTTAAATTTGACAGATTTGATTTAACAATGTACGTAAATTTATTAATTATGACTGTAATTTCTGCGTTGAATGATACAACGTTAATAATTTTCAACATTTTCGCAAGTTCGCAAAATATGCAATTAATTGAAAAGCATTCTTTGAAACTTTTCTATTAATTAATTAGTGATTCGCTCTTATAAAAATATATTTAGTGTGTGAAAACAAACACATTGTATAAATTTGTTGTTTGTTCTTTATGGAGAACAAACGAATTTTTTTATTTGCGTTTCCACGCAGTAAAAGGTTTCTCTTAAAATTCGCAGTATATCCTTTTTTTATGTATCTTTTGTCTAATATTTTATTATTACAATATACACGAAAAGAACGACTTTGCTGAAGTATCTAAAAAAGCTAGATACAGATTCGAAAATAATGTTCTTAAATCATCAAAATAATTATGTAGGAAGCATGATAAACGATGCTGCAAAAAGTTTTGACATTCTAGCAACCAGCTTGAGAGCGTCCTTCATAATTATTTTGATAGTCTAATAAAATTATTTTCATATTTATATCTAGCTAAATTTTTATACATTCTTCAGCAAAACAGTCTTTTTGTATTATTTTATAATATATTATAGTACATTGATTTAATTTCTGCGTTAGATGGTATTATATTAATAATTTTTTCAATATTTTCACGAGACAGTCAATAATTGAAAAGTATTCTGCAGAACTTTTCAACTGATTAATTTCTGATTGATTCTTTATAAAAATATATTTACTGCACGGACACATATGCATTTAGAAATTACTTCTTTTGAAGAGGCAACGATTTTTTCATTTGCGTTTCTATCCAATAAAATGTCTCTGAAATGAATAGTCTTCTTTCTCTTATATATCTTTCCTCTAATATTTCATTATTATATTATTTTTTACTGTAGCGCGTAGATTTCTCAATTATAACAGAAATTTTTTCGTCAGAGAGATGATTACAAAAACAATAATCTTCAACATTTTCGCAAGATCACAAAATGTGCGATTAATTGAAAAGAATTCTTTCCGAAACTTTTCTACTAATTGATGATTGGCTCTTATAAAAGCTTAACGAACGATAAGAGCCCAATAATTAACCTAACGAGATCCCCTTCTGTAAAATGTTGGATTTAGAAGATTCCGCAAATGATCGTACAGTGTTGGAAAATCACGATTTTCTTTTAATCCGTTCTGAAAACGTGCGAAAGTGAAGGTAGACCGGACGGATGGAGCACGGATGGTGAGGTTTAAAGTAAAAGCTGAAAGTGCGAGGTCGCGCTAGTAACGTGGAAACGTTCGTACTAGATGGAAAAAGGCGTTACTCGCGGGTGGAAAAGTATGTTGGCGGGTGAGGACGCGTTGCTTTATTAAATATGGACGCTCACGACCCGCGCAGGTTACTCTAGGCTCCTCGCACGTATGCGTTCGTTCGTTCATGTACATACACGTGCGTGGGCACGTATACGAGCGAGAATAGCGAGGGTGAAACGTGACGGAACGTATCCTTCCTTCCTTCCGAATCCCGTAATTCGCACGGTGGAGAAATTTGTACGTCGCCTCCCACGGTTTTATCGTGTTTCTTACACGGCCACTCATCTCCGTAAGTGCTCGACGGTGGTGGCACGAGGGATGACGGGAACGAGGACGTCCGGAACGGGTCGATGATAAAGCTACCATCTCTCTCATCTTTCTCTTGCTTCTCTTCCTACTCTATCCCATGCTGTCCCTTCGATTCTCGTCGAAACCCGCGATAGTTCCGAAAGAACCGCTTTCCGAGTAACCGCTCGAGTAACTGCAGTGAAATCACTTTACAACGCGAACTCTTCGTTGAACCTTAAAATTAGATTTGTCATACCTGATTTTCGTTATATCGAATTTTCCGACTATATTGTTATGGACGGTGACGCGAAATTCAATCGAATTTCGCAGTAGGAAGAATTTTATCCTCTCGATATTTCTCAAACTTCCGATACGTTGGTCGTCGCGTATTGGTTCTTGATGAAAGAAATCGTTGTGTCGTCGTTAGTCGAACGTTCCGAGATCTTTTTGTATTCCTTCATTACGCGAATTGCCTTCGGACATTCGGAGAACGCGGGATACTCGTTCTTTTGCGAATCTATCCTAAACAATCGTTCAAGAATTCGAAGGCGGAGCGCACGGAACGCGCGTGCTGATTGCACGATGCGATCACGGTTCGCGGACTGGGAAATGGAACGCTGTAAATTGTGTGTGAACAGCAATTCAGGTCTAAAATGCCGGAAATGCAGTCGATTTATTTGTGAAAAATACGTGCGCATTGCTGTAGTCTATCCTGTTTGCCTAACTAACACTGCATCTCGGCAAAAAATATTTTTTATTAAAAAATAATGTTAGTAAATTAATATTAACTTATAAATAACGTTGATATTTGACTCGTAATACATCATTGGTACACACAGAAAAACATCATTCCACTGCTAAGAATAATGATTGCTCAGTTTATCTTTTTTTCTTTTAATAAAACTTATCTTTAATAAAGAAAATTTTCTTGATAATAATCTTAAAATATATATTTACTACTTTAAGAAAAACTTATTATAATATACCTATTCAAAACAAGAATTTATTTTCTTTTAAAAAGTATTTTAATGAAATTTTATTGAAGAAAAGATTTTATGTAATAAACAATTCGAATTTGTTATAATTTAATTCTAAAATGTTATTAAATCGTAAATTTTACGTATAAGTAAGTGAAATTGAGCGCTAAGCAGTGCTTTTAGTGGTCATTAGGCGGTCCAATCTGCCATGTTAAAAGCTAGAATAAGTGGAGATTAGCTTTTAAAAATCCTATCCGTTATATATATATATATATATATATATATATCAGGTTAAACTCCCTGATGATCAATATTATAACAGAAAGCATGATAAGTAATTTCAATTTTGAAATAGTTCTGTATTATTTATGTAATGATATTTTATTTAAATATATATAGAGGAAATAAAATTGAATTATATTTATAGATTATAATATTTTGTCATTAAAAGTGAAATGTATAAAAAACTTAATTAAGAATGACCTATTTGCTTGTACGTAAAATTTATGTCGAAAGCAATACTGTAATTAATAGAGACAGTATTCTAGGGTTAATAATCTTGATTGAAGTTTACTACATATTTTATTAAATTTACTAGGATAGATTATATTTTAAATAAATTTGAATAATAAACTTCTAATAGATTTGCGAATATATGAATTTTTTGAATATTTGAACGAGTAATTAATATATGTATATATATATATATATATATATATATATATATATATATATATATATATATATATATATATATACAATACGGTGTACACGAACTTATAATAAATTTCACATTAGTTTTCTGTAATCGTGTACTTTTTGGTCAATGAAAATAAAAGAAATTAAAACCTGCTATTACGCCTTTTACAAAGATCCACAAAACTTGGCTTGTGCTGTAAACTGAAGCCGTAATGAACTTTTCCAGTTTGATAGTATGTGTGAACCGAAATTAACTTTTTGTTCCTTATACTTGGAGTAAAAGTATCTCTTTGGGAAAAATACTCTCTTTGCCTTCGGTCGATCGAAGTCACGCAAATCAGTTTTCGAATTTAAATACGGAAAGATTATTTTTTGTCTATTTCTTCTTTATACTGTACTCGTTTTTTTAATACTTCTTAGAGAAGCAAAGCACTAAACGCGCTAAGGACTACAAACGAGACGTGGTATCGATTTTCAATGCTGTCACTCCTTTGAACAGGACCACACAAAAGGCGGAAGAATCAAAATGCTAAAGTGCTTCTTGCTTCGATCGATCGAGGATGTCTCCGTCCAAAGAATAACGAAACTTACGATAAATAAACCGCGAAAATAAATAGCTTCTCACGGAAAATAGATAAGAAGCATCAAAGTACAACATATAAATTCTAAAACATGTATGTATATTTATAAATATGTATATAGTAATTAATGCGTCTCCTGTAGTATGTATACTAAAATTGTACAACGAATAGTTAGTTACGTAGATTGAACCTATAATAAAATTCCAGGTTGATTCTCGACCGTGTCTACGATGGCTCTGAAAGAACGAGGCAATAAATTATCTTTTATGGCTAGTCAAATATAATGAATAAAGATGTACGTCGCGCACACAGGTTAATTTACTACCGACGAGTATTTCGAGTGTAGCTTTTCAACTTCGGCCTTTATATTTTTATGAAAATAACAGCCAAGTGTCATCGCGTATCGCTAACGACGGTAATTATCGATCACTGTTCGCACTACCTCACGCTGACTCAAATAAAGAGCGACGTCGACCGAGGGCAAAACTTGCACCCATTTTGTGCCTTTTGTTAGATCGGAGCAACCTGCAAAAAGTGCGATATCTGCGATGAAAGATTAATGCGCGTAATTATGAACTTGGGACACTGTAAATTAAACAAAAAACCGGACGCTGACAGGGTAGATATCTGTTACGCCAAAAGTAATTTACAGAGTGCACAGGTTTGCCATTATTCGCTCGCAGTTATTCGCACGGTACTCAGCATAGTAACAATCACCGTAACGCGATACTTATGACAGTATCAATGCGCGGCATAACGTCACAGTTTGTGCGAAGCGAAATGACGATAATTATCGGAAAAAGTTAGTATCGTCTGAATTTGGCGAAAAAGGGACGAGTAGTAATGGGCGCAACGTTGCAGCAACCATCCTACGGTTGTTGAGAGGAGATCGCGCGGCGGTGGCGCCGGTGCCTGAAACCCACTTTCAGTTTAACGCGATTGTGCAAAATCAATTACCGCAGAGTTCGCGTAATATACGAGCGAAGTTTACCGCCGAAAGTGTCCTCTCCTCGCTTAGCCTCGACGGCATTGGCCCAAGTTGTGCCCGGCACGATCCCAAACCTCCGATCCTCGGGACCTTAACTTACGAAATTATAGCTGCCCCGGTCACAGATTCTGTGGACCGCCACGAAACAGCCGTGGAAATGGCCATGGCGTCAAGGCAACCACCGGTAGCGGCGATTCTCCGCGACTTTGCGTTTGGGGCGTCTCTCTATCGTTAATGCCCGGCACTCCCGCAAATTCCCTTTATTGCAGCACTTGGCCGATACGCGCGTTCCAGACTGCGGTAACACAAGAACGGGGTAAACGATCCTGGTAGTTCGCTTAAACGAGGTGCATAACCGAACCGCGACGTCCCACTGATTTCTAAAGAGAATCGGCTTTAATGACAATCCCTGCTTCCTAATCTACTTTGGTTAATCCTAAAAATTGGATAAACGTTAACATCGGTTACGCTGCTCGTGCGGTTATTGAGAATATAATGGAGATCTCACACTTTCGCGCTCATGCCCTCCGGATATCGCGGGTCTCGTATAACGCGGATGTAAAAGGTCGAACAGAGGGAGATGAGAGGAGAACACGGAGCACAAAACGGCCATAACGGCCACCGACCGAGGGGATGGTCGGCAATCTATTTCGTAATTTAATTACGAGGCTGTTACAAATTTGCTTTCCCTTCGGCGGATTTTTTTTTTTTTGAAAGCTCCAGCATATTGCACGGATAGAAAAATCCCTTTTACTAATCAAGATTTGAACTTTCATGACAGCTAAAATAGAGTTATAACAGCGATACCAGTTGAAAAAGTGATTTTTCCATCGGAGTAAAATGTTCTCTTTGTTGGACAAACGATCGCAATTGTACCCATCTCAACAAAATTTAACCTTTTGAAGAACCTTTATAAAAAGATCGGAGACGTGCTATAGGGAGTGGACCGTAATCTACTTCGGCTTTTCATTACAAGCCTGTTAAAACCTCGCTTTTGCACTCATCCTCAGGATTCTTTTGTAAGGTGCCATACATTATACGACACACCGCATTTGAATGTGGAATTTAAATTTTTTCACCGTAATTAACAACAGTTGAATTAACAACGATTGCAAAGATAAATATAATTCTTCATCAATTTTGTCTTCGTAATTAAGATCTTTGTTTATTGAACGCGAACATCGAGTTGTTATTTTCGGATCCTCTATTTCTTTTTGCTAGATTCGGATTGTCGTTTTTGTCGAGGTTGGATGTCCGGTACTCAATTTTAAAATTTAATTATGGATCTTGTGCTGGTTCATATTCATTCGCAGTCGTTGTCGTCGCGTGTTTTTCCTTCCTTTGAAAACTCGATGCGTGATGATTGAACAATAGGACCGATCTATATTTGTAAACAAAGTGTTTGCTTTTCCGAATAACGAATTTATGTTATTTAATAACTGTATTTGTGGGGAATATTTAACGTAACAATATTGTCATTATTTTGTCGAATTAAAGTCATTTGTTTACTCAACATACTGAATCGTTCTCATTCTCGTATTTCAGATTGTCCTTCCCTCATAAAAGATTGGAAATGTCATTCTGTCCCAGCGGAATACAATCTATTTCAAAATTTAATTACGAATCTGTAACAATTTCGTTTTTGCTTCTACGAATATTTTCCGAAAATTCGATATGTTGCATTTATTTTTACAGACAACATATGAATTTTTACAGCTGCTCACGAATCATATATCATGTATAAACAATAAGCGGGAAGAAGTAAGAATTTAATATCAATAATATGATTAAAATCAAAATCCATTTCTCGTTAAAACGCGTCAGATTTATATCACTTTCGATATTAAATTTTTTATTGTTTATAAAAGATTAAAGATATTGTTTTATATCAGAGTTGGTTGGCGATCCATTACGTAATTTAATTATGAGCTACTAGTTTTAAAAGGCTTTTGTTACTCCTGTAATAGAACCTGTAAATAAATGAGCTAAGTTTCCTATAATATTTTGTTATACGCTCCTCGTTCTTAGCCAACGAAATCCTTCATTGCTCATCGTCTAACGTACGTCGTCGTTGAATTATCACCATTCTTTTTTGTCACTTTTCTGTTACTTATATAAAGGATTGAAAATGCCGTTCTGTGGCAGCGCGTAGCACCGTTAAAGCTGAGGAAAATTTATCGCAACTACAAGTCGCAGGTCGCAGTACAGCCATCCCAGCCAGTGGTGCCAAGGGGTGTTACTTTATTTCATGTAGGCACATGTGTAGGTAAGTTCCTTACACATGTGTACGACGCGTGTAGACGTGAACAGCGAACGTCGTGGCCACGGAGTCCCCATAAATTTAGCCGTAGGATTTTGCCAGGCCCGGAGAAAAGGGATCGGTCCTCTTACCGACGGTAGCCTTAGCGAATTATGTTATTTGATTTAGAGGACTGATAGTCAGCCGAGGAGATCGAGGAGGCTGCGCCTCCATTGGCCGGAAGTCGATGAAGTAAATTAAACGGGCAAGAGGAAAGAGGGTAAATGTGATGGTGGTTGTTTTGGAGGATGCTCTCCCCTTCTCTCTTTCTCTCTCTCGCTCCGATAATTCTGTCGGGGAAATGGGAAAGAAAAGGGATGAGTTCCAAGCCGATAATTCGGGCACGGTAGTAGATCTGAGGGAAGAGGCAACCAAAGATCCAGGAGAAGAGACCATAGGAAAAGGCGTTGATATCATCTCGAGAACGATACTTTTAATTAATTACGGAAATGAAGTTCCGTCTTCTGTGTTTTTTGTATCTGTATTTATGTATGATGCAAGAAGACAAAGTACAGATTGCTATTTTAGTTTTGAAAGATTATTGACCGCGCGATATAATCTTCTTCTGCGCGCATCTTTCTTCTTTTGCAACTTTTATAATTGTTGCGAACTTCGTTTACACGCACCAAGTCACGCGATCAAAGGAGACGGAAAAGAGAGAAATAGAAAGAGAAAGAGATAGAATACGGATTTGTCTTTTGCGATTTATTCTCGTAGGATAAAACTTGCTGGACGAACTTTCGAATAACTTACGGTCGTCCTCGATAAAATATGCTTTCTGGAGATGAAATATGCGCTAGAAATCCCGCTGCTTATCCTCCCCTCAGCAACGAAATGTCCGAAACTTTTTATTTCCTTATGAGCTTTTTATGAATGCTACAACATTGGCGAAGTTATTTTCCGGAACAATGACATCGTCGTTGCCCCATGTCTGATCGTATGGAAAAAGAGCATATAGAACGACACAGAAGCGTCTTGCGGAAATCGACGCTTTACGAGCGTGTCAGCTAGCTATTTCGCTATCGACGTGAAACCGCGAAAATGCATTTGTGATGCTGTACACGCTACAAACGCCCGCGTGACGTGTTCGCGATCGTCAAAGTATCGCGTTAGGAAAACGGGGCTGAGTATACGAAGAGGGTATGAGAAGATTGCCTTTGACGCGAGCAATAAAGTAACACTGTACGCCTCGCATGGCGCGATAAACCCCTCCTTTCTACAACTCGCGCATCTGGATCTCGTCATCACTTATACGTGAGGGTGGATGAAACAGAGGCTAACCACGTCTGTGCACACAGTAATGCACCGTACATGCAGGATGCAACTTATCGCGCCTAAAACACACTTACGTATGCTACCTCGTTCGTTCCGTTCTCTTGTTCACTATATATCGAACGAGTCAGCCCAACCTGATTACTATCTCGAGCAACTTAAGAAGCAATTGCGCGTATGCGGCTATAATTTTAGGAACGCTTTTTGGAAACTGATAATTAGCCGATAATCTCTTTCCGAGAGAACTTTGGTCACGGTCTGGCGACTACTTAATTGTGTGCTCTGCTATTTGTAACTTGTGTTTCCGATCCTTTATATCCCTGTAGCTCACTCGTTCTCCTCGCATTCCCTATCGTCTTGTTCCACCCTAGCTCGCTCTATTCACTATTAACCTTTGTTTCTATTCGCCGACTAAGTTGGTAGAATCTATGGAGTTATCGCTCTACCGTTACTTGAATAAACATTTCCAATTTTGCATTTGTAAACCTGGCTTCTTAAAATATTTCCAACTTTCTAAATCTTACGCTAAATGTTCACCCTTATTACATACAATTTCTGATCCTTTCCATTGTTGGATATTGAGGAAGTAATGGTTATCCAATTCTTTGAGTTAAATAACAGTTTGTTATTTTCAATTTCCATGTGCATCAAAAAATCCGTTTCTGTGATTAGTTTCAATGTAAATCCATATTAACGTATATACTTAGTAAATAATAAATTAAATTTTAGTCAAATTTAATACATTTTCTTAAATTGTTTAATTCTATTATGTTTTAGTTAAATTAACGACATATTGAGTAGAAGCAGTGGCGACTTATAGAAATATGCAACACGTAGAAGAGACAATAAATCAGTTATGATACTAACACATAAAATTGTTTATATCTAGAAACAATTGAATTTTCGATTTATGTTTACTATGTTTTTTATTCAGTATAGTGCGTATCATATAAATATTGTATACTCTTTTTTCAACCTGTATAAAAAACAACACTTGGAAAAAAGTTTCACGTTGATAATTTATTGCATTTCTAGCGACATTTCTCGTTAGTAGGTACTAGTAAAGATCTATATTCTAATTATTTTTAAACAGAGTTCTGATTGCATTGTTTTTAATTTTGGTTTTAGCATAAAAAATGTAGAACTCTTTTTTATTTTTATACTATTTTTATAACTATCATTATTTATTTTGTATAATTAGAGTATTGTGCTAACTTCACGGATTTTTAAAAAGAGTTCCGCATTTTTTATATTAAAAAACTAAAGTTGAAGATATATGGCTTGTTGATTTTGCAAATCTAACATAATACTTTTCGTCTAAAGTATAAGAAAAAGATAAACATTTCCACTTTTAGCTACAGATTCCGTTAGTATTATTATTCGAGTTCTATCAATATATAATTTGAAAACAAAATCCAACAATTACTAATTTTATAGGGTAATACATTTTATAGGGTACCTATTAAAAAACCTATTCAACATTTATATGGTTATACACCATACTAAATAAAAATAACAATATAGCTATATCATCGTAATTATGTTTGTGTGATAAGCATGTATATAGTTGATATGACTTATTTACTTTGATATGTCAATGTTATCACGTGTGATTTGGATGATTTAGTTAAAGACTCATTTACTAAGCAATAGTTTCAGAAAGCAAAAACATTTGCCACGCATAATTACAAATATGTACGTGTGAAGTGCTCATTAGTCTGAGCATACATATACACATATTTAGTGTGTGTAGTGAGCCGTATTTGTTTTCTAAACTGGCATATGAAAAGTTCGTCATATTCTCATTACGAGAATGCGCTGAAACGCATGAAACTATATATATATATATATATATATAGTGCATTAATAAAAAACAAAATTCATATTAAAAGAAATTTAACGTATGTTTGACATACATAAAAGTAGAGTAAAAATGA
This sequence comes from Acromyrmex echinatior, assembly GCF_024713525.1. Lineage (NCBI taxonomy): Eukaryota > Metazoa > Arthropoda > Insecta > Hymenoptera > Formicidae > Acromyrmex > Acromyrmex echinatior. Next base: position 8,152,463 of record NC_141864.1, on the reverse strand, counting down.
TACTTTCATCTTCATATGATTTTTTAAATATTGGAAGAAAATATTAGTTTTTTAAAAGTTGTAAGTAATATATACGCTTTTGATGCACAAACCATTTTACATGGTAATTTAACATTAATTATATCAGCAATGTACAATTAAAAAAAAAGAATGCTCTACCACTGATGAGAGTTCTGAGAGACTGTTATTAATTTTTTGACAATCAATCTCGTGTCATAACCGGCTCTTGGTCTCCCCTTCTAAGGATTAAGAATACTGTTGTAACTGTGACTTTAGTTTAATTTTCTGAGTCTGCAAAACGTTTTAGCACGGATCGCGCAAGCTGCAGCAAGAGAAGCGCTTATCTTACGGCATGGATTTTTCCCTTGTTCTTTTTTGCTCTGTAGAGCACGTAGAGGCCTGTGGAACAGAATAGTTACTCTGCCCTTATATAAATGCTAATATAAATGCTGTATATCGTCTCCCTCTTGGACGATGTATCTTTGATAAAATTACAGTCCTGCTATGTCCTCTCTGTTCGCAAGAACTCATATAGAAAAATTTCTACGGAAGATTTTGCGTGCGAGGAATTTGTTATTCCGCCCCTGCGATGATAAGTCGATGATACACCGAGAATCAAATTTTCATGCGACCTTCTGGTATGTGTTTTGAAAAAATTTTGGCATCCTTGCGTTTCAAACTCGCTTCCTTGCGTTTCAAGCTCGATATACCTCTATGTCGTTGCTACGACACCGACGTTGATTCCGAGATGACGCTGAAAAATATGTTGACTTGTCCCTTAGCTGGAATTTGCCTCCCTCGCGTTTACCCCTGTCTTTTACTCTGTTCGCTTCTGTTCGCGACACCTCTCTCTTCTGTCGGATCTCGCTTTATTCGGATTTCGCTTCGAGCCACTCGCGCGCGCGGAATCTTGCCGGCGCGCCCATATAAATGCTAATGTTATACATTGACGTGGTATATGACCCGACTGGAAGAAGTTCTACAAATTTTGTGTCGGATGTAATCCATCTCACAGTATTGCGCGCGGCAGTACGATTTGTAATGATTGATTGGCTCCAACCTTCTGGGATGATTCTATCTGGCTTTAATTAATAATGGTAGGACAGAAGAATGCGATCTCGGGAACTCTGATTCAGCTTAAATAAGGATATTTAAACAAGAGAAAAATGAGAAATTAAGGTATGTTAACACAATTTCATTGGAATTATTAAGAGAAGAAAAAAAGGATGGTTTAAAAAATGCTTCGCTAATGTTACCATTAAAATTAAAGACTTGAAAGTGGATGCCTTGTATTTTTTATACAATTATAGTACAGCGACGTGGTCGCTTTGAAAAATCCTGAAAAATAGGTCGGACGAATCTCGAGATCATACTCTTCAAGTATATCGACAACGCTACCAACGTTCCCGGCAAATGCAATTTTAAAGTAAAATAGAAAAACTTTTTTCGAATTATACGGGACAATTGGTGCGCAGTTGAGCAATTAAAGGCATTTGAATTTATTGAGTAAATTAAATCAGATCAGTTCCTGAACCATTAATATACAGTGGCTCAGTTTTTTGTATTTCTTGTTGCCTTTTTTATCGCGGTCGGTTGAACTTTTTCCGGGAGTTTTGGCGTGAAAGCTATCGTTAAGCACGATCCGCGGATGTATACGCGCTGCCGCACGATCGGTCGATTTGATGCCAACCGCGTGTTGGATTTCGCACCAAATGCGCTGGCTTAGGCGGTACGCATGCATCCATTACCAGCCTCCATGATCCCCATCGATGGTCCAGACTTGAAAAATGACCGGTGATAAAATTTCCCGAGCGCGAAGCGATAGCACAAAAGAGAGAAAAAAAGGGAAAAAAGAAGCAGAAAGAAAGAAACGCATCACAAGTAGTTGCAGTGATGGTTCAGTTAAAAATCTCACTCGAAAAATTTCTCCCTAAAAGTTTTCCTCCTACCAACTTTTCTCGATGTGTTTGGTATGCTAGATAGACGAGACGTATCGATCTCCCTATTTTTGATTCGGTTAAAAAGATTCGTCGAGGTCGAGCTCCAAATTTTCATGCCTCACGTAGCTGCATTTTCTTTATTCTATGACATCATTTGGCTTCCACGGAGAAACTAATTTTCTTCCCCAAAATAATAATACTTAAAACTATGGGTATATATCAAAGTGATAACGTTTTCGCAGCATAATACAACTTGATGTTGCGCATTGTTACTTACTTGGAATATCCCAAACGCTGTGCCGAGGTGTTCATTTGTCCGCACGACCGTCGTCACGATCATTACTCTCTCTCTCTCTCTTTCTCTCTCTCTCTCTCTCTCTCTCTCTCTCTCTCTCTCCCACTTCTCTGGAGCAATTTCTTTCCCCGTCTTCCTATCGTTTTCTTCTTCACTTTTTTTAGGCACTCTCTCTCTTTTCCGCAATCTCGAGTTCGCTTTTTGCCACAAATACCGTGTATTACCCACGTTTAGCTATCGAGAGCAAAGATCCGCGTCGTACCGTAGTGACCTGCGTTATACATTGTAGATGCACGCATTGTACAAGTACACGCGTGCGACACGCGCGCGCGCATCTATGCTCGGCTCGCCACAAATCTCCCGCGGATCTCATCCACGTCGAAATGGTATGGCTCTCCTCTCCCGCAGCGAGAGTAAGCGTGTTGCAGGTTCGACCCACTTTGGAAGGCGCAATTCCTCGCGGTTCGACCTCTGCCTACTCGGTCGATCGATAATTCCGATCTCGTTGATCGGTAGCTCACCGATATCGTTAGCATATTCTGCTACAACATCGTCAAAGATGTCACATGTGCCGACCGTCGCGACGGATCTTCTTTGGTACCATTGCTGCTTCCGGATGTCATACTCAATCTTGAAGTAATCTTTAGTCAGCTAATGACGACGTAACGCACGTAGACTTTGAGGCCGATCATGACAATCCCTCCCCCGCACTTCTAGACTACACTGTTGCGTGCCGCGCTCATGTCACGCTCGCGCTGATCGGATCACCCTGAACGTAGAGATGACCTCGTACGTGATTGAGGATGCTGCTTGGCACACGAGAGGACCATGTGCCGTGCGCGCTGGCGATGCGGATGCTATGTGTGAGTTCCAAAACGTAAAAGAGCGCACGTTCGTGGGAATAAGCGTGTTTACGTGTGCGTTCTCGAAGGCACGTAAGCACCGCGTCGACGCGTTTCATGCGCCGTCGGTGGAGGGTTGTAGGCCGCCCGCGGTCCAGGCCGCCACGCAGTATACTGAGCAGTGGTACCGAGAGCCCGGGAGAACCCGCGGGAGCCTGTTCGTGGGTGAACGAAGCTCTCCGAAAATCTGCGAAGATCCTCGATTCGATATACTCGGGGTCGCGCCACCAGCGCGCCGAAGGACACGGATGGACCACCGGGACTACCTGTCGGACCAACAGCATCACCACTATGGAGAGAAGAGCGGAGAATCTCTCGCTTCTCTTGAATCGACTCGTTCGGCTCTTTACGTCGATAAGATTGGCGCAATCGTTCTTTTCTTTTTTTTCTTCTCTCCCTCATTTCTTTCCTTCTTCTCCTTTATCTTTGCCGAGCGCAATAAGCTTACGTGTTCTAAAAAGACAGAAAATCAAAGGCAGATCGCTTCGATACTGTTGGATATATGTGAGCGACATATATATATATATATATATATATGCATATATATATATATATATATGTGTTGTGTGTGTGTGTTGTGCGTGTGTGTGCGTGTGCGTGCGTGCGTGTGTGTGTGTGTGTGTGTGTGTGTGTGTGTGTGTGTGTGTATGTGCGCGAGAACGTATCAAATTGACGATCCTTCTAAATTTGAAATCACGAGGATTACGCTGTCCGATATCGTCGTAACACCACGGTCACGGGGCGTTAAACTCACATTGGAACAGCGGTGCATCGATTTTGGATTACGGATGTTGCACGGTGAATACTCCGCAATAGGCGACATGCCGCGGAAAAATTCTCGCAGAAAGGAGAGCATCGTCCGTAAATAAAATATTTTATAATCCGCGCGCTTATCAACTGCGTACGCGCGAGCAATTCGCGGAACGCCCGTGCCGGACAAACGTTATTGTATTTATTCGACGATCAGGAAGGATAATCCTTATATATATGGAATATTATCCATACCGTTGCATCCCAGATTATTCTACGTCTTTTCGATATTCCATGCCCGATATTACGTCTAGAATCAATACCGATCAATGTCTCATACGAATATGTTTGACATGTCTTATACAATTCTGATTTATACGGAAAAAACGATCTTGCTATGAAGTATATAAAAATTTAAAATTAGTTAGATTTTTACAAATTTGAAAATAATTTTATTGAATTATCAAAATAATTATGTAGAATTCTCTTAATCTTTAAAGGACCATTTTTTAAATCTTGTAGCTTTCCTTGAGTAAGATATGTTATAATTTATTTTATTTTATTGCAATTCTAATTACCTTAAATTATGACACTGATATCGAGCATCATTATAGTGGTTTTCTTGTAAAGGTTAAGCGTTGAAACAATGCTATTAAAAATTTTAACATTCTACCAACCAGTTTTAGTGTCTTTCATAATTATTTCGATGGTTTAAACAAAATTATTTTTATCTTATAAAGATTTATATCTAGCTAAATTTTTATGTACTTTAGAAAAGTATGTTTTCCGTGTATTACTCATGTAACTGCATTAAAATATTTTTTACATATTTTTTTCTTACTTTCTTCGCACGCAAACTATTCGGATATTTTTCTGTCCGATTTTCTGTTATTTTTTAATATTACAAAGAGTATGCCTTCAGACGGGTCGAGTTATGGGATTAAATTCGGTGGATACGATTATATTCGTAACCTGCGATCCCTTTATTTTTACGATTTCGATTTCGTGTTGCTATCATGAACCAGATCTTTTTCGTCAATCGACCACGGCGTAACTTCCAGCAATTTTAGAAGTAATCGAGAGGAGCGTCGTTGTTACGGAATACAATCTAGAAATATGGATTCGGGATACTGATTCGCATACCAGTCCTTCGGGATGAGAAACATTATCCAGAACGAGGTGAATTGATCAGAAAATTATTACCTGATAAATGTTAAGAATTATTCTGCGCTTATTCAATTGGGAATTTAATGGAAATGTATTGATTCGCTTTAATGTACCGAAGAGCCTTTGAGTCTTTTGTTTTATCAATATTAGCATTAATGCAGGTAGAACTCGTAATTGATTTTGTAATATTTTTCCTTACTGTCTATTAATACGGAATATAGATTTTCCGTATTAATACTGCATAATTTAAGAATTTAATCAAGTATGAATCAAGTATTGAATAATGTAATTGTGCTATTACATTTAATAGTACAAATTGTTGGAATAAAATAGATGTGAAAAGATTCAATAAAATTCAGAGTAATAAAATTCTTTTCTCTTATCCTCTGACAGTTTGTACTCAATAAGGGCGAATTCTTGGCGAGATCGATGTAAATCTTCCCTGGAATTCGTTGCGCGCGAAGGTGTCTGAGATTTATACGAGAAGTTGACGGGAATTAAATATTACCGTTTTGATTATATTCTCATAGGATAGTATTTGTGACATAGTCTTTTTTTAGTCGTTTCCGAGTTCCGCGCAAGAACGGAGTAGTCCAACTCCGTCGGTTCCAACTATTTTGGTTACGCGATGAACCTGTGCGGACAGTTCTTTTACTTCGCATAATGAACCCTTATTCTAGAGATGGAAATTGTTTAAAGATGCTCTATCTCTTTTATTTTCTACCAGTGGTACGCGTACTTGTCATTCACAAGCGTTTTCTTAGCATAATTGTTGAGATGAGATAGAATTTTTAATAATAAGGAGTAAGGACTTTATAAAAAGGAATTTGCTGTTCTTTAGGTAAAATGCATTTTAAGTAGATAAAATGTTTGGTAATGCAGAGAAAGGAAGGGGGAGAGAGAGAGAGAGAGAGAGAGAGAGAGAGAGAGAGAGAGAGAGAGAAGAATATATAAATTTTGAGAATTTAGATGCCAAAAAATTGGTTGGGATAACATTTTTATATCACACATATTTGGCGATGCTGAGGCAGAGTAGACGCAGTATTGATCGAGGGATCCAAATTTCTTGGTACGCGCAATGCCACCCTCGCGCATCTCTGACCGCGTTTATACGCGGAAGGGTCGGTCTTGTGGAAAGGGAGAGTGAAAGAAGGGATGAAAAAGTAGCCTCGCCGTGTTTATCGCATGAGATGGGTGATGCGGTTATTTTACGAATCGAACAGTTTTGAATCGCCGATGCGAGCCGAATTAGTCCGAGCACCCTCGAGCCTTGCGATCGATTCGAAATAAACCAGAGGTTTCGCACTGTGACCTTCCGCTAACCTTCTCCCCTCTTTCCCATCTCTCTCTCTCTCTCTCTCTCTCTCTCTCTCTCCTCATTTCTCTCTCTTTCTCCCCCTCTCTTTCCTTCCCCTTTCTCTCCCCCTTCTCTCTCTCATTTAAAAGATCCGTGGCTTTCTCCCATGAGATTGGCGCATCGTCCCATATTTAATCAAGAACATCGCACCAAGCTAATATAAAGTCCAAGCTCGCGTCTAATTCGGAAGCTGACATTACGCGTGAACTGCTATGGGATTTCTGAAATTAGCCATGTGAGAGCTAGGTTAGAGATACAAATTCGAGCAGGAGATTATGCATAAGGAGAGTTTTGCAAACTGTCTTGCCAGTTTCTCCCTTTCATAATTAGAAGAATTAATTATTTTCATTGTAAGTTTTCAAGCAAGTTTTCATTAATTTCTACGAAATCTTAGAACAATCTTTATTCTGATTAAAAAATGATTAAGAGTTTACTCTTTTTATCAAGATTCCTCTGTCCACTTCTTCACATTCAGGTTTCACATCCACAGACTTTTGATGACTTCCGATTGTTGAAAGAGAGTTCATGTGGAGATCCTCGACCTACCTTTTAGAGAAGAACTGGTAGAGAGATCGACGTAGGACTGTTGTTGTTTTTCTTCTTTTTCCTCTTTTGTACAACCTCTTTTGTCGGGAGAGTAGATGTACTCTTTGACTTCTTCGGAGGTCAAAGAGTCGTCTCGTTTGTTCAAGGGCTGCTTCTTATCCTCGTCTCACCGCATCGGGGCAAACTTTCCCTCGGGACGTCGAAACCGCTGTATGAATCGTGTCGACTGTAATTATGGCGTTGAAAGTATTAGTTGGATTCTTTCAACGAAGTTTCTCGAGCAACAGACAGACATGTTGCTCTCTCCCACGGGACTATAAGCGCAAACGTTTGCTCCCATCTCACGATTTACCAGATATATGTTGCAGAAACAACGGCGTATTGCGCTACTTTATAACGTCCGTTACATGATACTTCTCTTCGCAACAAAAACTTTTGGACTAGACGAGAGAGTGGTGATCATTCTTACTTGACATTCTTAAGGCGTGCAATAAAATAGCTGATGGATGGTTGCAATAAAAATGGAAATTTTAAGAAAACTGAGAAGATAACGTTAATAGAGAAGATAACAATAAAATCATTCTTAATTTATACATAGATATAAATTTATCAATTATTTGTGATAGATTTGTCAACTTCTTATCTTTATTTTAATAGTAAATTAATAGTGTAATTGTTGCAGATCAATGATATTATCGTGATATGGTTGGATTAACCAAATGATCAGTTATCTCTTGTCGATATTTTCTCAATATATAACAGATTTTTTATAATAAATACAATATTTGAAGCTGCGTCAGAATTTTTTAATTGCCTAGTTTTATTTGTAATAAAGATCGTTTGTGCATCAGATGAATGTAATTAAAATAAAGTTCGAATTCCTGCCAACTGCAGCGGGGTAAGCTATTCCTGCAGAGCGCCGTTAACGTGGCGCTCTACATGATGGTAAGAAGTAGAGCTATACCGGATGCTGGTAGTCCCAGACCTTAAATAGAATCATAAACGCCAACGATTATAGGCCCATCTAAGCAATGGTTGTAGAATTATAATTGACAATTTGCTAGATGGCGTTCCTAATCTTTTAACGGTTCTTTGGTTGTGCAAAGTGAGATATGAAAGTGTCTCATCGCGACTGGTTTATCAAACGGAATTCCATATCGAGATTATAGAAACATAACGCGGCGTTTCAAAGGATTATGTACATACGTGCATAATCTATCGCATTCACCTTTTGTCGAAAGTTTAAAGCAACTTTTTAAACAAAAAATAATTTTCGATGAACTGAACAAAAGTAATCGCAATCATTGGGTATTAAGAAATTTCTTTTAACATTTGTTCAAACAGCTACGTGATGTAAATCCAGTATATATACATATAAGAATTTCTGATCACGGTGGAAACGATCAATCATTACGCGATGATTATATATAATGATAAGCTGCCATGTGTATCCTAAGAATATTCAATGCCAAGACTCTTAAAGTAGGCGGTTCCATTTGATGTGAATATATATACTCCTCGTTGCAATAAATAACGTTCTGTGCTTCCTAATTACGCTATAATCCAACAGACAGAATTTTCGTACAATGTGTTAAATTAATTCCTTTGACATATATATTAAAAAATTTATCAAATATTCTAACAAAATAAAAAAAAAATAAGGACGTCGAGTCTATTTTTTTCGAGTATTTTGTCAAATATTTCTTTATTAATTTTTTGAAAAATCTCTAACTAAATCGAAAAATATAATTGTTTTTAACATAGCTTTTTTCGGTTTCAAATTCAAAAGCGAATTAAACGGAAACAATGATGGCATGCATTTGTTTTCATAGTGGACCTTCATAATCTGGCATCCATAAATCACTTTTAGCTAGTTTAATATGTCTATTGGAATTTAAATTCTTTCGAGAATCTTTGAGATCGTCGCGAGTCGGTATACTATTAAATATCAAAGAAACAATGGTAACCCAATTTCTTAAATTATATAACATTGTGTATTTTTAACTTCCATGTGTCAAGATATAAATCAATTCATTATTGTTGCTAGTTTCCAATAAACGGTGTTATTAATATATATATAATATGAACTTAGTAAATAATAAATTAAATTTGAGAGAAAATTTGATTTTTTTGGAGTTAAAATATTGATTTATTAAATTAACGACATATTGAGTAAGTACATATCGACCTGTAGATAGAAATGATTAAAACACAAATTGGATATAATTTGACATATGAATTTAATAATATAGAAGATTAAAAGCTCGCCCACCCGATGTCGAGCGGCGCGCTTAACCGATTGATAGGGACCGATTGGTGACTTACTGGTCTTGGGAGAACTTTGCCGCGAAAGAGACGGACGAGGAGGGTGGCCGGGAATGAAGGAAAGCTCAGCAGACGCCAACTTAAGTATTTCTGATCGAATTCCAAATGGCCGGTTCGTCGTCCGGTCGGTCGGTCGGGAAGAATTCAAACCATGACGAGCAAATGGACGAATCGTTTGTCGGTTGATTGTTGGGGAAAGGGGGAGGATAAGGAGGAAGAAGAAGAGAATAGGAGAGAAGGCGAAATAAACGTCGGTGAAAACCGCGATACAAAAAGCTGACCGCGACTGGCGTTGGCGCTAGTTAACTGTTCGGGCTAATCGGTCCGCGGGTCGATCGATGAACTCTTCAAATTCGAACCGTCACTTTTCTCCTTTTCGGTGACGTTCATCGGTTCATGACCGAATGACTTGCGTACTGCGTGTAGACTTACAATTAGTGGAGAGAAAGAAACACGATTTTATTCTTTCTTTAACCATAAAATATTCTGCAAGATCATTAATTTAGACTCACTGTGATTCAAGCGGCCACGTTTGATGTCTTGTTAAAGAGGTCGTATTTCTGGGGCATTTCTTCACCTTGTCATTTGATTCATGTATCAAACATCGTTGTTTGAATTTTATGTAAATATTCGTTCTTGCTTTGTGGTCCGTATCGTGTTACATTTGAGAATCAAGCAGAAACAATTTGTTTATCGTCACGTCGCGATTATCAACGGCATTATTTAAATCCAATATAAATTCCATAAGTTGTTAATATTTTTAATCGATATTATTATCAATAACATTGTGCGATCGAGCAATAATGCATACTGTATCGACACCCTTGTAATGGAATTGCAAGGGATTTTCTTTGTTCGTTACAACTTTTGTTGTATCATTTGAGGACAGCCATTTGCATAGAAAATAGCGGGACAAAAAAAGCACAATGGATATTATAACGCGAAAAAAATATTACGGAACGTGATTGCATTCGTTATTAATAACACATACATTGTTCACGCTAATTGGATCAATACTTTTTGTTTTTATAATTATTCAATAAAAATTCCGCTGTCAACCACTGTCGTGCATCTAACAAGGTGACGAATACAAATGTTTGTATCGGAACAAAAAAGGAGAATGGCCATTTTGTGTCCCATCGGCTTGTAATGACCGCTACAAAGCGCATCGCGTGCAAGCTAATGAGAGTAATCACTTAATAAAGGCGGTCCGGCATCGCGTGACGCTCTACGCGCATAACCGAGAATCAATATTTGATTTTGAGGTTTCTCCGCGCGTTCCTCTTTTCGTCCTTTATTTTTCTCTTCGCGCACTATTGGACGAACGAGGGGAAAAAGAACTGATACGAATGGCCAGCATTTTATAGAAATCACAATCATTTTACTATTCACCGAGTAATCGAGCGTTTCCTTTTCTTCTATAACGTGCACAATCACGCGAATGCATGAATGGCGGAAAAAGAATCGTGGACGATTGTTTTTATGAACTCCTAGAAAAAATAATTTATATAAATGATGGATTTTAATAATTATTTTTATTGTAGTTTAAAAAGTTAATATCATAGTCTTAAATGTTTAATGGATAGAGGCAAAATAAAAATTATATGTTTTATTCTGATATGTAATATAACATGATTGTTTTTACAAATTCCTGGATCAAAAATAACTCGTATAAATTATATCATCAAATTTTAATTATTTTCATTGCTTAAAACTTGATATTATGAAATTTGATCTTAAAACTTGATCTTAAATCAAACTTGATGGATAGAAGTAAAGCAGAAATTATACAATACTTGTCTGTTTCGTTTTATTTTGATGTGTAATATAACCCGAATGTTATTTACAAATGGAACAAAAATAATTTGTATAAATTATACTATTAAATTTTAATAATTATTTTCATTGCGTTTAAAAGTTGATATCATGATCTCAAACTTGATGGATGGAGAGGCAAAATTATACTTGCCTATCTTGTTCTACTTTAACATATATAACATAACTGCTCCATTAATAGTAGAGTCGCTGAAACGTTTTACAACCCATTGTCCCCGTTGTTCCAAGAAATCGGACGCGCATCGTTGCCCTGACTTTTTCCAATTCTATATTCTGGCGGTCGACTCTCTTATTTGTACGCGGTTTTTATTCACAGCGATGAGATCTGGTAACGATCAGTTCCCACATGATGGAATTAGCATCGTGGCGTCATCAGTCACTCGTTTTGACACACCGAAAATAAATAGTCCGACCATGCGAAGCGAGAGAGGCAGGGAGAAAAAAAAGAGGTAACAGGACTCGCAGTTTTCTCATCCCGTCGATCTCTCATTGCAATCGGATTTTTGCTAGCTCTGTGATACGTACGACGAATGCTCATGAAAGCCCATACGGTGTGATGCGCGGATCGCGCGGTGCGAATTTTCCACGCGTGATCGCGCCTCTCCATCGATCAAATTCGGCGACGCTCAAGGAAACGGCGAGAGCAGCGTTGGCCGAGTTGGTTTCGAGTGGTTGCGATCGAGTCCAGAAATCCATTTGTCATCTTGTGCGTCAGGGGCCCGAGACACGATCATTCGCTTCCGAGAGGAGACGGATTTTTTTTATGGAAAGGTCGCGAGACCCTCGCTGCGACGAATTTCTACGTTTCTCTTCGAAAACGGGTTTTAATCGATGATTTTTTTCTATCATGGAATCGATGAGAACAGAAAAACAGAAATAGGGTGTTCGATCGACGAATTGTCAAGGTGTTTCAGCACTTTTGAAAAACGGCAAGAAATTCAAATTTTAATCAAATAAAATTTCAAATTCATAAAAATCAAATTCCGTAAGGACTAATGTGATTGGAAATGTAAGAGCCATTTAGGTTTTTAAATCTATATTTCAACCATGTATTCGTATGAAAAAAGAAATTATGTAATATCAACGGAAATATGTGCATCGTTGAACGATTGCTAAGAAGAAAAGCATAAACGTGGCCGCAAACAATAGTAAGAAAGGGGTAGTATAGGGAAAAAGGGACTCGAATGGGGAACGGGTACCAGGTGAAAATCAAATTTTCATCCAACCGGTCCGTACAAAATTCTAATTTGACGTCTGAAACTGACGACTGAAGGGGTAAAAGTGCGAGAAGGGGTGATTATTTCACCCCTTGGGAAAAGATTTTTACGTATAATGCGCGTACCCGAAGCAACGTGCGTCGCGGGCGAAAGGGTGAGGCCTTTACCGCGGCGCAGAGGGGTGAAATCGTAGAAAATGATAAACAGGATGAATCTTATTCAAATAGAGAGACAAGATCCTGGATTTAAGTGAGGAACCCCCTAGGTATCCATCGGGTGCCTGGCTAGAACCGCGGGCATATACCTGAGTCCTGGGAAAAAGGTACGGGACTTTCAACTTTTCTAGCGTTTTTTTACGAAGCATCAAAGGCTCAAATAAAGTGGCGGGATTTAAATAAAGAAGAGAATTCTATCGCTAAAAAGCCCACCCGTTGTCTCCCTCGCGTGGCAAAAAACAAACGTAAATAAAACGAGGAATATAATACAGCAGAATATTCGTGAATTTAAAATCTTCTGTAAAATATCATTGCATTTCATAAGAAGATTAAACAATGCAAACGTAAATTTTTAAAACACTATAGGAACAAAAATAAAGTCCATTTTACATTTTTTTTACGCTATTTTTTGCATGTTTTAAATTAAATGTTTAATTTAACATTGCTTATTATAATAATAGAATATTTTAAGCAATGGAAAGGTTTTGCTTAAATATCTATATATATAATATTTAGATACTTAAGCAAAACATTTAATTTAATCTAAGAAATTTAGCTAGATAGTTACAGATTTGAAAATAATTTTGTTGGTTTATCAAAATAATTATAAAGGTCGCTCAAGTTGATTCCTAGAAAATCAACATTTTTTTGCAGTGTTGTTTATTATGCTTGAGTTTACTACATAAATATTTTGATATTCCAATAAAATTATTTTCAGATCTGCAACTATATCTACCTAAATTTCTAGATATTTAAATCAACAACTCGTTTTTTCCTTGAGCAATCGTTACAATCCTGATATTCTTTGTCGTTTGTATAAACTTGATCAACAATACCAGCGCGAAACCGACACCGAGGCAGGATCAGCGACTGTTCGCAGACAGTATCAAGATCTAGCGTCAAACTCGATCAAAAGCCGTGAGCTCGTAAACCAGACTCTGGCCCGAGATAGCGCTCACCGATCAGAGCGAGAGAAAAAGAGAAAGAAATTAAGTTAAGAGAGAGACATATCACATCAGCCGCGAAGGAGGGAGAAATGAGGAACGGTGACGCGATCCGAAAATCTCTAGAGAAAATACAGCTGGTATTTTCTGGTAGTCAGGTAACGGCGGGGTTCCGTCATTCTGGAAGAAGTTGGCGTCGCGGGAGGAAGAAAGGAGAATAGGCGAACGGGGAGTGGGGAATAAAAAAGGGGGGAGAGCACGAGATGTCATCTCGCACAATTTTTTTTCTGTTGTAATCGCAAAGATCGCTCGCCATTCAAGGGTTGCATGCTGCTTCAAAGGGTTCTTACGTACTGGAAGGGTACGATGTCCCTTCCCTCTCGCCGTTGGCTCGCTTACTTTTTCGTTCCTTCTCGCTACCTGCCTAACTGTTTTCGGTTCTCGGGTTACTAAAGACGCGGAAATCCAGAAATCGCGAAGGGCCCAGGACCAGAAGAGCGAGACGAGAGACCCTTTTCGTGGGGTTGCTTAGGGATCGTGAATGGTCTCGCGGAAAGAACCACCTCCTTGTCCTTCCTCGCGACGGTCCTACTTCGTCAAGATCCCTTGCTCCGCGTGTTGCGACTCCTCTCTTCTCCTCCACGAATGTACCGGGGTCCTTAACCCCTTTCTTCTATCAGCTGCCGCACGTAACAGCTGTACACCCTGCCATGGTCTTAAAACCTGTGTTTCTAAGCATGATTGTGCGTGGGTATGTAACCGTTGTAGTTCTCGTAGCGTATCGCGTCATTGATATCGTGCACGTTTGTTAACATCGTAATTTTATTTGACTAATTATGTGATTTCTATTTTATATATATATATATATATATCATATATTTTTTGTTTAAATGAAATGAAAGATAGTGATTCTACATAATTTTATGTTTAATTTAATATTTCCAAATATTTACTTGTTTAGAACTTATGATTGTGATTAATTCGGCTAATTTTTCTGATAACATTGTATGCTAAATTTAAGATAAAATGTTCTTATATTTTAGAAATATTCAGTTGATCGCAGTAAATTTATATCGTAACATTCGATTTTACTTAGTATTTTATTAAGTCGTTAATTTTAATTGATACGATTATTTGTTGTTATTATTTCAGATATAAACATGGATGCATATTTGATAATTGCGGTCCGAGATTCGGGCTAAACAGGATTGGCTCGAAGGTAAATATTTATTTTAATATGTTATATGATGATAATAAAATTTTAGAATTTTAAATATATTCTTTAAAATTATTATAACTGTATTATACACAATCTCTAAATTATGTATAAATAATTACAATTTTAACACATTTTTACAAGTTTAATATATTAAAAATTAGGTATATGTGTATATATAATATGTTTATGAAACTTAAATTTCGTTAACAACATTATATTTTTGTTATAGATCCGAATGCGAAAATGAGGCCGATCCTGAGTGAGCTGTATGAGTGAGTAAAATTTAGGGTACGGGTGATGGTTTTTTCTCGCCGAAATCGTTATTTGAAATCAGTGCGATTAGTATGTAGATTTAGTATGTAGATTTTTGTATATTTTTAAAGAGGAAACAAAAAAATTAGAAAATCTTTCTTAAAAAACAAAATTATTTTCCAGAATTGGATAGCTTACTTAAAAAATTAGAAGTTAAGTTAAAAAGTTAAAAAGTTAAATAATTTTAATTTAATTTAGTTACATTTTAAACTTAACTTTTAATTTAATTTAGTTACATTTTGTTAGTAACTATTAACTTTTAATTGAACTTTTTTAAAATTAACCATTTCGATTCGTTTTCAACAGCTTTCGAAGAAAAATATCCGATAAAAATTTCGTAAGACTGAAATCCTGAAGAGATGAAACAAATTTAACTTTTAACTTTTTACTTACTTTTTTTTATTAACTTTCAATTCAATTAATTTTATTATGGGATAACTGATATCTTAGTTAAGTTAAATTTTTAAGATTAACTTTAACTTAAAGTTTAAAAAAACAGTTAACTTACCCAACTCTGTTATCTCCAAATAATACTATAATAGTAACATTTATAATTGAACTATTTTATTGAAATACTTTTTCCGACTTTATTTATAATAAATTATGTAATTATAATTCCATGAATAATTTGATTAATAGCATGGAATCAATTTTTCTTACATATACTTTTTATTTAAATAAAAAATATTTTTTATAATTTATAAAAGTTATAATACGTACAAAATTTTTTTTAATAAACAATAACAATTAATAGAAATTTATCTTGCTTTCTGAAAACTTTCAAATTTTGTTTTACGTTAAATACTCAATAATAATTAGCAAGTTCGTGAATTATTATATATTAAAATATGTAAATGTGTTAAATTTGTAATTCCTTGAATTTTGCATCATGAATGTATTATGTGAGACATTATCGATATGGGATAATGTAAGGACATTTCTGAACCACTTTCGGGTGCAATTGTGAACATAATTACAGCGGAAAATGCGTCGGTGGACATCGAGAGTGAAATATGGTAAGTACTTCATTTTAATTTAATTAATCGGTTTTCGGCTACACTTTTTCAGCGATTGTACAATTTGTATATTATTATTATTTTTATTATTTTATATTTGTAAAATTAAAATTCTGTAATTTTTTTATAAAATATGGAAATTGTATTTTAATTAATTTAATTGCATATTATTAAATTTGTTTAATAATAGTTTATATATATAAGTTTACATACGAAATGAATGAAATGTAGTGTAGCCGATAATAGCCGATTATAAACACTGCATGTGCAAATTGCAAATTTATAATAATCGCACTGATTTCTAAAGGAAATATAGACAGTTGTATATATTAAACGATATTAAACTAACAGTTTTATATTTCACGCGTCGCGTCGCGAATTTTTGTTTGTAGTTGATATAAAATAATTTTATACATAAGAAAAGGTAGTATACAAGAAGGGCAAAGAGCCAATAACGTATAAAAGAATTTTAATTTAAATAAACAAAATTAATACAAAACATTAATGTTTTTATTGTAATTTGTAATGCAAGAATAATTAAATATCACAAACTATAACTTGTGCTGTGGTTCTTTATGCTCTTTTTTTCATATTTTTGAAATTATAACCACAAATATTTTTTACGTTTTTTAATAGAAAACAATTATAATAAACAAACGTTTCAACTCCAATCGAGTCATTTTCAATGTAATCTTAAAATAATATAAACATCGTTCTAAATTAAAAATCTGTACATAGTCTTACAATATTATTATTTACACTTCCTTAATATCAAATTTTTCATTCTGTGTAATACGCTGCGTGTCATTTTTATCAAGAATTAACAAAGTCATAAGAATATTCTGGAAAAGTAAGTGAACAAAAAGAATTAATATTAATTACATAAAAATTAGTAATATGATAATGTACTTTAGTAAATATGTTAAGATAATCCAATAATACACAACGAGAAAAAAACATGTAGATTGTTCATTTCATGTACAATATAATAGTCATTTTATTTAATAAGTTATTATAAGCAAATTTGCAAAGGTAACAAGCATCTGACTTGCACGATGTCAAATAACGAAATGTCAAGCAGAAAAACATTATCGAGAACGAAAAACGGCAAAATAGGGGAGAAAAAAGGAGAAAAGATATTAGGAAGGAGAAAGAGAATGTATAATGTCAGAATACAATTCCAACAAAGACTCCGTATCATTTTGTCTATTTATTCCATGTTTCTGTTTTTTAATATGGACCATTTCAGATATCAACCTTTTATTATATGAAGGCTCTACATCTAATATATCCACTTTATTCCATTTAAAGTTATGATTCTCCTCAATACGAGAAGAACAGTACATCTAGAACAGAAATCGGCACTACTCGAATAAAAACTAATTTTACAATTCTTTTCTATTGAAACAGCTATTAATATTTATTGAAAATTTATAATAATGATAGTTCTGAAAAAGAATAAAATATAAAAAATTATAAAAATATATATAATTAATAGATTAAGTATTATAGCTCGGTGGAGATAAATTCATACAATCAATTAATGCCTATTCGAGCAAACACTGGGTGACAATGTACAAATAATTTATTCAAATAAACATATCAAACACGCAAACATTTCGATCCTGATTTGAATTCTTATCAATGCTCCAAAATTAATGACAATATGCAGTCATCCAAAGATTAGTAACAAGATGTCATTATACTTTTTGGTATAATGATCATCGCAACGTTATAAAACTATTCATACATTGAACGTCAAGACTCTTCGTCGATAAGAATTATAAGACGATATTATTCATCATAATTTTACAAATTTAAAATACTTCAAGCATTGTGTTTCTAGCTTAACTATACATTAGAAATTCTACAATCTAAGATCACTGCGTTCAGCACAAAAAGCAACTGTATAACTGTAAAATTCTTTAATATAACTTTAATGATTTGCATTTAGATCCTGTGAGAAATTAAGAAAAAGACCAATCATGTTATAGAATTTTGTAACAGCAAAGTTGCTTTTTTTCTACGGAATGGAATCAATCGACAATCACATATAATTATGTCTATGCTGAGGAAATATATCTGAAAAATGCATCTGAAAATCAATTCATATGCTGTGTTTTTTTATCTAGATATAGATACAAATACTCGAATGTACCTCAGATATAGATTAGATACACAAAATGTACCTTTATACATGTATCTAGATCATGTATCTATTTTATGACATTTTTAATATTTATGAAACGTTTAATAAAAATTTAAATATACGTGTATATGTTAAGTTGTGTTATGAGAAAATATGATATATGGTTTCTTGTCTTATGAGAGAAACTTTACGATTATTTATTCGATAGATATATATTAATATCAGATATTTTGCATATAACATTTCGCGTCTTCTCTTCCATCGCATTTGAAAAATCTTAAGTCACGGTTCTACGCCTCCACGACAGTCTCCCGTCCAAAACGTGACTCGCGTGAAATTCTTAAGATCTTACGACGCGCGACAAAAAAATCCTGTTTCGGGGATCGTCGATCGGCTTAGCGTCGTCTATGGAACAAGCGAGCGTGAAAGGAACTGCTTTCAAAGGAGGAGTCATCGTAAAAATAGATTCAGATAATAGAAAGTACCGAATGCGTACGCGTGTCAGACTGAAGGGGGAATAAAGTACGAATCATGTAAGAATTCATAAACGATACGAGTCGTTCGAAAGTGTACCATAAGGCGGGCTTAGATTACATCAGCGTGTTCAGTTCTGCATTAAAAAAAGTTTTTTAAAGAAAAATAGGGGAGAGAATTATCTTTCGCAGTATCGTAAATTTATTATACTATTCTTGACACAGTTTGATTTTAATTGCATGTGTTAATTTTGAACTTTTTACTTTACTTTTTTATTGATGAAGTCAGTCTCCCGCAGAACGTGGTTTGTCATTGTATCAGTTCAGGCAGTGTATGCTAAAAACACTTTTATCCTCCCAGAGTGTAATTCCCAGAGGCTTTTGGAGAGCAAAACCCGCGATGAGATAGCGTCTCCTTGAGAAACAGCAGACTTCGAAGATCTCGTGCCCTCTATTAGATCTCTTCGACCATTCTCGAGACACAAACGCGCACATGGCCCCTCATTCGGGAGATTCGGCCCAACTTATCGGACGTCCTGTAATTTTAGAATTACAAATATGTCGATTACAGTTCATTGAACCCAATCTGTGCTTTCTAGAGAGAAATTTTTGCAGAGAAACGTACGAATGTATTTTTCTACATTTACTCTTTCGACTGCTGAATAATAGAATAATTGCTAGAACAAATTAAGATTTAATTTTCTTTTGAAATAATATTTAATTATAAATTTTTGCGATTGCAATATTTCTTATTAACAGTTATTTTTGTGCTTTATTTTCAACGGTATATCACTTAAGTTACAATTAGTAATTACGGATTATTCAGTTCAATAAGAAATATTGTCAAAAGTTTGATAATTTAATAATGACGACGACTGGCTTGTATAATTCAACAATAATTAGGAGAGGCCAACTATTAAACGATAATATATTAATATTAAAATAAAACAAATTTATATATTATAATAGAAAAAGTTCTATAAATGATAAATATAATTACTTGTATTTAGAATTATTTTTATAAAAATATTGATAATTATATTCAGTATTTACAATAACATGAACTATTTAAACAGTTTATAAAATAAATTACTTAATATAATAATTATATTAATGTAATTATATTATAATTAAATTATGTAATATTATATAATTATATTGTAATTTCTTTTTTAAACAATTTTATGTAAAACACATAATGTTTTACATTAACACATAATTTTATTTTAAATAACTTACATCATATAGCTTGTTATTGGCCGTCGACTTCTCCTCTCTTTCTTTCTAATTACTTTAGACAAATTAATTCCAAAATGGAGACACATAATTTTCTCAGCTTTCACACGAACTGACAAACTCAAGGGTGTCTTTTCTTGTCGACTTTTTTTTGCGTTGTCTCTCGCACTCTTGGAAACATGCGAGCGGCGTTACAGGTTATGGGAAGTAGGGTAATTCTGAAGAGTGGGTTTGGAGGCGACGACCCTCGTAATTTAATGCACAAGTTGCACTCGGAACACTTAAGTAAATCTCGCTTCCGTCAAGCGAGGAGATTCGGTTTCGGTAATTTGCGCCGGAACTTCCGCGATCCGGGCAAATATGACTCCCCAGAACGATCGACCAGAAAAAAAAAGAAAAAAAATGCCGAGGGTAAATCCTCCAGTAAATCTTGGAACACCTTAACGATCTGCGCAACGATTAATCATTCTCGCCTTTATACATCACTGTGCACTGATCAACCGATTTTTCTTTCAAGACCTCTCCGTTTTTCGTATTCCTCGATAATTTTTTCTTTCCTCGTCACACCCTCCTTTCCTCTATCGCAATACTATTTGCTGGCGAGCATCGTGAAGGGGTTTCTCTCGGTCGGATTCATCGATCAACCGATGTTAGTGAAAGAGTTTCACGACGGCGTGAAAATCTTAATGATCGAATGGTACGAGAATCTTTTTAATAATTCCTTTTTTTCGTGCGTTTCTTCTGAAAGACGTATGGATCTATGAAATTCTTCCAAGGCAACAGACGTTAAAGCAGGTGTTACGCGAGAAGTCAGTTACTCGAAAAGATGAATTTTCAATGAAATTAATTATTATAAATTAATTATTGAAAAGTTCTTCACAAGTTACATAAATTTTAAGAAAATATATAATTATTTCTTTTAAGAATTTATTGTATCGTCCTACTTTTATTGAGATAACTCAATTAGGTCAGTTAATCTTATCATACATTTATTTAATTTTGTTTTCCAAATATACGTATACATGGACGTTAATCGACTCACTATAAAACGTTACCTGATGTCACTAAATGACACGGCTGTCTCATATTTCTCCTACGTGCACACCCTCCAAAAAGCGGGGGAAAAAGTACCAGGGTTAGAACACGACTAGGAAAAGAACTTTTTATCGCGCCGGAAGTCCTCCTGATCCAACTAACTCTCGAAGGATGACGATTCGTCCGTAACCCTTCTTAGATCTTTTTTCTTTTCTCAAATACGTTCCACATTGTCGTGGGAACATCAGGGAAAGACGCGAGTGCAAGCGTTTTAAGCGAGGGACCCAATGGTAAACCGCTATATTTAAATTTCATCTCTGACGAGGAAAGCTAAAAATGATAAAAGTAGGTACCTTATGGTACAGGATGGAAACAGGATTTTGCCCTTCACTATGTTATAATTACTGTTGGGATAAAAATGTCTTAATTTGGATAAATCAGGTAATAGTTAATTGATAAATTCAAGACTGATACTAATACATATATTACAGACAAGGAGAAGCTACAGTGATTTTTATCAATTGGACAGACTTATTTAATCGAACGCAAATTGGATGATCGCATTTTTTTCGAGAACGAATTCTATACAGGGGGGAGGGGGGAGGGGGGAGGAATATTTTCGCCGATCACATAGAACGATAAAGAAACGCTGGTGTTTTTGTGGGCAGATTTCGTGATTAGAGAAAGCTTGAAATCCGATAAGATAAAAAAAATCCGTGAAAAGTAACAGAAACTGGTATTTCATGTCGTGGTCTTCAGACAGTCAAGAATTATCATTTTTGCCTTTTGTATATTTTATCGAACATTAATTTGTCAGGTATGATGGTGAAAATCTGTATTAAAATTATTTCTCTTTTTCTATTTTGTATATCCATCTAACAGAAAGAAAAATGTGAGTGAAGAATATTTGAAATCGTGATATGGAATAACGATAAGGCTTCCGCAAAAGAAATCGATCGCTCGATGGCGCGACGAGGATAATCAAAGTACCGATCTATCGTTGTCCGCATGTATCCTACGCGAGAACCTTGGGGAAAGCCACAGCTGCATCCTCGCACCGCCCCGTAAAGAAGGTAAGGGACAAACGTATAGTATGATCTAACAGGTCGTACCACTGTGGCTTTGTGCGAATCGCGCAATCTTGATCCACGGATATTCGCATAGTTCTCTTTGCACATTGGCAAACTGCCAGTCGATAAGAACTTGTCATGTTGCTGTTTTAAGCTTCTCTTTTCATCTTCGTGTCGTCTCTCTCTTCTAATTATATTAAAATGATATATTTCATCATTTATATAATTTGATTTTATTAAACTTTAATATATATTATAATTACATTAAACTTTTATCAGTTTAATGTAATACGTCGATTTCTGTCCAATTCTCTTAAAATTTTTAATAATAGTTAATAATTAAATTTAATTTTAATATATAGTTAGTATATAATTTTTAAGTATAGACTTTAGACAAGAATTTGAATTTATTTCGCATATATTTTATTGCTTGTTACGTAGTTTTGCCGAAGAAACATATTGTAATATTTACTTGGGAAGTTAAAGCTAAATAATCGTGTTGAATAATCGCATCTACTAAAGTAATCAATAATAATGGACTTTATCAGTTATTTGTGCGTTTCGATCGCGCTTTGGCGAATTCACGATCGATCCAATGAAGGCCGTACGACCGAGGTTGACCACCACTGCGGGCATTCAGCGATTCAGGGTCTGTTGGGCCCTTCTACGATAATTACACGGTACGAGCTGCGAGTCGGCCCAGGAATATATGTTCGATCGGCCGGTTTTTGAATTATTTGAAAAGAGACAGACCCTGGTATAACCGCGATATTATGGTATCGCGATTCCTCCTCCTCAGACCTTCGATCCCTTTTCTTTTTTCTTCCTTTATTTTTTCTTATTTTAGCGGATCGCCCGCCTCTTCTTTCTTTCCGTCCTCCTGTTTCGTTGGGCGGATTAGAAAATCACAAAATAAATCGAATAAGCACAATTCACAGAAAAATCAAGAATGTAATAGATGACCATTCTCTTCCGAAAAATCAAGAGACTTCTAGCACGAATCTGATAGACAAGGTTACTGCAGTTAAAGGATGTCAAGAGCAAAAGCTTAGTTACAGATACTTCATCAATTTTATAGGAAGATGTAATAGATATTAGAAATACATGTCATTGATTTATAGAGCGGCCGATTAGATTAGATAGTGAGATCACTGATATCAGAAAATAAAATTTCGTAAGTGACTATATCTTCTAGGCTGATACTTTGTAATGTTTATTACGCGAAAACAGCAGAAAATGATAAAGAGATTATATGATGTACGAAGTAGTTAATTATAATTATAGTATAAGCATACGATATTATCACAATCGTTACTAGCTTTTTATTTTGGCTATCGTTTGTTATTTCGCCGTTAAAAACGATGACTTAATGATGATATTCTATTTAAAGACATTGAAATTATCTGATCGTATCATAACGATATTATATTTTCAGATTTTGCGAGTATTTTCTGTTACTTGCGTATTTTCTTTTAACACGCAGAATAGCAGCAATTGTAAAATAATTCTTTTAATTTTATGTTATTAGGCAAAAAGTGTAGCCACATCGTAATTCTTGTCGCTATAATCCGATATAATTCAAAATAAACGTATGGTCGTTTGGCTTGCAATTAGCTAATCTCCGATCTCGATCACGAAGAAGACTGAAATGCGATTTCGGGCCGCGATCGATTTTAACCCACCGTGCGTTATTACGTGCCCCAGAAAAACAATAGCTGCGAAACGAAACTACATCCGCTCGCGGTTGCGGATGTTATAATTTTGAATTGGCATAATTTTCTGCTGTTAAAGGGAGGCCGGTGCTCGGCTTTTCGATGATGCGTATTTCGATGATACGAGGAAAGATATAAAAGAATGATCGATAGATGTCTAAGTTGTGTAGAAAATTCCGAATGAATCTCTATAAAATGAATGAATAAATAAATAAATATATGCAGAATCATATTAAAACATCTGAACTTGACTTTATGATGTAATACGTTTTTAATATTAAATTTAAATTTTGTTTTGTTTTAAGATTTATAAGTTACGATTATGAGTTAGGATCATATGTAATATTTTGCTGAAGAGGATTCCAAAGAGAACCGAAATATTCAAAACAAAGAAGATATTGTGTAATAAGTAATTAAGGTTTTATAATTTAATCGTTGAGAAAGAGAGAGCACTTCCGTCTGCTTTTTGATTCTCATTAGTCTTAAATTTTTTTACTGTTTATTTTTCTTTTTAAGATGTATCGTATGATATTATATTTTTCTTGTAATTTTTCATATATAGAAAAAATAGTTTTGCTGAAATGTTTAAAAATTTAATTAAGTACACACATGAAAATAATTTTATTGGGCCATCAAAATAATTATATAAAACGCTCAAACTGATTGCTAGAATATCAAACTTTTTGCAATATTGCAAAAGTCCTTATTGCAATAATATCCATTTTGCTTGAGCAATCTACATAACATTTTAATTATATAGTTCAATAAAATTATTTGTTGATTTATATATAAAATTTTAATACCTCTGTAATGTTTTTATATTTCATAATGTTTTAATACATCGAAAAAACCATTCGGTGTACAGAAAAAGTGTATGGAGAATGTCAAAAGTTGTAGTTAGACAATGAAATCTTTAGCATATCGAGAAAACAAGAGGAAATACGCCGTGCATGTATTAATCAAATTACTTGCTCGTTTTGTAAATTCTTTATCGAAACGTGGGCGCGCTCGTGCTTTCATTGTGTTGTAGAAAAAAAATTATCGAAGTATAGACGCGCGCATACAGATAATGAAACGAAAGAAGGGAAGTAATAAACGAGTGATAGAATAAGAGAGAAAGATGAGACTGGAGAGAAAGAAAGGTCCGCGAGAGAGAAGAGACAAGATATCGGCATTGGCAAAAGGCATAGGCGCTGGGGCGGCGGAGATCGCAACAAATGACTGTGTTTAAACTTGAACGTGACAAAATTTAAAAATCTCGCCTGAGAGGTGCGGGGTAAGCCCGGCGTGCCTCCAGGATCAGATTTACAGAGGAGACGGAAGGGGGTGAAAGCGGAAAGAGGACATCGGCCGGGGTGGCGGAGGATAAAGGGTCCCGTCTTGATCCCGCTCTCACTCTTCCTCTCCCGCCTATTCCTGCACTCGCGTTTTACTCCGCTCTCTGTGTTTTCTCGTCTCTTTTGCTCTCATTCCTGTGCACGTGTTTGCACCGCGATACGAATTGTTTTGCTCTCGTTTACGCGAAATTGGCTGTAATTGCGTACGCGCGAGAGACGGTCGGCGCGACGGGATGGAGGGGATCGGCCCAAAGCGCATTTTACAAATGTCGAGGCAGTGTTTAAGCTATCCTCTTCCATTTCTGGTCCCGTGTTCACGCTCGTGTTGCGTGAATGAATCTCCGGGAATATTTCGACCGTGTCGATGCATGGCTAATGTCTCTCGCTGCGACGTATAAATCGCTTTCGCGCTATAATCAAAAGCGATATTTTCAGAGACTGTAATGTCTTTTTTATTGATTTTTTAAAATTGATGTCAATCAATTTGTCTACATGTGTCGTATTTTATTAAAAAGAATTTAAATTTTAATTTCCAAATAAGTTACTTGTTCATTTAACCCTTAATACGATGATTTTTCCAATTCTTTGCACACAATAGATCATATTCCAGGTTAATTTTCATCACTTTTACAAATATACAAAAATTATTGAGTAATTTTTACATATTTTAACATCTTTAGAAAGTATTTGTAGGATTGTTTATTTAAAAAATTGTACATAAATGTTATAACTAATCACTTGGTGCTTCTAGTATTTTAGAAAAAAGAGAAGCTGTTTTGCTCTGAAGTACTTAAAAATTTAGTTAAATACAAACTTGAAAATAATTGTATTGGATTACCTAAATAATTATATAGACTGCTAGAATGTCAAAATTTTTTGCAGCATTATCATCATGTTTGAGTATCGCCACATAATTATTTTGATGACTGATATGTCATCACATCAACCGATGTGATTAGTTATAACATTTATGTATATCATGTTGACATTATCATCATATTTGAGTATCACCAACATAATTATTTTAAAATGTGTATCTAAATTTTTAAATATTTCAACAAAATCATTCTTTTCGTGCAATTACGTGTACTAAGAGTTAAATATGAGCAATTTTCTTCTTTTGTATTTGTGTGACACAGGTCCATAAAGTAACTGGAAAAAAGAGATTGGTCGCGTTAATTGGTATTGAAAATGAACAAATTACAATTTTTTGGATGATTATGATTTTGATTGAGATAACCAGAATTTTAACTGATATGATTACAATCTTCTGATTCGTTTATTTTCAACCAAAAATTTTTCTCAATGTAGATGTCAGTTTCCTTGAATCGCGAAGCACATACCGAAAGATTTACAGCAGAAAAATACCCATAGTTCATATGGAAGTCTCTGCGCCGACGAAATGCCACAGCTAAGCAATTAATCATATTTCGAAAATCATTCCGGCCGTGCGGAGCTGGAGATCTGGCCGGAAAGATAGAGTCTCGAGAACGCCTCGAAACTCCAGAGTCATAGGGAGCCACTATACAAGCGCGGGGTGCTTGACCGAACCAAACTCTTTCTCTTCGACAACTTTTTTTTCCGTCAATACATTCCGCTCCTACGGTGCAAGGGGGAGAAAAATTCGATTCAAACCCTTTCGTTAAAGTCGACGGGCCATCGGCGTGCAGTTGTAAATTTTCTGTCGTTCAAACGATAAATTTCTTTGTCAGAGAGAAATAGGGTACAAGAGTAGGATTTTCTATATATATAAAAATCTAATTATATTTTTAATTATTTTGAAACAATATTGTATTATTAGAATAAATTTCTTTTTTATTACTATGGTAATACATATCATAAATACATATTTTAAAAGATAATGTTAATAATATATATATATATATATGTATATATATAAATAATACATAGATGAATATTTTTGGTATCCAGAGATGTTCCACAATTCGCGAATGAAGTCAATTACTTTTAGTGCGGACCGGACGCGAAACATGAGAAGATGATACGAGTAATAAGAACAACGATCGAAAGAGAGAAAAGGGGAACATTGGGAAGAAGAGGTAGCGGGTAAGGGAGACGGGAGGAAGAAAGAAAGAGGGACTTTCTGTTGTGCGTGATGTATTAGTTTTAAGGCATATGGAGAGCCGCGCGCTCTCGGCCTCGTAGCCATTACAATGCGTCGAGCTCTCGAGTTCGAGATATCTCGAATCGGAGCGCGTTCGATTCATTTAAGAGATAACATCTTTCGTTCGAAATATGAATATTATATTATAAGCGCGGTCGATGCTGGTTTCTCTCTTCTCCACCTCCCTCCCTATTCTTCACCGCGAGTCCCCATCCCCTTTCTTCCTCTCCCTCGCGTGTCTTTATAAGTCTTTTGCTCCAGTCTGCTCGAACCGCTGCCATCTTCATCTTATTTTTTCTTTCTTTTCATCTTTCATGCTGCCAAAGCGAATGCCTGCATTATAAGAAGTATTGGGCTTCTCGCTATTCCCTCCAAATCTAACGATCTTCACGAACGGCCAAGTAATCGATCGACAGGAGAAAAGAGTGCGGGAGCAATCCGATGTTTAACTCTTTCATTCCCTCGTAAGCGTGGATGTACATGGCGAAATAATACCTATTATTCTGATGTTTGTGAAGTTCTTTTTGTTTTAATATTAGTCCCTTTTGATAGTCAGAAAAAATGTACATAATATATAGCAATAAATTACATATTTAAAGATTTGTAAATAATAATTATTAAGAAGCAAGGAAAAATATGTCAAATAAGATAGAAAATAATATTAATTTTAAAACAATGTTCATTATTTCATTCACATTTCTTCGTTGCTGGAATAAGAAAACACTTTAACAGAAAACACTTTACAGCTGTTCCCAGATTAATAATCATTGTGAAAAATTGGTGATCAAAGAAAACATTTACATAGCATATAGTAATAAATTAAGCACTTATAAAATAAAGAACTGATTGAATAGTAATTTAATTGTAAGATTTCATTGGCAACGTTTAATAATCATCGCGAAAAATTTGTCGACGTCTACCATTCGACGATGGTTGTCGAAGAAAATTATGACAAGGATAAACGTTATGATATAACAAGATAATGGATACAAGTTCGCGTGTATCAGTCGTGTATCGGCGCGGACGGCGAAAAACGGCGCAAGAAGCGCATCGCGCTCAAGGCGCAAAGTGCCTAGAGAGAGAATCGCTGTAGACGAGATAATAATAATAGACGATCCTGTATTACAAACTATAAACGTCAGGCCGAGTGCGTCTCGATATTTTATTTTCCGCGGGGGTCGCGCGTGTGCGAGCGCAAGAAGAACCCCGACTTACGGTCCTGACTTTATTTTAAACGTAATGACTTTACCGCAGGCCTTTAAACGACATTCTGATCGTGCGCGTATTCCTTCTTATTGTTGCAAGAAGAGGCAGAGAAAGGAAAGGGGAACGAAAGACAGAGGGAATGTTCCGCCGTAACTTCAACAGTCGAGTCGCGCCGCGTTGAGGCACGAAGAGGGGGGCTGAAAGTAGGCGGACGAGTTATTAGAATTTAGATTGAAAATTAGAGATTCTATATTTTCGAACACCCGCTTCATACCATATCCGAAGCGCGATTGTAACGTAAATGTTTCTTATTATTGCGTTTTAAATGTCATCGATGATTTTTCGTATGTTTTCCTGATTTCCAAGTTACGCGAATTTTTCACATAATTATTGTAATACGGAAAAAGGTCAAATCATTCAGCCAATGATTAAGTCATATTTGAATTAAATTTAAATTTTTTTCTTTCGCGATTGTTAATAATGTAATTCAATCTTCCGGAGCTGACGATGGGTCTATTGAACTCTCTCAAACAATTTAATTTTCTTTGTGTTAAGTTTATATTTCTCAATATTTAATTCTCAATGTTATAATTTTATACTTAATAATGTAGTTTTATACATGTGTTACATTACATTTATATTGTTGAGCTTGAAATTATATAATATTAATGTAATGTTACTGTTAATTGGTGTTTATTGAATTAATATTTTCGCTGTTTTAATTTTAAACAAGTTTGTCATTGTGGTTTGTTGAAATTAATTAATATCTTTTAATTAACATAAATTAAATGGATTTTACAGATTTAGGTTTAGTAATTATTTTACAGATTTTGGCTTGGTCAGCTCCGAAGAGTTAAGGAGCGAATAAATCTATAGCTCTCGATAAATTTGAATTTATTATTTATTATTAATGCATTCCGCAGGTACGATAATTACTTTTCCTTCACATCCTAGAAATATACGTTGCCTCGAGCTGATCTCGGACTACCAACGACTCGTTCTCGATCTTCCTGCGAGACAGTCGGAACAGTCGAGGGATCGACATATACGCGCGGATAAATTACTCTCGAGGTAAATTCTACGGTCGAGAAAATTTCGCTGGCCAAATCAAATACGCGGCCCGGTAATCATTGGAGCTTTATGGCGGTGTGCGCTTGATCGGATGGTGCGCGCGATTCTCATATTCTCTCTCTATCTTTCTTTCATCGCAGCTATTAGTAGGAACGGAACCCAGGGCCCTATGATCTTCCGCATAGTGTGATTTTACGTATCCGTACAAAGTGCACGATCGCGATTGCACATGTGTCGGTGGGACCAAGCCCGAGTCTCATATGCATTATTTAGCACACGTATGAGTACGCATACGAGTGCAGGAGTGCATGTACTTGTGCGCATACGATGGCAGAGTTCGTATGCGTATTGTCCTCGTATGCGTGGAGCATCATGTATTGGTGGAGCAAGAGCAATGGAGTGATGGAGGGAAACGGGACCGAAAAAGGGTCCGCGGCCGAGACGAGAGATCAGGCCCCTCTCTCACTCTTTCTCTCCTTCTTCCCTACTTGCACCCGCGGCACTCGTTCATTTTTTACTTTCAAAAATCATGACGATGCTCATTTTTCTGACTCGTGAAGAATTCTTCAAACTGACGTGTAACCAAACGTAGCTTTGGGTTTTAGGTGGGCGGGAGATACAGAGGAGCGCGAGGTGGAAGAGGGAACGCCGGGCCCTTCGGGGCCGGAGGCTCGAAATCCTCCACCTATGAGCACGATTACGAAATGTTACTTTCTTCGTCTCTTTCAGCATCCCTCTTCGCTTCATTCCTTGAAACGAGCTTTTGTAGAGTTTCACATTTGTATCCCTTATATCTTTTGTGTACATCGCTATTACACGTTTGTATTATATTATATTATAAAATTGTATTAATGAGTCTATTAATTGAAACTATTAGTAATTAATTGATTAATGATATCGAAAGATTCGAAGGCAAAATTTCATCGTAACCAACATTTTATCTTATTAGTTTTAGTAATGGGAATCTTTGTAAAACAGATAGTTCCTTCAGCATCTCTATCTTTCTCCTTGGTAATTCTTATGGCATTACCGTAGTTATGATTATTTACATTTGTTCCTTTTGTTGCGGCTGTAGAATTGAGAGCGGTACAAGGCCCATTGTCCGATTATTTGAATATCGAACGTATACGGACGGATGGGAATCGATTCGTGGGGCCTAATGGGGATTACACGGGCAATCTGCCTTTGGGAAGGCTTGAAGCCCTTCGTCTTTCTTTCTCCACTATCTTTCTCCCTGCCTATCATTTCTTTGAATCCCTGCGAGAATCCTGCCTATCTGATGAGTGAAAGTTAACAAGTAATTTATGAAATTATTCTACGTGTATTCGTCTTTTTGTTGTAAAAGTGTCGTCTAATATTACTTTAGCATTTGATAATATTTTATGTGCTCTAATTACAAATGTTATCTACTTTGAATGAATGTTACGAATATTATTTATGAATATTTTGATTATCTATTATTTTCTCTGATTTCTCTCTCTCTCTCTCTCTCTCTCTCTCTCCCCCTCCCTCCCCCTCCCCCCTTCTCTCTCTCTTTCTCTATGGAGGAATTAAATTACTTGATGAAATTTCTCATACGAGATGCCTGGACGTCAACAGCAAGCACGAAATATCACTATAATGTGATTAATATAAATTCGCAAGTTAACCTTGGATTTCGGGCACGGCGAGATTCCGTCCGTTCGCGAGTATGAGAAATCACCCTTCGCATTCTCTCCTTTAGAAAAAGCAAGCCTCGTCGAAGCCACCTGACCGTGATGAATCACTTACGTGTCCGGTCTCTGTCCATGCCTCTTCCCCTAAGCGCCCGCTTACTCGCGCGTGATATAAGCGGCGCTATATTTTTCGACGGAAACCGTCGCAAACTTCTCTCATTCGCATATAAATAAAGTATCTCCCGTGATTCTCGCACATATACACGAAGATTAATTATTCCGCGGAAACATGGCGGACTCTGGCGAAATGGTGGATAGAGCCGATAAATAAATAAAAGCCGGTACGCGCTGAATGCCTCGTTATCGCGTTTAAACAATGCTTGCCGAGATGATAAATAACCTGGAACAATGCTGGCTGCGCAGAAGTAGCTCGCAATTACGAGTCAATCAATGCATATTCATATTCGAACGAGCGTTCCTGGAATAGAAAAAACCCTCCCTCGTCTTTTTCTTCATCTTCTGCATTCTCTCTCGTATTCTCCCTGTTTGTGCCGCCGAGTCTGCTGCCCACGCACACTTGCGTATGTTGGGGGAAACATGTGGTGGAAGAAGGTGGAGTGGGCCAGTCGGTGGCCCCCCGGCAGCGGAAGAAAGAAAGAGAAAGCAAGAAAGAAGGAGAGGAAGAAGGGGATGGTAGAGGATTGGAAGGATTGAGAATCGACGAACGATTTGAGAAACGCAACGGAAAGATTCCATAACGTCTCACAAAGAGAGCAAGCCATCAGGAGAAATTAATAAGCGGTCACCACTGCTAGCCATGAAGGCGTAGAAGAGGAAAAGAGAAAATACAGATGGAGGAGAGAACGAAGAACTCGGTGAAGAGGACGAGAAGGAGCAGAAAGCAAGAGAAAACAAGCTCCGCGATGACTTGTGTAATTGAAATTCTGAGTGTTCGCTCTATTTTATGAGTACATTGACAAACATTTTCGATTGTTTTTTCCTTTCTTGACTTTTTAAAATTTATTTTACTTAATATAAATATACACGGAAAACCCTTTTGCTGAAGTATCTAAAAAGTTAGTTAGATACAAATCAGAAAATAATTTTATTGGACCATCAGAATAATTACAATACAAGTATGATGCCTATCTTTGCGGTAAGTAAATTATATATTTATAGAGATAAGACGATAAGATATATCGCGTAGACATATTGTAGTTCGTACTTCCGCACTGAAAAAGATTCAAGTCGAAACATTTGCAATTAACTTTGGTAAGTACATTTCAATGTTTGCGAATTATATCTTGGCTTATGAATATATAATTTGTACATTAATAATCACGAAGGCATTTATTTGTATCAGATTTATTTTCAAAGAATAAATTATTAACATAGTTGATTTTAATTAAAATAAATACAAATCTCAAGCTTGATGAGCAATGCTGCAAAAAGCTTTTCTAGCAACTAGTTTATTCTACATAATTGTTTTGATAGTCCAATCTGTCCAATGAAATTATTTTCAGATCTCTAGCTAAATTTTTAAATGCTTCAGTTAAATTCTTTCGTGTAAGCATACTTGATTTGATGTTACTTGGAAGAAACTATACTCTTCCTATTAAAATATAAGGTAACACGTTGCTTTGAGAGATAAAAGAAATAACAGAGAGCGACGAGTTACGTCGATAAGCCCGTCAATCGTCGTATTTGGAATTTAAGTGGACGAGTATCGGACGGATGAGCGAGATGCGCTGGCGAGGGAGATCGGAGGCTGAAGGGGGTGCCAAGATGGAAGCGAGAGATCCATCGGAACGGACTCGACCAAGCAGTCCGAGGCCTGCGGGGTCCGAGGCATCCTTTAAAATTGGAATAATAATGTTCTTTCATCTCTCTGAACTCGAAACGATGACTCGACGGCTTTCAATATTGTGGGAACAAAAATCGGTTAGGAAGACGTCGGCTGGTTTCTCCTCCCTATTCGTCTTCTTCTTCTTCTTCTTCTTCTTCTTCTTCTTCTGCTCCTTCCTCTTCTTCATCCTCATCTCTTGACGAATAACGAAGCGACAGATAGAGTAGGAAGGAATCTCAGCGCGCGAAGGACGACGTTGCGGAGACCGCGTCAAAGTTGAAAGATAACCGGATAAAAGTCGCTTTTGTTCGAGTTTACAAAGATCGGTTACATGCTTGTATATACGTGTACGAGATGAAGATGAGGAAAAACAAGAAAGGTTATATGGGGGTTGAATAAACTGAGATTCTTCGGGGAACGAAAAATAAATTTGAAATTGGAGAACTGCGTTTGAATTAATCTGTTTATTTTGAAAATGTAAGTCCAGTTTTGAAATATTACAAATTTCAATAGAATTTCGTTCGCTGTATTATTCCTGGATAACTTCCAAATTTAAAGCTTGACTATCCTGAGAATATTTTTTACAACGCGCTTTGTCACCATTACGTCGTAAATAATTGGAATAATCTGAATTATATAGAATCTGATTTGGACTTAATGAGCTGAATTACGATGACATCCTGATAAACTCACGATACAATAAATTATAATAAAGACAACCTTATGAATCATTACAAGCTCGACGTTCGTTCAGCACTGCATAACAGTAATTACACCGGCGAGCACGAGACACAATTAAAAAACAAAACGCAATGGAGTCGCGGACCAGGGAAGGAAAGACGCGATTTATAATTAATAGGAGTGTATGGTTGATGGCGATGAAGGAAGAGACAGAAACGATGAGAGAGAGAGAGAGAGAAACAGAGAGAGAGACAGAGAGAGAGAGAGAAGGGGGGAGGGGACTTCCATACACACAGAAGTGCACCAAAGGAAGACAGAAGAGCGCAGGAAAAAATGACGCGAGTCATCCTACGGACTATTAGATTGAGCTTGATTACGAGTAATTATTCGTGCGGTTCGGTTTCGTATGTCCTTATAACGTCCCGTAACGAGGTCGGCGATCTTTGATCATCGCCTTCGATCAAGATGTATATCGTCAGATACGCGACTACGTGCCGGCCTTAAAGATCGATTATCGAATCCGCGCGTTTCGGTCTTCGCTCCTTTTGGGAAAGGTTGCAATTGATCGCACGCGCGATCAGTACGAATGTCTCGATTGAAAAAACTATCTGTTCTCGTTTTTTTTTCTTTCATGACAGATTTTCTCATTCCCAATCACTGTTCGAACCGATGGTAAATTTGCAAGAAGTGAACGTTTGCGGAAGAAAGATCGGCAATCGCCTTCGGTGATTTCGACATTCCCTCCCCCTCCTCTTCCGCCTAGTCCTCTCTTCATTCGCATATCCCGAGGCGACGCGCGATGAATAACGAACTTCTTTTCCACGCCTCCGAAATGCTGGTGATTAACCATGAAATATCGATTTTTGGATACGAAGAAATTACCAGGCAAGTCCTCGGCGGCAGAAATGGAGCGCGAGGCGATTGTACTCGATACGTACATTTCAGAGGCGCGACGAAACATCAGTTGGAGTATTAATTATATATTGTGCCAATGATAGTTATCAAAAATACCGTAATGAGAAATATTTTGCTGTTGACGTATACTGATATATTTCACTACGATATTCAAAGATAGCTTAATGTTTGTCTTATTCAATAGGAATTCTTTACAGCTCTCGGCTGTCAATGAAAGTTAATTAAATAAAATGTGTAATTTTACCAAATATCTAAATACAGATAGGTAGATAATAGATATATAGATATTATTAGGTGTTGGAATTAATTCGTAGCGTTTTACAAGTGATGGGAAGTACTTTCATTAATGTATTTTTTAATGCTCATGTGAAATAAATAACATTCTTTCATTAAAAACGCTACGAATTAATTCCAACACCTAATATATTACACTTATAAAGAAATAATTAAGAAAAATAGTTTAAAATAAAGATAAATAGATACATAACATATATTACATATATTTATACATACATACATATATATATATATATATAAAACATAAATATAAAAAAAGTCTAAATAACAAAGAAATATAATTACTGATTTATTATTATTACGAAATTATTGAGGTCATATAAAAAAGCAAAAACATTTAATTTTTCAGTAAATGGAAAATTATTAAAACTATTTTTTCATGTATATGATTATATAATATTTTTTTTAATGCAACTGTTAAATATTTTTACATTAAGTGTCTTCTTTATTCATCGAACAATCAAAGAGGAAAGATTTCGAAACGAAACGCGATTTGCTGACGGAGTCGGCAGTTAGTCGGCGAAAAACAGCGCGGTGAGAAACCGATTTGAGAACCAGTCGCGAACAATTAAACGTCGCGAAAGGAGCAAAACGGGAGTAAAGAACACGGAGGAGGAAGAGGAAGAAAAGGAGTGAAGAGCGGGTAGAGAGGAGCCCCGTTTTGTGGGAGAAGTAGAGGAGGAAGAAGAGTCAAACGAAGAAGGGGGAATGAAGGAGTCGAAGAGCGGCCAGTCGAAAGTCCGGGAGGGAGAAAAAAAGGATGAAAATCGCGGTTGTAAAATCCACGCGGGTTGCACCAAACGCAATTAACCGCTAAACCCGAATCCCCATAGGAGCTCGGGATGGCGTATATAGGTGGAGAGCTTGAAGAAGGGAACGTGGTGGCGGGAAGAGGACAGAGGAAAGAATTGTGGATGAGGAAGAAAGAAAGAAGGAAAGAAGAGAAACGGAGAAGAAAGAAGAAAGCGAGATGGATGAAGAGAAAGAAAGAAAGGTAGAGAGGGCGAAAAAGAGAAAGAGGGAATCTGACCCTCTCCTGACGACTGCTTTCGGTTTGGCCAGCCTTGCCAGCCCTTAGGGCTCCAGACGGAACGCTTTTAAAATTTATTGACAATCATAAATTTCGAAAATAAAACCTTATATTCCCGCGTGCGCGCGCGCGCGCCCGCGCGTTTCGTCGGTGCGCACACTATTGGATTTCACACGCACGTAGGCTGCGCTTGCATAGGTGTGCCAGGTTTGCGACTCTTGCGGAGGCTGCATACATAGCTGCAGAAAAGGTTTCGCAGACGCGAACAACCTCTTTGCTCTCTTTCCTCGTCTCTCCGCGGCTTACCATGGCTCTCCGCGGCTCACCACCGTCGGGTAGCAGTCTGGAATCGTTTTCTCTCGAGTTGCTCGTTTTGCGGGGTGCTCGAAACAAAAGAATTCGTTACGAATTTGCCTCCCCCTCTTTTCGATCCTTCTTTCGTGCCCTCTCTCTTGTTTCGAGCCGGTCAGACTCGCGTGTATCATAATTCCAAACACGCTCCGCGCGGTAGCACTTGCATTTTTGCTGAAGATACTGAAACCATGAATTGCATTATCACGCTGATTTCGTAGTAGTAAAGCAAAAAACCATATTGGGACAAATCTACAATTTTTTTTCGTTAAAAATTATTTAACCAATCACTGAAAAAATTAAATGGTTTTTTCTTTCATCAACAAATATTATATCGGTAATATTTTTTCTATTAATACTTTTTGCATGTTCCTATTTTATATGTCTATTTATCTTTTAAATTATTTTTTTCTAATTAATTTTTTTATCCTTATTAAACTCTCTTATTCTTGTATTCGTATTTTAATATATATTTTCTTATGTAATTTTTTAATTTTATTTTCTCTTGGTTATTGTGGTGAAACGATTCCCGATCATATTCCCATTCGACTATGTATCTCCATGTTATTTGTGTATGTCGTCGTGGTATGCGATATAATTTCTGCGTCCGCGATGAGTAGATATGGAATGACGTTCGCGTGGCACGTCTGGGGTCCGTCGATCGTCGTCAATGCCAGCGAGAACCACACGATACGTCCAACATATCGACAAAGAAGAGACGCACGGTGACGTCTCTCGTCTCTTCGGATTGTTACTCGCGGGCGTCGTTTCTACGTGCCGGATAGATTTTTAAACAAATCGAATTCCAGGCCTGGCAGGATCGCTTGTAAATACCGCCGTTTCTCTTCGTAAGCAGAAGGCAGAGTCGTGGTGAACCGCGCATCAGCGGGGCGAGACGCGGCAAGACGAGGCGAGGAGACAGCTCCGGAGATTGACGGAGGATGAAGGGGGTACGCGGAGGTTTATTATGCTAGCAAGCAAATTACGATCGAAATGACTCGCGCAGCCAAGCGAAGTGACTAATTGATTAGGTCCGTCGACGATACGTGCGCGCGCGCGCACGTTCGGTCGCGTCGATCGAAACTGGTTCTGGTTTCTTTCTTTGTGTACTTCTGAAATGAGATTATACTTTTGTACGGTAGTTATTGTGTCGTATCGCGAATTACGACGGTAATGCCGGAGAGAATGTTGGGGAGACTGGGATCAA
This sequence comes from Acromyrmex echinatior, assembly GCF_024713525.1. NCBI lineage: Eukaryota > Metazoa > Arthropoda > Insecta > Hymenoptera > Formicidae > Acromyrmex > Acromyrmex echinatior. The sequence goes on along the minus strand of NC_141864.1, from coordinate 8,115,026 downwards.
GGCCGTAAAGCATGCGGCTACGAAAACAACGAGGAAAATGAACAGTTGCCTTGCTTATATAGGTTTCTGCTTAACGATCGCGAGAATTATCTTACGTTTGAATCGGTCGTTGAATGGGTCACAAAAAATTTTTATTTCCGGAATAGTTAGTTTTATCAACATTGATTAGTTTTCGCTGTAATTCATCTCTTATGTACTCTATTATAATTCAATATTCTAATTGTCGATTTCTAAAACTGCAATAAATACGTGGCTGTTTCTCGCTTGGAATAAATGATTCCTGAGAAACAGAACGCTCTATATGATAGCACTAATGTGTTCCAGCATATTGCATAAAAATCTCGTATATCCCACTGCGAGAAATTCCGTCTTTTATCGTTCTTCATCGTCGAGTATTCGTGATACGCAATTTCTGGTCGTATCAGAAATTACGTTAATCCATGAAAGATCTTAGAGTTGAAGGAGCAAGTCGCTGTACTGATCCAAAGTAGAAGTATGGACGATGGCATGAAAAGAGGGGGCGAATTCATCATCGGTCCAAGTCGGGAATTATAACGGAGCGATTCATCACGAGAGGCCACCGATCCGTCATGCCGATCCACGCGTGCGAGGCGGTTTTTGAATATCCTGCGGACGTATATCTGTATATCTTGGTTAACCCGTGTAATATCCAAGGAGGTTTTTTAGCCACAACCTTGAGTGGTCCCTGAACGTGTAAGTCACGAGGATCGTTGCTGGATATCTTGTGAAACGAGAGTTCATTCCTTCGAGAAATACATGCGAGATGCATCATTTCTTGAATATTTGTTTGCTGTATACTATGATTGAATTTCGCAAAAATATATTTAATGAATGTTTTAAAAGATGCAAATGTAAATAAAATTTTAAATTTTTAGATTCCTACGAATATTTAGATAAAATTGAAATGTATAGATAAATTTTATAGATCAGAGATTTTCCGTACACGGAAAGATTGATTTTGTTGAAAGATTTAAGATTTACACATTCGCGCGCGCGCATACACACACACACACACACACACACACACACACACAGAGAGAGAGAGAGAGAGAGACTTGAAAATAATTTTATTGAAGTATTAAAATAATTATATTGGAAACTAAGGAATGATGAGCAATGCTATAAAAAATTTGATATTCCAACAACAAGCTTAAGTTTCCAATAAAATTATTTTGATGATTCACCAAAATTATTTTCAGACCCGTATCCAGCAAAATTTTAGATCTTTCAGCAAAATTGTTCTTCCCATGTAAGAACTTGCACAAATTCCAATTAAAATTTTGAAAGCGTACAGCAATAAAATTAAGAGATTAATTAAATGTAATACATAGCGCGATGTGACACAGTTAACGCTCATGACGGTATATAAATTAAATCATTACGATCACAAGGCGTTGCGGTAGGCATCGATAACGAGTAAGTAACGTTAAGTATACTTCGGGTGCAATGTTTAATTCGAAAGTTGCAGCAGTGAAATAATTGCGCGATCGACTCTCGACCATAAAAGAGTGATATTTATTGCACCCTCCTCGTCGGAGATTTCTTGTTCCTTCACACACGATGACCAATTGAAACGGGCGACATTATCCATCGCGAGAAAGACATATAGCGCGCAGCTCGAATCGCGTTTCGCGTCCGTACCAGGAAACGGAAGTGACGTCACGCACGTTTGTTGGAAATGTTTATTTGCCCCGAGTGTATAACCGAGATCTGTCGTATTCTATGAACTCGCTGAAATATCTCGCCATCTACTGATGAGTGACGATCGCTCGAGAGATCGGCCCTTCGTTTCAAATGAATATCTGAACGTCATCGTTTGCTTCTACTTCAAACATAGACAAAGATTGTCATTACGATTAGAAAAGTATGATATCTTATATGAATCTTCTTTAATCTTCACATCAGGATCGGAAAGTCATTATAGCACTGAAATAGCGTCATATTTTGAAGCAAAGAATATTATGAAAAATAATGAATTATAACAAATCTCATTCAAGAGAAAACTATAAGATTTTGAAAATAGATCCTCGTTCTTTAATGCCCATTTTCAATGAAATGCAGATTAACTTTAATCTCGGTTCAATTTATTCTCTATCTTTTTCTATTTCTAAAAATTAAAAAAATATGAAGAGTTGAATCGATATTAAAGTTTACTTTACATTGGTGAAAACGGGCATAAGAGTTAATTTTGATGATTGAACGCGCGGATTCGGAGAAAAAGACAGCAGTAGCAACTGTAAAGATGATAACTACACAAATTTTATGTGTAGAATTAATATAATTGAAGAATTTTTTTTATAGTTATTGTTATAAAATATACTTTATTCAAAACTAGATTTGTGTATACATCAATTCTAAGACTAAAATATCTAAAACTTGTATATAATAGTTGTTATCTTTATATGTACATTATGTTTTTCTCTGACTGCAATAGTTTTATCTGCTGATATATTTTATACTTACATCACAAATGTAACTTAAAAAATGACTGTATCGTCCAATTTACTAACATTAAATAGCCTGTCATAATTTTTCAAGCATGCTAAATGGATTCATCAGATTACCGAATAGGTTCTTTGTCCGTATGAATTGATCTTACGAATATAATCGCCTTTTCGAATGCAAGGGAATGAACGCGTGTTACGGTGTCTCCCGCCTGTTGAATACTTTGAGAGGAGTCGAGTAACATTTCAAACTAACGGAGGTCCATTCACGGAACGTACGTGCTTTTCTGGACAGTATTAAGCAAGTAGATCAAAAAAATTCGCACTATCACTGGAGCAGTTCTATAAAACTTCCGAAAGTTACGTGTCACCGAATCCATATAAAATACTCTTTATCGGATCCTTTCTTAGTATTACTTTCAATAACGTTGTGTTTGATGATTTAATATCGTACAATGATTTACTAATAATGTGTGGTAATAGTGTATCATTAAATTTCTTTTTCCAAGAAGGCAGTGACGATAAAAGAATCTGATATTCAATCGATCTAATTCTTTCGTCAATCAACGTGATGAGAGAATGATCTGATATTTAATCGTCTCGTTCAAAGTTAAATAGCCTGATTTAAATAGCCTACTTTTTTTTTTAAGCTCATTCTCCTTTTCATACGGTTTGTAATATTTATAATTTGCATTTGAAAATTTAAAGAGAGTACAGTTTTCTTTCTTAATACACGAAAAGAATTATTTTGAAATATCTAAAAACTTATATAGATACAGATCTGAAAATAATTTTATTTGGACCATCAAGATAATTGAACGCTTAAACTGGTTGCTAGAATGTTAAAAACTTTGGTAACACTGTCATCAACGCTTAAACATTCTACGTAATTATTTTGATGGTCTGACAAAATTATTTTCAGATCTGTATTTACATAGAAAGAACGGTTTTGCAGAAGTAATTAAAAAATTAGCTATAGATACAGATCTAAAAATAATTTTGTTGGGCTACTAAAATAATTATGTAGAACTAAAATATCAAATTTTTTATAGCATTACTCATCATATTTGAGTTCACTATACAATTATTTAATGTCCCAACAAAATTATTTTCAGATCTGTAGCTAAATTTTTTAATAATTCAGCAAAATCTTCTTTTACTTGTTATATGTGTATCCCTGATGTTAGAATGCATTTTTTTCTTTTCCTCGTCCTCTTAAAATATTCGATGTTTTTTCGTACATCACTGACCTCTTCTACTCTATCTAATTGACCACGATTCGCGATCTTATACTCACGCGGGAAAGAAGATCAAGGGATAGAAGGGGGAGACAGAAGGAAACGGAAGGGAGCGGTCTTAGGCAGGACGGGTACAATTTTTGAAATTTCAAATCCGGATTTGCGTTGCAGATGTGGTGGGCCCGGGCAATGTCGCGGTCGCGGAGTATAATGTTTTCCTCTCAATTAAGCCTTAATTAAGTTAAAATTAACATCGTGGAGCTCTCCCGCCTTCCCCCACGTGCCCTCCGTAAGCACCCACCTCGAGTCTTCTCTCCAGCTTTGGGTGGCCTGAACAGTGGTACAGCTGTCATCAAAACTTTCTGATTTTATTGAGCTGCATGATTTTTTTAAGTTTAAGATAATTATGAATCTAATTATATCGATAATTCAATTTTTCAAATAAATATTTATTATATTCTTGTGAAGATAAAGTTGCTTGTATTTACTTGTGCAAAATAAATTTCTATCTATTATCAAAAAAATTAATCTATTATTATATATTTCGCATTGATATCATCGACTAAATTTATAATCAATAGCTTTATCATAAATATTTTTATTTATTTTGTTTCATGATATTGTTTCAGTTAATTACTATAGTATATTAATATATTAATACAATTGTATCATATAGTTCGAACGAAGATAGATATTTTCTTTTCTTTTCCTCTTTCCACTGCTGTTCGCGAGGTTGAAACTCTTGTGCAAGAATGTACGAGCCGGTGGCTAGCACCACCGTGAAGGTGTCCACCATCACCGGCGCGTACGTGTGGTATGGGTTATACTGGGAATCGAAGGCCTTTCAGATAAACCAGCCTTCATTAGGGCGAGGATGATCGGACAACCTGATGCCCGGGCGTTGCTGCTGCTGCTGCTGTTGCTGCTGCTGCTGCCGTTGGTACTTCTACCGTTGCTAATGCTTGCAGGATCTGCCTATCGGTAGTGTGACCACGACAACGACGACGACAACGACAACGACAACGACGTAGACGAGGATTGACCGTGGCTTACTGGAGGAAGCGAGAGAATGAGGATGAGACTCATGTGTCCCCCGTGTATGTTCCGATTCTCGTAAGTGCTCTTGTGCGTTGGTACCCACTGTGGGTCGGAGGGATTATGCTAAAGGACACACATACAAACCATGGGAGACCCTCGCTTTTAAAATCGGAAAGAATCGTATTATATCGCCGAGAAATTGTTAGATACCATGATCAGACAAATCAGATACAAATCAGATCGAAATTTTGAAAATTAGAATGCATAATCTAAAATGGATTAGCGATAAAGTAGCATAATGTGTCGTATAATATGACAATACAAAATCGATATTACTACGGCAAGTATGTAATATGCATGCAGCAGCTGCCGACGCCCGTATGCAAAATCATAGATGACGGATCACTCATCATCCATCATTGGAGCTATGCGGAATGTAATACCTGTTAAACCTAATTTACTCTAATGAAATACAAATCTGTGTTCATTATACAGTGTAGTTTACACATCGGAAGGCGTATCATTTACAATGATCATTTACATGATCAATTCTAAACAATACTTAATATGAATCTAGAATAATTGGTCGAAGACGATTTCGATATCAAGCATCATTAGGCTGCATAATCCATTATACGTGAGTGGAATTATTTCAACACAGATCTTTATAGAACACAGAAGTCATAATCCTTAATATACAGGATTGGATCATTTGTGTCCTGCTTACTTCTTTGAAGTATAGGAGCACACCTGACTAAATAATGATCTTTGTCCTTTTCTTTCTTTAAATACTTAACTTTACAAATACTTTTTTAGGATGTTAAAATATATGTAACATAAAAATCACTTAATACTTTTTGTATACTTCACTGTTAAATTTATAATGTCAAATTACTCGATTTGAGTTATTTTTAACCATTTCTGTGTAGGCTGTTACTTTCTATTCAATAAATTTAAATAAAATAGAGATAAACAATTTAAATTAAAAAAATGTATCGTATTAAATTTGATTTAGTGTATTATTTATTAAACATTAATATGGACGCGCAAATTGTTTTTGTTTTGAAACTAACAGAAATAGATTGATTTATATATTAAAAATAACAAAAACATATTATTTAATCCAGAGGGATGGGATTACCATTACTTCTTTGATATCTAACAGAATTGTAAAAATGATAAAAATTAACCTAAGTCACGTATCTGTCATGTAAAGGAGCGAAAAATTAACGTGTACTACAAATATAATAAGGACGTCGTCATGATCTTATTTGTCACTTATAAGTCACTTATAACTTCATTTAAATGAAGTTATGATAATATTCTGTCATTATGGATTATGTGTTCTATCTGGAGAGCGATCGACGAATCTTCTTTTGATTGTTGATATTTTCCGCAATCGATGTGCAAACGTATTGAAAGAAGGAGAGGCCGAGTCCTCTAGTCACGTGCGGTTGGACGTAGTACAGTGAATAATGGCGCGTACGACGAGAGGCGGTGGAGAAGAGACCGAAGAGGGACAGATCGCAGACTAGGGCAAATGATTTTCCCGCGAACGTCTTCGTTCTCTTTAACGACGGGAGCGAGATAGATTTCCAGAACGATTATACGGGGCACGGCGAACTGCGCGAGGCAATTTCCTCCCGCGCTACACTGTCCTCGTCCTCATCATCGTCGTTGTCGCCGTCGCAAAAAGGCAGCTTCGCCTCTCCGATTTTTATTCGATCCGCGCACGTAATTCTATTGTTTTCACGGACTATTAAGTTTCCGGTAATGGCTCGCTTCCGGTTAAGCGGGAAGGCAAGCAGTCCTCGTGGCCAAGCGAAGAACGGTCTCTTCGAATGCAGGAAAAGGCGCGCCCGAGCCTAATTCGGGCTTTAAAAGATTAAGGCGAGGCGCATGCCCCCGGTACGACTTCTTCAACCTCCATTTCTATCGCGACCTCCCGTTCCACCTTTACCCTCGTGCTGCACGCCGATCGCGCGGTTGGTCGGCTCGTTTATTTAGTAACGAACGCTTATTTCGCTTCCTTTCTCACGTCGTTTATCGTGTTTCTTGTATGCGGCCACGTGAAAGTATTCTTCTCGATAAATATACATTTTTTTTCCGGACGATTAATATTTTTAATTCTCTCTATTTCCTTTAAGCCCGTGTCACACTACGCATTGCACGGAATATTTTAAATTAGAAGTTAGAGTTTGACCAATCAAATAATTTTAATTTTAATTAGTTTCGTTTTGGTTAGTTAAGTTCTAATTTTTAATTCACAATCCTCAATCTCCAATGCGTAATGTGACACGGGCTTTAGAGTATTAATATAATGAATTATGGTCATCAGGCAATAATCAGAATTATATATCTCTATAATATTTATAAAATAATCATATTAATCGTATTAATTATATGTAAAATCGTATTATGTAATTATATTAAATAATACATAATTTTATAAATTAATATCAATATATTTTTAATAATGAATTCATCTGGCTCGTTAGGAATAGAAAATTTTAAGAAAAATAAATACATATATATTTAATTCAAACTACTCATACATTGCTATTAATTTTAATATTATTTTTTGATTATTAGTTCTTTTAATAGATATTATAAATAATTTTATTATTATAAATTAGTAAATCTCAGAAAATATTACTCTTCAATACATGCCAAAATATTTATTTTGTACAAGTTAAATACAAATCAGATTAACTCTTGATACGATTTTCCGGATGCTATACAGATTCCTATCTGGATTAATTTTCACAACCTTTACAAACAAAAATTAGTAAACAAAAATTATAATATTTAAGCGTGTTTCATAAATATATTTCAACATCTTTAGACAGTATTTGTAGAGTTATATATTTAAAAAAAAGAAAAGGATGGTGAAGGAACTATTATTTAACCAGATGCTTCTAATATTTCAAAGAAAAGAAATGCACACGAATGACCCAATATGTATTAAAAGTAAATAACAATTTCCAGTAATATTGTCGATATATGATACTTTGTTATATTATTTATCAGTAACATTGTTGAGAATTTATTAAAACTATTTATTAAAACTATTCTTCATTAGCTTTTTGTTGAAGGACATTCGTGCATTAATAATTCAAATACAATTTTCTGTCGAGCGCATAATCCGATTTATCTATCTTTTTGTGGACTTTGAGTACGTTCAGTTTAACTGTGAAATGTCATTTGCCTAATCAACCATCTTACTTTTTGTTGAGGATTTCGACTTTCTGTTAGCTGGTTATTGCTTTGTTCAAAGTGACATACAAAGTTATTAATATAATATTACAAATTTGTTTCAATCATTTAGTTCTTTAAAAAATACCAAACAAGAAAAGAATACAAATTAGTTATCATTGACTAATATTGATGAGCAATTATAAGGTTGACAAAGTCCAACATAAATCCAATATAAAGGTTGATTTTTTTGCAATACTAGAATTGCTAATACACTATGCGAAATAACGTCATATCTTCAAGGCAGAGGAACGAGAGCGTGCTCTAACGCACCGTTGTCTTCGCGTCGAAGCGTGCACATCGCGTTTTGTATACGTAAAAGCGCGAGCCACAGAGAAGCGGGGGAGAGAGTAATAAAGAAAGAGAAGAGATACTAGGACAGTGAGTGAGAAGGAGAAATTTGGTGAAGGAGAGACACGCGGGAGAAGGAGAGGAGAGGTCCAGAGAGGGAGCGAGCGCGTCCTCGTAAGGCCCTCGAGGTTGGTCGGAGGTGACTCCGCCTCGCGTCCGCCTCCAGTGCCCGATTGGATGGCAAATTCTCCCGCCTCGAGGCTCATTTGTTTATTAATGTTGTAATCACCCGCGTGATCCTCTTTTGTCCCGCCGTTCCTCCGTCTCCGCCGTCTGCGCCGTCTCTTGTCCCGCGGAATGCGACCAGTTTCGTCTCGCTTCTTGCAAAGCTCCTCGTCCTTCGAAGCACGCCTGTCCCTCTTCGCGTATGTGTGCGAGAGTGAATGAGAGAGAAAAAGGGAGAGAAGAGAGAGAGAGAGAGAGAGAGAGAGAGAGAAGCGTTCTCTTACGAGAGAGCTCGTTCTTCTCGTCCTCTCGCCCTTCGTTTCTACCTTTCTTTCTTTCTCCTCCTTTCTCTCATTCCTTTATCGAGAGGCTTCCCCTTGGTTCCCTTCGTTCCTCATGCAGCTGTCTCTTTTTCTTTCTTTCTCGATCTCTTCCTCCCGCGTTCTCCGCGGTGTTATCGCTCACGGGTCTCTCCTCGGTCTCGCTCATTTTACTCCTCTCTCTTGACGAAGGAGCTTCTTTCTCAGTGGTTCTCGTACTCCGCGTTGTTCTTTTTCTTTTCCTTCCTTCCGTTCTCTTATTCTCCCGCGGGTGACTCTTTTTCCATTCGAGTTCACACCAGAGAGAGAGTATTTGTCCCCCTCGACCACCACCTCCATCGTACTATACCCCCTTCTACCTTTTTCCTCGTCCTTTTTTGTCCCTGTCGATCGCGGTGTGTACTGCACTCTTCGAATTTAAACGCGGGTCGCACCGGTGTCTTGTATCGCCTTCGTAAATGAATGAGAGGCATGCCTTCGTTTTATTGCGGCGCGGCGATTGCTATTAAAAGCCTCGTTTTATTCACTTTCGTTAGTACGCGCGCGCTTTCGGCCGCCGTGTTTTTGTCACGGGGATTAATAGCCCTGGTGTGACGTTTTGTGTCGCTCGCGGGTGCAAAGTGGCGTACTATGCATCTCGATCGAGGATCAGTATCCTTCAGAGGCAGAGAGCAAAAACGGAAATATATTTTTAAAAAAGCGACGGAAACGCGTTGGTTAAAATCACTTTAGTCGATCAAAATCGAGTTCCTTCGATTTTCTTCTCATTTTTTTTAAGCTTTCCTCCGCGCGAACGTGCGCGCGCTTTCCGAAATGCGACGCGCTGTTTGTTTAAACTGTCGCGGTGCGTGACGAGGCAGGAAACGTTTCGGAAATCGACGTTCGTCCGCATTTACTCGCTGGCTTGACATTTGAAATCCAAGACACATCGTCATCCAGGATGATATCTCGCAACATGAAACCAACTTTATATAGCGTTGATATCCAGTGGATATTCTTAGATGTTCATGGATGTTTCAATCGTTGATATCATTGATATTAAGATTTTGTTTTTTTTACTAATTTATTAATTCATTAATCAATGAATTGATACACATTATTGATTGTATTAACTTTTTCAATCTATTGATATTTTGAATGTTACATAATTTTAATCAGCGTTATTGTATGTTCAAAAACTTTCGTAGATTATTATTTTACATGTGTATTTATTAGATTCTTTTATAGCTACTAAGATAACTTTATCAAGTCGAAACATACTGCTTGTTTTACTACATTAAATATATATATATATACATTTTATTAAATATATATACATTTTATTATTTGATATCTTTATTTGCTCGTTTATTTTGACCTTTTAAACTTTATATTTGTATTTTAATTCATGCCATTTTACGCACATATATTTATTTACTAATTTACTTATTATTAAAAATATTTTAAAATCGCTTTTTTATATCGTGTCTATAACATCATAAGCTTTATATGTTATCAATACAATTAGACTGTAAGATTAAAAAAGAAATTGCGTGGTTTTTATTTTTTGATGAAGATGCGTCCGACTTCCACGACACTCTTTTCAGCGTCGATCAATTTGCCAATCAAGAATTAATGGACGTGCGTGAAATCGGATTTCACGTGAAGATGCCTCGTCTTTGAATCAAAGGCAACGACAAAATAGGAATAATTTCGCCGTGACGATGCGAGAAACACGCTGAAATTCGAGTGTTTTTGATTTGCTGAAATTCACGACGTGAAGGTATCTGCGTCGTGATCGATCGTTTCTTGTCGGCCGTCCTTCGATTCGTGTCGATCGGCGATCGATTTTTGCGATTCGAAGATGCGATTAACATCGTTGTTCGCGAATTCATAGAGCGTCCGAGCGTCTATTATCGCCATGTCAGCGCGGCGAGATCGTCGAGTCGACGGCATCCTTCGGGTCGTGCCGCCGGTTATTACCCGGCGTGTAACCCATTGTGCTCTTTCTTTTTTATCGAAAGTAATGAACCACGGCGGCACGTGGTCATTAACACATTGGAATCATAATTAACTGAAAGTGCGCGCGAGCGGCTTGTTCGGATTATTTCGCGATCTCCTACCGAGTTAATGAATCTACTTTATTCAAATGAACCAAGCCCTTTTGACATCAGGAATAAAATTAGACTTCGCTATTGCCTTTAGTTTCTGTAAACCTAAATTGAAAGAATTTTAGCAGTTTCATAAAAAAGTTATTTCAAAATAGACAGCTATGAGATTGCTTCTCCTGATTAGTACACAGACAACTTATTTTTCATGATTACCAGACAACTAATTACTTTGCTTATTACTCTTTATAAGTTGTAATTTTTAAACGGCATTTAATCTTCTTGCTGAATGAATATACTAAATATATTCTAATAAGGATAATTAAAATTTTTTAATGAATTACATAAAGAAAATTGAATATTATTTGACATTTTTGACAAGAGATTTATAATTAATAGTCCAGCATATATCTAGCAATATATCCAGCGTCAGCTCCAGAAGGTTAAGAAATTCTCAAATAAGCATAGAAAATATTTCAACAACATTACAATGTTATTGTAATGTTACTGAAACTTGCAGCTGCAACATTTCTGTAAGATTCTATGTATAAGTTAAGGACATTTATTATTATTAATATTTATAACTATATAGAGTAATGATATAATGATGAGATACTCAATTATATTATTATCGATCGTTAATTACATTCTTGATGAGTTCGTATTCCATTATACATTCCCCAAGCACACAGAAGTTACAGAATGTTACAGCTATTGCATATTACAGAAACGCATATTCGTCGGTGAAGTTTCCGTCTCTTTACGTAGTGACGACGTGTCCCAAATGTAGAATTCCACGATGCGAAGAAAGGCGTGGCTGCGCCGCGCTTCGTTGTTATTCCGAAATGACGAATCATAATGTATAATGCCTGTGCCTTTTTCGCAGTGAACGTGTTGGTGCACGTAGGTGCACCTGTCCGTGAAGTCGCGCTTCATGGTAAGCGATATACACTCCCTGCCTCTCCCCTGCGAACCCTTCCTGCGTACATTTCCATCCTTGGTCGTCTTCTTTCTGCTTCTCTTTCTCCTCTTGCTTCTCGTCACTCTTCCTTCCGCCCGCGCGGACCTTCACCATCAGTCCCTGGTATCAGCCGACTAGTACATACACGGCTTATTCAAATGAACCTGAGGATTGTCCGATGTATCTCTCGGGAGACTAACTGGATTCTCAAAATTAAAAAGAAGAGATCGAGAAGCCCGCACGTCGCAGACCTACTGAAACCACGAATCCACGGACGATTGCTCCGCTTCACGGACTTTAAATGCTCTTGTTTCTTTTCTGTGTGCCCACTCCGATCCATCGCACGTTCTTCTTCGTCTTCGTTAATGCTCGCTTCGTCATCGTATCCGCTCGCGTTCATATCTCTAGCTTTGGTCCCGCTTTGCCAGCTCGTTTCTCGCCGACTATACGAAAATTGTAAAGGTGCGGCGTATTGAGAAGCACAATGTGAAAGATAATTGTAGTCTGCCATAATAAAATAAAATATTCAAATTATCACGTTATGTTTAAACAATTATAAAAATATGGATCCATATTCTTTTACGGTATTTTAAGATGCTTATTAGTATCAGTATTATCAAATTGCTTGTCAATTTAATTTATGATACTACAGCATTAGTTTTAAAATGAACTATATTTCAAGACTGACAAATAATCATACAGTTTGCATGAATTGAAAATTATAAATTTCACGCATAAAATATTATGAGACACTAAGAATCGCTTTGCCTGAGTCACAAACTGGCTGGGGAGCGTCTCTCTCTGTTTTACGTCTAATGAACAATAAAGATAGAATAACATAATGGCATTGATAATGCGCTCCCTGAACACTTTTGATTAACCAATCAAAAGAAAAGTTTTAATAATTATCCAATCAAACAAATTATCCAATCAAAATCAAATCTTCATAGTATTTATAGTATAAATTAGATCATAACCTATCTTTATGTTATTATAATTTTGTATATTTTATGATATTTTGTATATCTTATATTTTATGCTATCGAGCCCGAAAACGGATTTAATCCTGTAATATATAAAGGAAAAGTCAACGAAGGAGAAATTGCATAACCGCAGGCTGCCAGAGAATGCAGCCGCGACATTAAGGGCGTATTTAGTGAGCCTTTGCCCCTATGATCTACGTTGGTGAGGGTCGAGCGTGGAAATCTCGTTCTTTCCACACCCCGAGAATCCTGCTCGATCTACAGGCAAAAAGGGACATTCTTCTTCTTTTAGTTCTGGCGCCCGTTGTATATATCCGTTTGTACCCGTTACGAATTTCGATGTCACCTGACACTTGCCGTTGACTTCATGCACACTTCGTCCCCGATCCGAAATTCGGGAAAAAACGTAGGCCAGATCCTTTTACGTGAGGCAGTCGTGTCGAAACCGGGCCCGTTTTTTCTCTCTCATCACCATTGTGTCTTCTGTAGATTTTTGAAAATCGAGCACAATAGCATTGTCGACGACAAATTGCATGACTCGTCATGTCCGTTTTCCAGCTGCTCCGATTTCTTACGTAAAGCAAATAGATATAAATTAGTTGTGTATGTGTATGTGTGCGTGCGTGCGTGTGCGTGTGCGTGTGTGTGTGTGTGTGTGTGTGTGTGCGCGCGTGTGTGTGTGTGTGTGTGTGCGCGCGCGTGTGCGTGTGTGTGTGTGTGTGTGTGCGCGCGCGTGTGATATTTACGACAGTTAAAGATTTATCATTTTTTCGTATGTAATCTGTCTTTAATTTATTATCAAAAAAATGATCTAGTCTGATTCAAAGTAATTTATAATACATAACGCAAAATTTTGTTCAATTAGAGGTCTTAAGTGTTTTGCGATATATATTAGCAATACTAATTGAAGCAGTGTTTGATTTTATCGAAAAATTGGATCTACAGTTGGAGAACGAAACGTTGATTCAACAATCGTAATGGATGCGAGGTTATTATCGAGAACTAGATGTGAATAGGGGAGGATACGTGATTCTAATCAAATCGAAATATCGTGCGATGAGGTAACGATCGGATGACTTGTGAATTTGCGAAACCGATCGTAATTTAAATTCGAAAGTCTCTTCTACTCCCGGAACTCCTATATATGTGGTAAATGACATTTCGTATCGATCGATCGGCAGTCGGTCGCCTGATACGATACATATATACAATGTATACCTACACGCAGCTCACCGAGGCGTTTCAATGTTAGAACGAAACCCGACGGCCGTGTCGACAATGGAAACGTCCGCGATTCGAGTCGTTAAGCAACACCCATACGAAATGATATTGTCGCTTGGATTTGTTTTTGTTAGGCTTTAAGATTTATAAAGATTGCGGCAAAAGTTACCAATCCATTATCAAAATTTTTAAAGTTTAAGCCGATTAAGTTAGAAGAAATGATGAATATATTTTACATATTTATGTCATCAGTAGAAAAAAAGATTCTGCAATATATTGAATGTAAAAATCAATCTTCCTTATTTAAAATAATTAACATAAATTTTAATTAAGAGACATTCTATTTTTGATCACATAAAGCGGATCTTAGTGCTTCAATATTTTGGTGTTGGTTGATATCTTTAATCTGTCTTAAAAGAGAATGGTTCAATTTTTACTCTTTAAGAATGAAATTTCACTCTTTAGAGTGAAAGAGAGAACAATCCAATTCTGTGTAATCCCGAACACCTTGAAATCTCTTCCAATCCTGAAACGCAATCATGAAACGCAATGAGTAGAACTAGAATAGTAATATATAATATATAATAATAGAATAATATATCATATATTAAATTGATAAGTAATTTAATAATATTTATGCTAATAAGCATCTTATAATTAGAAAGATAATGATAATTTGATGTTAAAATATCTTAAAAACAATAATTTATTGCAAAAAATATTATCTCAGCTTAACATAAATTTTAAATTACAAGCGAGAAATTTTTCAATAAATTTTTAATATTGCTGAAAATAATCATCGAATGAAAATAACAATATTCAATCTTCGGTATCGAAGAGGAACTTTGTTCGATTTCCTGGTTAATATTCACTCATTTGACGTCTTCGTCACCGACGGTATACAGTCTCTGCTGTTGCAGACGCAACAGTTTCTCTTGGTGGGGCACGTTTTACCAAGAAACGACTAAGCATAATATTGATATAGCTGGTGCATGATGGGGCGATGTTGATATCGTTCATGCGTAGATATTATATCGTTCAGCAGGAGAGGAGATCCCTTTCGCGTTCGTTCGATCCCTGGAAACTCGCCAGGGTCAGCCACCTCCGGTACCGCGATTCAAAGAAGATCCCTTTTCCGTCAGGTTCCCAGGGGCCGGGACAACGCGAACATGGGTGGCCGCTTCGAATTTCTGCGATTGCATCGTACCGGTTCTTATCACAGTTTCTTCGTCCATTTGTTTCCTTTACAGTAAAATGTATTGATTGATATTAGATACTCACACACGTTGTAACCTTCTGGAGTTAATGATGTTAGATCTATTGGATCTATTCAATTATAAATTGTCGAAAATGTCAAACAATTCAATTTTTTTATGTTACATCTGCAATTTTATTTTTATTAAAATGTATTTGATATTCATTCCTTTTTATGCGAATTGTGTCATTTTAATTTCTTTGAAATTAATTAGTGCTTTTTAATTAACATAAATTAAATGAGTCTACAGATTCAGCATCAGTAACTGTGTAACGTTCTTATCAGTATAAAGATTGAGATTGAATTTAATCAACTAGAAGAAACAATACCAATTCAACTTTGTTTTTATTGGAATCTCAATCTCTATTCTGATATAGGCATTACAAATTTTTGCATCAGCTCCAGAGGGTTAAATTGTGAAAAGATTAATAAACATGGTTATTATAATAGTTGCTTTATTGAAAGGTTTATATACAGAAATATGAGAAATATTACAAGGTTGAGATAAAATAACTTTTAAGAACTTCGCAAATGTATTCGTGAAACCCCAACACCGTGGCAGGAGTTTCTATGAATGTGGAAATGTTTCCTTCCCGAGATATCACCGTTACGGTGTCACGTATGCATCTGGCGACTCAGTAGAATAGATAACAGGTTCTGAGTGTTGTGGTGACATCACCATTTTACACTAGTTTAAATTTCTCGTTTCTCAAGATAGCTACGAAATAGAGATTCCACATTTCAGAGATGTAATATTTACTATAAATAGTATTTGTAGAAAAATTTGTATTGTCTATATTTTAAGCGCATTTCCAAAATGGTTTGATGATGACACAGTTTTTACTAATCGATTTGAGAAGTTCGATTATTTATTTCAAAAATTAGAACTGGCATTTTTGTGTTTGTTCGCTTTTTGGTTTTGAGTTTATCTTCAGCCAGAAATGATTAGTCAAATTGATATACTGGTCAAATAGACCAGTGCTACTAATATCAATCAACGTCGATTCAATTAATTATTTCTAGAGGGATATTTTTTATTTTTCTTAGTATATTTTATTCTCGAAATAACATCGTATGCAACGTAGATTATTAATCTCCACAATTTAATTTCTCATCAAGTTTTTTTTTATGGAACATAGTTATTCGCGAATCGCCTGTGATCAATCGAGCATTAACGAATTTTAGATATTATTAAACATATATCGATGGGGCTAATTAAGTCCGGATTAATATAAATCGATAAACAGATTTAATACGATCTTTACTAGGATGCGACTATGCGCCATTTTCATTGACATTGTTTTGTATCGCTGATAATAATCGGGAAATTTTACGAGTCTGCGAGGCGTATACAAGGCGACCGAGCACTGTGATTGGTTCGTCAGTCAGCGCAATAATACCAGATCGGTTACCTGAACAGTTAGAAGCATAAATCTACAGAGTCCTAGCCTGCCATAAAATGGCACAGTAATCCATAGTCCGTTCCCGGTTAGGTATAATGAGACGGTTGACTTGACGACACGACGAAAGCACCTGGACGCAAAAATATCGGCATTAACATGATTTCAGTGGTTGCATCAGCTGTGACCGTCGGGTCACTCGTCAGGTCACTTTTCGCGATCAGTTCACCTGTCGGAAAGACCAATGATAAGTCAAGCCCCGTCCACCTGCGACCGAACACCGTACACAACGAGTTTGCCTTTCGCCATTCCCCTTGTAGAATATGCAAACGTCTTGTGAAGGAGGTTCTTCGATTCTTCCGGAAGTTAAATTATTGCTGTAAATAAATTATCCTTATGCGACTGTGCTGGGTAGGAATGATTTATCAATTTAATAATGCGATAGTGTTCAAGAGAAAAAGAGAGAGGCAGTTCGTGATTGAATTATCAAATATAGTATTAGGTGTTGGAATTAATTCGTAGCGTTTTTTAATGAAAGAATGTTATTTATTTCACATGAGCATTAAAAAATACATTAATGAAAGTACTTCCCATCACTTGTAAAACGCTACGAATTAATTCCAACACCTAATACATTCTCTATTATTATAATACTTTCTCGACACTTACTAAATATTTTTTTATTTACTAAATTATTTTAGGTTAAATTTAATTGGTTATCTTAATGCAAAATTAGCTAAGTTGATTTTTGCACGAATGATAATTTTTGATAATATTTACAATAAAATATCTTGTATTAAATTTCATCGCAAACATATTTTCGGTGACAAACGTCACGCGTGAAACGCGTAACGCGGTTGATAGATCGATTAACTAAGTCGCGTAAGTAATATCGCCTTGCCGATTGTTTTGCTGGTAAAATCCGGGCTATTAATAACGCAGACGGATCGTAAGTCAACCTGATCTCTACCTGCAGTGCGATATTTCGCGCACCCTGTTCTCGGGCAGGTACAATGCAAGGAGGCGGTTGCCCACACAAAACTCCAACTTACACCTCGAGAGACCCAGCCGGTTCTGGTATGGACTATATGCGATAAGGACAGTATTTCAATTCGAAAGGCAACGAATTCAAGTTACGGCGAATATTAGTCGTGGTCGACAACGGAATCAGCGGAATTATTCGAGTTGCTGATGGAAGCAATGGCGGAAGCAATGACTGTATTTTGTTTTTATAGTATTATTTTCAACGCCTTTCCGATAGAGTTACGATCTAAAGTTACAATCAAATTTTATAAATTAAGAAAAATTGTACAGAAAGAAAGAACATAAAGATTATAAGAATTATTTTATCAAATAATTTTAATTGTATTGCTATTTAAATATAATATATAAATCTCAATGTTATGAAAGAAATACAAAAATTACGAAAAAATTTTAATATATTATCAAATAATTTTAATTTCATTATTATTAAAATATGTCATTGGAATCATGATTTTTCACAAGTTCTCGATAACTCAACACCAAGGCTGAACTAAGATTTGATGATGCACGGGGGGGAGGGGAGGGGAGCAAACAAATGCGTGCAACCCCATAGATTTTGTCTGGTATGCTAATCAGCCGATAAATCAACGAGGACATCTCAGCTTGCCGATTCATTACCAAAATGGCAGCTGCCAATTGGCGCGTGTGCCGATTACAACGGTTTGTCGTCGCACACGGGGTGACTCTCGGAAAAGAATGGAATGAGTACGAATGGAACTAAAGTGACATTTGACGATCGGTGCTCACTTTCGTGGGATTAAAAGAGCAATGGAAATTGGATGAGATTTATGATAGCAACGTACAATGCTCCTGTTTCGACCGCTAACTAATATCCTAAGTCCTAACCGTACTTTAATATCCAGCATCTTTATCGTTCTTTTAAAATTTTGAATAACGATAAGAACAATAGCATACAACGATTTGAATGAGTTAATTGAAAATCTTTATCTTCATTTTTTGGGCAACATAATATCACTTTCTTATTAGTTTAAAAGTGACACAAATAAAAAACATTTTCATGTTATTACCATGAAAGAATCAAGTAAATATTACCCTATCAATCGTTAAAAATGAACTAATTTAAATTTGTACAAATCAAAATTATTACAACTTAAAAAAGGCTTTAAAAAAATCATCACAACTTAAAAAAAATGATATTTTAAGAATTGTAAAAAAAACGAAAATAAAGATGACATTCAATCATGTTAAGAATACATTCTTCCAATATACGTTTGTTGCCAATATTCGATTATTTTACTCAATAAATTTTAAATTAAAAATGAGATTCTTTAATTCTTTCCTGAGAAACTTAATCTTTTGAGTTGTGTTACTTTGAAGTGAGTGATCCTCTTATCATAAATTTTATATACATAAACGAGATTGTAATTTTTATTTCTGAGGACTATGTTGCAATCATGACTATCACTTGTCACTATTTAACAAGGCGTAGACATCGTGCCATGTTCTGAAGTTTTTCGTCGTCACGGAGATTTTAATTCCAGTCATATCCTTGAAAGCGTAGGTATTAACGTTACAGTGGCCGATCGAGAGAACAACGTAATGCACCTCTCGTCGAAGTCTCTCTCTTCTTCGCGGCACGCGCGACAAAATGCCAAACAGATGTCTGATAGGCCAGAACGACGTATCGGGCTTTGCTATCTAACGATGCGTTCACAGAACCATCCATCCAAATCTGCCCGAGGCGCGCGCGCCAACTTTCCGTCTAACTTTCTTTCGCGTTGCCATTTATCAACGCGTGCATTAATATATTCCCGAAGCAGTGCAGCTGTCGGGGACGAACATATCCCGGCCTACAATGGGCAGGGATGGAAATGATTTTCCGCAGCCAAGAGTACGGATCTACATGCTAGATAGAAGTATTGAGGCTAAGCGCGATAACGCAGAAAAAAAAGCGAAAGTAGGAGAAGTCGAGGGAGAGGTGTGGTGGTTAGGTGGCGGTTTTCAATCGACAATCAATGAAGCGCGTCCACTGGATTAAAGGTCCAACGAAGAGAGATAGATCTAGATTCGCGGTACTGACTGAGCCAATCGGATCTGGTTCAAGGAACCCCGGGGACCGCGACGGTATTTGCAATGCAAAATAGGGAACCGCCGGGGCTACCGACGGACGAGACGGGCGCACACGCCATACATCCTTTTCCATCGTAGGTCTCGCTCTCTTTGTCGCGCCACGACACATGGCTACGTTCGATTATTTAGATATGCAGATGATCTATCGAGCGAGAGAGCGAGATGGAGAAAGAGAGGAGAAAAGATGGAAAGGGACGCCTCACCTTCGGTCTTTTTTACTCTGAACGAGTCAACGTTAGTCGCGTGTATGTGCCTGCGGGAAAGGGTTTCACCACCCCTCTCACCTCCCGCACAGCTGAAACCCCTTTCCACTTCCCCGCGAAAAAACCCCCACTCTACGCGTCATGAAGGGTGCTTATTGTTGGCCACTATTTGGAATTTGCATGTCGACGCACTTTTCAACAGGAACGAATAGGGTGGTTGTAGTGCTTAGGATCTGAATAACAAAATTGTCCCCATCTCTCAGTACTTTCGAATGCTCATTTTTTCGATTATGTTTATTTCTCATGCGCCTGATACGCTGATCAGCAACCTAAGAAAAAAATTTTTCACAGTGTTTTAAAGGTGCTCATTAATATCAATGATATTTAATTGTTAATTTAATTTATGATATTACGCATTATTCCATCTTTGTTCTAAGTCTGTGTTTCAAGATTGATGAATAATCCGCATATATTTTTCTTAAACTGAAATATCTCAAATTTACACCAAAAATATTATTAGGCTTTGACCGAATAAGGCGTTTATATGGACTATGTTCCAAAATTTACTGCCAATGCTGAAAGCAAAGAACTTATAGTACATATAACATAATTTTGCAACATAGCTTTGTATTGAACATTTCTTAGTCGATTTTCACCTGAATCAAGAAAAAAAATTTGTCCAAGAAAAAATATATTAGACTTTAACACTAAAAAGTGTTTCGTGTTTGTGATTATAATTGCATGGTAAAATAATTATGATTGAAGCCCCATTTTTATAATTATTATACTATAATATTAGTAATAATTCGTAATAATTATATATACTTATAGGTATATATTTTATATATCAAAACAATGTATTAGTACCAAAAAATTTAGTTTTCAAAAGAACCATGAAAATTAAGCAAAATTGCAAATAATTATAGTTATAAGAGCTCTATAAATATAGAGCTTCTATAACTATAATTATTTGCTATTATATGAGGGCAAGTCAATAAGTTTTTAGAAAATATGTCAGAGGGCACTCGCAGTGTCATGTCACATTACTTTTTGACAAGTAGCATCTTTCAGCTGATTACTATCAAATTTTGAACGGGATTCATCGCGTGGTTTCAGTTTCTGTAGACGATTAAAACGAACAATCTTTGTATTTTTTGCAAAATGGAAAAAAACGAGTTTCGTACAGTGATCAAACATCTACATATGAAAAGTTTAATGCCGAAAGAAATCAAAGCCGAGTTGGATAATGTTCATAGCACATCTGCACCAGCGTTTGCAACTGTATACAATTGAATGAATGAATTTGAAACGTGGTTGTACATGATTGAAACTGGTGGTTTCAATCAATTGTGACGATTTTTTTTTGCTCGCGTTAAATTGAAAAAAAGATAAAAGCTGCCGAGATAGAATTGTAAAATATGCGTCAAAAATTACTAAGAAAATAGTTTTTTTGATCGATTAAAATGATATACGGAATTTACATGGAAACTTGCATAAATCGCATATTTATGTTGCCTTTCTACTCTTTCGTTAAACTTCTGGAAAACTAATTGTCCGTATAATTGCGAAAGAGACAAATAAGAAATTATTGTATAGAAATAAAAGAAAGAGAAATGTTAAACAATAATATGAAATTAATTAATTATAATATAATACGTATATTTTATTTATTTAGATATAATACGACAAGTTAAAACTCTGTCTATTAAAATACGCTTAAAGTAAATTTGTATTTTTTGAATTCCTGCAATGAAGGTACTAACTTAATGTACGTGAAAGCGAGGAGACACGCGCTAAATCTAGAATGCGGCTTGCATACAAGATCACGCATGTACACGCTTCTACACGCTTTTATCCGCGCTCGTGCGCGTACACGCGACCAATATTCGATAGCAGGATCTCAATTTTATAATATTTCACTGCCTACTTATCTTATGAAATTGCAAACTTAATAAAGTCATACCTTTAAGTAGCTGATTAGTTAATAAGTGTCATCAGAAAATCGAAAGCACATAATGTGGGTATTATAAGTATAACGACTAACGCGTATTATAAGTATAACTATAATGCGTGTTATAAGTGTAACTATAACGCGTATAAATAGATAGGCATGTAGCCGGTTAGCGCGTGCTCGCATTACAGCGAAATGCATGCCGGCGAGCGTTACTCGTGCGGAACGCGTTCTTCCGATTTCCGCGGTTTCGCCGGGTAGCGAATCGCGCGTGGGCTGCCCCTTAGTTGAAACGCTAGTGAAACTGGGACACGATCGAGATCTCGCTTTAACGCGAGCGAAATCTCTCAGAACTTAGTGCGGAACTATAAGCTTATTTATAACCGCATATTAAACATGAAAGAATTAAATATGTGTTTCAAATAAACATAAGAGAAATATGTACGTGTTTCGAATAAATAAATATTAATTTATTGAAAGTCAAGCGTAAAAGTCCAGCATATACAATTCAAATTGTTTAAGACTGCAATTTGTATTTGTGGCAATAAGAACCTGCAATTTTTAGAAAAAAATCTCATATTAAATATAGAAAATTTACGTTTCGGTTGGATAACTTTATTTATGTGGCCTCACCAAGTAATGGGCACATTCTTCTAATTTTTATTATTTTTATTAATCGACATTACGTTGTTGTTAAAACATTGTGACTTTCTCTAACAGCAGAAACACTAATAGTACAGGGAGTGAAACTATTTGTCTAGTTATATCAATTTCGATTTTTAATAATATTTATAATAATTTTCTAACGTACTTTCGCGTTCTATGTACATACCTTCTATAACGATCTCATATTTGATGCGATGATATCGTTGCAAAACAATTGATGTTCCGACAACAATGTCGATTAATAAGACAGTCAACTAAGCTTAACACTGTTGATAGGGATCAGACTCGCGAATTGCATTTCTTGAGCCAACTCGGTAGCCAACCTGGCAACTGCTGCGAACATCGTGTCGCGAACAGATACGCGTGGGCGATCTAAGTCTTAACTCTATCTTGGCTCGAAAAGCTTCGCTTTGTTGCGATACGCGGGTAAAGACTAATCTACACTGTGCTCTTTGCTTCCTGTTTCTTGCTTTTTCTCTTCTTCGGGACTATTTTATCGACAATCGTTTCTTGTCAAATCCCAGTCGACATCAATTAAATATAACGTAACATCAATATTATAATTTCAACAATATAACTATTGTGTAACATTGTTATATTCCATTTATATTATTAAAATACGAAATTATAACATTGATGTTATGTTACTTTCAGTTTATGTCTACTGGAGTGTTTTTTATTCTGAAGTTCGTCAACTTTTATCTCGGCCGACAAAAATAAAGAAAGAATAAAAAAACAAGTGGAAAAAAGCAAAAAAAGTAGTAAAGAGCATATTGTAGATTAGCTTTAAATATTATCCTAATCTATGATCATTGTTGGCACCGTTGATTACGATATCATGCAATATTCGCATGAAGCTACGCCGATCGCGAGAGATCAGTCGTAACGATGGAACGATAAAGTCATCGCTTTCGCGTATTTCCTCGTATATCTTGCGCACTCGCCAAAGGATACGCGAAGTACGAAGGAGGCGGACAGCAACAGCAAATGGATGATCAATGCGCCACTAAGTGTCAACTACCTCCGATTTCTGCGATTTCTCTAAACCGTCAATCATCGGAACTGTACAACTAGCCACGCGCATACCTAGCCAGTTTCATTACGGATCTCGCGAAAGTAGAAACTTTCTCAGATATATTTTTTTGCATGCCGAATTTATAAAGTGACCTTGCCCCAGAATATTCGATTTTTTAAACAATTCTTACAAAAATTTAATACTGACCAATTCAATATTGATGAATTTTCTATGAAAAACAGTAATTAATTCCTTATTTGAAGTATTAAAAGCACTGTTTTTAATAAACAATGTTTTTAATAATTAATTAATTACTGTTGGCTAGTATTAAACTGATCAGTATAATTTCTGTAAATGGTGATCTTTTTATAATGTAATGACTTTCGTAATTTGTTCACTAAAAAAAGTATGATAATAATGTTGTCTAATTTTGATAAAATAATCAATCAAATATTAATAATCAATCAAATATAACCAAAACTAACTATAATTTTATCAATAATAATTTTACTTTCCTAAATATTATAATAGATATCTCACTTTTCTAATCATTATATTCCAAATGTTAATTACTATTATGATGTTTGGTAATATTTATTAAATATTGTACAAAATACATTAGATAACTATTACTAAATTTTTTTCAGTGTTATTGAAAGAGAACATCTTTGAATTTTTGTAGAATGTATTAATAGAAACGTCGGCCATATACGTGTATAATTTATCGATGACAGTCGGCGTTTCTCTGACGATTTTCACAAAAGAAATGTCGATGCTGGTGAGGCATAATACCTGCATTCCATCAGTTGCAACATGTGTGTCATACGAAACGTGCTTTGGTTTTCTATCGTTTCGATCGGACTGGCCCTCGTCGTGGCTTATTTACGTGGCACGAGTCCGGTGACGCTCCGGTTAGTCGTACAGCAAAAGGAAAAACAGTCAACTATTCATGTTTGAACTAGTCGGGTATCAAATCGCATTTTGCAATTGGCGATACCGATAATGATTCATTCTTTGACTTACATTCTGTGGCACTTGGCGAATGGTTAAGCACGTTACAAAAATGCAATACGCACATCACTCATCGATTTATATTAGGTACCGTTATTAATCACGCGAGAGTGTCTGGTTAGAACATCTGAAATTGATATCTGTTGAATATATTTCCAATGACATATACGTATAAAATTTGTTATAAATTATGGACGTTTGTTCGATGAGGACAATATCCTTATTTCTAAGGCATCCGTGCCATGTGCGTGTATCTCGAAAATCTCGGCGTACATCCGCGACTATCGTCCACCGCGTGTAGTCGGTTGGCACGGCCGCAGTCAGACATCAGCGGGGGAGGGAAAGATGCAAAGGAAGGGTTGGGACCTCAGAGCGGGTACGATTAACACGTGTCACGCGTCACACACGTATATGCGCGCTCATCTATCTTTCCACACTCGCGTTGGACGCACATGCAAGCAATCACGTACGTATACGTAGGTAACGTGAACGCTCGCGCGCGGTAAGGCCGGACAGTCTATATATCTAAAAGCGACCCGCCGCCAGTCACCATGTAGGACAATAAAGGACGGAGGTGGTAACGTAACGTTTCCATACACATTCCTGGGCGGCAGCAGCGCGCTATGGGCCTGCCGTTTAAGAATTTCTCGTCGTGTACTGGAACCGTGGTGCGACACCGTGCATTTCAATCCGCCGACACGCGTCGACGCTCACCACGAAAATTTGCCATTCCCTATGCAAGAAATGCCAGGACAAGGGTCTTGCGGACATGATCAATCTTAGATCTGCAAGTATGTCTAGGAAAAAATATTATGGTGTACTTATATCTTAAAATGGACTGATCATTAACATTTAAAAAATTGAGTTTATATCAATCTAGAATATCAATCTTAATTATTATATCAATCTTAAGAGAAACATAATAATAAGCTTCATTGACGTGCACAATACTATAAATTTGTAAATGTATTTTTAGCGCAGCGTAGTTTAGAGTAGCATCTCAAAAGATTAGGCATTAGCACTGAATTAAAACTGTATGTAAAAATACAATAAAATATTCATTGAATTAATGAAAATTGATCCAATGAATTCTCATAATGATTTAGATTATAAAACTATTTACTAGAATTCATTGCAAGAATGAATATGTATAGGTATATAAATGAATATATAGTCATATAAATGAATCTAGTTATGTATCAATGAATTAATGTACTAATAAATTAACTATATTAAATCGGACATTAAGTCAGACATTGATTAACGATCATTCATTGGATCAAAAATGACTAAAAGTATTTTCAGTGCTATTTATATAAGTCTAGATTTTAATTTAAATGACAAATAAAATAATAGAAAAATTACGCGATTGTGAGTAAAAAAAGTTATTAAAATATTGACAATTTCTAAAAAAATCCGTGAATCGATTTCTTCGTAGGAAATTCATGTCACTTACTCGTACATTTGATTATTACAACTAGTTTAAAATTAAAAATTTGGAATAATGAAAATTAGTATTAAATAGTTAACTGTTAATTTATAGCTAACATTAAAAAATTTAAATAAAGAAAGGATTCTCCTGTAAGGATCGTTAATTGCTCTGTAGATTACATTTATGTACATATTTCTAATTGCGGTCATTACCACGATTAATAACGTGCGCTTTTATACATATCGTAAATAAGAAGGTATCTTGGTACAAATGGATAGAAATTCTTTTATAGAAAAATGAATGGTGTAGACGAACGTTCGTTGAACGTACTTCCATTCACGAAGAAATTGTGTACGGCCGCGGAAACGAGCCGGCCATCTATATTTAACTTGTCGACCAGCGACAGGAAGAAGGCACGACGTGCTCGTCACATCATCTCCGAACGAAGACATTTTAAGATACCACAGTCTTTTTCTTCTTCAAGTCCCGTCACATTTACTATTCTGAAAGACCAATGTCTCTTCTCGCGGACAGACATTATGCCGACAAGAGATATTTTTCTCTCCACGCATTTTAATCGCTACTCGCTTATTGTGACAATAATATTGTTTCTTCAGAGATTCATTATTCTGTTATTTTGATTCTTGCTACAAACTTTCTTCTTTGTGTTTATTTTATTTATGTTATACACAAAATATTTTAATTTTATATATAACGACCAATGACGAAACGTTCCGCACTGATTGTGAGAAAAGTATTTGTGAGAATTACATAATACAATAATTATAATCAGGAGCTCCATTTAAGTTAAATTTAGATTAAAATTTTATGATTATAAAATTTTATATGATTGTAGTTATATTTATAGTTATTTATTTTAAGAAATAAATAGTTGACACCGAAAAAATAATTAGAGTTAGATTAGGTCATTGTAATCATTTTTTTCTTTCAATGTGTGTTTGAAAAATGTCTTTAATCATTCCATTGTATTTTCTTTTTTAGTTTCTTTAGCCCGAAGTGAAAGCTTCGTTAAAACCGATCATTAATGCTTTCAACTTCTCACAGCATGCGAGCACATTGTTCAACGAAATTGCAATCGAGAGTTTAGAATATTTTCCTTTATTGAAAAAAGATAACATCTGATAGCGATTTTGTATATATATATATATATATAAGTAACATTGATAGAGTAATCTACTATTATTAATAGTTACGTAGATTACCATGAATAAGTTAGGTAAAGATTATTATATCAATCATAAAAAATAAATTAATTTTTCACAATCTATCATTAAAATATCACTTAAGATTTTTAAAGAGATCATAATAATATATGCGTTCTAGAATGATACATTTTGAGTTATGTCGTTTTTATGAATAAAAAAAAGTCTTCTACTAGAGAGGAAACATTCAGAGTTAAAACAGTTTTAGTTTGAAATTTATAAAAGAAATTATTTTATTTTGAATTAATTCATTTTAATCAAATCATTTTAGCTGACAATGAGTAAATTTCTATACTAAAGAAATGATGCTATATATCAACAGCATTATTTTAATTAAAAATAATCAATAACAGTATTGATGAAACAAGTAAAATATTATTAAAACAAGAGCATGATATATTTATTTTATTAATATTGTTATTGAATTAACAGAATTATTTTCAGTTAAAATAATAATATTGATATAACATTATTTCTTTCAGTATACATTTAACATAAAATTACTGTGAATTAAAAATTAATGTCTCTAAAATGTATTTGCTCTAATACAATCGTTTTGTTGCTAAAA